>NC_136067.1:1588994675-1589594675 GCF_964261635.1 Lissotriton helveticus | reverse complement strand
TTATCTTCTTTCAATTTCAAGGAGCGTTGCCATATGAGTGATAGACAGGATTAGTACGATGTAGTCTTCTGAACGTTCAGAGGGCTGCAAAACGTATGTACTGCCTGTGCGTGATGATGTGAAAATCTGCCGATACGCAGCTAAGCCAATAGTCTCGCTTTCAGACCAAATCGTAGTATTCTTCTTGGCGCTCCGAGTCTATTTCCCGCATTAAGAATGAGCCAGCAGATAAGTTGCGCTGTGGACTGAGGGATCCTCAGTCCACAGCGCACTCTGGTCTTCTCCTTTGCATCTGTGACTCCGAATAAAAGATTGCAACTAATCTGCTGGCTCATTCTTAATGCAGGAAATAGAAAATATATATTGAACCTTGAGGAAAGAAGAACATGATGTAGTTGGTGAACATGTCATTTTGGAGGTTGACTCTACAACGTTTTCCTGAAGTAGGGAATGTGCCCTTATAAAGAATAATAAACAATTATAAATTATCCGGTCCTCTGCCCTTGTTCACATGCCGAGATTGCCTTTCGGGGCTGATTCGAGCACGTAATAAATTAAAATAACATAACATAACATAACATGCTCGTACATCAGTGACACCCTGCCTATATTCTCATCAATTGCATTTGAAGCACACAAATCCTTTAAAACCTTCAGTATATGTATATTCCATAAATATATATGCATGTCACATAAACTCTCGATCGGAACGAGGTGCTGTGCTGCAATGTCCCAAAATTATACTAGGATAGTGGGAAGGTACATCTTGTACTACTGTTCAGGGTTTCTACCATATAGTCGCACGTAATGACAGAGATTCACTACAAATACATTTTACAGAAGACTCTAACGGGGATCTGGAAGCTTTGCCTAAAACACAGATGGAGGCTGAGGGAGTGGTGTCCTTGACAGTGTAAAATCAGGTAACTCAACAATGGAAGGTTGCACTTCCTTTCACTTGAACGCTTCACTTACAAGGGCACAACTTGATCACCAAACCCATTCCCACGTTTGAACGAATGATTAAACTTTCTGATCATCGACGAGACTTCACCTGTTGGCCATGGCCACCAGTATGAATTGATGCTAAGTGGAGCTCCTGATTGGTGAGATATCTTCACATACACTCAAAGTAAAAGGACTGCCAAGTTGAAAACCTCCATAGTAATCTATCCATAAATTTTAACATCAGACTGGCAATACAAATCAATTATCATTACGTAATTAATGATCTAGTCTATTGCCAACCGCCATAGGGCAAATAATCTTACAATGAAGGGGCAAGAAGGGTAAAAAAAAAACCAGAAGCTAAATTCGAACAGAGATAAAGATCGAAGGCCTGGGTTTTCCATCCGAGGGTTCGATTTACAAACACCTAGTCGACTCTGGTGCAATAAACACCCTGGTTTTACAAGTGCACATTCATGCCTGCGAGTCACAAAACATGAATTCACTCATCTGTATTTCTTTACACTTAAAATGTCACTTCTATGGGGATCTTTCCATGTAAGTCTGCTCTTAGGAATGAGTCGTTGGCATTCTCAAGGCAGTGGTACCTGGCAATGTGGGAGAGGACTCAGAAAAGTGGGGTTGTGGCTGATATTCATAAACAGCTGGTAGTCACATTCCAACGTTAGACACAGGTGCAGGTTTACTTCTGTCAAGAGCAGGATAAAGTCTGTACACAGAGTAGGAATATGGTGAGAACACCTCCAAAATTGGCAGTGGTAGTGGTGACAGGAAAGAAAAAAGTATAAACACATTTGCAAGTGCTCTTCTTCATCACATCCCAAGTATCAGAAACGTGCCTATGTATATTTGTAAGTGTGAGAAAAAACACTGATACAAGTATTCCTGGTAAGCTGCAACACTGGAAGCTTCCCAGGAATCCTCCTGGAATTCTAGGTGGACCCCAAGGAAGTCCAAAATATACGCATAATGTAGGCTGGGCCACTAGAAGTATGCGAATTTGCATCCACGTTTGCTGCACAACTATGGATTAACTTCATTAGCCACATAATCCATCATCTGCAGATTTTTTTTTTTAAATGGTTCCTAGCTCAAACGGATCATAAGTTACTACAAATGCAGCCACCTTTGTTGCTGAGTAGTGGAAGATCCTTTGCAAATAAATGGCTGGTCACATTTCTGTTGCTTATTATTGTATTCGATTGTTATACTGGCAGCAATGAGGTGACACCTTTGCCCAGACACTGTTAGCATGCGTAAAATGACAAAATAAAGTAAGATCACAAAATGTGGTGCATTACGCAACATAATTTGCCTTTTCTTGCCACATAATTTAGTCGACCTTGCAGCATAATTTGAGTCTCTCCTGCCGTATAGTTCCAGTGGCCTTGACTGTATAAAACAACAGGCATAAAATGTCCATTTCCCCACTCAGACCTTTACACTCGACCTCTAGACAGTATGAAGTTAAAAACAGAACCGCCTTTATAGCCCTGGGGTTGCACGAAAGATGTGCCTGACCGCAGCTCTATGGCATGTGCACAGCTGCTCGAGTCTCAGTAGAAGCACAATGACCTCTTATAGGTTTAGGCTGCTGATAAAACACTCGAGTGCCAGAACCACTACCCCCTGTTCGCCCTCGTGTGCAGATGCGTCATTTTTCGAATTAAACCTGGCATCGCCACAATGAAAATCAAGAAGAGGCAGGCAAGCCTGCAGACGCAAACTTCAACAATTAAACCACTGGGGCCCAGCTATCAACATAAACAAATTACAACTGCTGAGGAGGCCCGAAGACTTTCCGCCCAGAGACCTCTCTGGCATCATTTCCACTTCAGTCGACATTTTTCATCAGGGTGACTAAAAAGGGAAACCATGTCAGGTCAAAGTATTGTAGCTTTCATTTACGACTAATATGAAAAAAGATATGGATAAAAACAGAGGATCTCTGCCCAAAATACTTAAAGCAGCAGATTGGTCTAATGCAAGTACCTTTTCTAAGTTTTATTTGAGACCAATAGAGTATGTTAGCATTGTAGCTCTACAATGCTTTAAACATGCATAATGGTAGCCTCCGGTCTTGTAATGAAAGGACGATTCTCCAATTATTATGCAGAGAGAATCTTGATTTCATTAAAGACATACAAAGGCTAACATTGTCCCACCCTCCTCTCCCCGAGAGCTTTGGGTACGGTAATGTTTATGTTTAATATTCTGATATTGCACATTCTGCTTTTATCTTTAGCTTTAGTCTGTCTTTATACCTTTCACTATACAGTGTTCTTTATTCCTTCTCAGATAACAATGTTAAGGATTAACCGAACTTACTAGAACTTCATGTTGTACACCTGTGTCATCGCAGCCCACGAGGAAGGTGAGAGCCTGCACAGCCTACTTGTCATGATACTAATGTTCTATTTATTGTGATGTAATAACATTACTAAAACGGCTGCATGTTTTGCAGCAAATAAAAGTATTTGCATGATGTTAGCATCTGTATGTCTTTAATGAAATCAAGATTCTCTCTGATTGATAATTGGAGAATCGTCATTCTCTAACAAAACCCTACAACTTTTCATCAATCTAGAACTCGGTTACTGACTCAATCAACTGCGTCCTCTGGAATCCATCTTGTACCCTTGGCAATCAATCCTGAATTATTATTGTACTGTACGTTTTCTTGATTTTAGTATTTTGGGATGTGCCTAAATGCTGGGCCAAATTGCCTCCTGAAATGTAAGTTTAACACCGTCTCTGAGCCAGTAAATTGTGGCAAATCGGATTGAGGCACATTTTGGGGTGTTTCAATTTTGGAATGCCATTTTGCTCCAACACCCCTCAGAAAATGTTCTGCTCAGCTTCCCACCCCGGAATTTACTTCCTAGTATTTCTGTTATTCACACTTTCCCTTACATTACCCAATGTGTTACACAAAGCTGATCTTGGGAGCCAGTATGGCCAAGTTTCCCCTTCATATTCATGCTTATTTTCCTCTACCACTATGAAGACCTAAACTTTATTACAATAATTACAACAATTCTCTATATATTTACATCACTGTTTTCATAACGACTCAGCTGTGCAGAATAAAATTAAAAGTAAAAAAGAAATTGGAAGGTGCTACCATTACATTATATTTGAAAGATACCAAGGTTAGTCTTTCTTAAGGAGGGTAAGACCCCCCCCATATCAATTCATTACTAACCATGGACAAAGATTGGGCTAAGAGTCTAGAGTTCTGGATGCACCAGGAAACGGATTGCTTAAGCTCAACAAGAGCTCCTACCACAAATTGCAATACTGAAATATACTGAAAAATTTGCATATCCAGCATAGTCTAAGGATCTTTAAACCATCTATTCAAGTCATGCCACATTTCCTGAAGAGGGTTTCAAGGCTGAAGCTCTAGGAAAGGGATGACTGATCAAATAATTTGGGTAGCCTAACATTATTACATAGACCTAACTGCTTCACATTTTTTAGATGAGAGGAGGTTCATAACTACAAGATGCGATTTGTCATGAATCGAATAAAAATAGTCCAGAAGGCCAAAATGTAGATCCAGAACTACTTAGGGTGGGGCAGTGATCTCCTCAAAGGTCATTAAACAAAGCAGATATTTCCACAAAAAACACCCAAACCTACTTCAGTCATTTTCTGAGGCATAATTGAGCTTCACCTACAGTGCATTTGTAGGTCAAACGTAATGCAACCAGAGCCATTTCATAGGGATAAATATTTCCCTACAGCTAGACAGTTTTCAGCCTAAACAAGCCATTCTAGTTTTTAGGAGGTGAGGAGGGGTTGCTAGAAGTGTGTTTTTATTTATTATTGTAATGGTATGAAAAAACAAACTTGGAATCGAGAGGTAACTTAAAACACTGTTAAAACCTGGCCAGACAGGCTCACACCACTAAACTGTAACCAAAGATCGAATTGTGTAAGAATTTAAAAAGTGAAAATACTACAAACATCTGACTGTCTTCTGAAATTGCTTTGCAGGCCAAAAGAAAGACAGTTGAAGAATAAATCAACCTATTAAGTTCTGGCATGTACCCATTCCTTCATGGCTGGAAGGCATGATTAGAGGGGCAGGCGCCAGTCTCGCGTACCGGAAAGAGCTGTAATAAATGTGTCAGTCATCAGCCAGAAATCGAATTCCAGGGTTGATGCAATATTCTGGGATAATTAGCCTCAAGATAGCTGCAGCAGCTAATGAGACAGTGGAGATCACCACAAAGATGGATACGTTCTCAACCCTTTGAACATCTGCACCGTTGTACCAAGAAAGAATGCACAGCAGTGGACCTATGTATCCAAAAGGATGTTCTGGTCAACACTCTGAAATGCAGCCGGTAACCCCATGGGAATCAGCACAGATATCAATGGCCTGCAGGGGTAGTGGATGCCTTATGCCACATCTATATCTGTTCTCAATACATGCAAAGTGACCAAAGAATAAGCTACTTACCTTCAGAGAAGCTCTTTCGGGTGGATTCTCTTACCGGGCCGCAGATTCTTCACCTTGCAAATATACCGGGCGTCAGACTGGATCCGGAAAACACAAAAGCAGTGCTCCTCTGTGTTGGTAGCTGGCGACCTTGTTTCACTCCCAAGCCGAATATAAGGAATACCCATGCGTGCTAAGGTCAGTTTCCTTTGTAAGCTTCAGATACGAACCCCATAAGCGAATTGGAAGAGCCAGTGTGCAGTTTCCTTTTTAGATGGAAAATAGTCCATTTCACAGAATTGGGAGGTGACAGGATTGTGAGGAATCTGTGGTTAGATACAGTATCAACCATAAAGAATGCTTTCAAAGGTAAGTAACTTGTTCTGATGCATACTTTTAACCACAGATTCTTTATCTTGCGAATAGATAGCAAACTAACACTTTAAGGTGGTGTGTCAATGGAATGGCTTAGACTACAGGGTCGAAAGGGCAAAATGGCCATCATGGTTCAGCTGACTGTCAAGGCAGTAGTGCTTTGTGAACATGTGCACTGATGCACACGTAGCTGTTAGACCAATATTGTGACCATGTATTTCACATGCCAACGTAATGGTAGTAGCCTTGGCTCTGGTCAAATGAGCCACCAGAAATCTTGGCAGCTGCTTCGTAGCCAATACACAGTAGATCTTAGTACAGACAATAACTAGTGTGAAATGGTCCACTTCTGCATCATCTTACCCTTCTTTGAAACAGAGAACCCCAACCACAGCTGATCGCCCACTCAATGTTCCTTGGTGCAATTGATGTAAAAGCTGAGCGCTCTCTCAAGGTCTAATAAAAATGGGTGTTTCTCTTCCTCTGTCGAGGATGAGGCAGAGCAAAAAAGTTCTAAAGAGTGATTGCTTGTCCTATGTGAAAAGCCATCACCACTTCGGTAGGAATGCTCCGCTAGTCCATAGCACGAGTTTACCCGGGAAAAAGGTGGTATATGGATCAAACACCTTTTTCAGTAATACTGGCAATTCTATCAGTACTGTAACCTATATTTGTTATAAAGTGCTTTTGTTGACTTTACTCACAAGAGCTCTATGAAAATAATTATTTGTAGGATGAATCAGACAACCCTTTTTCTGACCCGCACTTCCAGAGATTGACACACAGCACCACTTATCAGCACGCAAAAGCACGGAATTGAGTTTTCCAGATTTAATCTGGCACCAGAGAATACTAAGTAGGTGAAGAATCTGCAGTGAGAAGTATCCATCGGAAAGCCCCAGTTAAATCATCAGCAGGTATTCATTTCACCTTTCGACAAACCCACATTTTGAGTAAGAATTTAACATTTTAAACTTTATCTCACAAGGAAAATGTTAAGCAATTAAAAACATAGGCACTGTACTAACGTCAGTGCAAACCATAAATAGGTAACGAAAGCAGTGCAGATTTCGAGATAAGGTTAATCTAATTTTATAGTGATATTGCGAAATGCCTTGCCTAAAAATATTTAAAAAAACAGAACCAAAAGATGAGCACAATCAAAAGGTGAAAAAGACACGAAAAGAAGAAAGACAGGGAGATTAACTGCATTATATAAAAATTAGAGCCTGAGAAACATTAGGCATGTAAATGCTTACAAAGAATACACATAATCCCCTTCAGCTGATCCCAAAATTCCACAAAACCACACGGAAAGGCCTTCCAAAGTGTACAACGGAGAACGTCATCTCTTGGCAATGACAGCCGCCCTTGTAAAAGGAGAGCCATGCAGCACCTATTGTTTGCCTTCTTCATCTGAGGCAAGACAAGCTAAGTCTCTTAGGACCACATTATCAAATTTGTCAACATGCCCAGAATGATAAGTAGTACACCGATACCCAAGACGCGAACAATGCCACTTTGATACGCTTTCTGGAGCTCCAGGCTAGTGTTTTGATTATTAGTTCTACTCATATTAAGTGAGCTCAGAAAGTTTCATCACAAATACTGCGTGTATTAGCAGGATAATCAACAATACAGCACATTTCAAGCACTTTACTCTGGAAATGAGGTGGACTACGATCTTAGTTAAATGGACAACGCTACTGACCACGTAATATACACCGCAAACACATGGGATTTAATTTTCCTTAATAGCCGTTCCACAAACAGCTTCACTTTTGGAGTTCAGTTTCTGATAAGGATTAGTGTTCAGATTTAACCATCTTGTGTTTCCTGTGTACAAATTTACCTATTGACGCCCCTCTATGCTGAATCTTGCGCACCACTGTACTGTAATTTACAGGGTAAGACAAGCACACCGTCCTGGTATAGATTCCAAAATACAGCCATTTTTCAATCATCTGAGCTAATGACAAATAAATTCAGGTTGACATATACAGGTGCACAGACTAGGAAAAAACACCCGCTTTGTAGAATGTACCACCAATAAAACGATTAATTTGCTTGACATTCAGTTATGTACTCTATTACACTTAAATATGTAGGACAGTAGGAGATGTGCAATAACAAAAGGGTTTGTCGACAGCATGCATACACTTCACAATATTTATCACAGATAAAGTTCTAGGCTGCTCAACAAACCCCCAGATTTAGTAGCTTCCCACACGGCAGACATCAATCTGAAATGGGACTGTAGTGAAGTAAAAGTAAAACCGTAAAGCTCCCGGATCAATGCCGAAAAGACCCGCCTTGCTTAGATCTGCTACACACCCACAGTCTACGTCAAAGCAGTTGGCACATCGAGCCTGAAGACTAGACATGCCTTAACCCTATGATAATCCAGGCCTTTCAAGCAGGCCGTATATAATCTTACCTTTGCAACAAAGCACTCCGCGATAGCCACCGGGTCGTTTTCACAGTTTTCCAAGTCCTGCAAAAGCTCACTGAAATGATACAAATAAACTGCATTAGAGAAAGCCGATTGGAGGCCACAAAACACACAGGAGCCAATAGTGAAATATTTATTTACCAACATGCTGAGGAATACATGTTTCGGGGACTACAAAAAGACAAGACAATGTATTTCCTTTCATATATAGTGCAGTAAGAAGCTCTTATCGTGTCAGTGGTTAAAGTAAAGTAAATATATATTATACATATTATATATATATATTATAGATATTATATATATATATATATATATATATATATATATATATATACACACACACACTTTCATGAATGTTGTAAAAATACATTAACTGAACAATTATTAAACTGCTTCTATCTTTGTCTGTACAAAGATGCATGTAAATATTGTTGTGCAGAGGCGACAGACATTTTGGTCTTTTCTGCACTGGTTTAAAAACTTCTAAAATAAGTGACACTTGTGTCTGTGGAAGGTGCACTGGAGAGTGAATATTGGCACATTTAATTGCCCTTCTCAATATACTTCTTTCTAGAGGTAGGCATTCCCCCCTTAACAGCTTTATCAGACGTTGGTGCTGTGCTACACAGTTCAGAGGATGGGGGATGTAATGTGCAGGCATGCCTGGATGGTCGCCAGGGCAGCCCAGATTCTTTCACTGCAACAAATCAAGCAATATTGGTTCATTAACTTCTGCCATTTTACAGTTCCTGTTTGTGTTCAGCTCCCTGGCTTTTGCATATCGAAAATAAAGATTCAAATATAATATTTAAAATGTGTACATAAGGACATGGGAATGGAGAACGAAAGGAAATGCAAAGAGAACAAAAAAAGCACTGACAAAGTCAATAGATGTACATTTTGGCTGCTGGCCTTTTTAATTTTCTGGTGCTTATTTTGTTTGTGAATGTTTTGTATTAAGACATGTGACACACGAGCGGTAGCAGTGTTGGAGGAGTTGCCAGGCTTTCCGCTAGGTAAAACAAGCATGGTCTAAAAGGCAATTTTTTTTAAATGTGAAAGTAGGCATTGCACCAGTTGTCCACGGCACTGGAGGGGACCACAGATTGTGCTAGTCAAAAGCAGAATGCCTTCACTCCGAGTCAGGTCTTGTGAATGACCTACAATAGACCAATGGATGAAGATGGCAGACTGAAAGCTCAAGTATGTAGGTATGTTTAGTATATATATTTTATTAAAAGCAAAACATCTTAGCTAACGCCAAACCTGAAAAGGAAGAATGTGGTAGTAAAAGAAACGAGAAACCAACTGGGATAACGAGACAAAATAATACAAAAAAATTGATAAAACAATAATTCGCCAGGAGGATCAGCCCTCTTGCTCGTGCCCAGTTAAAAGATCTCTGCGGGGGAGAGTCATTAGAGGGAAGCTGGTTCTCATCTCACCTTGATAAGGCCAAGTCAAAGTCTCCATAGATTTACTGATCAAGTTCATACACTAGGTCAGTGGTTCTTAATCTGTGGTCCAGGGACCACTGGGGGTCTGTGAAATCCTACTCAGGGAATCCGCGACTGTTTACAAAATTAAATAACATTAACATATTAATAAATTATACATAAATAAAGAAGCAAAATGTAAACCTGAAAATATTAAGACGTTCTGTAAATGTGAAGGAATTTGAAATTGAGGCGAGAAATTGTTAGCATCTTCATTTAGATTTGTGGGAGCAGTGCAAGAGCAACAAACAGAATATAGTATGAATGATGAGTGGCCTCAACTGAACTTAGAAGTGCTCCAACCTTTCTATTAAAATGTCTATTTTTTAATTGTTAGAGAATTAAATAAAATAGTTAATCATTTGTGTACTTGTTTGATTAATGCCTGCTTTTGTATATTTGTGCATTGTTTTATGGTTCAAATCATCAGAAATGCTTATGCCGGGGGCCCAGCTCCCAGTAATGGATCAATGGGGGTCCCCGAATTCCAATAATGATTGACTTGGGGTCTCCAGTTTCCAGTAATGAATAAGTGGGGGTCCACAGAAGTCAAAAGGGTAAGATTCACTGCACTAGGTTTAAAGGAACTTTATGGCCATCTTAATTTAGGCCATCCAAATGACGACAATTACATGTTTTAAAAAAAGAACTTTCGGGGTAGCTGGTGAAACCATCCTTAAACCTTTAAAAACTCAAAAGCAGAGGAGAAGAGGATCCGTGAACATCCAGTATGGGCAGTCTTGCTGATCTTTTAGGTCGAGCCTAGGCAGAGCATGCTGTATTCACTCTGTGGGCTTACAGCCCACACATTGCCTTTTTATTCCTCACTTCGACCGCCTTTTAAAAAGGATTCCTTCCTAGTGGCTAATCCTTCTGCTTTGTCCTGCCTTGTTGTCATTTGTATCCTCCCATGGAGCAGTGCCTAACCTCACATATCTTTACGCTGTCGTCTTAATGTGTTGTTTTACTAGGAACACTTATTTTCTTTCACTCGCTCTGCTTCGAGCGCCATTGTGGTATGAAGTTCCTGCTCCAGCGCAGCACCACAGACGGTCATCAGAACTGCAATGATTCTTACTCGTGTCAAACAACTGTTCCACGGTATTGCTCACAGGTCTTTCTGCAGAACCTCACACAGAACTGCCTACATTAAGCTTATTTTTACTTATTCAGCAAATCCCGGGGAGTTTGTTTCTGCTGTTGTTTAAGTAGTGTTTTTTAATACAAGTGTTTTGGTGAAGTCAGGAGTAGGCGGATTGTACGTCTTCCATTTCCCCTTGAAACAAGGAAAAAGTTGGGACAGTTTCCCGGCACCCTGAGGATGACCGCCTTAGTGCCTCACAAGCATGATGGGGTATACTGAAGAAATAGAAGGAGCTATTCCTTTCGCTTCCTTTATATATCTAGGTTTTTTATTGCAGTTTTATATAGCGCAAATATGACCCAATGGCAACACAACACGCAATTACATTGTCAGATTTTTTTCGTTCTGTTTTTAGCACATTAAGAATAAGTGAGTTGCCCCAGATTACGGGAGCTTTAGCCGCTGGGGCATAACGTCACCCAATATGGGCACTTTTAATCGCTGTGCACTTGTTCCTCCCTGTTTGCGGCTGGTTGTATTTTCACTGAGTGACATATGCTGAAGTCCAGCCATTCTCCCTCTGAACATTTGCCAAGATGGCGACTCTCACCGGATGTCTGAGAGGAGGTCAGTGTCAACCTTGTTTCATACTACAAGTGCATTCACATGCCTACTGCAAAACATGGCCCAGTTATAGGCAGTCGGCTGCACAAAAGAACGAGTTACTTTTTATTTTGCAGGGTCTGCCTCGAAAGTGGGAAATGTAAATTAATCTTCAAGGGGGGGGGGGGAGATTTCCAAGTGCTGGAGAATGTTTCCAGAACGGAGATTTTATGCACGTTGAAGAAAAGCAAAGCGTAATGCCCACAATTAACTGTTTCCTTCTATTAACACTTTAGCATCAGGAGACAGTTTGTTAATTAAGAGGCTTGCCATATTGATATTGCATATACTGTGAAGCGGTGCAAAATACACAAAATCCAATTCTGCCATTTTTGCAGCTTGTTTGGTAGGCCATGCAGAGACCACTATACACAAGATCAATCAAACAGATTTTTTTTGCGGTTTCTAGAGATTAAGATGTGGAAAAAAATAGACTTAGTCTACTTTCAAAATGTCACAATTGAGCTTTGTTTGTAGCAAAGTCACCCTGTTCCAGTTATTACATAAGCAGTTTACAATCACTCATGGGCCAAGACATTCTATTACTATTTCTGTCATTTATTTCAAATATCGAAAAAGCAGTGCATGTGGTGGACTTGGCTGTGCAATCGGTTTCCTCATGTTTTGCGCCTAACGCAGCATATTCTTATCTGGGAACCTCTAGCGATGGCCGGTCTTGGTGCACCATAGTTTGCCCAACGCTGTATATTCCTATCTGGGAACCTCTAGTGATCGCCTGTCTTGGTGCACCATAGGTTGCCGAACGCTGTATATTCCTATCTGGGAACCTCTAGTGACGGCCTGTCTTGTTGTACCATAGTTTGCCCAACGCTGTATATTCCAATCTCTGAACCACTAGTGATGGCCTGTCCTGGTGCACCACAGTTCGCCCAGCGCTGCCTATTCCTATCTGTGAACCGCTAGTGACGGCCTGTCTTGGTGCAACTTAGGTTGCCGAACGCTGTATATTCCTATCTCTGAACCACTAGTGATGGCCTGTCCTGGTGCACCACAGTTCGCCCAGCGCTGCCTATTCCTATCTGTGAACCGCTAGTGACGGCCTGTCTTGGTGCACCTTAGTTCGCCCAACGCTGTATATTCCTATCTGGGAACCTCTAGCGACGGCCTGTCTTGGTGCACCATAGTTTGGCCAACGATGTATATTCCTATCTGGGAACCTTTAGTGATCGCCTGTGATAGTGCACCATAGATCACCCTGGATTGACTCTGGCTCTACGGGAACCGCTAACTATTCGTGGTACTGCACCTTTGAGCTCCCAGCACTAATGTCTGGACACGGGGCATTCTAGCACCAAGCTTGGGTCCTGCAGCTTGTGCGGACAGCACAATGTTTGGAAATTTACGCCCGGGTCTGTTGTCTCTACTGGATGGGAGTGTATAATGCGGGACCACATACCCTAAGATCAGGGAAACAAGAGTTGTTTTCACCAATGATTATTTGTTCTGGCACAAAGACGAGTCTTAGGAGTTAAAACAGCAGTGCTATGCACCCGTAATTCTTGGAAACCAAGAGCATGAGTTTGGCATATTTTATATCTCTTCACAGAGCCAAAGAGAACTTTTTCAGCTCCTATAAATATCTGCTATTACTATTACCGGAACAGGTCCACCGCTTAACATCTGGAGTGCTGGGGAACTCAAAAGACAGTAAATGAGGGGAAGAGGCAGGATGGCACACACAATTTGTCATACGACAAACAAAAATGGAACCATCCTTCTCTTGCTGGCGCCTGAGATGTACAGTATCTTCTTTCTCCCACTGCTGTGCCTCTCTCCAGGATCAGATGGAAGTTATGATGTTCCACCAGCTGACCAAAAGCGGACTCCTGGGAAACAGAAAACTACTACTTTTCTGTTTCCCAGTAGGGCTGTGGACTGTAGGAAAATAAATTGGCACAGGGCTATTGTTTACGTCTCTACTTGTTGCCAAAACATGTATAAAACTATGACCTCAGTGCAAAATCTCCTAGTCATCGTTCAGGGACTAGGGATATTTTATATCGGGGGGTTGATAGAGCGAGTGATGCTGTGTTGATTCGTAGTTTCAAATCTTCTGGACACAAATTTCCCACCTACTGCCTGTCCTACTTAATGCTCCTAGAAGTTTAAGAAGCACCAGCAAGCCCTCCTGTGGGACCTCCAGAGAAAATGACCTCTTGGCTGCAGCACCAGCACATTACAATTTTAATCACTCAAGAAAATGACAAAAGCAGCTGGGATACCGCAAAGTCAAAAGATGGATGCCACTCCACAGGAAGAAGCGTGACATCTTAAGCATAGCTTCTTATTGGTTCTTATAGGTTCATTGTACTCCTATCAGATGCCTCTTTTATATGGAGGTGCTGAATCAAGAAGTTCATTCATTGATAAGTAGGACTCAAGAACAGGTGCATTCAAGTTTCTGGATGGATGGCTGGGCAAGGAGATTGGCCACTTCTAACGTAAGTCCTTCAAAAAACATTAACTACTCCGAGATCGCTGAGCTCGAATCAGGAGATGGCCTGTAGCAACTGATGTTTTGCTCCCAAGGAACAAGCAAGCGTTCAGTAGCTTCGGTAACTTCCTGAACGTGCCATGAACGTGTTTCGGAAAGCCTCAAGCACTGTCAGCCATTTTCTGGTGACATTCAAGAGTATGTGCGGCTGTAAACAATGAAGCTTAAATGTTGCACGGAGGGAACCATGAGCTGCTGCAGATTTTCAGGGAAAAGAAGGGTTCACCCTAGGAGGAGCTCACCCTGCGGTGACAATAGGCACAAACAAGGCGCTCTATCACAAGGAGGGCCCTCAACAAATGCACAAAGAGTGCCTCATCTCAACGGAATGGACAACGTGCATTACACCTCCTCTTCAGGAGTCAATGGGGGTGTGCACACTCGTTACACCATCATATGCTTACTGTGTGCAAAACGATGTTACCAGAGCACAAAAGACAGTTAACAGGAGCAATTCTCCCTTTGGGGAATCTTAATCCGCCTCTTGATGCCCAGGTTCCTTACATACAGCACAAATATGAAAAGCTGCTTGCCTGCGTAAAGTGCTCTGTTACAGTTACAAAAGTATATGAACGAGAACTTATATAGAATATTCTGTGGCTCCTTGTATAAGGAAAGGGCCTTACAGATTCCTTTACCACACAGGCTCTTACAATAGTCCTCAGGGGATGTCGGAGCGAAATGCTGTTTGACATAAGGGACCCTAAAGGTCATACCAGACCAGGTACCCTTTTCGGGTCCAACGCGCAGAGCTCGCCTGAAGCCATCAAGGAGGATCTGGGTGTCAGCCTGAGTGCAGGTTGATGGGGGTGAGGGGGGGTTTGGGGGTGGGGTGGGCTACAGATTGAACATAAGATGCGAGCCACTGTGAAACAGGGTCAACTAGAAGCCTTTGAAAGGAAGCCTGCACCAGAAGGTGAGCTGGTGCACCACGCAACCAGTCATTATTTCCACAGGTCACTGACTGCTGTGGGGACGCCATCTTTTCGTAGAATATTAACAGATACCATCCGGGTATTAGTGTTTCTGTCATGGTCTGTTTAGACAAGATCCTTTAGAGTAAGGTGATTTCATGCTGCCTCCGACTCAAAGACATATTAAAAACAGCAAGCTGCAGATTTGCAATATTATGGTGGTAACATGAACAGTCTTCAAATGCTTGACAGCACCGAAGGAGACATGCATGAAAATTACGCCCAAAGTGTTGTTTTGATCTAAGAGCCCTCTACAGCTCAGTAAGCTGTAAAGTAATGACTTTTGCTTAATGTCCATGGCGTGCGGGGTGAGGAGGAGGAACTGGAGTGGGGATAGGGTGTTGGGGAGGGCGGAAAACAAATTTCCGGTAAAACAAAAAAATAAAAACTGGACATACTAATGAGCACCCCAAAGGTTATATTGGGGATGACTTTGCGATGATGTTGGATTTCATGTGATATTATTTTATGTTATGAAATGATGCTAACTTGAATATTGCTTCTAACATCACAATGTAGCTCCATCAAAAATATGACAAATAACTACATACATCTGTGCGAAGATTTAAGAGGTACACCATCCTGGTTTGAACAAAACTCAACCAGATGCAACATATAGTAATTCATTTCTGAAAGCCAATGCTAGGGCTTCTATTGGTGCACTGAAAAGGCAGTGCACGTGAACTGAAATGCCACTTCCTATACTGACCCGAACTTCTTTATCGAAGCACTGCAAGTCAAGTCCTGGATCAACCTGCCTATACATTCAACATAAGAACTGGATAGGCGGAGGCCTCTGACTTATGGCTACTCTCAGCTACTTTTCCTAATTTAAAGCCTTTGAAAAAAGAAATAACCTTTAACAATTTCCAAGCAGCTTGAATGAACAAGATTAAGAGAATTAATGGCCAGAAATTAGTTCCATTATTGACTGAACCAGAGCTGAAATTTGGAAATATTCAAAAGTTATCACAGGACATCTTTGTGGCACTTTGTGTATATATCCAAGGGAGAGTGTTTCCTTTGGGAAAAGTTCATTGGAAGCAACGTTATCACTAACTGGAATTCCATGGAGCCTTTTGGGATGGAGCCACACGAGATGCTTATGTACCAAAATCCTGATCTTGCAAATTCCTATAGGACAGACCAACATGGAGAAGAGATGAGCTGAGCAGAGCACTCTAATAATACACCCCGCCTGAGGTCCATGAAAGAAAGCATAGGAGGTAACGGAAATAGTCCCGATTTAAGATAATGTCTAATTGTGGCACAAACATCGTCTAAAAACTGAAGGACTGACCACCAGCCTATACAATAAAGTACACTCATTTACCATTACTCAGGAGGCAATGGAATCAATGCAGAATTGCCCACCCAGTGCCCCATGCCGTATGCAATCATCAGGAGAAGCAGAATGTAAATGATACTTGTGCAGATTAGGACTGAACCAAATAAATACACATGGAGATTTTTTTTGAGGTATTACAAGGGCCTGAGAGACAATTGTACCCGTCAGGTCTCAAAAGAGGGTCCAGCAAGGATTATCACAGTGCAAATCATATAACTCCAGTGTTTGTCATAGCAGGAAACTCAAATATTTGCCTATTACAGTAAGCTGCAAGATTTCATGTAATAAAATGCTTTTCTACAGGCATTAACACAGTGTAATGACAATCCACACTTACAGAACTAAGGGCTTTAACAAATGTTTTTTTCGAAGAAATTAGTCAGGCCTGCTGTCTTTGTCGTAACTTTTTATAATAAAACGATCAGGCCTATAGCCTTGACCAATGGCTTGCCGGCATAACCAGCTCGGTACTACCGTATTTAGCACACTCTTTCCCACAAGGAAAAAAGTGAATTACACGCATTCTTTCAGCAAAATCGCAGATGTACAAAATGACAGTTGAAAAATAATTAATACGCCTTTCTAAAACGACAACCAGGAATCCTGGAGTGCAAATCTTCCTCCCTGAAGGTTTATCACTGGGAGTAACCAACACAAAAACCAACTCGAAAGTGCCTCGTCAACTTGTGAAGGTGAAACTTCTCCAAAAAGTAATTTTTGTCAATACCCTCCAATATGGCTCTATTAATACCCTCCAATGTGGCTCTATTTTTTAACTCCAACTTAAACAATCATTCCGAATAGCTTTATAGCACACTCGGCCCTAAATAAGTTTCTAAGCTAATGTGATCACCTTGTTTCCATTTTCAAAAAACTTTAACACAGTGTAATGACAATCCATCTTTAAAATGCCTATTGGCTTTAGTATATCGTTTTGCAATAAATAAAGTCTTGCTTACTGTCTTTGTCATGACTTTTTCATAATAAACAGATCAGTCCTACAGCCTTGACCAATGTCTTGCCACCATAACCCATTCAGCCCTGCTGTATGGAACGTACGTTTTCCTACAAAGCAAACAGTGTAATACAAGCCTTCTTTTTCAGTATAAACACACAATTTCTGCACTAACAAAGGGGTTCTCAAGGTAACCAACATTTGGGTGGTGCCTAAGTCCAGGGCTTTAAGTGGGCCATGTCCTGCCGGTGCTCCGCACTGGCAGCTCTTAAAAGCAGGTGCCGAGATGGGTCCCCATGGGGCTCTCCATTTTTAACCTCAGGGTGAAGAAAGAAAAAAAAAGTTTATTCTGCAATAGTACCAGCCATCACTGCTTTTGATGTAACTTCAAAGAGACTCATTTTTCAGTTTTATATAGCGCAAACTTGGAGCGCTTCACATGAGCACCAGTTATATTAAACTGGGATAACTTCATGTTTTGAACCGCAGCATGTTGAGCCAACGTCAGGCTCAAACCTGCTTTCTCAGCTCTAAAGTTGGCAGCTATAGACTTATGCTCAACCTCGCCCACAAGATCGGAAGCACTTTCAATATGATATACAACGAAGTCATAGTTGTTGCTCATCTATCTTATGAGATTCACAAGCATTGACAAAACCAATAGTCCTGGCGTGCTGTAGGTGTAATGTTACTTGTTGTGTTCTGTATCTGGATGCCGTGACAGAAGCAGCAAAATACCAGTGGGGCAGCACACTATGCTACGTACAGATTTTTAGCTTAAGTGTTTGAAGCTACGCCTTCAATTACATCAGCCACGCCCCTATAAGAGACCCCCCCCCCCCCCCAAGTGTTTTTATCCCACTTAAAGCCTTGCCTAAATCCCTCTGTCAGTAATGCTTCTTCAAGCTCTTTTTCTGAGGATTACACGAAGTCTGGCCAAGCTATCTTATCAAGCCAGACCTAAAGAATAAGACAAGCACAAGTAAAAGCTAATATTAAACATATGTTTCTGACTATGGAGCATAGTACATTTATCAGAGCAATACCCGAGCTAAATCTACAGCGACATGGTGATGTCTAGGCAGTAATTGCAGGGGATTTTCAGGCGTCCACTCTCGACCACAGGGTGTTAATCAAAATCATAATACCATTCATTATCATTATGACAATGCAAGTCTAGGGTTCGTACTAGTCTTCAAAATACATTAATTGTAAGCCTTATCTCTGCAAAAAATTGCCTAATTGGCAGACCGGGCAGAGCAACAACAGTTCAATGCCTGGATACAGCAGTGTGGGAGTCAGTCTAACAGGTCTTGGAAAACTGCTTGAGCAAACGGTCTTAACCACTAAACACCAAACATCCAACCATCACAGGTCTCCCACCACACACACCCAGCAAGTCAATGATGTCAGATGTGCCAACACACATTTCTGTTAACTTATTAGCAAGGAGAAACATCTGTCAAGAGGCGAAATTGTTTGTGTGTGTGTGTGTGTGTGTGTATGTGTATGTATATATCATACCAAATCCAATCCAAATTTTCAGAGTAACGGATGCGGCACACCAAGTGAGAGAACAACCATTTATTGTTCAAAATTACGTGTTTCAGCAATGAAACCTTTGTCAGTTCGGTTAACTGAAGAGGTGGCAGTCCAGGAATAGTGAAGTTAGGTTGCTTGGTTGACTGGCAGCATGACAAACAGTTGACCATTTTAGGACTCGCCCTTCTCATAACCCAACTCTTCACTGAGAGGTGCCATTTTATCAACAAAATAAAAAGATAAAAATGGAAGTACTCATATGCCTGACGGCATAAACATGGACATAGAAACAATGCACAAAAACTCCTACAGCATTGCATTTGAGCAATGAAACAGGCATATGCGTGCGAAAAGTCTTGCGCGATTCTTTCGTACATGATGGTGCCTCACCGGTTCTTTGTCTGTGGCAGCAGTTGGTTGCTGGTTACCAGGTAGATAATTGAGATGATGCAGTGTGTCGTTGAAGGAGGCTGTGATGAGCCCATGAGGAGGGGCAGGGGGGGGGGGGAGATCAGGAGGAGAAAGAGTACCTCAGGCAGACAGCATCTTCAGCAACGGGAAGCCCATACTTTCTCAAATTCTTCCCTTGTTCAGCTGTTGCAGTCCTGCCAAGTATCACACATCAAGTGTGACACTAACGCAATTCCGTGCGGTGCTCCGCGTCACCGCACTAAAACGCATTGTCAAACATTCTCCATAGTGTCCCAGTTGAAGCGCTGCAGCATTAACTGGGGTTTGTGGCATCTGGCAATGGCATCACTACACGACGCATAGCCTGTGCGTCTGCATGCTTCCACTGAGCTTCCACTTCTACAAGCTGCTGGTAGGTGTATGCCTTCATTGCTACAATGTATCAGTCTCAGGGGATTACGGGCGCTGCGCTGCTTTGAGTCAGACAGCCTGCCGCCTGACATCACAAGGTAGTGCCCTAGAGCCGGGCCCTCTTAAGTTGTATGTAGCGTGGCGCCGCAGGGGACGTCATCACGTCCTGGAGCTAGAGCCGGGAGTTTGTGAGGGGCCAGCTAATGGTTCCAGGCTGCTATCATGGCCTCTGCTCGCAGCGCTGCCTACTGCTCCACTGGTCACGGCGGGCCACCTTATTGAGGACGCAGTACAGGTCGAGTTTTCTGGTGAGTTTTATCTGCAGGTTTTGTGATTGTGTGTTTTTTTTGCTGCCTGGCCTCGTTTGCAGATAATGACCGCTGGAGACCGGCCCCAGTCTTTCACTGCAAGCGAGTTTCAAACGTTACATGCTGCTGAAACATTGATACGTGAGAGTAGAAATTATACTGTTAAAGGTGCTCTTTGATTCCTGGCAAGTTTCTAGGACTGCGTCATTGTTCGGGCTTTTTGGGGTTGTTCCTGCAGCCCTCATCGGCTGGAGCCTGCTTCTCGGGCCTACTCGGCACTAGGGTGACCAACCGTCCGTAAATTTCACGGACAGTCCGTTATTTCGGCCATCTGTCCGTTGTCCGTGAAGGATCTTTTAACGGACGCCATTTGTCCGTAATTTTAACCGGGCTCCGGTCGCAGCTCCCTGAAGCCGGCGCAGCTTCCACCCACCTCCCTTCTTGCCTCAGATGCTGAGGTCGGGTGTAACAGACTCCGAGGCAGTACAAAAGCTAGCAGCATTGGAGAGGCACAGCGGGGTGGCAACCCTCACACCTCCAGCCCTTGATGAGCTGTTAAGAGGTGCTTGCTTGAAGGTGACTGGGGGGGGCGGAGCTTCAGGAGCAGGGGCATCTATTCAGATGCAAACAGCCCTGAATACGCCATGTCTCCGCAATTTAGAGGGGCTTCACACGTTCCATTTCTGCCCAGGGCCACTGTGACACCAGAGATATGTCAGAAATGCGAAGGTCTGGAAGCTGGGAACATTGCTTTCTGGGCCTGAGAGCATTCCTGCAGGAATGGGTGCTCCCTGCTGCCTCGTCACTACAGGGAAAACAAAACACGAGCTAGAAAAGAGGGACGCAATAAAGAGTAATGTGGAAATGCAATACGAAAGCTCAGTCGTTAATGTATCTCCTGTGTGAGTAAGTGCTGCATGGTCCAGTCGTAGATGGATAATTCTGTGCGTTAATACACCTGCTGCATGGACTTGTCTGTACAGCTTCTATTTTGGTGAGATCGCTCCCTCTCATCACTGGGCGCCATAGCGATTTATCAGGAGAGTATTACGACTGAAAAGAGAAAGCTTAACATGTTAGGAATTTGCAAGATGTACTCATAAATTCACCTACCTTGCACCAGAGGCCGGCTCATACTCCGACCAGACACGGGGCCTCTCTTTTGATCGTGCCTGTGATTGGCTTTGCCTTTAGTCTGCCAGTGGGCAGTTTTGCAAGTAGATGTGTTACAACGCGCTGTTACCTTAGAAGGCTTGGAGAGTGCTTGGTCATTTTAAATTCAGATGACCGAGGCCAAACTCTCTGCAATGCTTTTACTTGCAACTGCTCTGTCTTTTTCTGCTGTCAGAGCGGTGACGATAATTTATTTAAAAACAGTGTCTCTGGCCTTTTGTTTCTACCATGCCTCCCTTCATATACAAAATACACACATAGCTGTGTGTATGTTATGGACGCATGGTAAAAACGAAAGGCAAGGGAACGCATTGCTAAGCACCCAACTTTGAAATCACCCATGTGAGAGGGTTACCCCGGAACACTGGGAGCACGTGGGAAGGGAAATATTCACCTTGCTTGTTCATCACAATAGTACTTCCTTGAAAGGCTGCTTCAGACTCGAGTCGAGACTCTGAATCGCACTTCAATGGCCAGTCAAAGGTGCTTATGTAAAAAACGATAATGTCTTTAATGATAAAAGGCTGACAGATTGCTTTATTGCTGCCCTGCTGTTCTAGTTATATGGGGTCTATACGAATGCGGAGCATGTGTTTGTTTCAAGAAGACAATGGTGTAATGCAAGTTGTCCCTACCCGCCAAGCCCCAAGATTGTGAAGAGAGTCACCTGAGCATCCCATATTTTACAGATATTTACTGGCTTTCGGCTGAATAAGGGCCCCTCTGATTGATTAGGGGGCACCTGTCGGCCTAAAGGACACCTGTTCCCCTGAAAGAAGACCGTGGGTTAATAGACTCGTTTTAGTTTTATACGTGATGTGTTTTGCGAAATCACATGTGTCTCGCTGTCACTGATAGCTTTAGAAACTCTCCAAGACAATCAATCTCTCCAAAACCTGTAGTGTACAGATTGACTCAACATCCGGTGAATTCACCCTTGGGGCCTTTAATTTCTGTCATGCGCCCATGCGACATACACACACAGCGTGTGTTTCTGTTGTATATGGACACCAAAGGCAGCGCATTTCATGATTTAAATGAAATCATAAAATGTGCAGCCTTTCGTTTCTACCATTGTTCCCTCCATATACAAAAGAAACACGCACACACTTCTATGTGTGCAGAGCTTTAAGTGGAATGAAAAAACTGGGGGTGTCTCTCGTAGGGGTGGCCAATGTAATTATGAGCGTTGCTTAACACTGTTAAGCTAAAAATCTGTACTTCGCATAGTGTGCTGCCCCACTGGTATTGTGCTTCATGTGTCATTCCCTCTCCAGATAAATAATACGAGACACACTTATAGGGCCTGTTTCCGTTGGTTGGGTGGGCTTGGCTTGGGGATAATTTTGCAAGCAGACCATTTAGAGGATTGGGCTAATTTTTGATCTGTTTCTAATGTTTTCTTCATATTTGTGCTTTAACATGCTATATTTGGATCCCCGTTTTTCTCCAGTTTGCAGTAAAAATGTGGTGTAAAACCCACCATTTGAATCAATTTTTTAAAAAAATCTTGCGCACCCTCCTTTTGTTTTTTGGGTTTGCTCGCTTCGCTCGCTTACTCGTTATATTAGGGTACAACATTTTTCGGCCCACCACTTTCAAAATCCACCAGCCGCCCCTGGCCCTACCCCACCCTGGAAGAGACCGAGATGATACTAGAATACTGCATGCCCACCCTGGTGGATCCTGTTCCCCATCCTGTGATGGTTCCTGTCCCCCCCCCCTCCCCCCAGTGATGGCTCCTGTCGTCCCGTCCCCCAGCCTGTGATGGCTCCTGTTCCCCCCCCCCCCCCGTGTTGGATCCTGTCTCTGCCCTGGGTGGCTTCTGTCCCAGTCCTGGAATGGCTCCTGCAGCGAGGGTGAAGTTCTTGATGGGCCTCTTCTCAAAAAGGCGCAGCTCAAAATTAATATGAAAAGGTGGGCCAGTGAGCAAGTGAAAGGATGGCTGGATGCATTAGTGAAGGGGTGAATGGATGAATGAAAGATTGAATACATGGATAATGAGAGGATGGATGGATAGATGAGTGAGTGGAAGGATGGAAGAGAGAAAAGGTAAATAGCTGTATGTATGGGTGGAAGGGTAGCTGGATGGGTAAATGGGTGGATGGATGAGTGAAAGGATGGATGAGTGAAAAGGTGGATGATGATTGAGTGAGTGGGTGGATGCATGAGTGAAATGATGTATGGATTGATGAACTGATAAGTGCAAGGGTGAATGGATGGACAGATGAGCGAAAGGGTGGATGTAAGGATGGATGAGTGAGTGAGTGAAAAGGAAGGTAGATGGCCAAAAGGATGAATAGATGAGTGAAGGAGTGAAAGGATAAATGGATGAGAGAAAGGATGGATGAGTGATAGGGTCAATGAATGGATTCATGAGTGGATGAGTAGATGGGTGGGTGGATGGATGGAAGGAAGGATTGCTAAGTGAAAGGGTCGATGGAGAGAGAAAGGGAGGATGGATGACTGAAAGGGTGGAAGGATGAGTGACTGGGTGGATGGATAGTAAGTGAAAGGATGGCTGCATGGGTGAAAGGGTAAATGGCTGGATGGACGAGTGAATGAATGGATGGATGGGTAGAAGAGTGGATGGATGAGTGTACAGATGGATAGGGTGAAAGGGTGGATGGACGGATAATGGATGGATGAGTGAAAGGATGAATGAATGGGATGGATTAGTGAATGATAGATGGAAGGATACATGATGGATTGGTTTGCAAAGGGTTTAATATGTTTGGATATGGCTGGGCTTACTTATATACTATTGCGCGACCACTGATGTGTCCGTAAAACGTATCCAATTGTCCTGAAGTTTTGTCCTGAATTTTGACCTCCTGTCCTGAATTTGTGTCCTGAATTTTGACCCTTTGTCCTGAATTTTTACACTCACCGTCCTGAATTTGCACCAATGCCAGTTGGTCACCCTACTCGGCACGCGCAGGTGGAAGGCTGATTAAGACAGGTTTTCATATTTTTGCATTAGGCAAATCCTCGGCTGTGTAGTTTTACGGGTTTCTCTAAATTGCCCAGTGACTCAGTCAGTGGCGAGCAGGCCCCCTGTTATTAAACATCCTTGTGTTGCACTGCAGAAAGTGGCGCCCGAGAGCTTATTGCAGTCTGCACAATCACGCTGCCTGGGAAGAAGGGGGCGCAAAAGGGTGACATGGATATACTTGCTATAAGGCCATCACAGTGGGGTGGGCTGCATTGACAGAGTAGTTAGTGCCCTTCTATTTACGGTGCTTTTCATAAGTTGAAAGACCTTGGAGTTTCTTGTTGCTCAAATGGGTGTGATTTATGGTATTTATGTTTCCTTCGTTTTCATTGTTGGATTTCGTTGCTTGATTTTGCAAGTAAGAAAGTGTCACTCGTACTCGTTGACATGTCATTATGAAAATGTCACACATAGCAAGTTAAAACCTTGACAGCTATGCTGTTGGCCGAGTTGCACTGTAATTGTGTTCTCTCTGGGATGTAGGCACTAAGCAGTGAAGATGGCCCTTTAGTTCTGGGCTTTATTCAGGAAGGTTCCTTGCATGCTAGGCAGACTATCTCATTCTTTTTAAGGACTCAACAAAGGCAGGCCTTTTCCTTGGTTATGGGGTATGTTCTAAATTGCATCAGAGAAAGTAGCTTCCAGACTCTTGTTCAGTCCTTTCTCCTGTACTGTGCACCAAATTGCTCTGAGCAAAAAGATAAACTTGCAAACCTGGCTCACAATCCAGCTTTTAGGCAGAAACGGTGCAATTATGGCCACATCAACTAGCTACTCAAATTTCAAACTGCACTGAGTCCTTTGGGGGAAGTCAATCAGAAACAAATGCATCTTACTGTAGTCAGCTCCATGGAAACAAGCATCCTAAAAGGGGCATAGTAACTCGAATATTAATGGTGATGGCAACCATTCCATAAATCCACTGGGTTTGTGTTTCTAACCCAGATATCCTTTAAACAATCGAGGGATGTTGCAGGGCTCAGCTTTCTGCAAGAGCCAGATGATGGATAGAGGGGATGGGTAGGCAGCCCATCACAACTGTCACGCTGTTTTATGGTGTCCTTGCCTTTGACCACAAGTCATTGTTCAGGTATCTCCTCACAGCCAAATTCTGACCTGCCGGAACTTGCTTGACCCAAAGCATGAGGCACAAACTAATCTTCCATCTGCTATGAAGGGGTTGCGACTTCCAAACCGGGAATACAACAGCTGGCTTACAATGGCTAACAAACAGCGAGAAAATGGAGAAAGAAAAGCCTCCAAGGGGACATGAGCAAAACACATTTTGGCTATTGTGAGGAAATGCCCTTTTTGCAGGATCATCCCCACTTTTAACAAGATATAGTGCTGTCTTACTGACTCTTAGCATTGGGACACTGAGGTCCAGCACCCAGTGTATGTGCTCGGACTCCTAAAACATGCAGAATTAGGTAATCCCAGATTGGCATAGTTAACTTCTCTGTAAATATCTAGAATATGTTACTATGGTTAACCAGGTTAAATGTCACTAGTGGACTGCAGCACCTATTGTGCCAACACTATACTAACAAAGTGAAAACATGACACTAGATTTGCTCCTGCAGCCTTCCACAGCAGCAGCAAATTTGACCTGAAAAAGGAAATCCTTTGCCAGGCCAAAAACTTCCTTTTCAATTCTTACAAGTCATCCCTATGGCAGGCCACAAGTTCCCAGAGAGCAGGGTGCATGGTATTCAAAATGTAGAACATGTACATTTAAGTTTTCAATGTCCTGACAGCGACAAATCTCTGAAGTAGTTTTCACTGTTGTAAGGCTGGCTGTCCCATATTAAAGCACTGGGTTACAGAAGAGCGCTATATAATGCATAACTTCAGTTTAGGACTAGCTAAGAACACGGTTCAAGGACTAGCCATTTAAAATCTAAACTCATGGTAACTTCGGATTCAACATACTGTTTTAAAAAATTCCCTTTTTTTTTTAAAGTTGCCCTTTTTCTTGCCTAAATCCTATATTAGCCCCTTTTGGGATTATTCCCAGCTGTTGCTTAGCAGCCAGGTGTGCATTTCTCTAAGGAAAGATAACAAAAGAGCCTTGGCTCAGAAGTGTGACCTCTCCCTAACAGGATGGCTTATGGGATGTGGTCACCAACTGTACAAGCTTCAAAGGGGCAGCTCCTATTACAGGCTGATGTAACTCACCTAAGCCTGTGTCTGCCATTAACACTTGCTACCTAACCAGAGTGGCACCAATGGCAATGCGAGACACCCTGTCCCCAACTAGTTTTGTAGGGGGAGTTCCTCAATTCCCTAGACACCTCAGGGGTATGTCCATTGGTCTGACCCATGGATGGAAGTTGTTGACATATTGTATTTGGGCACTGAGATGCACTGTAAGATTGATTAGTGCTAAACCCCCAGGAAATTATATGAGATTGGGTAGGATTTTTACTCCTATTAGTCTGGGAGTCTCACCTACTGGACTACAAGCACTACTTGGCTAGTGTCCTGTTAAGCTTCAGGATCACAAAAGCTGCAAAAAGTCTGCATCAAACAAGAGCACTGCTGACCAATACCAACCAGATTTGCGCTGGATCCTGTTGGTGGCTTCTGAGAAATTGAGTCCTAACTCACCAAATGGTGCCCAAAAGGTCTGGACCCTTGGATGGTGTTAATGTGTACTCCTTTCCCTTCAAAACTGTGAAAGAGGACACTTTTAATGAACTTTTTCTTAAAAATCAGAGGCTACAAAGGAACTGCCACCGAACCGCGGCTGCTGTCATCGCACAGCTGGTTGGATTCAACTTGCTAGTTTGTGCTACTGAAAGCAGCTCTACTTCCAGAAAAGTGTCAAAGTCTCAACATTGAGGATTTCATCGGGACCAACGCTGAGCAGCACCCCTCTCTTTTTGAGTCCTCCTTTGGATCTAGTCAGCAGCCCTCCCTCCGATAAGAAAAAACCTATAGAAAAAGAGTTATCAGAAGGTAAACTTTTCACTAAGATGAACCTGTACCCTGTAGCCGACCCACGCTATATCTATTTTGACTTTGACCCAGTCTAGCACAATCAGATACAGTTTTTAAAAGCTAGAAAACTCAAAAACTTCTAAAATTCATATGTCTGGTTCCTCTGATGCAAATTTGCCCTTTTGGTGTCTATTTACTCAGTAAAATGTATACTATTTTTTGAAAAATTGGAATGGGATTTTTATTGTGTTGTATTGCGTTTTCAACATACTAACTCTTTTGGTATTGATAAAAGCTTTACACTTGTTTCCCTTGAGTTAAGCCTGACTGCTCTTTGCCACAGCTAACCAGGACTGATAGTGTTTAAATTAAAGTAACGTACTGGGCTTGATACAAAATGGAGGCATTATTTCTTGCTGAAGTCTCACATTCACTGCAACTAATAATCCACTTTCACATTTATCACTGACCCTATATAGTTCCCTGCAATCTTTGGAATACATACACACAAAGAGACCCACATAGTGGAGCACCCCACTCCTCATGTATACAAACAATATTCAAAAATACACACCTCTCCCACTCGGGGGATCTCAGATCCCTAGTCCTGGCAGGCTACACAGATTTCATAGGACGAACCAATGGAAATTCTACTTCCTTTGAGTTGCAGAGTCACAGACCCGTTCCCTACGACTATACATCACCCGACATCAACTCTTAGGTTGGTTCACAGGTCACTTCCCAAGCTACCTTACCCCAATAGCCAGTACGCGGATGCTACTCTTGTACACCACCATCCGAACAGCCTCTTTTAGACATCACCTAGAGCCAGGAGTGTGTGTTGTGGGGGCGGGGGCAGGGTCACCTTATCCCTCAGCAAATCATAGGCTTCTCTGCCTGCTTGTAGCTATAGGCCAATTCTCATGGTGAGGTAGTTTCTTCCTTCTTAGCAGCAGGTCCCAAACCCAGGGAAACAATATTCCGAAGGCACAGATAGCTTTAGTCAGTGACACCATGACAACCGTGGGCTTGTGTCTCCTTCCTGGCAACTCTGCCTCTAGTAGTGACAAAGCAGGAGCCTCAGCGCCTGCATCATCCTCTTTGGAGACTCGAACTATTACGAGTGTCCAAGGTGGAGGATGCAGAAACCAAATCCCCAAAAGCTGCTCAAACGGATATAAAATGGCAAACTGAGTGAAGCACCGAAGGCCATGTTTTATCGCTTTTCTGTGACTGCTATTGGTGCGGGTGTGCCATAAGAAGGGCCACTGGAATTGTGGAGTTGTGGCTTTTTTCTCATAACAAGTGATTTATATCATAATCCATCAACTGCTGCATATACTCTGCAGATTTTAACAACAAAAAAAACTGTTTCTAGCTTAGTATGGTTCAAAAGTTACTAAAAACGCAGCGGCATAGCTGCCGTGTAATCACTTTGCAATGGTTAATTGGTCACTTTTCTCTTGCTTATTGTTATGCCTCTTCTCTCCCTCAACTATCATGGGTTCCGGAGTAGCGTGATATATTCACTGAAAAAGCGCTTCAACACCCCACTGTGGTTAGCAAGCGCTATATAAATGCAAACCTTTTTTCCTCTTCTATCCCTCCACTATCCTTCTCAATCCCAATAACTAACTAATATATCCACCACTCAAATTACTTTCATATTTCACTATAATAATTCACCAATAATCCTTTATTGGCACCGGGGTAGCGTGCTACTCCCCGAAAAAGCGATTTGATGCCTCGTCAGGGATAATAAATGCTATTTCAATACAATACAATATTTGGGAGTTAAACTGGTACTAATGAGGTGCGACCTATTCCCAGACAATGTTACCAAGGGTAAAAATAACAAAGTAAAACTACTACAAAATATGCCACATTATGCAGCATAATTTGGCTTTTTCTTTCCACATAATTCAGACAACTCTGTTGCATAATTTGGCCCTCCCATGCCGCATAAAAGTGGCTCTGGCCATACGGTGTGCCTGAGGGGTGGCAACTCTAAGTAGTTCAAATTATTTCTACGGCATGTTCCTCATTGACTCCAGAGCCATTATTTTGCGAACTGTATGATGTCGATTTGCTATGGGTCTCTGCGGCTTACACTGTTTTGAAACTGCCAGGCCTGCTGGGAACTTGGATTAGCAAGAGGTTCGTTCAATACTCTGAGCAAGTCCCCTGTCCCTCCATGCCTCTGACCACCCCTTTCATGAACCCCAAAAACATAATGCGTGTAGTTGCGAATTTCTGGACCGGCATGTCTCAATACACACATTTTACTCCCTTTTGTAAAACCTTCATTTAGCAATGAACAAAATTCCTCCGTTTGAGAATGTCACTTATTGCAGAACATTAATGACTTTAATGCCATTCAATACCGATTGTTCCCAAGCATATGCAGGTACCGCAGATGCTGTTGGCAAGATATAATGGGCTAGCTTTAACAAAACTACTTCACAAGAAAAAGAAAAAGAAAGAAAAAGGTTATATGCCTTCCCCAAGTTCTGCAGCACCGTCATGTCTAATTTAATAAACACTATTTTGAAGAACAAATTATATCACACAAATCTGATAAAAACAGCTGTGCGTTAGAAAGACAGGCTAGGCACAAATACTTCGGCCAAGACAGCCTGTGATCATTACTTCGGCTTGGATTTCATTTTCATTACGTAAGAGGCAGAGTTTCAGGGAAATAATTTTCCTTTTCAATCTAATCGAGTTCCTGGCTTTGAGATAGTCTATCACCAGATATTAGCTTACCTATTGAACCGGTAGATCTCTCTGATGTTTCCAAACAGGGCAGCGCGCTCCTCGGTCCCCAGGGGAAGCCGGGATTGGTCAGTGATGCAATCCAGGTAATCCTGTGAATGAAAAGAGAAGAAAGCTTGAAGCTGCTTTTCTGCTCAGCTCGCCAATGGGCCATCTTTAATTGGGAAAGTTGAGTCCATCATATCGGTTTCAAGTTATTATTACAGTAGGCCTTTCAGTGGCGACGTGCCCAACAAACAGTCATTCCATTATCAGACATTACAATGCTATCTGCTCATTCAAAGCAAGTAAATAACGAATGGACACAGTATTGGCACAAAGGCATTCAGGCTTCACTGGTACTGACAGTATAATCGCCCCATTAGGGACATGTTTATATGACATTATCTTTCTCCCCATTAAAGGCACGTTTGGTTGGTGCCAAAATGTCAACTTCTATCTGAGTGGATGCTTTGCCAGCACCTGCATTCACTAGAAATGCTCAGAGTTGAAGGAGAGGGGTGGGAGGGGGCTGTGATTTCAAATTCAAGAACAATGGTTTTCAGTCCAGGGTGCGCGCGTGGTGAGGTCACGCGCTGGAGTGAGGTCACGCGCTTGGAGCCAGGCGTGCTGCACGCAATCCAACCACAAACCGCGCTTTCAGCCATGCTACACCTGGGCCTCTAGGAAGATGAGTTTTTTTCTTTTTTTTTTTGTTCATGACTTCAACAATAATGTGCCTGTTTCAACCAGTCAGGATTTTACCCGTCCAGTAATTATAAATTCCTTCTGAGGAGATGGGTTCCTGTTCAGGTCCTCAGGCGTGCAAGAGGTTATATATATATCATTCGTGTGCAGTGGGCTGTAACCCGCCGCGAGCGGAGTTCATTCCTGCTGACTTCCAGTCACTGCACCAGAGGCTTTGTTTTGAGTCCGAGTGCGCGTGCTGGCAGAGGCCTACTCGAGTTTAACGTCAGTCAGTGATAACGGTTGTCTCCGAAAGCCTGACCAATCACGACTGCTTCTGAATGGGTCAAGTCCACTTGAAAAGTTTATGATTTTATAACCTGTCAAAACGTTTAGAGGTGAAGCACTGACAGAAACAAAATGCCGTTTATTCGTGGAGGGCTTGGCAATGGAGTGAGGCACAATGATGACACTCCACTGAATTATTTGGTTATGGGCAGTGCTTTAAAACAAAATACATACGTTCTGGTAGTCTCTATTCAACGTACATATTGGCTCCTCAGAAATGCCAGTACTCTCCCATTAAACGCACTGCAGCAGAGCTGAAAAGTGCAGGGACTCTCCCTTTCAAGTAAAAACAAGCATTTACAATGCAATGGTTTTGCCTTTGTTAAAGTTTGAGCTATTGGCAATGCTCTTGACATTATTTTTATTTGTTTTTTTTTAACATAAATAATTGGCATTGTCATTTGCAATGCCACTAGCTTTATCTTTCGCAAATGACACCCACAAACACCTACAGAGAGCCCCCCCAACACACACCCACACAGAGCCCCGCCCACACACTACGAGCCCCCCCACACACTGCGAGCCCCCCACACACTGCGAGCCCCCCCACACACACTGCGAGCTCCCTCCACACACTGCAAGCCTTCTCCACACACTGCGAGCTCCCTCCACACACTGAGAGCCCCCCCACACACTGAGAGCCCCCCCACACACTGAGAGCCCCCCCACACACTGAGAGCCCCCCCACACACTGAGAGCCTCCCCCACACACTGAGAGCCCCTCCCCCACACACTGAGAGCCCCTCCCCCACACACACAGAGAGCCCCCCGCCCACACACAGAGAGCCCCCCCCACACTGCGAGCCCCCCCACACACTGCAAGCCCCCCCACACACTGCGAGCTCCCTCCACACACTGCGAGCTCCCTCCACACACTGCAAGCCTTCTCCACACACTGCGAGCCTCCCCCACACACTGAGAGCCCCCCCACACACTGAGAGCCCCCCACACACTGAGAGCCCCCCCACACACTGAGAGCCTCCCCCACACACTGAGAGCCCCTCCCCCACACACTGAGAGCCCCTCCCCCACACACTGAAAGCCCCCCCACACACACAGAGAGCCCCCCGCCCACACACAGAGAGCCCCCCCCCCTTGTCTGGCAATGTACATCAGGCCCTCAGAGTTAATTGTGAAGAAAGACAAGAAGGAGAGAGAAATGGAGAGATGGAAATGAAGGGTAGGAAGAAGAGAGAGATGAAAAAGGAGAGAGGGGCAAAGAAAGGGCAATAGGAAAATAGAGAGTGCAAGAAAAGAAGGAGAGAGAGTTGGTGACTGAAAGAAGAGAGTGAGAGAAGGCAAATAGAGAGGAAAGGCACACGAGAGAGTGCAAGAGAGAGAAGCATGATAGATAAGGAGGACGAGAGAGGACGCATGAGAGAGAGATCAAGAGAGAGGGAAGGCAGGAAGAAAAGTAAGGGCAGAATGGAGTGAGAAGGCAGAAAACAGAAAGAGTAAAAGATAGAAAAAGAAGCCAAGATGAGGAGGGAGATGGAGAGAGGACGCGGGAGTAAGAACAGGAGAGAGAGAAAGCAGGAAGTAAAAGGAAGGTAGGAGGTAAGGCATAAACAGAAGGAGGGAGGGAGAGAGCAGATGGAAGAGGGAGCAGGAGGGAGAGGGACAACAGAGGGAAAAGAAAGCATAAAGGAGATGGAGATAGAGATAGAGAGAAGAATGATGGATAGGGAGGAAGAGGAACACGGAGAGGGTTGGAAAGAGGAAAAGAGAGAAAAGAGAGAAAGATAAAGAGTTAAAAGAAAAAAAAGAGAGAGTGCAGGAGAGAGAAGCATGATAGAGAGGGAGCAAGAAGGAAGGAGAGAGAGAGCAGATGGAATAGGGGGCAGGAGGGAGAAGGAAGAGAGAGCAAAAAGGAGAGGGAGATATAGAGAAGAGAGAAAGATGGGTCTGCCAGAGAATAAATAAAATAAAATGTAGCTGTAAACATTCTATAACGAAATCAGTGATCATATAGTGTTTTCCGACGAAATTATGTTTTTTAAGGCGTGGTATACAACGGTACCTCAAGTAGAAATATGAAATAATATACGCAGCGACTTGAGCCTTGGGGGAAGTAAGTTTAAGGATGTTCTTTTTGGACTACGTCTGACGTGTGTTTGTGCTGAATGTGACCTAAATTACAGTTTAAGAACTACTCGGCCTACATTTTAGTGGTTATCTTTTTTCTCCGAGGTTTTTCTGCTTCTTTTGCAGGTACGTGTTCCACTGGACGCTACTGGATTACTCTGGTCAGAAAACGGGCGTAAAATGAACCCAGAAAGTGTCATAGCCAATTGAATACCACAGAACTGACAACATAAATATTATTTCACATGTTGACTATAAACACCTAAACTCTTACCCCATTTCAGTCCATGATGTGTTCTCTCACCCCACATAGCCTGGATGCACTCACCGCATCCACGCCCGCACGCGGGACACAGTGCACCTGCCGGGTGCCGCAATGGTCTGATTACATGGGATAGCATTGGTGCCCGTGTACATTTACATCAATATTTGCACCAAACCTAATGCACTGTTCGGTCAGTAAAGGTGTTGCTTTTGCACTTTTGCCCGCATGTAAAATGTTCGCATTTTTTGCACGAGTCTGTGCGTGCGAAGGTGGCTGCAAAATTACATTAACCCCATTGAAACTCGACGCAATAAGGCAAAGTTGGTGCAAACCCACGCATTCTGACGCCTGCCTCCTATTCTCCACACGTCCAACACGGAAGCTGTTTGTGACCACACAAGATGGCCACCACCTATTGAGTGGTGACTATTTATGGACAGTGTTTCTTAAGGAAATAACACCGTCCTTTAATCAACACGGCCCAGAATAACAGCTAGCTACCACACACCGATACAAACCTCCTGCCTCTGGAAGTCGCCAGCGCTTTTTTGTGCTGGTGCTTGTAGGTGCTGGCCAACGACACTCATTGCTGGGGACCTAGAGTTAATTCTTTCAGTGATATAGGTTGACCCTGGGAAAAGAAAGGCAAATGGAGAAAGGGGGACCAGTGAATGGCAATATAGTGAGAAAGCAGGCCTCAAGAGTGAGGTAAAGGCACAGGAAGTGGAGGTGAAAGAAAGGGGCGTCAGGTGGAATCGGGTCTGGCAGCCCAGGTTCTAAGAAATCACAGCATTCGCAGTGCCGACGACTGTCTTCGAATGAGAACTCTGCACCCCCACACTTTTGTTTCCCTCAAACATTAAGCTGTGTAGGACATCTGGACGCGGGCGCTCTTTCTGCTACCCATGCCTGCCTGTGGGTTTAAAGTTACCGTCAGCGACGGACCAGCGCTGGGTCGTGTTTGCCCCTGGGTCACTGCCCTTCACCCACGGAGGGCGCGCAGGCGGGCAGAGGCTGCGCATTAGCACACGGAGCTGCTGTGGGTGAGGTGCGTGGGTGGAATGGCCACGAAACATGAGCCTTTGGCACTTCGTACCCAGCACGACTCCTACTTGATAATTGTTTATGTTTAGAGAGCCGGCCTATGAAGCCTAGGGAGCGAATGCAGCACCAACCACGCACACACACAGACCCGCTACCTTCTAAACGGTGCATGTTCGCTTTAAATACGGTCCCCGTTCTAAAGAGTGGGTACAACCCCTGCACAGCACGCGCGAGCGCGCTCACGCACGTGCACACACACACGTGGACCCGCATACCTACTAAAGGGAGTACATTCACTTTTAACACGGTCCCCGTTCTAATCAGCGAGTACAAGCACATATCCTACACAGCACGCGCGCGCACACACACATACTCTCACAAGCGGACCCGCATACCTTTCTAAAAGGTGAACAGTGGACATACACAAATACACACAGTGCACAACCCCACCCTAAACAGTGCTCGCGCGCGCACGCACACACACGGTGATAATGGTACGAATGCGGCCTGCCCCTTTTATGGAGAGATTAACTGGGCCGAGCTGCGAAGGGTCCCGAGCGCTGTTCAAACAGTTCAAGGGGGAAAAGTGCAACTCAGAGTCCGCGGCCCCCGCGACTGTGGAAGGGAAACAAAGGTGGGGGGGGGAGGGGGGGCAGTTGTAATACTGTAACCGCCGGCAGTAAAAGCTCCTCGGCTGAAGGGCCACTCACTCCTTGCCTGAAGTGGGGCAAGGTTTACTTTCCACCTCTCTCGAGACGCTGGGAGCCCCCGGACGGACACCTCACACCACAGGCAGAGCCGGGACATGACCCGTCAATCACTTGCGGGATGAAAGAGAAGTGTGTGCTTGTGAAACCAGACGCACCCCGAACGCACACGTGAAACGGGCACTTACGGCAGAAACGTGCACGAACTGGGATATATTCACATCCAGGCTAATAGTGTGAATGTTAGGACATATTAATAAAACAGCCACGTTTACAATCTATTATTATCGTTATAAATAAGTCTCAGCTTCTGTGCGCAATCAATGCCTTACAACAAACGACCAACTTCTTTTATCAGCGTGTTTTTGGGCTGATGTCTCACGGGGGAATTTGAAAGTGAAGGCGGGTGCCCTCAATCCCGGACCGAAGCTGCGGCCAATCGCAGCACGGCTCCAGCGATGACGCGGCGGCTCGAGAACCACTCCTAGCGCGGCGGCACTGAGGGGGCTCGACCGCCTCAGCCAATGGGAGGGCAGCTCCTTCGTTCTTGCTCTCCGCGTCCCCGGCGAGGTCCTCATGTTATTCTCGGCCCCGGGCAGCGGCGGCAATCAGGGAGGCAGCGTTTGCACCGTAGTAGGAGGCGGCAGAGCGCTCGGGGTGCCACTAGTGCCTTACCAGATTCGGGGGCGTTCCCGAGAATCGGCTTTCGGCTGACGTAGCGTGACGTCGGCAAAAGCCAAAGAATCTCGGGAACGCCCCCGAATCTGGTCCGGCATTGACGGACAGGCCCCTCGTCCAATGGCTAGGCTCCATTTATGGAGCCAGCCAATGAATGACGAGGGCCGACCCAAAGCCACACTACAGTTCTCATCAGGTTTTCGCCTGCGCGAAAAAGATGCGCAGAGCGCATCTTTTCGCCAGGCAAAACCTAAAAAAGTGCAGGTACTCAGTACTGGACAGAACCTGCCCATTTAAAGCACTGATTACGGGCTCCATAATGCAACTTAGATTGTCTGTCTCACAAATACTAGGGTGCAGGGCACTGTGAGGGGTCCCGCTGTAAGCCTTCAGCCTCGTTACTCTATATAGTGGTGGAACTCATTAGTGACTTGCAATAGCCTTATAGTGTATGGCAGGGGGTACTTTATTCCATCTATTAAGATAACATACCGCTTGACATTTTAAGATAGGTGCTGAAAAGAGTGTAGTGATTGTGCTTTTGATGCATGTACCTAGTGCTTCATACTCTTAACGAGCCACCGGAGAGGATGACGCAGAAACCCAAATCCCCAAAAGCTGCTCAAATGGATATAAAATTGCCAACTGAGTGAAGCACCTAAGGCCATGTTTTATTGCTTTTTTTCCAGAGAAAGCTGGATCACTTAACACGAACAAGAGGAGCATGCATTCCCTGCAAGTTTTTATATGTAGCACAGACTCCTGACAATTGAAACTTAAAAAAACAAGCCCCCAGGCTTGGAGGTCTAATGCAATGTTCCAGTAACTGAACAGCTGCTTGGTGATGAAGACTGTCGTCACCTTTTAATAAAGCGTTTACCTTGTTTGCAAGTCACGTTTGTCAGACACAAGGATGAGGTAATAGCATTGTGCCAAGAAACCACAAAACGAACAACAGTACCGTGCCCTTAACACATAATGCTACCAGCCGAGAAAATCAACTTTGGAAAGCTTATCTACTTTCAGTAGCAAGCTGATCATTTTTAAATGAATATTTAAGCAAAGTACCTGCATTTCCATTTATAGTGAATAATTACAGAGTTGGTGGAATAGACTTATGCAGAATCCTTTACCATGGAATCCCTGTAATGCTAACATATTGGCACACCTTTATTTAGTCATTGAACAATGATGTCCGGGGGAGGGGCTACTAACAGGATCAACAGGAAACTGGGTGATATTTGAGGTGCCATTCTTCCCTGGTTAATAAATGCGCCACTGACGGCTGTGCAATATTAGTATTGTGAAATAGCACAGTTTCTAGCTGCTCCCTTAAGTAGTGTTCTAAAGAAATAGAAGAGGGACTAAAAGAGGTTCTCACAACTTGTCAGCACACCACATACAGCACAAGCAAGGGTCTTTAAAATACACAGAGGATAACCGATGGCTGTTCTGTATAAAAATGGTTTGACTTCCTTGTCATTTTACTGAAATATTAAAACAGAATATTCAATATTTATATGAATGCTTGCAAAATGGTATGAGTCAGGTGTTGCAAATACCTTTGGTTAGGTACATTGCAATGCAGTGAATAGCCATCAGAATCGTTCAAAAATGGCAACTTTGGAGAATGCATTGTAGCTTCTGCCTTTATTGAAATACTCATTGCCATTCTTAGTTTCTCAAAGCAGATCAACACATGAATCCAATGATAAATCTTCTCAAACATTTGGAAGGAGTCTTGGATGGAGTCCCGTGTATTCCCGGTTAATGATCTATATGAAAATAGCAAGCTCTTATTTTCTCTCAAATAGGAGCGAAATCCAAATATCCTCTGAAGAGGTTTACAATTTCTGAAAATTCAAGAGTGCCTTGTCCAAATTGGACTTAAAACTCTAATTCCCAGGTTTATTTGTGGCATATTCACTTTGATACATAAAGAACAGGAAGTAACTTTCATTTATAAACTTATTCACAATCCTTGTATTTGCTTTATGAATTAAATAAAAAAAAAACACAAATGGGCTGAAGTTCTTACAGTGTCCCTCCATACACACCTAACAAAGCACTGGTTAAAAATATTTACTTCCCGCTACAAATCCAAGGTTTCTACCATATTAGCAGAAACTGGACACCGCCTTATTCCCAAACACTGTGGTTAACGTTAATACTTTAAGCTGGAATTGTATAAAAAATACATGGTTGTGTTGCAAAAGCACAAACAGTACTCCCCTGCAAATTATTTTCCAGTGTCCTCAAGTAAAACACTTCTGGAACAAAATATCAGATACGCAGAGCAAAATACTAATAACCACCAGAAACATGCAACCTACCTAGGCTTACTGAGACATCAGATTTGCCTCATTAGCCAATGGGAAAAAACACCCTCATGTTATACTTGCTGTTAGAGGTAGCTTAAAATGTTTGCTGTTAATAAACGCTTGAAAATCTATCACATCATACCTGGTGGTCTTGAGTGTGCTTTGCATATAGGTGTGAGGTCAATGTTATTAGTAACTCAGGTCAGTACAGTCAATGGAAATGAACTCTGAGCCAAAGGGGGGTCTTAGGAGTATTCCACACCTCCATGAAGCAAGAAATAGTCCAATATCACTGAAACATTCCCAGGAGTCGTAATACAACTACACAATGCTACTATAATGGCTCTTGTATATATCGATACACAAGTTTAGTGTGTAAACAAATTTAAGCTGATAATATCATCTCCACCTTTCGATCAGAAGAGTTGGCTGTTATTTTATTTACTTATTAGTGTGAACTTCCCCTAACTAGGTTTAGAGCACCATAGAAAAGCGGGTGTGAAAACACCAGTGTAGAGGCAATCACACATAGGATATGGAGTCTCTCAGATTTTTACTTTCCCTCCCCTCCATCTTGCTTAACCGCTCTCTGGTCCTCCACTCTAGCCTTCCATCCTGCCGCTTGCAACTCGTCCTCCTAAAACGTTGTCATTCTGCGCTGTCCACCCACCCGTTGCGATACCTTGAGATATTCATAAAAGTGCATTACATTTTCTAAATTGTTAAGACTTTGAAATTGTTCCAAACCCAAAAATGTGCAAGCAGGTAGATACAAGTGGAACATTACAAGACTTTAGGCTTCATCCTTCTCAATAGAAGCATCGTCTCAATTGAACATGTCAAGACTAAGGGTACCAGTGACAGTTCTCCCAATAACAATCTAGAACAGTCATATTCGTATCTGTCCATGGCATCATTTTGTTCAAAATATTTCTTTAGAATCATATCTGAAATCAACATTTCAGAGCAACGAACAGTTAACAATTGCTTCTCCTCCTGTAAATTGGTAGTCCATACTAATAATATAAAGAGAGAGACCAAACCTTTGAGGCGGGTAAGCTCCGGAACCACTGCGCCAACCGGAGCACCGTATACAGCATTGGAAAGGTGAGGCAAAGAAGAAGATGGACATAGGCTATACACCAGCGCAACATATACTTTGGAAGGGACAAAGCACGTTGTGGGACAAAGTAGTCCGTTGGAAGTAGCACCATCTCTGAGGTGGGCGTGTGCGTACGTTTGGAGCGTGAGAATAGCGTTCTATCACGTGTGGCGGCTGAGTACGCCGTGGAATGTGAGAATAGCGTTCTTTCGCGTTGGAAATGTGTGGCGGCTGAGTACTCCGTCGGATGACGTTGACGCGGCGTGTGGCGGCTCAGTGCACCACGCCCTGTTGTTTAGTACGCGCCGTGAAGTGCGTGAAGAGGCCAAACAGAAGACACCGGGCATGATGAGCACGGCAGGACGGCTGTGCCGCATTTGCAGACTGTGAGGCCAGAACTTCAGAGCAGGTACACACGCGTCGGCGCCTTAATCAGCGGATGCAGAACCCGGGCACGATGTGCACAGCAGGACGGCAAGAGGCACATATCGCTAGGGCGCTTTCTAATTGCAGACATTTCTGTCATACCCGGACAATGTCAGGACGGGCCGCTAGTTATTAATAAAGAAACGTTGAAATGAAAAACAAAGTTTCCCACCATTCTTCCTATGTTTAGCAGGAAACTGACATCACTAACACACAAGTGACAAGAGCATCACATCAGTGAAAGAAACACTCCCAAGGCTTGAAAAACAAGCATTTGCAATACAACCGGTCTCGCATTAGTGAAAGTTAGAGCTATTGGCATTGCAAATGACAGTTTTTTTTTGTAATTTTTTTTGTTTGCAGTGGAGTGATTATTTGTCTTATGTAAAGAGATGGGAAGGGAATGGAGAGGAGGAAACAGTGGAAAGCAGGGGTGGTACGAGTAGTGGTGTCAAAGAAAGAGGAAAGATGGATTTTGTACACATGTAAAGTGCCCCTCTTGCACTGCAGTTACACCACTGCACAAGTGAATAGGAAGATTACACACGGGCGAGCACCTACCTGAATATTGTATTTATTCTGTATTGTTAGTAAGTTTGTAGATATTAAACTATAAATGTTATAAGCCATTTATGTTTATGTAAGCTTTCCACCTTCCTTTTGGAAAGTGTAGGCGGTAAGAGCAGAGTTGAAGGGATAACAACAAAAGGGTCAGAGACGGAGTTGGGGGCACACAGAGAGTTAGCAGGTGACAGGGTGCAGTGAAAGCAAACAGAGGCAGCTGTTCCTAAGCATTGGGCATCTGGACGCTCATTTTCAGAGACCGCAATGGAGCAAAAGCAACCACCGGGGCACGCTGTTTATAATCTGCTGCATTCATATTGTATCCAGATGTCTATTATAATTTGTTTTAATAGGGGGAAAACACAAAACTAATAGTAGTAGTAAAAGAGCCACAGCCACAAAACGCATTTCCCTGTGTATGGGGTCTGTTTGACCTGCTTTGGGATGTCAGTGTATTGTGAATTAGGAGCTCAGGCCGCTGTGCGCGGAGTTCAGTAGTTTTTCCTGGGCTGTACCCTTTTCTGTATGTGAAAGCTGGGTTATCAAGCAGTCCTCTTACAGCACTAACCAGCAGATCCTCATATTGGGGAAACAGCCACTACAACGCGGCCGTTTCCACGGAAACATTAACCACGCATGCATTACAACGCATGCGTGGTTACCACGAAAGCCTTTACCACGCATACCATTACTACGAGGTACGTAGTAAAGGTATGTGTGGTAAAGGGTAACAAAAAAAAGGGGGGCTTGGGGGGGTCTCCCCCCCAAAAAAAGAAACTCACCTCAAAAAACGTCGTTGTGCAGGAAAACGGTGTCCTTTAAGAGGAAACGGAAAGAAACTTCCGTTTCCTCTTAACGACGTACGACGTCACCACGAAGTATTAGAGGAAAAGCCTATGCGAAGAAAAAGCATTCCGTTGTAACGCATGCGTGGTAAAGGCATGCGTTGCAACGAAATTCGTTGTAAGATCACATATTCCTCATATTTGTTGCCATCACAGTCGAGACGCACTAAACCTGGATCTGTCCCGGCACTAACACTGGGTAAGGGAAGCAACTCGGCTCACAGCCATTATCACGCATAAACATGTGCACAGAAGACAATATACTTTGAAGCAGGCTGAAGATAGAAAGTAAATGAGCATGCGCTCAATAGAGACTTTTCTTATGCCGCAAAAATAAAACAAAGTTTTAATGTCGATGTTACCTCTTATAGCAAAGCACTGCACTGATATGGAGCACTGTTGTTAAAGCATGCAATAAGTTCCTTACTCTGAGTGTATGCGTGTTACTATATCTGCTGTTGCTCAGTGTTTCACTTTCACAACTTTCAGCTGCTACACAAACATGTTTGAGCTTCAGGGTTGCAACTGGATGAACATATTAATGTGAATGAGTCTACCTGGTTATTAAGAACAGAATGAATGAATGAATGAAGGTAGCCGTTATCAGTAAGAGACCCATCTGTGCGTTTTGAGAGTTATCAGGAGAGAATGAGGGTGGTGTCAGTTATGTCATTAAAGCGATCTGAATATCAACATGACAGATGGCTTGACATAGGTAGGTATTTTAAGTAGCACAGTTCTGTGTGTCACCTGGTGCTCAGAACAGCCTTCTGAGTTTGTGCGCCTTCTTAGCAGAGCACAGGGGAGATAGGGGTCTATTTTGTGCTCCCATGGTTTCAGTTGGGCAAACACATTTCTGTTTAGCCACTTTCAGGGCTATCTTTCAAATAAATGATTAACAGTTGATTTGTAGATTAGATGACATGAACAGTAACATCACTCATGAATTCACTGATGACATCTAAAATGACATCGCTGATGACATCATCCACGGAATCTAGTCTTCCTTTTACCTCCAGTAAGATCCAGACAGGTAGATTTCAAAAATTGCCACTTTGCAGGTGACGAACAGAGCATAGCTCTGTGAAATGGCCTGAAAGACTAAAACGATGTTGATAGCCTAGATAATAAAAAGGCAGACCAACATAACCAGGAGGAACCGCAGACGTTTTGGGATGACCAACACAAGCAAACAATGAGTGAAATCGTCCAGGCGTGACCCAGGCACGCAAAGGCTCTAATCAGACCCAAAGTACCAATAAAAACCCTGTATTTCTAAATGGCACAACAACAAACAAAGGGCATTCATGGGCATGCCAAAAGCCGATAGAGGAGGTAACAACAGGTCTTGCAGACAGCACATGCGTGCCGCCTAGGCTCGACCCAAAAAGAGAGAAAGTGAGTGACAGGTCTGAGAGGCAGAGGTGGGTGAGAAAGGTGGGATAGGGATAGGGAGTGAGTGTGGGAAGACCAAAGGGTGAGAGAAAGCGGGCAGCAGAGGTGTAGCTGAGGTGTCTACAACACCTGTATGGGGTATGGGGGTTGCACATCCTTTTGTCCCTAAAACAATTTAGCCTAGGTCCTAATAAATCTCCAACATACACGAGTCTCGGGTGCCCTCGCCATTCTCTGCAGGTAGCCCCATCATTTTACAGGACACCACTGCAGGGGGGTTGTGGGGAGAGGTGAGCCAGAAAGCTGGGGGAGGCAAATGGGAGAAGTTTATGATGGAGATAGGCACGTGGGTGAGCCAGAAGAGAGCGCACAGGGAGAGAGATGTTAGAGAGATGTGTGAGAGAGCAGAAAAAATATTCAAGAAAGTAAAAGAAACAAGTGCTGAGACAGAAGGACAGAGCGGAAAGGGAAATCACAGGGAGAAGTGGGAGTGAGAGGATTGTGGAAGGGGCAGCAGGATAATTAAAGGGTGAAACCAGCTGACTGAGGAAGAAAGCTTGAAAAGAGGGGAAGAAATGCTTTGGAGCAAGCTGCACAGCGACCCAAAAAAATGTGAAGGCGATAGATTGGAAGTTACAGTGAAGAGAAAGCAGTACGTGAGAAATCACACACATTATAAAGTATGAGAAAGGCAGGTGTACAACGCATCTAAGCCACAGAGTTTCAGGAATCCAGGTACTTTGCCAACAGAGCATGCAGGGACGTGCAGGCCACAGTAATAATGAGAAAAGTACAAAACAAATCCCAGAAAAAGAAAACAGATAGCCTGGTCACCATCTTCATGACAGTGGGCATATTGGCAAAGCGAGTGGTCGTAGGGGGGGGGGAAAAGTGAGCAAGACGGATGGGAGAAAATCCAGTGCGAGAGAAAGAGCCAATTAATGGGGAGGGGAAGACAGAGGGAGAGAAAGAGAGAGAAAGGGTGAAAGGGAAAACAAATATAATAAATACGGACTAAACATATTGGAACTTGTGACCTTTTCTCATACACAGAGCTCTGCTTTCAGCACATTAACCCGTGCCTTCAAATACCTTACTGCAATTGGCCCATGTGACTTGGAAGTTTCATGCAAATTTCTGCAGCAGGCCCTTTAACCCCCTCAGCCACGTTACAAGGAGTGCGCCCTGCTGCAGGAAAGTTACAGATCATACATGTCAATATTTTACAACAGGAAAGTGTATGTATGTATATATATATATATCACACACTGACGAAGGCAGAACGCCGAAACGCGTCTGTGTGCACCCCCTTGCTAAATAAAATCTAGCGTGTTGAAACCCTCCACCTTCGAGTGCTGTGATATTTTTCCACGAGTCTGGGAGGATTTGGAGCGTTATATATATATATATATATATATATATATATATATATATATATATACATACATACATACATACATACATACATAGGGCCGGGCCACATATTTCCCCCCCATTGACTTCTATTAAAGCAGAGGTAATTTCATGCTGGGGATAGCTAAAACAAAGCCGGTTTTGCTTACAAAATCGGGGCTCTCTTGCCTAAATGGGGGCTAGTGGCATACATACATAAAAAAAAGTTGCAGCAGGTGCATTACCCCCCCTCAGCTGTGTACCAGAGTGGTAGCCAGGGGGACGCTCAAGCCTGCCGACTGTATAATTGGCCAGCTGCCGCATACGGTTCAGGTGTTTCTTTAACAAAGCTCGGTCCGGTCCAGCCGCTCCTCGTGTCCTGTCCGGGAGCAGGCTTAGTCCGTCATGTCCGCCCAGGGAGGTCCGGTGCCTATTGCAGAGGGAGCACTGGCCTGCCTCCCTCTGTGCCGGTCAGCAGACTGTGGTCAGTGGGCAAGACAGGCATGGACTAAGGGAGGAGACAGAAAAAACTGCCAGGGGGGAGAGTGCTCCCTTGGTCTCAGAGAGGTATACAGAATAAATGATGGGGATGTTTTCAATAAGCAGTTATTGAACCAGTGTCAATATAGTATAAAACATGTTTGCTGTGACAATCATTAGACAGAAAGAGATATGTAAGATTACAAGCATCGACAGAGTAAATAAAAGGTAGACTTCTACCATGGTACTAAAACAGTAAATATATGCAAGCATATCGATACATGGCAGTAATCGAGCGGAGGAAGGAAAGTGAGGGCGGAATCCCTTGTGCATCTTGTGATTATGTGACGGCGAGAGCACAGCCCCACAGAGTCCCGGGTTCAGAGAATTCTATATGAACTCGTGAAGTGGTTCCCTCACAGAAATTCTGGAGAGGTTCAAATGTAGGAGACATTACCTACAGACTAGAAACAAAGGTAATAAACACCTAATTAGGGTAAGGATTGCAAAGTAGGGACCAACACCCTGATGAAAGCCAGCGCCACCCATGTGGGGGTCTAATATTGGCAGAAACATGTTGGTATTTGCAGTGGGGCTATAGGGACCGTTGCTTTCCCGGTATACCCCTTCCTTTATATATTTTTAATCCTTCCAGGGGTCCACAGCCAGAATAAAAGTATCCATGTTGACCCTTAGGTTGTTTTAAAATACTGCACTATTTGGTCCCGTAATAGAGGGGATTAGACCGCCCCTCTGGTTCTTTGTTTTTGTTATGTCACATCATTTTACGTGTTGTATGTGCACTATCACACTGTCTTACTTTCTCTAATCTCACCACTAATCTTCATCTAAAAAAGACTGCGCTCCATCCAGATTGTTGGTCTGCACCTGGATGTATGATGCAGCCCAATGATGAAGCATGACACTGCAAAGTGTGTGAGGGCAGTATTAAGACATGTGTTGTCTCCCCTTGGGATTTTATAGGTTCGAATAGGTATTGTACCTATGCGGAGCATTATATGAATTGTAAAAGTTTAAATCTGTTGCAGAATCAGTACAGATGGGAGTTTAGTGTTTGTTAGTACTTCTCTGTTGTGTGAGTTCATTTTGATAATAAGGGAGCCAGAGAAGCCTTAGTCCCTTGTCTCTCCTGGTGTGTTTTTCAGTAATCGAGCGTACTCCTGAGATGCTAACTCTACCCAAGTGTACCTAGTATGTATGTGGTGTAAAGCCAAGAATCCCCTAGGAAAGAGCCAACCCCATTACCTGAAGGGAGAGAACGAAGGACCACATTTTGGTCTCAAGTTGGACACCCCGCAAGGCATGTCAGATCACTGCGTGCTGGAGCTTCTGCAGGTCGGAAACTCAGCGTCTAGTGTCAGCGTGAAGCTTCTCCTCTGTCTATCTAGTGTTGGTACGGGTGTTGTAAGTACAATTATGCAAATGAGCCTAGAACAATACCTGTGATTATGCAAAGTAGTTCTTTTGCCCTAGGATAAAGATGGCCATGATATTTTAGACAGAATATGTTCATGCTGTTACATACGTCATGTGCAGGGACTTTTCTAGGAATCCTCATGCATAATAAAGGAGGCTAGTTTCCAAGAAACTGATCAACATTTAGTCAGCACATAACTGGGTAAAAGGTCAGTGCTATGCAGAGAAATGTAAAACAAATGTAGGTAAAAGGTCGTGTAGCTACCTAGGCCTAGATTGGGGTAGATTGGGGCACATAACACTATGCTTCCGCTGCCACTAGAATGCATGAGGGACACTTTACATCTAAAAAGTACACTGTCATCACACATTTATTCTTTATAACATCAATGCACTCTACACACAAAGCAATCTTTTTTAGATCTACGTTAGATAAGACCTTTTGATTTTACTAAAACAATGTGTAATGTACTAACTTAAAGGGGCTTTCAGCCACCCCTTTTCACCCATATGTCTGTGTTGTGCCATTACCAATTTGCTTCTTCCCTCTACAGCATACAGTATGGAGCAGTGGGTCAGCCTAATTAAGACTCTAATTAATGTCACGTTGAGAGATTGCGCGCCTTATGAAAGAGCAAAATGCATTCACACACAAGGAGTTCCATTTAGTCACGGTGTTGCCTTTTGTGACACGAGGACACATTTAAAGTGAGCACAGGGCACATTCCAGTGTTATCAGTTCCTATCTCCTTCTAATGCTGTTGTGAATTTCTTTTGAAGTGGACTGCTGCCATTTCACAACAAACCATATTGTTTTCCTAGACTCTGTTTTGACAATGGTTCTTTGATAAACATTTCCCAGGAAGAAAACCAAATTGTATGGTGTTTAATTTGTGTTTTAGTATCCAGTATTTTATTGCATGAACACTCAATCCTTCCTTCCTTTTTGCTTTAATGCCTTCTTATTCATTTTCTTTCATTTTTGCTTTCTTTCACTTTTTCTGTACTTTCCTTGTTTATTTCTTCCTTTTTCCTTATTTCTTGGTTTTCCTTCTGTCTTTCTCTTTTGCCTTCTTTCATTCTTTCCGTCTTTCTATTTTTTGCCTGCTTTCCTTATTTTATGTTTTTTTCCTTTCTTCTCTTTTTTGCCTTCATTATTTTTTCTATTTTTGATAATCCTATTTTTTGCCCTTTTTATCTTTTTCTTTCTTTTTCTTTCTTTCCTTCTTACTTTTTTGTGCCTTGTTTCCTTATTTATTTTTTACCCTCATTTGTTCTTTATTTCCTTTCCTTCTTTCTTTGTTGCCTTCTCTTCTTTTTGACTTACTTAATCTGTTTATTCTTTATGCTTTCCTTTTCTGTTTTGCCTTCTTTCTTTCACTCTTCACTTCTTTAGTTTCCCTGCTTTCTTTTCTCCTTTGCTTCTCACATTTTCTTTTTTGCCTTCTTTATTTCTTTAATTTTGCCTTATTTCTTCCTTTCCTCCCTTCCCTTTGCCTTCTTAATCTTACCTTCTTTCTTCTTCCTTCTTTTTGCCTTCGTTCCTTCTTACTGCCTCCCTTTTTTGTCTGCCTTCCTTCCTTTTTTCCTGCCTTCCTTCCCTTTCTTCTCAAAGGTGAGGTTAGTAGCCAATACCAGACCAATGACATTTTAAAGTGTGTACTAGCCAAGACCTTTTTATTTAACTAAAAGTATGTATACCATAGCTTCTTTTAGGGGGTTTCAGCCAGACTTCATCAATTAGTCGGTCATTCACATTTTCTTCCATCCACTCCAGTATGCATCAAGGGGCAATGTTAGCCAGCTTCAGCCATTGACAGAATTCACTATGAGCTATGGAATGCTGCCCTTTCACAAGGAGCGCATCCACACACAAAGTAGTTCCCTTCAGTGCAGGGCCTACCATGGCAATGTGAACTTTTTACAGACCAGGAAAACAACACTTTTGACTTAAGTGATTTTTTATTTGGCTTCAATAAAGTCCAGAAGCTCCCCGACCAATATACTTTTGCAAAAACCATGACAAAAAAATGATTGACAAAAAGCTGGAAAGGCCAAAGCCAGTCCTATTGCCAACACATATTATAAACTGTTTTACCCTGCAGCAAGTATTTCTTATTGATTTTATCACTGCCATAGTACAAGCTTTAAACCCATTTCCTTTGACGATGCTTGTCACTTCTCTACAAACATGTGATGCACTTTCGTTTTTGTGCTTTCTATATGAAATATAGAGGACAATATATTAAACTAATTTCAGTAGTACTTTTGAAAGTGTAGGCCTTCTATATTATTTTTTTCCTGCAATTCCCACTTGTTGTCAAAGCATTAAGTGCTTAGTTAACACTATAAACAAAGGGACTAAATTACGCAGGATGTCAAAAGCCTGTAACGTTGTGGATTTAAAAATGCATTTTGAAGTTGTGTAATTGATTACTGATTTTTAGTATTCTATGTGTTGCTTAATCTCCACAACGGCCCCAACAGCGCTGGGATGCCTGGCTTCACCTTGGGGGTGCCCAGGAGTCGGCATTTCACAGGGAAATGCCAGGAAGGGTTCCACAGCGGTATGTGTACATCGCCAAGACACCTCAGGGTATAAGTGCGCTATACAAGTACGAATTCATTCATTATATATGAATTAATTATGGTTACCGATTTTACGAATATTTTGTATTCCAACTAATCTATTTAATACATTTAGACCAGAGGTCTCCAACTTTTTCTGTAACAAGAGCTATGTATGTTCAACAAAAATTATCCAGAGCTACTGATATTATTAGTGTTGTATAGACAACGTTACGTTAGTGGTCGGCCTATGCAAGACTGCTAGCGTTGATTACCTCAGTGCATCAGGCAGGTTTGCCATTAGTTTTGGAATGCCGATATATTTTGGCCATTTACCTATTTTCCCCAACCATCATCCTATTAGCTCTGAAAATACACACATTCTCATCTTAAAGTCACACTTTTCAATTTTGGAACATATATGTTAATTCATCCAAGCAATAACCTCTAATTTAATAGGCTGGTCTGCACATAGGAGCTAATTAAAGGTAGCTGGAGAGCTACCAGCAGCTCACAAGCTACTCGTTGGAGATGCTTGATTTAGTCATCAACCTGACTTATGCTTTAGCGCAATATTCAGAAAACGTAAAGGGCACAAGGGAAAATGCCCACTCTATGCACTGAGGCACCACAGATAGACTTTGCAAACACATAATTTGCGCGATGGAAAGCGAACTGAAATCTGAGCGAGCGGTATCGGTGCAGCAGTAACGTAGCAGGATTAAAAGAGACACAAACTGCCTGACAACCGACCATTTTGGAAATAAAATGGCACTGGGCACAAGCCTAGCCAAGCCCCGGTTTATTCATATAAGCTGCTGCTGTCATCACCCTCATTCGCTCTGCTCTGCTCCCCTCCCCTCCAGTGTCCAACACGAATGATCTTTTGGTAACCTATGCCCTACTTACAGCTTTTGTCTACTCTCCTTCCCTTCAGCGCCAAAAGACCCCCCCCCCCCCCAACCCTCTCCATCTATCCCCGCACACAACTCCCCTTTTAGGCCCGGGCCTGGAAGCCCGGAGGGTCGGATCAGACAAAGAGCGCTTGTTCTGCAAGAGGCGGCTGTAAATCTACGCAGTGGGTTCATGTCAGAGCACCGCGGCTGCTCCTCACCGATTTTCAGTATATTCCACTTTTTAGAGTTGATGGTCTTTCCATGAGTACTTGTATCAGACAAGTGTACATTGCTATAGATCGCCTGAAAGCATCACGGTACACATTGTTGAACTATGTGTCCTAGCCAATTCTCCATATCAACCTTTCCTGGTGACACCTTTTCATTAAAAAAAGAAGCCAAGCCACATAACTACAGAAATAATAAGCCGCTTCCTTTATTTCCTTGACATCTCCGTAATAAGAGGCTCTATCTTTGAAGCCGCAGGCCAGCCTAACTAAAAGTTAAGCAAAATTAAACTTATTAACTTGGACTGAAATTGATCCAGGCTCTTCGATGCGAGTGTCCGGGAGTTGTGCAACAAATTAAAAGTAGCCGTAGAACACTTTCTATTGAAGCTTAGTTACACAGCCTTATTCAGAGGAATTATAAATTCGTACAAACTCTCCAGTACTTGCACTGTAAATTAAATAAAGAAAAATAAGGGAGTTGGTCGTAACTTTGTTTTCTTGGGAGCCAGATGCCTGTGCTGCTGAACGCCAGGATTGCCAAATACCAAGTATTCAGACTATATTCGGACTTTTTGCATTATCCACTGCACCATCGAAAGAGTTTCCTTATCAAGCCGGGTAGTGCGCACCTCTGAAGGCTGGTTGTCCACAGCCTTGAGATTCCAAGAGATACACCACAGAGAGGCACCGCCTGGTAATCGTAAAATTCAGTCACCTTAATTCACAATAATCCGATTTGCTGTTCAAAAGCACTCCTTTTACAGTAATTTATATTAACTTGAATCAATCATTCAATTAATTAACAGACAATACAGCCAATGTGTTTCTCTATACAAATAAGTGAGCTTCTTCAGGGATAGTGTTAAATGATACCAACTCAATTATGTCACAATTAAGAATGCAAAGTGCTTAAGTATTTGTACATGTGCTCAAAATCCCACACGCATATTGTAATGAGTTTTTCAAAATTCATTCGTAACTAGGATATCTGTGGACCAGAGCTGCTTGTCTAAACTTGATCTATACCCCTGTATGTACCTAATCAAGTTGACAGCATAGTGCCTCCCTTTGGTGTAACTTTTATCAAACACCAAATTGCTTAATCTTAATTTCACCTCATGCCTTTTTTCAAAACACCCTACACTACCTTTTCCTTCATTATACTTTAATGGCTTCCTGTTCATCCCTACTTTCTTCAGTTGAGTTGTCTTTTAGCTTGTCCTCTTTTCTCCCTTTCTATCTGTTGCTCCGGGTTAGTCGGCAGATGAAAAATAAACCCAGCTGCCCATCACCTGCAAACCCGCAAACCCTTCTCTAAAGACAACAACCTTTTCCTAACACTCCCCACAAAGTCACTTACCAGTCCTGGGATAAAATAATGTAACATACAAACTTTCCTAATCCAGATCCCCAGGCACTACTAACTGATACATTATTAGGTATAGGTTAAAAAAAAGAATCACCATGTTAACTTAATGACAATCCTTACAATTATTAAACTCCCATGTTCTGTTTTTTTGGAATGGACGTTTATACTAAACCTTTGGGATCAACAAATGACATGCTACCAGTTTTAAGGCCCATGCACACTTATCATATTCAGATATCCATCTGAACACCCTTATGCTATCCACAGCTCTTTCAATTTTGATATAGGTTTTAAACCCATAGAAGGGGGGTCTCTTACCCTGGTGGGGATATCCTCATATGTTGTGTAGGATTTGAAAAGAGGTCTTGTACAGCAAGTCTGAGGTGGAGAGATCCATTGATAAAATGTATTTGTTTCTAGGATAGTTTTGCTGATGTTTGTAATCCCACCTAGTACAAGATGTTAGAGCCAGATGTCTGATGTAGGAGTAACTTGTGCATCAAGATAGGGGGTTAAGTCTGTGTGTATAACTGAGTGGATGAGATATACGCAGGCCCACTGGAATTATGCAGCAGTGTTGACTAAATTACGCTGCAAGAAAAGGCAAATTATGTGGAATAATGGGGCATATTTTGAGATAGTATGACTTCTTTAGTTTGTTCTGGTTACACTTCTTAACACTGACTTGGCATCGGTTTCATCTCATTAGTACCAGATTAAAACCCAAATAGAGCAGTAAGCAACAGAAAAGGAAAGAGTTAACATTTACAAAGGGGTTTCCACTGTATGGCAGCACGTGTGGCCATAATTGTAGTAACATTTAATCCGTTTACACTAGATATAGTTTTTTTTTTAAGTCTGCAGATTGTAAAAGCAAATAACAGATTGTGTGCTGAATGCGGCAAAACCATAAATTATGTGAGAAAAGCATCAGCTGCAAAATTTGATAATTCCAGTGGCACTAAATATATAACTACGGGAGGGGAGGGTTTTTATAAAACGGAGATGTGCGCCTGATGGGCCACTGCAAGCAGGTAGCCCATCCCATCTAGCCACCATTAACGAGAGTGGGGAGCAGGCTGACTGGACAGGAAACAGTTGTGCCACAGATTCTAAGGCAAGTTTTGTTGTCCAAATCCAATAGCACTGTTGTGAATACGATACACATATTTCCAGGACCTTCCTTAAGAATCTACTGATGGGCTTGGCAGTCTTACCGAGGACTGCAATATTGAAACAGTGATGTAACAGAAATCTTTGGTCTCTCCGGATTAAAGTGTAATGTACTGTGAACAAGAATGCGAACTATAAACGAAATGTCGCACAGATATACTTCATACATGTCGACATTGTCATCTTATACGTACCAATTAAAGAGTGAAAAAAAATTGAATAATCTACTGAAAATGACTTAAAAAAAGTTTGCACTCAAAGGATCTCAGTCCTTTCGGGGTCGCCATATACTATTTAAAGCATATCTATGAAACCGCAGGCCAGCCTAACTACAAGTCAAGCAACATTAAACTCATTAACTTGGACTGAAATTGATCCATTTGAGGTTCCAGGAAAGATCTTGGGAAAAGCATTGCCCTCAAGCTAATCACATTGCTTGAGGCTTGTGATCTTCCAAAGAGATTTATGAAAGCCTCTGGTTTAGCTCATGGCCCAAAACATGTTGTGCAAAGTCTCTAATTCAATACTTATCAATTCAATTGGAATTTAAAGCAGTAAATACTTTCTGTAGCTCACGCTTCCTTCTTGCAAATTTGTCAACAGAAAGCCAGAGAGAGCACGACTGGAAAACTACTGGGGGGAGGGGGGTTTCAAAATCTGCTGCATCAAAATACCAATTAAGGCAGTTTATGTTAAGATTGAACTAAACTGGTACTGCATCCCAATCTCGTCTTACATCCTACATATAGATCATAGGACCAGATGACTGCTATTCCTTAAAAAAAAAAAAAAAAATTAGACCCAGATTATGATCCAAAGTTGGTAAACAGACTAGAGCTAGCTCTGATGTAGAGTCAAAGGCTACTTCTGGGTCAGGCTTCCTCTTCACCCTCGCTTACATCATTTTATTGATGAAACGGCTCTGCACTCAAAAGCGCAACAAGAGCACAATGGGCCTTGGTGCAAGCAAGGAAAATGAGGCCCTCAGCCTATGGTAAGGATGTAGTTGGCCCTTCACACCCCTGGATCCTCGTGCCACAGCACCTGCTGCAACATTAATAGCTACACCCATTTCTAAACTTACTGCAATGTTACCAGGCCAGCACGGATATGCATACAAGATACTCCCATCCTTTACCCGGTCACGAATACAATTCATAAAATCATTATCTTATACATTGAAACCTCAAATTTAAGACATTTATGAGTTAAATGAAGCACAATTCTACAAGTAATCTTCAGGATTTTAAGTTCTTGCTTTTAGCATTATGGGGGATCCTTTTTAGGACAGATTTCAAGCCTTTACTGGAGAGGAGATGCCCTCCAAATAAAATGATATTCTTTTGGGATAGGTGTATAGTCCGTGGTCCCCTCAGCAGCTACCCTTTATATTGCTGGTTTCTATGGTGTAAAAGTATACAGAGCAAAGCGCTTTTCAGATCATCTGCTTTACTTCCTAATGAGGGGCTGTTCTCTTGATTCCTCCCACTTGCACACAATTAATGCCATGTTCCACTTGCAAGTGCTTTGCAGTATTTACAGGGCTCCGTCTCACTCACAGGGCAGATTCTTGCATAAAGATGACAAAGCAATAGTGTCAAGTAATACACCTAGCAGCATTCTACCTCTCTGCAAAAATGTGTCGTGTTTGCAAATCAATATATAAGCGGAATCTAAGGGTTCAAGAAAAATATTATAATACTAAAAGAAACATGCCGCCACAAAACCCCCTAAACAGTCGATTCTCCTTTCTGCAGGCACAGCCATTGCTTCAAACTTCAAAGAAGAAAAATGGCGATAAACAAGCGTTTTGGGTGGAATTTTGCACGTAGCTCAGCCAATGAGGCGAGCAGAGAGGTATTTATGATCTGTTAGCCGCCATATTATTGGCACCAGGTTATAGGACCAGAGGTCTTGTTTGATGGTTAGGATGATGATAATCTGTTCATGCACCACAGCACAGCAGATTTTATCTAGCAAGGATGGAATTGTGCTTCCATTTTCAATAGCACCACAAAAGTGCATTGTGTGGTTATTTGCACTAACCTCTTTTTTCACTGAACACGTACGTAATCATGGCTTGGCTGTTCTCCCCGGTACATTTTCCAAGTCTCTTAGGTGATTTTTTTGCCACACATTTTCCCACTCTATCATTTATTTCAACTTCTAGCTGCCAGGTTCCTTTGAAAGCAATTGCTGGGTAGTAATCCCTTCCTGAAAATGAAGCCAAAAATAATTCTGTTCAAAGCCTAATCTATCTCTTATGGTCGGTAATAAGATACGCTATCACTTCCCTTTCTCCCAAAATGTTTTAACAATATGCAATGGACTTGATCCCATTTGTCACGTTTGAATCCTAAATTTACACACGTCCACATTTTCCTCACTTGGAAAGCAGTCCTATGAAAAATGGGAATTGGGGGAGAAAGCAGGAGGACTCCATGTGAATATTAACCTCTTCAAGACTGTTAACGTGGTGCTGCTTATCAATTTCTGATACAAAACCAAGTTGTTGGCATTCCGTAACTTACTTGGGAGGAATAGGTGCCATTCCCATCCATTTTTCCTCAGACTGATCCTTATTCTCGTCAAACAAGCACAGACATGAGCAGCCAGAAAAAACTTAACTAGGTCTGAGCAGACAAGACCTTCCCATTCTAGTTTTCCAGATTGACCATTCCAATTTTATTCTTTAAATAGCTTATTTTAGATCCAGGTAGGATGACTGGAAATCCCTGGAATTGGTATAAGAGTTTTGTTGATTGCTCAGACATGGGTCATGTTGTGATGCCATATAAAAATCGCTATACTCTACACAATTGATTCACCCAACCCCAACTATGAGAAAACTGGAAAGTTCTCTGTCCAATTTTTTCTACTATATGTAAAAGTAAAACGCAACAAAGATCTTCCTAGCTTGAACTCATTTTACTTTCTCGCAACTCACTTCAAAACCTCAAGATCAAACACCAGCAAACTATATACAACTTTAAATGATGGTTCTAGTCTGATTTATGGCCATCACCGATCTACACAAAAGCGAGCCAGATACAGAATGTGCTACGATGCCATAACAACCATGTTTGGTGCTATTTGACACGGTCGATCATGTAACTTTGATCGGCCGTGTCGAGGCCATTGGTGTTAAACATAGAGCCAGGGACCTTATTACATCCTTCTTAACCGACCGCAGACAAGCAGTTAAGCTGGGCACTTTCACCTCACCCACTTTCAGTCTTCCCTGTGGAGTCCCTCAAGGTTCCTCGCTAAGTCCGACCCTTTTCAATATCTATGTTTCGGACTTAGCGAGGGTAATAAAAGAGTATAACATCAATCTGACAACGTACGCCGACGACACCCAGTTGGTGTTATCCATACATAAGGACGGACCCACTGTGGCAGCAAACTTCAAAAATGGTATGAGGGCTATTAGCAGTTGGATGGCCTCCAACTGCTTAAAACTCAATTCGTCCAAGACGGAAGTTATGCTTTTTGGAAAGATTCAACCTTTGTGGTCTCCCTCATGGTGGCCTGAGGAATTGGGAACTCCACCACAACCTGTTAGCAAAGTCAGAAATCTGGGAGTGATATTTGACAACAAGCTCCTCTTTCATCACCATGCGAATGCGGTAGTCTCATCTTCCTTTAACATCTTAAGGAAAATAAAGAAAATACTACCGTACCTTCCCATAGCCACGGGAAAAACGCTAATATCCACACTAGTGTTTTCGCGCATTGACTATTGCAACGCACTCCTCCTCAATGCCCAAAAAAAGGTTATTTCTAAACTGCAATTAATACAAAATGCCTCTGCCAGAGTTCTTCTGGGGATTCCCAAATATAGCTCGGTTTCCAGACATCTAGACCAACTGCACTGGCTTCCAGTTAGAAGCCGTACGAAGTTTAAGACCCTCTGTATTGTCTATTAGGCAATAAAAGACATAGGACCTAAATTCTTGAGAAGTTCTTTTAAACCTTTGGCAACCCCTAGAACGTTGCGCTCTAACACAGCTCACATGCTTCAAATTCCTAGAACAAGGACAGTTAACTGGGGAGATAGGTGTTTCACCATAGCAGCAGCTAAACTGTGGAACTCCCTTCCCCTTAACATAAAGACCAGTCCATCTTTAATAGTTTTTAGAAAGCAGCTAAAGACTTGGCTGTTTTCTTATCGACACGATACATAGATCCTTTACTGTTGTCCCTTCGATTCATCACTGGTTTATTTTAGATTTAGCCTCAGCGCCGAGACACCTACGGGTAATTGTAGCGCTTTAAAAATTGCAAAAATAAATAAAATAAATAAATGTGAAAAGCTAAGCATTAACAGATTCAACTGCCTGGGTCAAACCTAACTTCAGTGTCAATTGTTGAGACCATTGTAGATCTCTTGGCTATCATAGCCTTACCTGTACAGTGCAGAACTGACACTGTACAACATCTACTGGCACTGAATATAGCCCATGTGCTCCAGGTCAGTAAAGATGGATAATACAGTATGTATCATAGTATTTGGGTAAAATATCAAGTTTTAAATATCAGGAGCTTGATCGGAGGAAGATGGCGGCGGGCTAACGCCGGCCGGGAGAGCTCTGTCTCTGATCGGGGGATGTCTGGTCACATCGAGGTACTTGCACCTTCTTAGCAAGCCCCGCAATAACAACTAAGCGGTGAGTACAGGAAGATGTTTTCTTTTCCCCGTATTTTTTCATTCTTATTAACTCGTCGTACCTTCTGCCCTCTGTTCTGACGGGATCCGACTCGAGTAAGCAGAGCCGAGCGTTAGGACCCAGAGGCGCGATGGGCATTGATGCAGGGTCTGACCTCAGACGCGGCGAAGATGGAGACCGAGGCAAACGAAGGGAGAACGAGGTGGTGAGCCGCTCAAGCATATGGCGCAAGATTCAAGTTGCAGCAGCAAGAGTCTACCCTAGAAGACGCGGGATTACGGCGGTGAGCGGGTATAGTCCCTGGGCTGAAGAGGAGGGAGGAGATTTGTTAAGTGCCTGCAGTGTGTTTTCTACGTGTAGGGAGCTCGGGGAGTGTCATAATACAGCAATTGGTAACTGTTTGGGGCCACAGTTGTTGATACAGACTTCTGTGGGTGCGTCTATAGGTCCCATGGACACTGACACAAATATTAAGGATATACAAATCCCCTCAATAACATTGAAAGAACTTTCCCCACAGCAGGAAATTCAAAAGAGGGGAAATGGCAACCTAGGGGTTGAGGAAGTGCCAAGAATACTGGGAGTTGTGGCCACAGCTCCCCCAGTAATAAGGAATAGATATCTCCTCCGCTCTTTACCTGAGAGGGAGTTTCCCCACCGGTCCTTAAATCAAGCTGACTGCTTGCCCCCTGTTCTTTTGACCCCACGCAAAAGAAAAGAGAAAGGAGGGAGAGAAATAAAATTGAAGAGGCGAAAAAACAGAAAAAAAGCTCAGTGATTCTAAAACTACCCCCTCTTTAAAATCATATTTTAAAATAATGGAGAAAACGGTATCTAGCTTGGATGCGGCGAACAAGCAGGCTACGCTGCAGACTGAATATCAGGTACCTACCACTGCCCCTGCATCCTGCACTAGCTCTTCTGTGGTGACTAAAAATAAGTATGCTCCTCTGTTGTCAGAGCCAGAGACGGACTTGAGAGAATTTATATCTAGTGCTGATTTACAGAATAACAGCAGTGAGAATCTTACCTCTCAGACTTTTGCAGGACTTCCACCAGGTACTTCCCCACAACCACAACCACAAACAGCAGCTAGTATTGCTAGTGACTCCTTATCTGAGACAGCTGATCCTTCAGGGGGGGGGGAGGGGGGCAATTTGAGAGTGGATTATCAACAGCAACAGCAGTAGAAAGAGGGAAGTGGAAATGGAAATATGGAGAGCTTACTTCGATCCCTCCGTGAAGATCTTTTGGCAAAACTATTGCCCAAATTTGAAATATCTGAAGGGAATCAGAAGGAAATTACCGAGAAGTGCACCAACCTTGAAAGTAAACTAGATGATATCTGCACAAGAACGGAGGTGTTAGAAGGGGAGGTAGCAGTTCTTACGAGAGTCTCACAAGCTCATTCGAAAATGATATCCGAATTGAAAGCTCAAAATAAGACCCTACAACAATATATGGAACGCTTGGAGATACATGCAAGACGGAACAATTTAAAATTTCTGAAAATCCCTGAAGGAGCTGAAAATGGAGGTGTAAAGTCCCTGATGTGCAAGCTGTTGAGGGAAGGGGTCTTAAAGGATAGATCTGATATTAATCTCGAGAACGAAATACAGCGAGCACATAGAGATCCCTTCAGACGTCATCCTGATAGGAATGCCCCTAGAAAAATGTTGGTAAATTTCCTTTCATACTCAGTTAAAGAACTGATTTTAGGTAGGGCTCTCATGGATCCAACACTCCAGATTGACTCATCTAAGTACCTAATCCGCTCTGATGTAGGGAGAGTGACCTCACAGAGACATTGGGAGTTGGGGTCCCGGATGCAGGAATTAAGAGGTTTAGGGGCTCAGGTCATGATGAAGTTCCCGGCCTCGCTACGGGTGGTATGAAATAATGAGACATACAATTTTACGTCCCCTCAGGAAGTTGATAGTTTTCTTATTAGCTTAAAAGAAGCTCAGCATTAGATACATATTATAATAAACGGTACGAGAGGTGCAAATATCGTAGAAATCTGAAGGTAAAATCGCATTGAGCTTAGATAACTGGATACATATTATAATAAACGGTACGAGAGGTGCAAATATCGTAGAAATCTGAAGGTAAAATCACATTGAGCTTAGATAACTGGAGTACAGCATACATAGACACACATATGTATATAGGTGTTCAAAAAAAAAAAAATAATATATATATATATATATATATATATATATATAAGAAATGAGGGGTACTTATCCATAGGGGAAAAAAAACAAAAAACATAAATAAACAAAAAAATAACACAAAAGATAATAAATAATAAGACGAAAAGTTGGATGTAGGTACACTATTTTATATAATAGACACTATTAGGGCCAGAATCCAGATTAGGGATAGAGCCCTCAAATGGCGATACAATCGCTAAGGTTCATAAGGGGGGGTTCCTCAAGGGGGGAGGGGGGAGGTGGGAGGTGGAGGGGGGTGGGGGTGTCAAAGAGAAAAATCTTTCCTCATATATCTAGAAAAGCTGGGATAGACATGACTCAAATTTTAAATAGTGTAAATATTGGAGCCAAATTAGCTACTAGATACTTTTTCTTCTATGGCTTAATATGGAGAATAAAACAAAAATAATTAGTTGGAATGTCAATGGGTTGAGGGAGGACAGGAAATTTGATAGAATTTGCGATTTTTTGAATAAGTCTGGAGCCCATATTTTTCTTCTAGAAGAAACCCACCTTGAACAACAGGAATGTAAGACAGCTTTTAAAAATCAAAAGTGGGTACAGGATCTCCTCTGTTCTAAACAGAGTGGTAACACTAGAGGAGTGGCTATAATTATTCGAACCAATAGTGGGATTAGGGTCGAGAAATATGAAACTGACTATACAGGTAGATGGCTGACCGCCTCCTTAGTCATAAAAAATACACGGTTGACATGCGCAATCTATTATGGGCCAAATCAGGACTCTCCAGAGGCTCTGATAAGTTTAAAAACTAGTTTCCTCGACTTGAATGCTCCTATTATTTTAGGGGGCGATTTTAACCTAATATTCGACCCAAGTTTAGATCGCACTTCTAAAGTTGCTTCCCCCTCATTACAGAAATCAAAGAGAGAACTTAGAAATATAATGAGGGATTTCAACCTATTGGATGTCTGGAGGGTTAAGAATCAAAAAAATAGAGACTATTCATTTTACAGCCACAGACACAGACATCATTCGCGTATTGACTTCTTTCTCATCAATCAAAGTTTACTTTCTGAGACCATGTCCATTTCTTATATCCCAGCCATACTATTTGACCATTCTATGGTAGAATTAACGGTCACATTTCCACAGGGCACACAAGTCAGACAGTGGACCTTGGACAGATCTTTACAGTTGCAGGACGGAATAAAAAATGATCTGCTGAAACAAATGGCGGAATATTTTAAGTTTAATATTGCCACTGCATCCGATCAAATAGTGTGGGAAGCTTTTAAGTCCTACTTAAGGGGGGCATTTGCCACCATAATGATACAGAGATATAAGACTAGGAGGAAGACAGAGGAAGATTCTCTATTCAAAATAAAACAAAAAGAGCAACAACTACAGAAGGCCTCCCTAGAACAGCAGACTAACTTGATTACCATACAGAAAGAGTTAGAGAGTTTAAAAGCTAAATATCAGGCTAACTTGGATAAAATCATTAAAGAAAGTTGGGATGCAAGCAGACTGCAGAACTTCTCCTACGGTGAAAAATGTGGTCGCATTTTGGCATGGAAAGCTAGATCTGATAGAGCTAGGAATCAAATAAATAGATTAAAGATACAGAGCTCTGGAGACATATCATATGATAATGATGAGATTTCTCAAGAAGTTAAAATATGCATGCAGAACTTGTACACGGAGAATAACAACAAAACAACAACTGAAGGTGCAGGTCATTGGCTAGCGGGGCTATGCCTTCCACAGGTAACTGAGGCCGATAGTGTGCTTTTGGGTTCTCGCATTAAAGAGGGGGAGGACTATGACCAGTTGAAAAGAATGGCCAGCGGGAAAGCTGCCAGCCCAGACGGGCTTCCCGTGGAAGTATATCAAATAGGATCTGATATTGTTGTTCCTATCCTTACGTCTTTATTTAATAAAATACATCAGGAAGGAGAGTCTATCCCGCTGACTTGGTTGGAGGCCACAGTTACGCTTGTTCTGAAGCCTAATAGGGACCCCTTGATCGTCGAATCTCGCTGCTAAATACAGACTATAAAATCTTTGCAGCGGTTTTGGCGGCGAGATTGGCCAAAGTAATTAAATCTGTGGTTCACGAGGATCAGAGGGGTTTTATGCCGGGCAGACAGCTGAATGAGTTGACTTTTCAGGCCATTGCTGCAATCGACTTTGCTACAGAAAAAAAATTCCTTTAACCATCGTAGCAATCAACGCCGCCAAGGCCTTCGACCAAGTTAGTTGGGTGTACTTGTGGGAAGCCTTATTAAAGTTTGGTATTCCAACAAACTTTATAGCATCTATAAAAGCATTATATCTAAACCCCAAGGTTAAGATTCTTGTGAACAATTTACTCACAGACTGGGTCCAAATAACACGTGGCACCAGACAGGGATGCCCCCTCTCTCCCTTATTGTTTAATTTATATATAGAGCCCTCAGTTATTCAGTTAAGATCGGATGTTTTAATTGAACCTTTTCACATAAATGAATTAGATCTAAAATTCGCATTATACGCTGATGATCTTCTAATGTATACCTCTAACCCTGAGGTAGCAATCCGTCGACTATTTCATCAGGCGGAAGTCTTTGGAGAGGCCTCAGGATATAGAATTAACAAAGAAAAAACAGAGGTTATGCAGTGGAACCAGGAGGATCTGCTCCCCGAAACGAAGCCCCAGATGAGATATTTAGGAATACATCTTGTTCAAAATATCTCTGAGACATCTAAAGTAAATCTCGAGAAAGTCTACAAGGACATTTGTGGGCTCTTACATTGCTGGTCTGGATTGCCACTAAATATCTTCGGGAGAGTAAACCTAATAAAGATGGTTATTTTGCCAAAGGTCACCTTCCTTTTTAACTCAATACCCTTGACATTCAGTCCAAAAGACATAGCCAAACTACAGGGAAGGATTGGATCTCATCTGGAACTCAAAATTGCCCAGAATCTCTATGAAAAAATTGAGAAGAAAACAGAAAACAGGTGGACTTGCTATGCCAGACATACTTCTCTATTGCCATTCTTTTCATTTTAAAAACTTTCGAATAATGGCTGATAAAGCTGATACATCTTGTTTGGGCCGGTCATTCCAGGCGTTACTACATGGTATTCCTCTAGGGCACGAATCCTTCTTGTTTAAATTCGGAGACCCTAGATTCTACAAGAAGGTTAGACTAAAGGTTTTAGACACAGCTCTGAGAAATTGGGTGTTTGTTAGAAAAAAGCTAGGCATCCCATACTACACACCTCAGGCCCCTATATGGGATTCCCCGGGGACACCAGAATGCCTTAGAGACCGGCTATCGCTTCCCCTCAAAACAGCTGGTATTTTGCTGTGGCAGGATCTTCTTGATAACTCACAGCTATTGGGGTGGGACTCACTCTTTAGGCTGACAGGTGGAACTCTCACTAGGTTCAAATATTATCAGTTATCCAGCTGGTGGACTACCATACCCTGGGATTTAACAACTAACCCTAAATTTGAACTAGTAAAGAGAAAAGGGAGTTGGAAAATAGAGGTTTCCTTCTGGTATGAGGCACTAAACGAGAAAGATGAAGTTACAGATATTGAACTTAACAAGCTGTGGGGAGGAGCGGAAGCTTTACAATGTGATAATCTACCAGCTTTATGGGAAGACTCTTTTAAATTACTAAATACAGTGTTGAAATCGGCCCCCCTAAAACGAAATCATATGTTCACCCTGTATAGAGCATATATATCCCCGAAAAAATTGGTAAAGGTTACGAACCTTGAATATTGTTGCCCACGTTCCAAAGTACCCGCCGCAGATGATTTACACATGTTCGTAGAGTGCCCAACATTGTCACCCTTTTGGTCTAAAATTGAAGAATTTATAACCGATGTCTTGGGTATACATTTTGTGATTACCCCAAGGATGATTCTCTTTGGTTTAGGGGTAGAGTACCAGCTTAAGGATATGAGGACCAAATTTATGTTCTATGTAATGATTCTAGCTAGGCGTGAAATTTGTAAGGCCTGGAAATCAGAGAATGTTCCCACCTTTTCCGACTGTTTGAAATATATTATATATATTAGTGAGTCTGACATAGCATGTGACAGTTCTAGTCAGGATAAGATCTGGGCGGCCCTTGTGGCTTGGCGGAACAGATGAGAATATTCCTATGATTTCACCTGGGTACTGTTGGCGCTTGGTCTCCAACCTAACTAAGGGCCTCCAGTGTAAAGGTGTGGAGTGGACAAAGCAAACAGCTAAATCTAGAGGGGTTTTTCTCTCCTCTTCTGTTTTGGGATCAAATCCTTGTGGCTGGTATATCGTAATATGAACAGGAGGAGATTCCCTATCTAGAATACCCATTATTGGTATATGAGGAATACAAAAAAATATATATATCAGGAGAAAGAAGTTCAGGAAAAAACTATTGCGATATAAAAATATTGGGATGCGTGACTATAATTGCCAAGAATTTAGTTATTTCAGGTAAGTAATATCGTAAAGAATATTGTTGCTGCTAATACTTTTTTTCAATAATATCGTTGTAAAGAAAATTATTTAATTATTTTAATGCATTTTAGTTCACATTCATTTTAGGTTTAATTTGTATAATTTTTTTAAATATAATATGTAAATTTAGATTATTTCAATGTTTTAATTTAGTTGCTAACAGTAGTTTATAGTGTCGTAGGTGGTTGTTGTGTTTGAAGGTGGATATTGTGGGAAGTTGACTAATAATTCTTAATTCATTGATTATTAAGTAAGTATGTGATTAATAATTATGTATATTATGCAATTCTGATTTATTTACATATATATTTATACCCCTACAAACATTGCGGGTTGCAATGTGTGTAGAGGTATACAGTGGTAAGTTAATTAGGAAATACTTAATTTTTAAATTAATTATTTAATTATGTAAATTGTGTAATCATATTTAGGTGCACGCTGCTGGGTTTGTAGGGGTATAGGACGTAAAGTTTTTTGAGTAATTATTAATTAATGATGCATTTATTTAATGATTATTAATTATGTAAATTGTACAGTACTCATATTTTAGTTACATTTTAGCTGTGGGTTGCTAGGTTTGTAGAGGTATAGGGAAGTCAAGTAATATTTAAAAATAATAATTAGCAAAACCATGTAAAAGAGTATTCCAAAACCATTGGGCTCGGTTTCCTTCCCAAACTATAAATGAATAATAGCAATGACAACTTCCTTTGTCTGAAATGTTGGTGAGTCTCCCTAATGTAATCCAAAGGTTTCCCTTCAACTGTTTTGGATAATTTGCTCTACATTTTGGAGATACGTCTTTTCCCCCATTTCTGGGCGACTAAGCTGACCCTTTGATGGCATGAATAAAGGAACGATTCCAACTTACTGCCAGCTTATATCCAGACATCTGGATTTGTTCAGACCTCTTTTTATAGTAGCTTTGTGTACTATGAAGACATCATATTCAGCCAGAATATTAGATAGGATATTTAGTCACCTCCACTCCCCCATAACCCTCCACTACAACCATCTTGTTGTAGATCGGTCTAGGATTAGGTCCTTGCAGCCGCCTCTCCTCCGACGTCAGTCATCATGACGGTCCCCAATGGCGACACGCCTCATTGTCATTGAGAGCTCCTTCCTCCTAGTTCAAGAGGTGCTGCCATGGTTTGCCTCCTTTAAGTCCTAACTTGTACACATATTTCACCAGTCCTCCGTACTCCAGTCCGATACCCAGAAGGCTTCTTCTCTGAAATCACTTCAGCTCTAGAGTTCTCAGCCATAGTAGGACTGTCCTCATTTACCTCTCAATGTCCCAAGTAAAGAGGGGACATTATCTAAGCATTTGAACATTTTTACACCCATCTCGTGGAGATTCTTTGCTGTGGCACTTAGCTTCCATGAAAGTCAGCAACTCTGGTTGTGACCACTGCCATCCAATAAACTTTGAAGTTTTACAGTTTAAGTTGAACTCAACCCACCTTTTGACAGCTGCCTCTAAAACAAGACTTGCTCAATGCCCTTTTTTTTTTAATGCAAACAAATATTTTGGACAATGTTTATGTACGTAAGGAATAGGACCGAACTAGCCTCTGAGGATACCAAAATTGGCCTTTAGTAGTAACACTTGAAGGAAAGACTCTGGGTGATGCTGCCAGGAGCCATATGTGACAGGTTTTCAACACATACACAGGAGGCACATCGTCATTTGTGGGAGGGCAGCCTTGTTGCACATTCAGGTATGAAGTGAAATGGGAGCTTCATGGCAAATGATAACAGCAAAAGCTCCGTAACACTGGCACAGTTCTTTCCTAGTCATTGGCGATTTTAAAACAGTCTCTTAATGTTAGTTTAAGGTTTGTTTGCACTTAAACACAACATAAGTGACCTAAACCGAATTGTCCTGGGTAAAGAATAAAGGTGTTTTATAAATAACTTAGAAGTCCTTATACAGCAACTTTGGAGCACTATAGAAAGAACAGGCTAACAACATAAAAGTATAGGGAGATGAAGAAAGAGTAAGGTTATCAAGGTAAGCAGATTGTGAGGGAACTGAGGTACCGGGTTTTAAGAGCCCGGTGGTGTCAGGGGATAACACCCGAAGACCTCTGAGTTCCCCCTTGTTTCGGACCACAGAAACACGGAGTCTTCTAGTCGCAGTCAGAGATCAAGTTTTATTGGCAGCTACCAAGTAACAGGTGTCCTAGAAGCACGACAAGCACGGGTCATGTGTTCTCAGGAGACTGTTCGTTTTTACAGAACCAGCCTTCTCCTTATATACAAAAATAATAGCTGCAAGCAAGAATTCTTGAGTTTATGATATGGCTATATACATATTTCTACAATAATACCAAAGAGCGAAGTCATGTAGGCAAGCCCGTATTTTAGATGTCCAATTTGTGATAGATTACCTAGCTAGGCCCGGAACTCCCATCAGATATCGGTGAAACCCCAATAAAAGAAGGCACCTCCTAGTCATAAAACTGGCCATAAACAGGGAGCGTGGGCAGGTGTGTATGTGTGTATAAGACATGATCTGTATGTGGTGAATGGTTTGTGGTATGTTGTGCATTGATGCTATCGTGTTTGGCCACTGGGCGAGGAGCTGCCCAAACAGGTTTGGCTGGAGGCAAGGGAGTCAGTTGGGACAGGTCAGGGGGGAGTCAGGGAAGGTGGACGTGTCCTTTTAGATCAAGCTCGACCTTTAATTGACTTATCATGAGGGCAAGACACAAGATGGATACCGTTTACAAAATGGAGTCTGAGGGGTCGGGACGGAAACTACGATTCAGGGGTGTTAGCATGCCTCGATCATGACGCAAATGCATAGGAATGATGTCCTAATCATTATCGGTTCGTCGACACCAAATTCGTCATGGTACGTTGATGTTTCGGGACACGGGTATCGGACCTTGATACCGGGATAACAGTAGGGTCCAGAATTTCAGAACCACAGACCCTCCTTTTGCCCTCATATAAGGCAATAATTCATGTTAATCCGAGTCTAAATCTGTATGAAGGAATTCGTGGAGATGCTGTTGTAGCATCATTCTGTTGCTCAGTTCGTCCCTTGACACAGACTTCCGTACACATGAGGTAGCACAGAGGCCACATAGTGCAGGAGCGCACTGTACACACAGGCAGAACATAAACAGAAGTGCTAAGATCATCCCAATGAAGATCAGTGTTTTCCATCCCCAGGTAGCGATCAGTTCCCAGAACCACCCTTTTTCTACGTGAAGGGAACCAGATATCTCGTGTAGCTTAGAGATGGCCTGGTACACTGTCGGTGCGTTATCAGGGATGAAAATGCAACAACTGAATTGGATCACTCTACACACACCACCACGATCGGCGAGTATGATATCTAGGGCAACTCGGTTCTGAAGAGTCATAAGTCGATCCGACTGAAGTTCGGTCGTCAAATTGCCAAGGGCTCCGGCCGTTGTAATCACGGCGGATTCAACTATCCTCGATAACTGGCGAATATTCCTGCTGTTCACCATAGGCCCCCAAAATGGCAGAAAACCCTTTGCGAAGTCAGCGAATTCCTGACCCGCGGTGTCGTCTTTACTCACGACACCTCTAGCTGTCCTTGTCCGATGGTAATCTGCTCTGGCCGTGTAGGTGGGAGGCAGCAGAAATGCGATAAAGCATGTACCTGAGAAGTCAGGGGGCAACCAGGTGTAAGCTTGGTCATGGCAGACGAAATACGTGCCTTTGGCTGCTAATAGTATAGGGGAAGTTCGGGAAGCGAACACATATGTTTCCGCGCATATACTCTTTCCTAATTGTGCTTTGGGATCCCTACCGATACCTTGTAAACATAAGTGACCTCGGTTGGGTACTATCCAAACTGGGCGGGATTTCTTTGCTCTCTGGCTCTTACTCAGGTAAACCCCATATTTAGTTACGTTCCAACGAGTGTACGGAGTGAGTTCATCTTTGGGAATCGTTAGATATGTGTCGAACTCTCTACTCATATTTCTTATCCCTGCTACTAGTGCCTTGTTACTGGAATCACTCTCAGTAGAACGTGTCGGGTATGGTTCTAGGGCGAATAGGAACATGGTCTGGAAAGCCCACAGAGAACCATAATAACTGAAAGGCAGGATGAAGTATGGGATACCCTTATCCGTTGTGTGTGGCATGAGTCCACATATCCAACAGTTCGATGTGTTCATTATAGACTGGTGTTGGTGTAGAAGTTGAATGAATGAGTTATTTACAAATTCGAGTCTTCTGGCAGACTCATGTTCAGGTAGAGGGTGAAAGTAGTGTGGAGAGATAGTAGGAGGAGGCTGTGGCCGGGTGTCATTTGAAAAAGTAACTTGGAATACGAATAGAGTATAACCAGTCAAAAACATCGTTATGCTACACAACATTAAAATACATGTTATCAAAAACCTTCTTTTGGCCAGTACAGTGCATAGTTGTCTTTCAATGTTCGTGAGTCTGGCAGGTCTCTTTACCCTAGGAAACTCCATCCTCTAGTTGCTGCCCGCGGTGGTAGGTTGGTTCTGCCAGGGAGTGCGCTCTGTTCAGTCCGGGGTAACTCCCTTCGACCAACCAGAACCGTTGACCTAAACGTCCCCAGCTGCACTCCCCAGACTTCAACCGCGACCCTAGCAGCAGAACCGGATGGCGGTTCGAAAATCAAAAATGAGCAAGTTTCCTGAGAGTGAGAGAGCTGAAAAATCAAAAATAGTTCTTGGGGGAAGGGAAATCACATTAGTTTTTATTTTTTTATTAGTCTCTTCGTTTAGACCTTAAATTGTACTGTCGTTTTCCTGGTACGGTGTGGTCTTCAAACAATGTCTCAGGTTCTGAAGTGTCCAACTGCATTGACGGTGGCACAAATCCTTGTAAAATATGATCACTCTCCTTTTCGGTACCAGTTTCTTTTAAACGTGCATCGCTGAAAGGGATGAAGCGAGGTATGGATTCTGTCTCGGAGTCGGCAATTCCTTCGTTGACCCACCGGTCGTATGGAAGGGGCAGAGGGACCCGTTTACAATGGGTCCCGTGCACCCAGTTCTTTTTGCCTTCCACCCGAACCGCTGATCTCGTGGAAAGAAGTACCAGGTAAGGTCCGGTCCACCTCGGCTGTCCGTTGTTTGTGCGCTGGAAATTCCGCACCAAGACCCATGTGCCGGGTGCGATGGAGTGACCTGGATCGTCAGAGGCTGGCGGAGAGGAACTGTGAACCTGTTGGTGTAAAACACGCAATTTAGTTGTCAATTCGCACAAATAGTCAAGCAGTACGGGGTGTTCTATTTCGCTGAGTTTGTTTGGCCTTGGCACGCCCCAGACGTTGGCTGGGCCGCCAAACACTATCTCATGGGGGCTAAGTCCTAACCTGGAATGGACTGTCATTCTGGTTGACAAGAGTGCTAGGGGCAAGGCGTCAGGCCACTTAAGACCTGTACAGGCTTGGATCTTGGCTAATTTGAGCTTTAAAGTGCCATTGTAGCACTCTACTAATCCAGCTGATTGGGGGTGATTCGCAGAGTGAAACTTTTGTTGTATGCCTAAACACTCACACACTCTCTTCATCACGCGTCCTACGAATTCACTTCCATTATCACTCCAGACAATTCTAGGCATGCCAAATCTCGGGAAGAACTCTTTGACAAGGGCTTTGGCAGTTGACAAGGCAGTATTGTCCTTAAGGGGGTACGCTTCCACCCACCTGGAGAAAGCGCAAACAACAACGAGCACACACTTCAGATTGTTGCATCTCTCCATGTGAATGAAATCGAGCTGCAAAACCTCGAACGGATACGTTGGAGGCGCAAAATGACCAGCTGGAGTTGGGGTTCCCCTACCGGGATTGTACTTCAAACACACCATACAATTTCTGATCACATTCTCTGCATATTTCGGGATATTGCTGTTTTGCCATACTGGGGCCAATACTTTACAGATTCCTTTCGAACTGATGTGTGCAAATCCATGAGCCATTGTTACTACTGCAAGTACATATGCGTTAGGTAATAGCCATCGCTGGTGTTCTGACAATTCGACCCAACAACCATTCGCATCTAATCTACCCTTACTTTCTCTCCATTCATTCACCTCTTTCTCAGTTGCCTCGGCTTGTATAGATTTCACGCTTTCGATGGTGTCCTCACACATTCCCACATCAGTAATCCATCTAGCGGGACCTACAACATACATCCGACTCATTGTGTTCCTTGCAGTCTCTTTCGCAACCTCGTCTGCAAATGCATTCCCGCGGCCAACATCATCCTGAATCTTTTTGTGTGCACTGCATTTTACAATGGCAACTTGTAGTGGCAAGGTCAGTGACTCGAGGAGTTCATTAACTAACTGACCATGTTGTATCTTTGCACCATGTGACGTAAGAAACCCACGTTCACGCCACAATCTCCCAAAACTGTGAGCCACGCCAAAGGCGTATTGGCTGTCAGTGTACACATTCACTCGCTTTCCTTTCGCTAAGACACATGCTCTGGTAAGCGCAATTAGCTCTGCAGCTTGTGCAGAATTATGGGAAATGCGCGCGGTCTCTATAATGGTGTGTAATGTCGTTACGGCATATGCTGCAGTCGTATCACCATTCGGCAGCTTGAAACATGAACCATCAACCCATAAAGTATCGTTGCATTCAGGAAGGGGAGTGTCCTGTAAGTCTACTCTCCCTTTTGTCTCTTCTTCTGTCCTAAAACAGCAGTCATGGTTATCAATCTGGTCTGTTTCTGTCGGAATGGGTAATAACGTTGCGGGATTCAGTGTATCGCACCTCTTTATGTGGATGTGACTTGCTAGCAGTGTAAGTTCGTAACTGGATAGTCGAGCGCTAGTAAGATGTTGTGTCTTCGTCCTGTTTAGTAAAATGTCCACTGCATGCGGAACCATAACGATCAGAGTATTATTCATGACTAATCCAGCGGATTGTCGAATGCAGACAGCTGCTGCGGCGGTAGCCCTCAGACAACTTGGTAGGGCTTTAGCCACAGGGTCTAGAGTTGCCGAAAAATACGCGCATGGGCGCTGTCTGTCCCCGAAATGTTGTGTTAAAACTGATAATGCACAACCTTCCTTCTCATGGACATATAATGTAAAAGGCTTACTGTAGTTGGGGTTTCCCAACACAGGAGCCGAACATAATGCATCACGCAACTCGTGGAAACTCGTCTGGCAATCTTCAGACCAAGGCATAGGATTTGGCGTGTCTTTGCAGAGTAGTGCCAGCAAGGGTTTAGCTAGTAGTGAGAAATTCGGTATCCATTGTCTACAGTACGATGTAATGCCCAAGAAGGCTCGAACCTCTCTCTGTGTCCTTGGGGCACTCAGTTCTGCAATTGCCTGTATTCTTTCTGGTGTCAGTCTCCTTCCCTCCTTCGACAAGATGTGACCTAAGTAGGTTACTTCTTGTCGGCAAAATTGTAGTTTGGAGAGAGAGACTTTGTGCTTCATGTCACATAAGTTACGTAATAATGATAACGTAGCTTTCTTGCAAATCTCTTCAGTGTCTGCAGCGATCAGCAGATCGTCTACGTACTGAATCAGAGTTGAACCATTCGGTAGAACAATCGTGTCTAGTTGTGTTTTCAGGGCCAGACTGAATATTGATGGGCTTTCGCAGTAGCCTTGAGGAGCGCACTTGAAGCGGAAACTTCGTCCTCCTAAATTGAATCCGAAAATATCTCTACTCTCCTCAGCAATCGGGATGCTGAAGAAAGCGTTCTTCAGGTCAATCACCGAGAACCAATTTGCTGAAGCTGGAACCATCGTCAATAAAGCAGTAATGTCAGGGACAACTGGAAACTGTGGGATAACTATCTTGTTCACTTCTCTGAGGTCGATCACGAACCTATACACAGGCGGTTGTAAAGGATCAGTACGCTTTAAGACGGGCAGAACTGGACTGTTACAAACATTTCCTGTCGTTTCTTCGATGACGTCCTTATCAATCGGGTCATAAACAATCGTCAATAACGCCTTTTCACATTCGCTAGATATTTTGTATTGGGGAATACGTGGCAACCTAACGTTGGCTTTCAATGTTATGACATACGGTGCTATCTCCAAACGACCTACATCATTAGAACCGTTTGCCCAGAGTACATCAGGAAGACACGACAATTCAGTTGCAATATTTTCTTTTGACACATACATTGGAGAAACAACTTTCTTACCTAAAGTAAGTTGTACTCCCAACGGTGAACAGTACAGAGTCGCATACAACCTTTTTAGCAAATCCAAACCTAACAAATTTTCACCGCAACCTGTTGTCAAAATGAGGGGTGCTTCTAATTCGCATGGGCCAATAGAAAGATACAGGACTGGAGATCGGGTTTCTAACAGGGGCGCCAGAGAAACCTACTGAAACATTCATTTCGCCAGACAAAGGTGCGCCAGGAAGTTTCGAGTGCATGATAGAACTTTTTGTAGCACCAGTATCCAGCAGAAATGGCTCTGACACTCCTGAGGTAATTACCTTGACATAAGGTCCATTCTGATCTACTGGAACTGAAACAACTCCCTCTCTTTGTCCATGGCTGTCCTAGCAATCGTTACCCTCATTTTCGTGTTCGGTGTAATAGTCGTCAGCATAGTACTGAGCTGACCTGGACGACGCATTATTCTGTTGGTCAAAGCTGTTCATCGAATTTTGAGGCGGAAGAGAAGTTGTATTTTGCGTGAAATTTCCACGGCCCCGACCTCTAGGGGCATGTTGAACACCTCTTCCCCTTACACCTGAAGCACCGCTCAAACGTCGCGCAAGAGCCGGACAATGACCTTTAAAGTGACCCTGTTCCTTGCAATACGCACATTGATTCGGGCCATAAGCAATACGCTGATGGGAAAACTCGTTTCCTTGCGCGTTTCTCGAATACTGCTGTTGTGGTTGATAATTGGGCTGACTAGCCGTGCGAGGCGGATAGGCTTGCTGGAGAAGAACTTTAGTTTTTAAATCTTTCGTCTTTTTGTCGACTTTATCTAGCTCGTCTTTGCGCCTATTTTCATAGTACTGGGCTGTAGCTAAAATTTTAGCTGACGTAGAGACAGCCCAAGCACTCTCTGAATCTTTCAGTTTATTACACAGTTCAGGGATTAAATTATGTACGAATTTGTCTACAAGCAATCTTTGGCCACCCTCGGTAGCCATATCCTGACCACTATGATCGGTGAAAGTCTCCTCAAATCTTGTGAAAAAGTCAGACACATTCTCATCTTTCTTCTGCTTGCACGCAGATAGCTTGTCCCAGTTTACGCGTACTTCAGGCATTATCGTTTTCATGTACGCGATAATTCTACCGGGAAGTTCAGCTATTAACGGCTCAGGTTTAGAACCACCAATTTGTCTAGCATCTATAGCTGTAATGTTCGCCCATGAGTCACCTAGTTCTTGGTCATGGTTCGTATGACGTATTTTGCTCCATAGAGGATGTGGAACAACGTTCCCAAACAACATGTCTATATCCGCTAAATTCATTATACATGAGCTTGCAGTTTGCGATAACTCCTTATAATACCCAATCGGGTTTTTAAGAGGATCAGGCAGTGTCTGTTTGAGTGCTAAGACATCGGATCTTTTCCAGGGGACATGTACCCATACACGCTGGAAATGAGGCAGAATCGGTGGATTCGCATTCGCATCACCTTCCCTCCAAACCGGAGGAACCTCTCTCATGGGGTACTGTCTCGCTCTTTTCCCGCCTGGTGCATCGTCTTCGTGACATGATCTAGAGACGTTTCCCTTACTCCTATAAGAGAGCAATAACTCTATCGCTTTCTCAACATCTGCACCTATAATCATACCTTCATAGAACTTAAAGCGTGTACGCCATAGTTCGTTCATTGTGTATTTGGGATCATTTGTCTTCACATCTTCGCCCAGATATACACACATTTCTTCGAATACGTATCTCTGAGTGGGTGCATTCCATTGATGGAAAACTTCCATAACAGACTGAACGTCATATCTAACAGTATCCGTAATCCATTTACGGGCTAGTTCATTCAGCACTTTTCTTTCCTCGTAATCAGGCAGTTGACTACGTAACTGTCTATCTTCTGTTTTAGGGGTCGTTTTAGGCGACCCGAAGAAAGGTGAAAGCAGACCAGTGACGGTACCTGTCACTCTTTGTCTAATAGAAGGAGAACCTTGCAGAGGGGCAAGTGCATCAGAAAAAACAGGCTGAGGCAAAGAAGAAGTAGAGGCAATAGCAGAGGAAGTTGAAGTAGTAGCAGACGTAGTATCATAGACAATAGCTGGAGCTGTAGGCAAAGTCGTAGAAGTAGATGGAGTATGTAGCAAAGATGGCGGCCTTTGAGAAGGCTGCGCCGGAGAAGTAGGAACCAGCTGAAGAGTAGCTGGCGTGTGTGCAAGAGCTGTGTTTCGTGCGCCGGGGCGCGGTATAGTAAAACGCTTTGGCGTTGTAGTAGCGTCTAACGCATACGGTGGAGGTGAACTTAATAAGTGGGACATTAATGGATCTTTCTCGGATCTCTCCTCTTGACCTTGTCCCTTATTTGGTAACATCGGGTAGCATTTATCTACTGCTAGTTTCTTGCTCCTAAGTATTTGTTCGCTTTCTTGCTCTTCCTCGTTATCCCTGTATGCAACGGCAGCTTGCACCATTGACATACCTCTTTTATTCTTTTTTGCTAATTTTATTTCTTTCTGTTTGGCTTCTTTGCGCCATAAGCGGAAAGAGTCAAACATCGCCGGCCGGGCTTTTCTCTTAAATAATTTGACCTCCAAGTTATCTAATATTTCTGAGTCGAAACTACCATATTGGGGCCATTTTAAAACACCATCCTTGCGGGTGTATTTTATCCACACTTCATTATATGTGATAGGACCTACGCCGTGCTTTACATAGAGCTCGTATGTTGGAGTTCCAATCGGAGGAACCGGACAGGAATCCTCTAATCGGGAGTCCTTACTATAACCAAGACAAAACAAGTTTCCAAGTCTGCTAAAATCAGGCATCTTTGCTCACTAGTCTAGCTTCAAACTTCAAAGGATTATCTGTTACGTTATTTCTCCTGAATACACAAGTCCTTTGGCTTTGGGGCTTGCAAGTACCAATTCAAAGCGTATCTCAAGGATACCAAAAACTAAGGACAAACTAAGGACTGGGAGACGCTCCTCTTATACTTAACTGAAGTATTTGAAGATCGGTTACGTTGCTAGAAGACTCGTCTATCGTTTCGCTCTACCAAGGATCACTGGGTCCAAAACAAGGCGATAGTCAGGGCAGCAGTCCTTCGTAGCCGTCGGGACGCGGGGAACCTCGCAGCAAAGACCTTCGGAACCACGTCGACATACAGGGGTCGCTGAAGTGGCTGGCCGTTCTCTGGAATTTTCACACGAAGCTCCTCACGAACATCTGGCTTGGACCGTCGCCGCTTGATACCGCCCCGAGTTGGGCGCCAACTGAGGTACCGGGTTTTAAGAGCCCGGTGGTGTCAGGGGATAACACCCGAAGACCTCTGAGTTCCCCCTTGTTTCGGACCACAGAAACACAGAGTCTTCTAGTCGCAGTCAGAGATCAAGTTTTATTGGCAGCTACCAAGTAACAGGTGTCCTAGAAGCACGACAAGCACGGGTCATGTGTTCTCAGGAGACTGTTCGTTTTTACAGAACCAGCCTTCTCCTTATATACAAAAATAATAGCTGCAAGCAAGAATTCTTGAGTTTATGATATGGCTATATACATATTTCTACAATAATACAAAAGAGCGAAGTCATGTAGGCAAGCCCGTATTTTAGATGTCCAATTCGTGATAGATTACCTAGCCAGTCCCGGAACTCCCATCAGATATCGGTGAAACCCCAATAAAAGAAGGCACCTCCTAGTCATAAAACTGGCCATAAACAGGGAGCGTGGGCAGGTGTGTATGTGTGTAGAAGACATGATCTGTATGTGGTGAATGGTTTGTGGTATGTTGTGCATTGATGCTATCGTGTTTGGCCACTGGGCGAGGAGCTGCCCAAACAGGTTTGGCTGGAGGCAAGGGAGTCAGTTGGGACAGGTCAGGGGGGAGTCAGGGAAGGTGGACGTGTCCTTTTAGATCAAGCTCGACCTTTAATTGACTTATCATGAGGGCAAGACACAAGATGGATACCGTTTACAAAATGGAGTCTGAGGGGTCGGGACGGAAACTACGATTCAGGGGTGTTAGCATGCCTCGATCATGACGCAAATGCATAGGAATGATGTCCTAATCATTATCGGTTCGTCGACACCAAATTCGTCATGGTACGTTGATGTTTCGGGACACGGGTATCGGACCTCGATACCGGGATAACAGTAGGGTCCAGAATTTCAGAACCACAGAACCATGGAGGGTCTACGAGGAGCTTTTGGTCAGAATATATCACAGGATCCTGCATCAAAAGCTAAAGATCATCATGGTAACACCAAAGAAGGGGCATAAATAAGAAAACATAGGGTACCATTTGGAACTTTTAAAAGGAATTCAGTATGTTTAGTTTAAGGGAGAAATGTTGATAAATATATGAATTCACAATCACATGACCTCTCAGAAGCCGAGACTTACACCTGCATGGATTACTTGTCGCAGAGAATAAATGAAACGCATATGTATCCCATGCACACATGAAGGTTTCCTGGAAGAGCACTACTAACAGAGTGTCACTACAAAGGTCTTAGTAGCAAGGGGCCTCTACATCAACTGTTTCTTCATGATCAAGCAAGGGAGCAAAACAATTAGGCTGGAAGGTTATGTGGGGGAGCGCACAATTCGATCAGAAACAAATCGAAAGCAATCTGCTGCGAACACAGAAAAGTATACATCTAGTGCTGGCCAGGTGAAGGACTAGGTTACTTTACAAACAAGTGACTGGTCCATACCACAACAATTTGTACAAAGGAGGCCAGAGCCGCAGGAGGCTTTCAGGCAGCCGACCATGCTAAAGGATTCCTGTTTAGATACTTTTTATTTTTTATTTTCCCGCTACTGCAAACATGGCGCCTACTATTTATTATACAGTGCATGCCTTCTGAATAAAACAATTCTTCTTGGGATAGCTTGAAAAACTGGCATGTTCTGGCCTTTGTGGACTACAAAATGAAGCCCTTCAGCATAGACGTTTTAGGGCATGGGCAAAGTGGGCAATTGCCAGGGGCCCCACTGTCAAGTGGCCCCCTGGGAAAGTTAGCTTTCTATCTTTTTGAGTTCTGTTTCTGACATTTCTCTATCAAAACCTCTCAGGCTATCACTACTTCAGACTCTTTCTACCCAGCATCATCTCCACGATTTTTGGGTTCCCGTATAAAACATATTTCAACAGTTTTTTTAAGTTTAACATATAATTTAGCATTGTTTGCCATCATGTAGGCTTGAGTTAGCATGAAATGGGTTATATAATCCAAATGAGTGCCAAACTGAAAATATGCCTTGCCCACGGCCTCTAAAATCCTTCCGATAACAGTTCCCTTTGGACTGAGGATTGCCCGGCCTCACCGTTTGTAGGGTTGTAAGTTTAGGAACATGAGGCAGGCCGTCTTCCCCACATAAAGATTGACGCAGGGAAGGCAGTGTGAGGTTTTGAACACAATGACCGCGCCTCATTCCATCTGCATTCCATCTTGAAAACAAACAACTTCACAGTTTCCTTTTTAATTGGTTTACAGAGGCCTCTTAGAAATAGCCCTCTGCGCCATAAACAAGGCCCTTGAAAGGCCCCGATTAGGAGAGCAGAGAGGGAACACCCACCACGCTCAAGAGGCCCCTCAGAAAGGAATACATGTCCGACTATTGTTCCAGGATAGGCCCGTTCCGCAAACAAGCATTCAGAGGCCCTCTGAGGCGCAACAGCAGTCAGAGCCCGTGGAAACAAACACGCGCCCCGCAGACCCGGAAGAGAGAACAGGTCCCGAGGAACCGGGGTTTCCATCTTTCAAACAGAACGGGCTTTTTTAATGTTATTCTTAGTGGTAATGGGTACTACCAGTTGTCCGAAAAAAGGGTTTATTGACACTTCTACATTTGAGAAAATGCAGCGAGCATTCTCATAGCAGTAACAGGAAGATGCAGGACGTGCAGTTATTCTAGTCACCCATGGCAGACATCATTTCACCATTTGGTGATTCATAACGTCCATTCGTTACAAACCCCAAAGAAAGATTTTGGCATATTGCACAACGAGCTAAATACAATTTTAATAACAGAGCTTCCTTTCGTGTCATTTTAGGACCTTTAAGGGCCGGGCTGTGCGAGTGAGTCAGAGGCGGTGGGATAAGCAGTGCTTAATTTGAGCCAGTGGTTCCGATGCTTGGCACTGGCACTTAGGGCCTGATTACGATGACGGTGGGACCACCACCCATAGCCCGTCGGTAACGCTCCGACCACTATCGTAATACTGATTTCGCCTGCCACATTAGGCTGGTGGGCGGATGGTTGGCGATCGGAGAGACTGACCGTCATGGATCTGACAGGCTAAAGCAGCCCATCGGTCCATCGGAGGGACTTGTATCCCGACAACAGTGGCGGGGCCTGCCAGGCACCGCCGTAGGGATTACAATGTCCCATCCCGCTGGCCGTTTGATGGTGGTTTACTGGCCATGAAAAGGCAGGTGGAAAGGGACATTGGGGGCCCATGGCGGGTCCTCCTCCCTCCCCGGCCCTCCGACATGGTGCCCCTCAACATATCCCTTCACCATGCGACAGGCACACAGGGATATGAACAGGTGCATATTTTGTACTGCTGCATGTGCCTCAACCCACAGCACCCGCCGCAATACAAAATATACACTTCAAGGCGGTCGCATAGTGATTCAGGGTGCAGGACCACCAACAGCTTGTCGGGTGATCCGTTTTCCCACCAGGATGGTGGTCCGACCTAAGTCCGACCGCCATTCTAATCAGGCCCCAAGTTATCAACACCGCCACTTATGACAGCTGCCACATGGTGGCATAGTTTGTGTAATTTTAAGAGGAGCAGGACAAGGTTGTTATTAATTTATTATACCTTTAAGGCAGCGAATACCTGCCACCCAAGTCATTCTTACAGCTTTGGGGACATCAAATAGTCTTAAATGTCACACTTGTACTTGAAGAGGGCCTTGGCACTACAATTTCTTTTACTACTTAAGGACTAGGGAGAAGGGACGGGGCAGGGAAAAAGAGAGGAGCTTTAATCCCAGGCCAGACCTTATTCAGGGCCGCATGTAAAATCTATTTATATATTTTGATGGCAGCCCTGTTAATTAACAGCTAAAGCCATCAGATAGCATTGAAAGATGGTACTAGTGTTTTCTCTTTCCTTGAAGAATTTTTTTTAAACCTTGAACCAGGTGCTAGTGATATTTGGAGCCTCGCAAAGTTTTTGAACTAGGTCCGCAAAAATTTCTGACATCCTGAGTCTGTGTTGCAAAATCATGGCCGGACACATTGCTTAGGAAGAGGATGCCCTTTATGAGCAGGCTTGAGGGTACATGGGGATGTCCTCCCGTGGCCCTGCTAGATTCGTCTACGGACATCTCTCCCTAGTTCTTTCATGGCTCCCACTAACATCTTGGGAAATAGTCGCTCATGGACTGGTCTGGAGGCAGAGCCTGATGCCCAGACCATTTCTCATCCTCTTCCTACATCAAGGTGAGACGCGGACCACACATCAGACCACATATCATACAAGAGCAGCTATGCCATTGGTGTAGGCCCCGGTGTCATCAACAGAGGATAGGGTCCATCTGCTCGCCAGAGTGGAACCCTGCATTGATACGACTTGAGCTTAAACTAGGTAAGTGTTGTAATTATTATTTAATTATAAAGCGTTATATAGTTATCTACAACATAGTTCAAACAACTTTTACAAAAAGTTTGCATGCAGAGCAATCGGATTCCCAAAGAGCATGTGTGTTTTCTGCAGTAGGAAAGCTGGGGGAGAGAGTGCGGGAAGCCCAGAAATGGTATTTGCTACTGTTCTGCTTCATGTGGTAGAAAAAAGCAAAAATTCAGTCAAGGCATGGGTGGTGACACTGAGCGCCATCGACAAGGAGCTGATCAGGACATAGGTAGGGAGCTAGGAAGGAGAGTGGGCTGAGCTCCTGGAAATAGTGACACGATGGACACAAGCAAAGGACAGTAGAGAGTTAGTGGAATAGGGATCATAAAAAACCGTGAGGACATAGGGCTGAAGAGGACACAGAAAGGGGATGGGAGAGAGGGCAGCACAGTGGACTGAGGGAGGAGGAAAGAGCCAAACAGAACAGAAGAGGGGGTTTAGGCACTCTGGATCAAGTTTCATGGGGTGCTGAAGGGACAAAGGCATGGGGTGTGTAAAAAATATTAACCATCGCTTGGGGGCCCGATGACATGCAAGCAGCGGAGGTGAAGTGACAGAGCTGAGAACCATGGAAGTAAAGGAGATAGAACTATGGAAGCTCTGGGCACACACAATGGTGGAGAGAGTGGCAGAGGAAACCATCCATCTTGACAGGGTGGTGACCACACTGGTTTCCAGCAGGGAAGGAGCTGAACAGGACGAGGATAAAGGGGTGGAGAGGAAGTGGGTTTGGGATAAGTAGCGTGCGTTTGCAGTAGGATGACAAGGCACAGATAGCCTATGTATGGGCCTGTGCACTCTTTCAGGGTTGTTGCTTCAGGGGAGCGCTTGTCAACCGCAGCAGGGGTCTGGCAATCACTGCTCCCAGAGACAGAAAAGCATAGGGACCCCCAACCTGCACAACACATTTCACGGCCAATCAACAAGGAGGCCTGCTCCAGAGAACGGGCGGATGCCTCCAGCCCAGCTCTGTGCCACTTGGAGCATCACTCACATGCACAATTCTTGGCAAAGAAGGGCAATGATGGAAACAACAGGGTCACCTTTCATTCAGGGATGAAGTGGCTCCCCATCCAAGTTGGCAGCGCTTCAAAGGCTGCGAGAACGTCTTTGCTATACTTAAGACTAACCCAGGCGATAGGCGCCCCAGTGTGAATACCAGTTAATAAAAATCCTTGTATTAATGGTGACCGACCAAAAATAGCAGCCTGACTGATACACCCGCCCTACCCGTATTCTGTGGAAAGAGGAGGAGGAACACCTTGACTGAGAGGAGAATCGGAGTAAAAGCGGAGAGCTAATATGTGTGGGGTTTGGAACAAAATGAGGAAAGGGGGGATGTCGTGTCTGCTTCATTTTGCTGTGTTATGATTATTAGCAGGCAGGCATCCCCTCCTACCACTAGTAGGGGTCCAGACGGCCTTCAGAAGTCCCTGTTACCGCCTCAATCTGACACTTCTTGTCCCATCGGCCAAAGGCACCCCTTTATGCAAATTAGAAATTCTCCATACCCCACTCGGGTTTATTGTGCATTTGGGAACACTGAAGGGGTCTTTTCACCACATCTGTCAAACGAATTGGCGCCTGGTGCAGAAACGACACCTGTGCTGCTTCAATCAGGCCAGTGTGTGATATCTAATGCCATTAAAGTGTTAGGGCAGCAGCGGTACAACCTCTGAGCACAAGTTGACTCTCAAGACAGCAACAGATACAAATCCCACTTAAATGTACAGCAGCAATGCAATGCAATAGCACAAGAACCCCACCCACCCTCCCACCGCGTGGAGCAGGCCCACTGGCATGGGGCTTGAAGGCTTTACGGTAAGCTGAAAGTGTGCAGCAAACATCAAATAAAAACGCAATTAGTCAGGCCCTCTTTTGAGAGGTGCACACCCCTCACACAGATCTTAAGATAGCCTTCTGCACCTGCCGTTCCTGCCCCAGGACTGAAGGACAAACAGTCAACCCTCCTTTCAGGAGTGACTGCGCAAAGAGAAGACATGTCTACACTGTTTGTCCTTCTTTTCACCTTCAGTTGTAAGCCACATCCCTTTCAACAGCTCACCTGAATGCGTCTGGTAGTGAACTATACCAGAGGTAGTTCATTAACAAGCACTTTCAATACTAAATTAATGTTAAGAAGGTAAGTGGAAATACACACCAGGGCAAATACTGCAAAGACAATACAAACGTCTAAAAACAGAATGTATTATGTTTTTGAGGACAATATAGTCACCGCAGTAAAACCTGTGTGTCAATATCCTCACTTTGTGGGGACTATAGCTCCTGTAAAAAGTTGACTCCTTTTCGGGTCAAAGTTCATTTTGACATCCTTCGAGTTGGCTGAAACTGTCACTCTAGATTAAAAATCACCGTGTGCCTTCTCTTCCTTCACCCTCACACCATCAATCCCATCTCAACTTTTTTATGTATAAATGGGAGTATTTTGCCAACATTCAAATGTTACCTTATGATAACTGGAACATTGATACAGAAGGAGCAAAACAATAACACAATAATAGGAGCAAAACAAAGCAGTAAGCTAGCTTGTGCAGAACACCACAGCCTAACAGTCTTTAATTATGGGCCCTGAAGAAAGACTTTATAAATATGCTACCTTGAACGGTTTGAGTTTGTCAGACTCTGAAGTAGTTTAGCTTCCCTACGAGTTGGTGATCACAAGTGTTTCATGTATTAGGATTCAACACTTCCGCAGAGCAGCTGCCATGTTGATTCTGGTTGAAGGGTTGTTTTGAGGTGCAAAGACTTCCAAATGCACTTAGTTGGGATGCTGTGTGGAGCCATTTTCTCCATGCACATGACGCCCTCGTTCCAATAATACTCACAGGCAATGCAAAGGGTGAATCTGATGGAAGGTTTGCAGACAAGGCACTGGAGGACACTTAAATAACAAAGATGTGTATGTAGTATTCCTCTTCCATGACTTTAACTTACATGTTTGCTCCATTAAGGCCAATGAAGCCCTCTTGCATGCATTTACACATGATCTAAGCATGTTCTGCTGCGCTCCCGTTTATTTTCCAAAAGCCTCTAGAGTTGTGTACTGTCAGAGTACATGTGGATGTAAATGCTGCTATAGAAATGAAGATGAGTGTAGTGCGGCACACCCTGGTATTTTAATGTTCAAAAAATTCACTTATAAAAGAGTGCAATTCAAAATTTTCTGGGCGCCTCAGGAATGGTCCCTCCTGGCCTCTGGGGACTTTTTAAGACACAAAAATGACAAAGTGGAGTGTAGGAAGCTCCCACACTGCTACCTATGGCGCTCCTGCGGGGGCAAATTCACCCTCCAATGTTCTTCAATACGGTAGAATTTGTGAATGGAGAAGAAACGTGTTCATAATCCAGTTTCAAAATGTATTCACATGGTCACATATTAATTCATAGCGACTCCAATAGTAAATATCCAAAGTCTTTAGGCATCACATGACAAAATCCCTATGCATTTCGGGACTAACGTCCCTTCATCAGGGGACTCAGTTTGTATCTGCAAGGAAATTAACACAAATTCAGGATATAGGAACAACCCTACGATCATCAATACTAAAACTGTAAAGTATGGTTACATCGGTGAAACCACCCAAAGCCCTCTTGCATGCATTTACACAGGATGTATGATGTTACAACGCAGGCTGTTACAACGCCTGCCTTTACAACGTGGTTTTTACATCGCAGTCCATTACAACGCATAGTGCTTTTGGGTGTTGGATAGTGAATAGTTTAATTTACTATTCCAACTCCAGTCCCCGTGGACACTAGGGAAGGTTATTGGATAGTAAATTAACCTATTCCCTATCCTAGAGCGCCCCCCAGCGCAATGCGTTGTAATAGTTTGCGTTGTAATGACCGCGTTGTAATGGTAGTGCGTTGTAAAAGTTTCGTTGTAAAGGTTGTTTACCATTTACACATGATCTAAGTATGTTCTGCTGCGCTCCCGTTTATTTTCCAAAAAGCTCTATCGTTGTGTACTGTCAGAGTAATTGTGGATGTAAATGCTGCGCCAGCACGTGACACAAGGGGCGCATCTACCAACAGGGTCGGATTGGTAAAGCGGGCAATGGCCGAGGGGCTGGTATCCAAGTTCAACATGTTGGCAGCTTTTTTTGGGCAGTCTGGGGGAGGGGGGCTATTTGTGTGGTGTCTGCGTTATTCAGATGCCACCAGCGGCCCAGTGGGTGCCCTAGTGGCCTTTCTGGAGGCAGATGGGCGTCCATTACCTATATTTTATCAATGGGCAGAGGTGTCACTCCCTTTCTCTGGCTGGGCCAGCCCATTAATGTATGCAGATTGAGCAGGGGCAGGGGGGGCTGAGCAGAAGTGGCCTCACTTGTTTTCAGGTGTGTTTCACCTGTGTGAATTAATGTGTGCATTTTTTTTTTATCTAAGTAAAGTTAAGAAAACATCGCTCTGTCTGAGACCCCCACCCCTCTTTTCATAAAAGCAGTTTTTTGCGTAAAGGCAATATGCAAATGTGGGCCACTTTTTTTTTAGCCTGCCCGGGCCGATATTTAATCCCAATCCAACCCTGTGAACCAATTAACCAGTGTTGTGGGCAGAGCGGAGCCTCGGGGGCACAGTACAGTGACAGACAATATTGTAATTGTGTAAACAGGGTTCCGTTGGTCCATGGTTGGGACACCCAGAGCTTTCCCTGGCTGCCCAGGACGCACGCGGTGACCTCGCCTTAACCCGGGATATTGCCACTTCAAGTCGAAGCCATCCTTGACCCGTGGGCCCTTCCCCTGCCCGAGGAGCGCCCCCGGAGATAAATCTGAGGTCCAGGCAACATCTGCCGGGCTAACATCTGCCACCGACAGCAGCGCCCCTGCCCTGCCGGACCTCACATGAAGGGCTCCAGCGACTCTTTATCCAGCTGCCGCCCCTCTGGTGGGGGTCTGCAGCTCCCACCCCGCGGACCCCTTTACAGCCAGGGTGAAACCAAGGTGGGGCGGGGGGGGGCAATTCGAATGACCTGCTGAGCACAATGCGCCTCGCAGGAATGCTCTCGAGTGTGTCGTGAAATGACAAAGGACAACATTGACACTGCGCTGACCACACTGGACGGCCCGATATCGGCGCTAGGGGCGCTCCCTCTACACGCAGCATTGTCGAGGGCAGATAACGCGCCGGTTTATCTCCCGAGCAGAAAGGCCGTCTTGAGAGGCCTGTCAGCCACTAAAGGGCACCATTGTATCAAAGGCGAAATGTCTGGTCGCCGCCTATTGTCCCGTGGGGGCTGCATAAGGCACTGTGACAAGAGGCAGCAGCGATAAAGCGCCGAGTGTGGGGGCGCGTGTGTGTGGGGAGGCGGGACGGGGGGGGGGGTGCCCTGTCTCGCGCCCACTTTTGTTGTGTGAATAATCACTATCAAAACTGAAAGTACACCGAGAACTGCACACCGTGACTTATTGCACGTACATACGATATAAAACATGCTGCAGGGATTTCTCGAGGGAAGAAACTCATTACCTGCACATTAAAAGGGCACTTTTTTTTTATCTCCTTGCTGTTCTCACCCATGAGGTGCCGAGGGATACTCGTTTCCCGCCCATGTAGGCTGACACATTTAGCACGTACTTGCTACTGCAAGCTGATAGCATTGTAAATCTGCAACACAGTTGCTGCTGCAGCCCCAACAGTGTGGGAACATTATCCCCATGACTGGTGTGGGAACCATTCCCATGTGCGCCTGGCTGTCCTAAAATCCCTTGTTAATGCTCAGAGAAAAGAAAGAAAGAAAATAAATCTAGCGCTTCGTACTGTGCTTTGTACCCGCAACTAAAACAAGTGCTAAAATTAGGCTGAGTTTGAACTACCAGTTACCAACAGCAAGCCTTTAACTCACTGAGCCATACCCGTGATGTCACTTTAAACCTGGAACCCCCAATAGATCCATCGCGAGCAACCAGTAGCTCCATGCAGACTAGACCGTCTTGGAGTAGCTCCCCTGCTTTGTCAGGTTAGTTTACAATATGTAACTGCGGGGCCCAGAAAGATGACAGGCCTGCTGCTTGAAAGAAGTCTTAAATAAACAAATACCTCACATCAGATCACACCGCCTGAAGAAATATATATATATCCACGAGAGTTTTATTTCCTTAAAGTCTATGGCAGTAATATATTTGGTAGAGAGATGCATCACATTTAATTCTTTGCTTCTTTCACTTTCTTTTGCAGCTTGTTTTTCTTTTTCAATATTTACTATTCTGTTTTCTGCTCTTTTCTCTCCTCTTTCTATCCTCTATTTATATTCCCTGCCTTAATTTTTTTCTTTTTACCCCTTCATTTTCTCTTACATTTTTTTCTTTCCCTCTTTTTCCGTTCTGTCTTTAATTTTCGCATTCCATTTCTCTCTCATTTGCTCGTATTCTTGCTCTTTTAGTTCGGTTTCGTTCTTTCCTTCTATCTTCCTCTTCTCTATTTACTTCCATCGCACCTCACCTTTGTTCCTTCTTTCCTTCCTTTTACTTGGTCGTTCTTTCTACCCCCCCCCTCCCTCCTCCCTCCAATGACCCGGAGAAATTCTACTTTTCCAACACAGTGCGTGAGACAATAAATGCTCACAAGAGCTTTTTAAATTACCGCAAACAATCACCAACCCTCAGGGCAGCAACACAGCGATGAGCTGCACTCAGAAACTGGGCAACGTTCTGGCTATCGCTAACCATAGCAGAATATTACCAAACCCATTTTCTTACCCCAGGCTGGACAGATGTATCTGATCATCCAACATAGGAGGACACGGAAATGGTCAAGATCAACAACTGTAAATTCAAATCAGCAGATCCCCAAATGATGCCGCCCCCCCGTTCCTTAAGGGACAAACACTGGGATAAGAGAAAGGGGACCCCCGTGCACACCTGATGACCAACCTTATAACTAGGTTCATCAACAACAGCCTCAGTGAAGGAGAGGTTCGCAGCAACCTCAAGGACTTCTGCATCACAACTCGGCTAAAAACACCAAAATAAAACCCCAGACTTCAACAATGCTCCGATTCACAAGTCATGCATCAATCCTGGTCGAGATTCAATGCACCAGTAAATATGAGGGATGATCTACTGGAGCTCTTGAATGAGGCACTGAGCATGCTACGCATTCAACACTGTAAACCACAAAATTCTACTCCAAATTACAAACACTGGCCATCCTTAATGGTGGGTTCTCCCGCACAACAGAGGCTGCAGGTGTTCACATCATGTCCTGTCAGTACGGTCACTGCAGGATAAATATTCCACATCTTGCTTTTCGATTAGACCATCCCATTCCTGTGACATACATTATTGTAGTGAACAGAGATAGCTTGCTCGTTGTTCATATAAAAACCGCAACGGAGCCAACTGAGCTAAGAAGGCTTTTCAGAATACAAGGCTATTCTTTCTGAGGAGGCTGCTCTGCCAGGTTGAAATGGGCTTTGCCATTACGTGAGCTTGGTGGCAAGGTTGTTGCATTAACAAACACACTTTTAAAGGTTGGAGACATTCTGAAGCTCGACTGTGATTTGTACTGAATAGAGCCTTATGAGTTCGGGTGAAGCTGCTCTGGAAGAATTCATTTTTTTCCCAAGCAAAAAGCTGTTGATTGAGTTACACACTATCGGCACCTATGGTCATCCGCCAGGCCAGGAAACCCAGATGCAATTTAGGGACAAATACATGGGCTGTTGTGTCCCTCAGACATCATATTCACCAATTGGTCATCACAACGAGTAACAATGAGAAGGATAACGGGGGCTTGGAGAAGGTAGGTTTGGAATCCAGTCAATAAGTAGAGTGCATTCTTCTTCCATGGCGTAACCAGAAGCTCCTAAAACATCAGGACATTTCGAATAATACGTGCATGAATATTTGGGCACTCAAATGGAAACTACATCTTCCTTCGTGTGCTGCTTTTTTGACAGTCTATTGACTTCAGAGTGGCCTGCCTGTTGTACACAGTATTGTATACTATTGTGTCATTGTAGTGTTGAGTGTTGCAAAAACGTCTGCCTAGCAGGCATCTTGAATTTGCTTATTTTTTATTAGTTTGGTCAATATTGATAACCAATTGTGTTGCTCAATTATCCTGAAAGTGAATCAATCTTGGATTCAGGGTACAGATGGATCAGATAAAATCCATGGAGGCTTCAGGGAATGATTTTCGGATCAGATATTTAATCTGGGGTGAAATCATTGACAATTGACAATTAGGAAACAACCTCTGTATGCAGCCTCTCGGAATCTCTAAAAGGCCTTTGATTGTGTAGAGAGAACACAGTTGTAGGTCGAAGTCAATAAGCTCAAGATGGACAAAACCTTCCTGGAAATGGTGTAAACTTGATAGTCTACATCTCGCATACAAATTTGTGGAGGTCTGAAATGGAAAATCTCCAGAACTATTCCCACCAATGGAGCATTATTAACCCACCCTCTTTAATCTTTATAGAAGTGACACCACTGACCAGACTAGAGATGCATTGGATGGCTGTACAAGGATACCAGCCGAATCCCAAATCAAAATCACTTGTCATTTGGAAGGAGCAACCTTGTCAGGTGCCAATGTCTGAGTGCCTATACTTTGTTCCACTGTTCCAGATCAAAGTAATGTCCATTTTTTCAATAGCTCAATGCCCATCTTTTTGCAAAAAGCATGAGCGTTTATTTGAGTGCCACAGCAGAAGGCAGGACCAAGCACAAGTCAGACAGAAATAAATCAACTGAGTACAAGAGCAAGTGAACACACTGAGAACCCTCCAAGGCCTATGACGTTACTATTGGGCACCTTGGAGGTTTAATGAGAAGGTCCACATGGAGCTGAAATCAGATCTCATTCCTGGACTACCGAAAGTGCTGCAGTGCCATTACAATGGCAGACTGAGCGACACAATTTCCAATAAGAAGGCGGGTGGGAGCACACTACCTCACATCCGAGCACTCAATCTGATCAAAGGTATCATGGTAAATGCAGTGCACGATAACACTTACTTCAGCAGTAGTCTTTAATTTTTCGCCCTTGTTGGTGCAGTTTGTGTTATGTAACTCTAGAAATGTGCTTCTGGATTAATTCCTTCGTCAGTAGAGAGCAACAAGTCAGTTTTGGGGTCCTGGAAATGCTTTCCAAAGTCTGCTTAGATCTCTGTACCACTCACTAAAATGCAACTCAAGTAAAACTGAAATATTGCCCATCGGAAAAAATGTTAATTTCAGCCCCTGCAAATGGTGGCCAAAGGGCATCACCCCGCCCCCCTGTTCGGTTGAGGTGGCAAGAAATCTGGGCATTCTTTTCGACTCGGCATTGTCTTTTGACAACCATGTAAGGAATGTAGCAGGAAGCTGTTTTAACATTATAAAATCATTGAAGAAATCCTTTGACTTTCTCCCCATCGAATCAAGAAAGCCTGTGGCTGGCCCTTATACTTTCCCGCCTCGACTATTGTAACGGTCTGATGGCAGGGGTAAAAAAGCAGTCGCTAAAAAAATTACAAAGCGTTCAACACGCAGCTACACGATTGGTACTAAAACTGCCCAGAAAATCTTCGATGTCCGCGGCCCTCAGGATATTGCATTGGCTCCCTCTTCATAAAAGAATTCTTTTTAAAATCTTACTGACCACCTTCAGAGCGTTAAACAACATTGGCCCGAAGTATCTATCGAAAAGATATACCCGTTACAATCCGACCAGAGTTTTAAGATCAGCAGGCTGAAACCTTATCAATATTCCCACATTTCATTACAAAACGAAAGGCGAAAAAACTCTGTGTCTTGGCTTCTAGTGCATGGAATGCTATGCCAAAAGAACTAAGACTATTAGATCGAGAAGCCCCTTTCCGAAAACAACTCAAAACTTGGCTCTTCAACCTGTCAGATGCATATGTATTGGCCGCCATCTAGTTCTCACCTCTGTTGACTCCCCCCTTCCTTAGCGCCAGGATGCTCCTTCCGGAGTGACAGTTCGCGCTTTACAAATATCGATTAACATAACATAACTAGGTGCAGGTGCATCAACACAAGCTCGTCAGCTCAAGACAACAAGGGAGCATATTCAAACAGGAGGAGGGTGGAAGCAAACTGCCTCACATCCCATTTCCAATAACATAGCCAAGCTTCCTTCAGGATTTCACAGCAGAGGTCCAGGACGAGAGAAATTGTGAGCACTTGTTGCCCCCTTACCCTCTTTACAAAGAAACGTCTTGGCCAAGATACTTGCAGCCTAGACAGCAAGTGGAGGGTCAATTTATCTATACACCGGTTTTCAGAACAAAAATTTAATATAACAGAATACAAAAAGGCACCATGTTACATCATTTCCAATAGGGACCAGTGATGTCAGACCGCTCCTCCTCATCATCTCAGTTTGTTCTTCTATTTCCCTGCTCCTCCTCAGCACAATTCTCCTTTTCTTTTCTGGTGGCTCATATTATATTTTTTTCTCACATAACTTTTCTTCAGGTTATTTACACACAATAACACTAGGAGAGTGAGTGAATCATTTTTCTTATTACGTAACCTCTCCTGGCACATTACAATGTCTCGCTACATAGTTCATTTCACATTGTAATGCACACATTTCCTGTTTCTCTCATCGTTATTCCTCCACTTCCTTTCTGTTTTTGAAAGTCTGGGTTTTGACAGTGCAGCACTGACCTACTGTGAAAAATATATACAGAGTGGATTTGGGCCCACCCCTTCTAGCAACTGGCTCGCTTGGACCAGCGTCTTGCAGCCAGAGGCTTGAAACTTTGTGAATGACGGCTTGGCTCTGCTCTGTGAAGCCTTCACACCTCACCTAATGCTGGTAGCTGTTTGAGCATATCCTTCCATCTCCATGTGTGTGCTTGCACTGAACTTCATGAAGGGACTACTTTGCCTCTCTGTCCACTCCTGCTGGCTCCTTCCAGTGTGGTACAAAAGGGGGTGATGATGGACAAAGCATCTGAACCAATCAAACACTCACACCCAGTCAACAGATCTGGGTTTAATCCATCACCGTTCTTTAGCCCACTCTGCCACCCCTGTTCAGACATGGCCATATGCAAATCAGTCTGACCCTGTGCCTCATGGGAACAGTCCAGCCCGAACTGCCAAGCCATGCCTTCCCTGGACCGGAAACAAGCTTCCGAGGACCGGTTTCTGGCTCCTTCCAGTGTGACTCGCTCTTAACATATTACGGCTATATGTGTTACGCCCATTACACCCACACATATTGGCTTTGCTAATGCTTGCTCTTATACTGAAACAATTTCGGCACCAATTTCCCTTGCCATACTTGGCGAAGTAGTGGTGGGGGAAGTTTGTAGAGTCTAATGAGGTTTCTACTACTTTCCTTTCTCTGGCACAGTCCCAAAGCCACTTTGGATTACACAGCTTGCACGTGTATTACCAGCAATGAGCGTTGATTGTAATTAGGGCTCCTGGTTTTATGGTATTTATTTTTTGGAAATTTCAGTCTGTATTTGTCCATATTTATTTTTTGCATTTTTTTTCTTTATTTATCCAGTTTTATTTTGTGCTTTCTGTATAAATGAAGCTGCAATGGGTATTTTTCCACATTTATTTGACTGATAAATGTATACTCGCATTTGAATCTCCAAAAGGTTTCAGCAGCATACCATGCAATAGCATTATCTGATAACACTAATTGTAGAATAGCAGAAATAACTGTAGATCTTTAATGAAGCTTAATTAGGAAATCTATTGGCTTTTTTCATCTCCCCAACCTCTCAATCTGTAAACCTACTGACCTGGCACTCATGATTGACAGTAAAAAAAAAATCATTTAAAGAAGGCCTATTTTCCGTAGTAAAAAATAAATACAGGCAGGAAAATAAATAGTTTTCTGTCTGCATTAATCTGTAAAAATCAGTAAAAACTGAAAACTGGGAGCCCTAATTGTAATTTAGGGCTACATGATAGAAAGTCTGAATTCTGCAGGAAACAGAACACATCCATATGGTTTGAAGCAAACAGAGTTTTTCCTCCAGACCCAACCACAAATATAATTTTTCACCAATAATAAAATGGGAGAAACCGGTTGGAAGAGGGTGCAGATCACCGCTACTCCTGTAGATCACCTTCAGAGAATGAGATTTATTTAATAAAGAAATGCAAATCCATTTATTCCCTTTTAGATTTTAATATAACTAACCAACGTTATGCTAATTTTGCTTCATTTAATAAGGGAGCAAACTCATTTCTCTCTTAAATACATAACGTATTTCATGTCTGAAAAGTGGAGAAAGCATATTATGTACAATCCTTACTATGCGAGCAATAGCAACTTTCTCTACGTAAACCTGAAATATGACACTGAACAAACATTCTAGAATGCCTATTGTTGGGAATTTCTAGAGATTAAGAATAGGGTGCGGATCAGATATCCATTTATATTAAAAGGTAAATGCTAGTCGCGGGACAAACCGTACAGCACATTGATACAAGTAATACTTCACGTGCATATGTCTAAATTGCCCAAATGACTGCAAACAGTAAATAATTGTTCGATTAACGGATTGCTGCAGTGCCCGGGGTCTCAAAATCCATTCCCTGCTCGCACATGGTGACGATGCAGACCTGCAATTCCTTGCAGCAGGGACAGCGAGCTGAGGGATAGTGAGTGCCACGTGGATTCCTTCCTCGTGATGAAAAGTACTGTTAAAAGTGAACAGCATGAAAACGAGGCAGCCTAACAAATACACGTCTGATAAAAAAAATTTTTTTTTTAAAACAGCAAAAAAAAACAATTCTGGCGCACAACGTGAGTGAGTGTTCACGCGCACCTCGGGTCTTCCTGCGGTCCAGGGTGCGTCAGGTCGCAAATCACAAAGGGTGACATGTTTGTGGAGACAACAGCACAGCCCAGAGCAGCTGTGTAAATGTCGTTCGTCCACTGCTACAGCCTAAAACAACAAGTGTGGAAAATGAAGTGCATCCTTTAGGGGGCATTCCTCGGAGGGCCCCCTCTGGGGTCACCGGGGGATGAGGACACGAGAGAAAAGCATCTATTCGTTTGGTAATTAGTGGCCCAGAAAATGAGGCTCACAGTCCTTATTGAGTGAGACTGCTCCTGTCACAGGGCCTCGGGGAGCATGTTCCCACACCACAGGGGGTTCTTAAGAGAGCCATGACGAGAGAGGTATCCATCCCCAGCTAATGAGCAAGAAAGCTGCTGCAGCCAGCAGACTCTTGAAAACCAGATGGACTTCCAACTTAAGAGCCTTCTCAGGAGGGAGGCCGAGCTCTGCTTTTTGATAACAGGTCATTCATTGGGTCTTAACGTCTCTAGCATCTCCTTTTCCTGTTTACAAAATACGACTGTCCACATAAATCTCCAAAACACCCAGCAAACACCATTCCTGAGAAGCCACCAACATTTTCCTATCAACTTTCAAGGGAAAATCATCTTAACAGAGGAAATACTTTTTCAGTTTCTTCAGGAGTGCACATCCAGTAACACTTCTGGAAGGTTCCTAATGCACAGAGGTGATCGCACCCGCAATAATGAAGATACTACATTTTTGAGTGCTTAAGTGTACGCTGTAGAGCCAAGTCCTTGTTTACTATGAAGAATGAACAACATAATATTCAATATGATCCATTTACAGGTGCCGATCACAAACTGGACTACCTATGCCTTAATACTTAAATAACAGATGACACTGTCCACCTAAACCAAGTTTTTATGGACTACAAAACCCGAAAAATTTGTAATCCCAGCCGGGATAATGCCCAGAGACCAACAGATTACACGAAGATGCTTGTAGGGCGTGCTCAACTGACTGAAACGTCTTAATGGCCAAACTTTTAGATTAATAGTGTGAAACATGTTATTACCAATGACTCTTACCCAGCCCAATGAAAAAAAAGTAAAGAAATCTGCATAATTAAAGAAATGGATGCAAAGAAATACTACCAGAAACAAAGAGTAAAATGTTAACAATGGTGGCCACTCTCTTGACCATGGAGTGTGCAAGGCAGCAGTACTGACCCCACAAGGAGTGTCCGACCTCGACTGGGAGCTGGCATCTGATCGCAGAGTCCGCCCACCCAGATGGACATAAAGAAGAGGGAAAAAAGCTACAACAGTACCCCCAGGGCACCAAGTAATGAAAAAGAAGCGGAAGGGTCAATGGTTGATGTTATGGCAACATAAGAAGAATGGGTTAAAAAAAAGAGGTCATAGATGAGGGAGATAAAATGACTGCGCTTGATCAGCAGGAAAGGAAGAATAGAAACAATAAGTTCTCATTTGACAACTCCTCAGAGCGGAAACCCAAGTTATTAACATTTGAGCCTCGTGCGCTTCGGCTATAAGTCTATGCCTCCAATTCTATCTCACTTCACAGCCAAGATTTGGCATGATTTACTTCTGCAGAGATAAAAACAAAAAGAACAAGAGCTGAATTGTCTTGTGGTGATTATCACATACATTTAAAATGGCCACGTATTCTATTGTTTATCACTTCAGATTGATGCAATATTTTTTCAATCGGATGGCATTTATCCTTTTGTCCTTCAAAGGAGAGATCTGCAAATGGAGTGTCTAACTGGGTTAATATCAACAACTTAGAAATGAAATAAGTGTGGTGTGAAGCACTGCAAAAATAACGTATTATTAATATTCATATTTTTCTTAGCCTCAGCAAAGCTCAAGGTTGGCAAAGATGCCAAGGTGGCATTGCACTTCAACTACAACTTATAAACTACAGCTGCATAACATAAATGTTGCCTTTTGTCTTGATGATACATTAATAAGGCTTCTAATGTGACTTTGGAGTGAATTCCGTTTTTCAGCAGCACAGTGTGCGCAGGATGTACAGAAGATTGGATAAGTTCTGGGGGCGCATATAGCCTTTCAGCCCCCTGCCGAGGGCTATTCTGGTTGTTTAAGGCCCTGAATCAGAGTTATAGGCCCAAGCCGCAGGTGAGGGCCAATAACGAGGCAGAGGACCTTTAATAACAGGTATAGCCAGAGGCAAAGGGGCTTTAAGAATATTCCACCCACTAAGGGTAGAATGTTCTAAAGTAAAAAGTGATAAACATGAGGACAATCATTGTAATGCTGAAGCTTTGGGCTTTAACCATTATAAGCCAGGAGCCACTCCATTGTCTCCAATAGAGCTCTCAACATTCCAATGTTCTAATTCTAGTTACTTCAGCTTATAGTGTGGCTTCTTTTCTGTTTTTCAAGTCTATCCTGAATATTTTCAATACATAGTCCAAGGGGCCACTCCCGCCAACTACAGGTGGCCCTTGTAGCAGTATTTACTTGTAAAGCCTTTCAAAGTGAGTTTCATACCCAAGGGTACTCCGTGAAAGAGCTGAAGGATCCTCTGGGCACAAGTCATCAACTGCTCTCCCACAAGGAGTGCAGGTGGAACTCTGAGCATTAGGGAAAAAAACTGTGGTGGAGGTGCTGAATTTGTGCTGGTGGTTGCATGTGGTGAACATGAGCAGTTAGTTTTTAGGGACGGAGACTTTTTTCATCACGAGACACTGACCCAGAGCAAGAAAAAGGAAAACAAGTATTAGAAATGAAATAAGTCTCTAATTTTTTTGAGTTAGAACTATTGGCATAGCTCAACAGCTACTGGACAGAAATTGCCACTTTCTAGTTGCTGAACAGAGCATTGGTCCGTGAAACGGCCTGTTAACCTAAAACAATGTTGATAGCCTACAAAATAAAAAGGCAGATCAGGATGACCAGGAGGAACCATGGACGTATTGGGGTGGCCAACGCAAGCAAACAAAGAGTGAAATTGCCTGGGTCTGACCCAAACACGCAAAGGCAGGAGAATCAGACCCAATGCACCAATAAAAAAACATGTATTTCTCAATGGCTCAACAACAAAAAAATGGCAATTCAAGGGCATGGCAAAAGCTGATAGAGGAAACATGTCTTGCAGACAGTGCATGTGCGCTAACAATAACACGAAGGAGCCAAGAGGGATCTGGAAAGGTATATAAGGGATCGCCCTCCACTCTAAACAGTCAAACAACAACAAGATCCCTATACCTGGGGTGATTAATACATTTCACAGACATGAGAAAACATCACTTCAGATTTTATTTTTAACATACCGAAGTGGACCCCTGCTATCTATCGCAGTGTGGTCAATCCTCTAATGTCTAATTGTCCCCACTTAATCTATTGTTCCAAAAAATTAAATACTAAGGCCTCTATACAACCAGTGTCCAGGGTGATGTCCAACAAATGTCTGCCTTCTTTGCTGGCAGTACATCTATCCACACTTCACCACATGTGCATAAACCTAACAAGGAAAAATGTGTGGTGGAGAGGAAGGCACCTCACGGGCGAACAACCCTCGGGGATGTTGGCAGATGTTACCAACTCAAAGCCCCTTTCTCATCATCGGTTGCCTTTCAATCCAAACAAAAAACAAAATGAGTACAACACATAAACTGAAATGCGTGTGCAGGTGCAAAATAAAGAGTATCACAACATTAACTCATAACGGACAGAGTGACATAAAATCGACAGCCACACCCACTCAATTACTTTATTCTTAGATTCAGTGTGAGCTGAAGAGTTAAAAGAGAGGTTGGTAGCTTAATATCGCCTACCAGTACCTGATACCGACATGTTTCACTGCCCCAAACATTTCGGCAGATTCATCAGGGTATTCAACACTCGGTCACTGCACCAATTTTTTGAACATCCTTTCTGGACACTGTTGGATCGAGACACAAATAAAAACCAGAGACATGCCCAAGGGTCAATATGGATTCGAGTGGCCCTATGATGCGCCCAAATCATTCGTCATGGAATGTGTTGAGCTGGCACTTACAAGGAACTACTTTGGATACAAGGACCAGATCTACCTGCAAACCTCTGGAACATCGATGGGGGCGACAATGGCCCCCAGCCTGGCATGTATTTATGTAGGTAGATTTGAGGAGCACATCGTCTATCCTGATACCAACCCCTTCCAGCGGCACATTTGCCTCTGGAAGCGATATATAGACGATGTGCTCTGTATCTGGGAGGGCACTGAAGAATCCCTAGGGGAGTTCCTGTGATGGCTCAACTCGCAGGATGAGAGCCTAAAATTCACATGGACCTACAGCCGCACTAGTGCGGTTTATCTGGACCTAGTTATTGAGACAGGGTTGGAGGGTGGTCTGAATACCAGAGTACACCAAAAGCCAACTGACAGGAATTCCCTCAACCCTCAACCCCTCATCCTCACTCACCCTCACCCTCACTCACCCTCAACCCCTCACCCTCAACCCCTCACCCTCAACCCCTCACCCTCAACCCCTCACCCTCACTCACCCTCACTCACCCTCAACCCCTCACCCTCACCCTCACTCAACCCCTCACCCTCACCCACCCTCACTCACCCTCACTCACCCTCACCCTCACTCACCCTCACCCTCACTCACCCTCAACCCCTCACCCTCACTCACCCTCACCCTCACTCACCCTCACCCACCCTCACTCACCCGCACCCTCACTCTCACTCACCCTCAACCCCTCACTCTCACTCACCCTCAACCCCTCACCCTCACTCACCCTCAACCCCTCACTCTCACTCACCCTCAACCCCTCACCCTCAACCCCTCACTCACCCTCAACCCCTCACCCTCACCCTCACCCACCCTCACCCTCACTCACCCTCACTCACCCTCACCCTCACTCACCCTCAACCCCTCACTCTCACTCACCCTCACCCTCACTCACCCGCACCCTCACTCTCACTCACACTCAACCCCTCACCCTCACTCACCCTCAACCCCTCACCCTCACTCACCCTCAACCCCTCACCCTCACTCACCCTCAACCCCTCACCCTCAACCCCTCACCCTCACTCACCCTCACCCTCACTCACCCTCAACCCCTCACCCTCACTCACCCTCACTCAACCACTCACCCTCACCCACCCTCACCCTCACTCACCCTCTCACCCTCACTCACCCTCACCCACCCTCACTCACCCGCACCCTCACTCACCCTCAACCCCTCACTCTCACTCACCCTCAACCCCTCACCCTCACTCACCCTCAACCCCTCACCCTCACTCACCCTCAACCCCTCACTCACCCTCAACCCCTCACCCTCACCCTCACTCACCCACCCTCACTCACCCTCACCCTCACTCACCCTCAACCCCTCACTCACCCTCACCCTCACTCACCCGCACCCTCACTCACCCTCACTCACCCGCACCCTCACTCTCACTCACCCTCAACCCCTCACCCTCACTCACCCTCAACCCCTCACCCTCACTCACCCTCAACCCCTCACCCTAACCCTCACTCACCCTCAACCCCTCACCCTCAACCCCTCACTCACCCTCACTCTCACTCACCCTCAACCCCTCACCCTCACTCACCCTCACTCACCCTCAACCCCTCACCCTCACTCACCCTCACCCTCACTCACCCTCACTCTCACTCACCCTCACCCTCACTCACCCTCACTCACCCTCAACCCCACACCCTCACTCACCCTCAGTCACCCTCAACCCCTCACCCTCACTCACCCTCAACCTCACCCTCACTCACCCTCACTCACCCTCAACCCCTCACCCTCACTCACCCTCAACCCCTCAACCCCTCACCCTCACCCTCAACCCCTCACCCTCACTCATCCTCACCCTCACTCACTCACCCACCCTCACCCTCACCCTCACTCACCCTCACCCTCACTCACCCTCACTCACCCTCACCCTCACTCACCCTCGCCCTCACTCACCCTCACCCACCCTCACTCACCCTCACCCACCCTCATCATCCTCACTCACCCTCACCCACCCTCACCCTCACCCACCCTCATCATCCTCACTCACCCTCACCCACCCTCACCCTCACCCACCCTCACCCTCACTCACCCACACCCTCACTCACCCACACCCTCACTCACCCTCACCCATCCACTCACCCTCACCCTCACTCACCCTCACCCACCCTCAACCCCTCACCCTCACTCACCCTCACTCACCCTCACCCTCACTCACCCTCACCCTCACCCTCACTCACCCTCAACCCCTCACCCTCACTCACCCTCAACCCCTCACCCTCAACCCCTCACTCACCCTCACTCTCACTCATCCTCACTCTCACTCACCCTCACTCACCCTCAACCCCTCACCCTCACTCACCCTCAACCCCTCACCCTCACTCACCCTCACCCTCACTCACCCTCACCCTCACTCACCCTCACCCTCACCCTCACTCACCCTCAACCCCTCACCCTCACTCACCCTCAACCCCTCACACTCACCCTCACCCTCACTCACCCTCACTCACCCTCAACCCCTCACCCTCACCCTCACTCACCCTCAACCCCTCACCCTCACTCACCCTCACCCTCACTCACCCTCAACCCCTCACCCTCACTAACCCTCAACCCCTCACTCACCCTCAACCCCTCACCCTCAACCCCCCACTCACCCTCACTCACCCTCACCCACCCTCACCCTAACCCACCCTCACCCTAACTCACCCTCACTCACCCTCACCCTCACTCACCCTCAACCCCTCACCCTCACTCACCCTCACTCACCCTCACCCTCACTCACCCTCAACCCCTCACCCTCAACCCCTCACCCTCACTCACCCTCACCCTCAACCCCTCACCCTCAACCCCTCACTCACCCTCACTCTCACTCACCCTCACTCACCCTGAACCCCTCACCCTCACTCACCCTGAACCCCTCACCCTCACTCACCCTCACTCACCCTCACCCTCACTCACCCTCAACCCCTCACCCTCAACCCCTCACCCTCACTCACCCTCAACCCCTCACCCTCACTCACCCTCACCCTCACTCACCCTCAACCCCTCACCCTCACTCACCCTCAACCCCTCACCCTCACTCACCCTCAACCCCTCACCCTCAACCCCCCACTCACCCTCACTCTCACTCACCCTCAACCCCTCACCCTCACTCACCCTCACCCTCACCCTCACTCACCCTCGACCCCTCACCCTCACTCACCCTCACTCACCCTCAACCCCTCACCCTCACTCACCCTCAACCCCTCACCCACCCTCAACCCCTCACCCTCACTCACCCTCACCCCCCCACACTCACCCTCAACCCCTCACCCTCAACCCCTCACCCTCACTCACCCTCACTCACCCTCAACCCCTCACCCTCACTCACCCTCAACCCCTCACCCTCACCCTTCCTCCACCCCTCACCCTCACCCTCACCCTCAACCCCTCAACCCCTCACCCTCAACCCCTCACTCACCCTCACTCTCACTCACCCTCACTCACCCTCACTCACCCTCACTCACCCTCACTCACCCTCACTCACCCTCACTCACCCTCACTCACCCTCACTCACCCTCTCACCCTCACCCTCACTCACCCTCACTCACCCTCACCCTCACTCACCCTCACTCACCCTCACTCACCCTCAACCCCTCACTCACCCTCACTCACCCACACCCTCACCCACCCTCACTCACCCTCACCCTCACTCACCCTCACCCTCACTCACCCTCACTCACCCTCACCCTCACCCTCACTCACCCTCACCCTCACTCACCCTCAACCCCTCACCCTCACTCACCCTCACTCACCCTCACCCTCACTCACCCTCACCCTCACTCACCCTCACTCACCCTCACTCACCCTCACCCTCACTCACCCTCACCCTCACTCACCCTCACTCACCCTCAACCCCTCACCCTCACTCACCCTCAACCCCTCACCCTCACTCACCCTCACCCTCACTCACCCTCAACCCCTCACCCTCACTCACCCTCACAATCACTCACCCTCAACCCCTCACCCTCACTCACCCTCAACCCCTCACCCTCACTCACCCTCAACCCCTCACCCTCCCTCAACCCCTCACCCACACTCACCCTCACTCACCCTCACTCACCCACCCTCACCCTCACTCACCCTCACCCCCTCACCCTCACTCACCCTCACCCTCAACCCCACCCTCACCCTCACTCACCCTCAACCCCTCACCCTCACTCACCCTCACTCACCCTCAACCCCTCACCCTCACTCACCCTCAACCCCTCACCCTCACTCACCCTCAACCCCTCACTCACCCTCACTCACCCTCACTCACCCTCACTCACCCTCACCCTCACTCACCCTCAACCCCTCACCCTCACTCACCCTCACTCACCCTCAACCCCTCACCCTCACTCACCCTCACTCACCCTCACCCACCCTCACCCACCCTCACCCTCACCCACCCTCACCCTCACTCACCCTCACTCACCCTCACCCTCACTCACCCTCACTCACACTCAACCCCTCACCCTCACCCACCCTCACTCACCCTCACTCACCCTCACCCTCACTCACCCTCACCCTCACTCACCCTCAACCCTTCACCCTCACTCACCCTCAACCCCTCACCCTCACTCACCCTCACTCACCCTCACCCTCACTCACCCTCACCCTCAACACCTCACCCTCACTCACCCTCACCCTCACTCACCCTCACCACCTCACCCTCACTCACCCTCAACCCCTCACCCTCACCCTCACCCTCACTCACCCTCAACCCCTCACCCTCACTCACCCTCACCCTCACTCACCCTCACCCTCACTCACCCTCACTCACCCTCAACCCCTCACCCTCAACCCCTCACTCACCCTCACTCACCCTCAACCCCTCACCCTCACTCACCCTCAACCCCTCACCCTCACTCACCCTCACTCGCCCTCACCCTCACTCACTCACCCTCTCACCCTCACCCACCCTCACTCACCCTCACCCTCACTCACCCTCACCCTCACCCTCACTCACCCTCACCCTCACTCACCCTCACCCTCACTCACCCTCACCCTCACTCACCCTCACCCTCACTCACCCTCACTCACCCTCACCCTCACTCACCCTCACCCTCACTCACCCTCACTCACCCTCACCCTCACTCACCCTCACCCTCACTCACCCTCAACCTCACTCACCCTCAACCCCTCACCCTCACTCACCCTCAGCCCCTCACCCTCACCCACCCTCAACCTCACTCACCCTCAACCCCTCACCCTCACTCACCCTCAGCCCCTCACCCTCACCCACCCTCAACCACTCACCCTCAACCCCTCACTCACCCTCACTCTCACTCACCCTCACTCACCCTCAACCCCTCACCCTCACTCACCCTCACTCACCCTCACTCACCCTCAACCCCTCACCCTCACTCACCCTCACCCTCACTCACCCTCAACCCCTCACTCTCACTCACCCTCACCCTCACTCACCCTCAACCCCTCACCCTCACTCACCCTCACCCTCACACCCTCACTCACACTCACCCTCAACCCCTCACCCTCACTCACCCTCACCCTCACTCACCCTCAACCCCTCACCCTCAACCCCTCACCCTCACCCTCACTCACCCTCAACCCCTCACCCTCACTCACCCTCAACCCCTCACCCTCACTCACCCTCACAACACATATTGTGTTACAATAGGTGTCACATTTGCGAAAGAGAAAACTATTGGCATTGTAAATAACAAAGCTATTAATTTCGCTATTTTCAAAACAAGCACATAAATAAAAAATGTGTCCTTTACAATACCAATAGCTCAAACTTTCCTAATGCGAGACCTATTGCATTGCTGTGCTTCTCTCCCCTGCTGCACTCTCCTGCTCTCTAGAGATGTGGCCTAACGACCAGAGCTGCCATCTAAGTGACGTAAATACAAAACATGTTGCATTCCAAATGCTATAGGTGTCACATTCGCGAAAGTTATAACTATTGGCATTGTAAATGACAAAGCCATCAATTTAGCAATTTTAAAAACCAACAAATAAATAAAATATGTCATTTACAAGATCAATAACTACAACTTTTCTAATGCGAGACCTATTGCATTTCCAATGCTTGTTTTTATTCTTTTTATGCAATAATGATTTGATGCATTTTATTTGACTCCAATCAAGTCTAATTCATTTTGAGGTGATGTATGCATTTTAAGCGTATTCGTCCTGGAGCTGCAATTTTTCTTAGAAAGCATAATAATTCATTGACATTTTTGCAAATGTTGCTTTATTTGTTTTGTGTACGTTTCAGTATACATACAAAGGACATTCATTCGAAATTCATGGTGGAATGGTACAATGGGAAAATCAACCCTCGCACAATGCCATAGTCTGTTACATTGTACATTTTCTATCATTGACTAACCTGTGAGTCCCGGAAAGTCAAGTCACCCAAATGAAATGCTTGGGAAAGAATGCAGGAGTAACTAAATGTATTTTGGGACGACATACATAAACTAATCATACAATGGACTGACTAGTCGGGAAACATCATGTCATTAGGGTGTCATAAGGACTATAAAAAAAGAAACTCCAAAGGAGGGGGAACGCCATACTATTTTTCCTTTGGTAATGAAATGTTGTACTTTCTTGCCCTTTGGTGCAACGCAACACCATATTTTACCCTTCTGACAAGGCACTGCTATTAGTTTTCTTTGGGGCAACGCATTGCTTTACTTCTCATCCTTGGGAGAGAACAAAACTCTTTTCCTATGATGTTTTAATTGTCCTTTAACCCTATCATGGAATGCATTGTACCAATGCTGCCAAATTCATGCTGTTGACTTGGAATGCTTTTTTTCAGAACTATTTGATTTTTGCTTCTTTTTGCCAATGCTCACGGACTCGCCCTCAGAAGACTCTAAAATTGTTTATTTTACCCATTTGCTTTGAATCTTAGATATAACTGAATTATTCTTTTGACTCTAGTGGTAGCAGAAGTTTGTAATCTTGGAACGGATATTTGTTTAAACTAACCTATTTGGATTTGAATTTCTTACTAAATGTGTGTTATAATACTACATGTTTTATTTTTGACTGAGCTGCTTAAAGAATTGCTGATTTGTCTACATTTGGGACATTAATACAATAACCATCAAAATTGCCTGTGTCTATTATTGTGTCCCGGTGTTCTTTATTTGAACTGAATTCAATTACTCGGTTAATCTAAATGTGTTCTAGAAAGAATCAGCTAATCTTTTCTGAATATCAAGTTCTGCTTCTTTTGTTTTGTGTCAAAGTAGCAGAGCTTCTAGTCTGTATCATACTAGTTAGACTTTTTTTTTTTTTTGTACATTTTTTTTTTTATGTGCTTATATAGCGCCTGAATAAACCCCCGAAGGGGTATCTCCGCGCTTTTGCTATTTGAAGGAAAAATACAGGTGTACCAGGACTTTCCAGTAGTACCAAGGCAGGGGGGAGATTAGCCACTGGTGAAAAGGTAGGTTTTAAGAGTTTTGCGGAATGCTAGATGGTTTGTGATACTTTTTAATGTAGGGGGAAGAGAGTTCCAGAGAGCGGGTCCAGTGTGTGCCAGAGCACGCCCTCCCTGACGGGACCTTTTTATTTTAGGGACCTGTAGTAAGTGAAGACTACTGGATCGTAGAGAGCGGGCTGGGACATAGGGTTGAAAGGCAGTTGTAAGATATTTGGGGCCCTTACCTATCAGGCATTTATGAATGGTGCACAGAATTTTAAACTTAGTGCGTTGCCGCACTGGCAGCCAATGGAGTTGCGCCAGTAAGGGTCGGGAGGGAGTCCTAGATGGAGCATTAAGGACTAACCTCGCTGCCGTATTTTGGACTACTTGCAGTTTGTTCATTTGGCCTTCATTAGTTGACAAAAGAAGGCCATTGCAGTAGTCCAATCTACTGATCACTAGTGCCTGGACTAGTGTCTTCCTATGGTTGTCGGGTAGATAGGGGAACACCCTTTTCAGCAAACCAATAGCCCTGAAGCAAGTGCCGGCGACTTGGTTGACGTGATGTTTAAATGTCAGCGCCTGGTCAAATAATACTCCCAAGTTTTTCACAGTCTGCTTTGGAATGGGAGCTGGACCCAGTTCTACAGGCCACCACTCACTTAAACTTGTTTAGAAGATTGGGTCTCCCCATTGCAATGCTTTATTTTTACAATATTGTTCTGAGAGTAGTGTATTTTAACCTTCTTTCAAATGTGTAAGTTAGTCACCAATTAATGGTACTTATTGGGTGACTGACGTTTGTGTTTTGGACATCCCGATTCCCACTCCTCCTATTGGCGGAGAAAGATCTATCAGAGGACCATTCGCCTCTGTGGTGAGGGTGATGCTGAAATTCATCCAACTCTATTAGGCCCAGTGCAGTTAGAGGGATAGATGAGTAAGTAGTGAAGTGGAAGTTAAACTTGAAATATTTATACCGCTTATGCTGGATCAGGTGTGCATAGTTTTTGCCCTTCTTGTGAAATAATTTGCACACCGACGGAACACAAACAAACCAAACATACAAAATGTGATTCATGCCTTTTGCATTATTGCGCACAATTCCATGATACAAAATGTTTGCAGTTTTTCTCTTGAGAGTTTACATTCTGCAAAGTTTGTACTTGCCTAATAGCACTGCCATGAAAAATAACTGCAAAGTACATCTCAGAATAACATTCTTTTAAAAAAAATAAAAAGTAAAGTTAAAAAAGAATAAATGTGCAAATTGATGCAAAAGTCACGATGTTGTCCAAAAGGGAAAAACTTCATACATTAAGAGATTTTGCAAGATTTTACACATCTCTTTTGGAAACAGTTTAAGGAACCTTGATTGTAGTTTTCTTTCAAGATCAAATCAATATTATTTTTTAACAGTTGTAGCGAGCCACTGAATGTGGGGCGCATAGGCCGGTGCCTACTTTGCCTATTTGGTAATCCGGGACTGATGCCCGGTGAGGTCTAGGACTGCCATTTTACTTTTTCTAAATCATAATTTGCCCAATCCACCCCTCCCCGGCGCGAGGAGCTTTTAAAGGCCTTTGGAGCAGCCTCCATCTCCCCGACAGTGAATGAAAACCACTTACGGGCAAGCAAGAGCCGGATATAGCCTCCAAGCAAACCCTTAAAGCAGGGATAGGTTGCACCATAAAACAGAGATAGGTTGCACCATAAAACAGAGATAGGTTGCACCACACGGGAAATACAGCACTAGCTCATTGGGAAAATAGAGTGCGCAAAAGGAGGCATTGTAACATGGATGCTGTTACAACCCCTCCATAAGAAGAGAATCAAAGGGGCCCGCAGAAGCAGATTAACGCTCCCTCTTATCAGCATTGATTTGCATTTAGAGCAGCTTTCGGCGGGCTGTAAACAGAAGCACGGCTGAGTGATTTAAGGACGGCAGAGACAATGACAGCAGTCTTTCCAGCAGCCCTGCTGCTCACTGGAGCACCAGCGGGCTGTCACTCCCGTTCCACTCAAGGGGGTTTACAAAAAACAGAACACGAACGCGCCAATGGGTCGTGTTTCCCTGTTTACATTCGAAAGTATTACGGGTCACGGGGAACAATCCCGCTCCAAAGCAGCCGATGAAGGTAAACTCATAGCTGCCAAGGTTTCAGAATGCTTATGTGTGACATTTTCAGAATTTCAGTGTATTTATGAGTGACACTTTCTCGTGAGTAAAATCATGAAATAAAGAAGAGAGAAATATATAAATACAAGAAATTTAACCCATTTGAGCAGCAAGAAACCCTATTAAGAGCTTACAATTGTTAAGCTCCAGAAATGGAAGGGCACTAAGCTAGTAAAATGCAGGAACTCATGGCAAATCCTCATCAAAAACAGCTTTGCAAATATATGTGTGGTTCATGTTCTTTCTCCCCTTTTGTCCTCTTGCTTGCTTTTTCTCTCCTTCCCACTGTCTCATTTCCCTCCCTGGTACTCTTTTTATTCCTCCTTCCTCACCCCATCCCACTATTCCTGTCTCTGCAATCTGGACCTAAAAGCACTATGAAGCAGTCAGCACTGTCTACTTTCTAGTGCTTTTTTCAAGTCATTCAGGTATCCAACCCTCTTCCCCCATTAGCTACCCCCCAATTGGCTGCCAAAGTCAAAATCTCCCAGACGGGACAGCTTTTGGCTTTGCCAATACTTGTTATATCTACTCTTCGTCTGCATACTATGAGCACACACTCAGACAGTGCAGCGTAACGCTGCGCCCACATAAACCCCATTTTTACTGGAAACAATTATAGTATGTGCTACGTCACCGCGCCCATTCACTCTGGGAAAAACACATGAAGTGCAGCTACACTAATGAACAAAAATAAATTAAACCGTTTAGACATTAGATTAAAAGCTGCATTCTAATCATTCAGTGTAGAATGGTGTGAAACGTAAAAACTTTTATGAAACAGGAAATGATCCTGACGTACTATCCTTACTATTGACCAAAGTGTCAGCTCCACATATGCAAAGCTGTAGTGTCAGGGTGCCATATATAATGACTTGGGCCTGGGCCCGGCGCACTCTGAAAAAATAAAGCTCTGTGATGCGCTTTCCTATGTCCTGCAAGCTCCTGAGTCCTCTTGCTGGACAATCAGTGATAAGGGGCTTTTATTTCATGGCAGACTGCCCCAGTTACATGTCCCCTCCACGTCCTGAACTGACCAAGAGTGTGAGACGTCTCTGGCTGTCACTCCTTTTTTTTTTGCTCGCTGTTGCGTCACCTTAAGAGCACATTTTAAATGAAGGGTAAATTATCCTGGCACAGGCTTTTGCCTGGAATGGCCACACTTCTCCCATGCATCTCCCCGATCCTCTCTAGCAGGAGAGAAAGGCCTGTGTGAACAGCTAGGGACAAGGATGCACTCTACACAGCGTGTGTGCACACTGCCCTCACACTGAAGTTAAGTGCAGAAAACAGGTTTCCGAAAGGCAGCAAAGCTGCACATGCCGTCTGAAATTAGCGTCTGCTGTCACATAGTGAAAACGAAACTACAAGTGATTCTTCATTAGCACACATGCTGCAGGTGACTGAGTTGAAACGGGGAGGGCCAGGGGCTGACTCACCGTCCTGCTCTTTATCCTGATGTTTCTTCTGGATGCAGCTGTTGTCTTCTCTTTATTTAACTGGTGTCTGCGTAGTGCGGTTAGATAGATGAACGGGGAAAGCAGGTCAGCCACGATTCTGCCTGTATCAGTCCCTCTGCAATCGGTATTACTCCATAACCGGACGTCGGTGGCTGCAGAACTCTCGCTCGGCCGGGCGAAGCTTTGGCTCGGAACTAAGTATTCGCCGACAGCCAATTATTTTGCCCCACAGCGCAGGCGGTCTGTCCCGGCCGTGCAGCAGCACCATGATTCCGGCGTCGGCCCCACTGAGCAGTAGGCCTCCACCTCCAATTTTACATTAAACATTTTTAAAACTCCTGGAGCGCACCCTGTCACCAGGACATGACGTCGCGTCCCCACGCAGCACCACAGACTAGTTGCCTCACAACTTAACTGAGGCATGCCCCGGCTCTCTCTCTAGCTTTTGGGCACAACCGGCATGAAGCCACATTGTGTAACTCCGACACATCCCCAGCGCGCGCAACTAGAATCTCAAAGAGACATTATAGCAGCAATGGGAGCCTGCTCAGCTGCTGTGAGCTCTGCAAGCCCGAGGGAGCACCCTACGCAGGTCACAGGCGTACTCTGCAAGCTACCACATGCACGATCTTTTGCAGCGCTTCTGTGCACAGATCAGACTATGCATTATGCGTGACAATGCATTTCAATGCGGTGATGCGGAGCACCGCACTGAAATGCGTTAGTGTCACGCCTAATGCGTGATACTTGACAGGACTGCAAACTGATCACTATGCAGAAACGAGGTGGCGTTAAACGGAGGTGCTTCGTTTCATAGCGTTTACCTGGAGTCTAGTATTAGGCGCTGGGTCAGATTGTTTTAGTCGACAGAACTTTATTTACATTCTAGGCCAGCGATTCCGGTTTGCGGACCCATATGACCTCTAACAATTATTTTCTGTCAATAATCATAAGCATTTTGAGCTAAATAACTACATAAAGTCGGTGCCTCCAAAGTGGTAATAGTTTCATTAATTTACAGTAATACTTGGAGTGTCCTACATTGTCACTTCAATGTATTTGATACAAGTATTAATAAAATTAATAAAGCATTTTAAGGAGGTTTTTAGGTAGAAGCTGATTGCAGGTTCAGGTCGCCGCATGGGTGAATACGCACAGTCACTGTTTATTCAAACACACTTCAACCTGAACTAGCAATGAGCTCTTGCCTAAAAAACACCTAGGCGTTATGATTTTTGTAGAAAATCAGGTGCATCTGTGTCCTATCAGAGCCTGTGTTCCAACCTCTCAGTAACACAGGAATGTATACACAGGTAGACTCTTTCAGGCTGTGCATTCTCCCATTCACGGCTTTAGATTGTCAGGTGCTCACAGACTCCAGGCACTTACATTGCTTGCATTAAACGGGGTGTTGCTGCACTTTCAGCAGAGCTGAACTTCTCTGGCACGTACCCTGGTATAACAAGTACCTGGTCTTTTAATCATCGTCTTTGTCACCTTTCGAGATCCGCCATGGTCTCCAGCATTGTCCATGCCAAGATCAATGGCTGCCGTCTGTCTGTCCAAAGCCAATGTGTATCCAGTATGAACTTTTGTCCCACCCCTTCCGCTGGGAACTCATATTTCATATTATTATCTGTTAATGTGTAAATATGGGCAGCATCTTATATCGATGTGTAGACACTCTCATATTTAAACTTCCAATTGGATAGGAAAACAGATGCTTCGTTCATACAGTGTGTACTTGTTTGTGTATTCTTGCGCTTTATTGCTGTTGTTTATGTGGTAGAAATGGCTTGGGAACCTCTGGCTTTCAGCTGTGATTCAGTGGCATCCACAGAAAAGTTAAGACTAAGGACCATTGTCCTAGGCCTCAGAGCTGGCCTTTGCTAAGATGGGAGGAGAGAAATGTGGCGCCCTTGCTGATGGCAGTGAATTAAATGAGGCAGCAGAGGGGGGCCTTTTTGTGTTCACTGGCCTGTACCTGGATGAGCAGGGATTGGCCCCTGAACAAAAACATCCCCACACCTCCCCCAGCTCACCTAAGATAGCTTAGCTGCCTCATACAGATGATGCTTTTGTTGATGTGCGCCGGCAGGGGTCAGAGGGTGAAGGGAGGGCAAGGAAGGGGGCTTAAGGGGTGTTAAAAACATCCAGGGCCATATGACAATGAAACACTAAAGCCACTTTAAGCTGGCAAATCAGACAGAAACGAACAGGCAGGGACAAGGACACGGCTGGAGCAACAGGAGAGGGGCGCTGCTGCTGGCATTATCTTAATGCACACAGCTCCCTGCGCCCTCAGAAAAGTGGCGACCTGTGCCTAGGCCCAGCTCACCCATGCTAAATATTGGCCTTGCTAGGCCTTGCAGCTTTGTCAAAGAGCTTCAAAGCTCCAACATGCAAAGGTTTTCTGCTCAGGGTTTGGCGAAAGAATCACAAGTGACCTGTAGCCATTTGGCAAGCGATGTATCCAATATCTCCTACAATTCACGAACGTTTATACTCTTGTACGTTTTTTGGTATTGTCGTTCAATCTGCGGGTGTTTTTCAAACCTAGAAATTCATGTAATATTGGCACACGCCCATACCAGGAATAACTCCTTTAGCGTCGTGGGTGTGGGGAGAAAACACGCCTATATTAATGTAGGTTTATAGGATCTTTAGATGTAACGATGCGGAATGCATGCGTGTGGGGACAGACGGGCCTGATGCCAGAGTCCAGGGCAGGTTTGCGAGTCGCGACCCGGAAACGTGTGTGTAGACATCGAGATATCGATGAGCGGTCACACCGAAACTACTAAAGGCCGGAGATACGATTTAAACACAATTTCAGGTTTTTTGTTTGGATCACGCTGACAAGAAGGACCCTAAGCAGTCAAACGATATCAAAAGTACAAGCAAAGCACTCTCCACCAAACAACAAAACAGACTCCGGTGTGTAACGGAGCAAAGATCCGAGGGAACGGGCGGGAGAGGCCAGGGCCCACCCACACAGTTCATTCAGTCCATCCATGTATATTATATTTTACAGCAACTTTTATGATGCAGTTTCGTGTTCTGCCACTAGGTGGAGCAAGCTCCCACAGACTGGAAACGAGCGCGCTACAGTTAAGTAGCTGGACATGAACCGAGAAGTTGCAAAGGCAAAAAAAACAACTCACAGACACGCAGAGCTCAACTCCCTCAGTTCAGTTCAGCAGTACCTCATCGGAATTCACCCCTGGAGGCGACAGATCCGCTTACATGAGCGTTTTCTTTATGTAAGAATGAAAGAGGATTACAAATGTATGATTCCCGACAGGGCGTGCCTCAGAGCGGACCCCTTCCTTTTCAGGGAGTATGCACTGAAAACACACCGAAAGCGACCGCGCCTCCTCTGACAGATAGAAGACCGAGCCAGAGAGAGTACAGAGCTCCCTTCGAATCCATGGACAATAAAACATTTCTTTGTCAGTCATTTTTTTGACGCATTAAGCATCCAGGGGTGGTCTGGCGGACCTGTACGGCCCGAAAGTATATACTGAACAGAGTATTTCTCCCCGGCTGTCGCTGAGGGGATACAATTTCAAGTCCCTCTCACCTTTCACTACTTTGTACAATGTCACCATTCTTCACATCCGGGAACATTCACCAAGCAATTCAGCCACAGGCGCAGCAGTGGGTAAAAAGCTCCAGTGAACGGAGCCCGAAATGACAGAGCGCGCACTGTTCGGAGCGGTCATATGGACAGAATTTGTCAGCAGAATTCAAGAGACTAGAAACCACCTCCAAGCCAAGGTCACATGCATTTCCTGAAGCCCCCCCCCTCCCCCCCGCCAAAGGTGGCCTCTGCTAGCCAACCAGTGAGGTGAAGTGACCCTGACCTACTGCAGTCTCTATGCGACCTGCAGGCCCACACATTTCTGGAATGCACCTCATTCTTTGTGCAGCTAGGATCACGTTTATTGGCAGCACAAAGAAGACATTTTGAGACGAAGTGGGGAAAATGCCTAGACTAAATGCAGTGGCGTAGCAAGGGGGGAGGGCGCCCCAGGTGGCACGAGTTTTGGGGGAGGTGGCCCCCCATCTTACCTGCAGCATCGCCAGCACCTTACCTGCAGCATCGCCAGCACCGCCCGCTCTTACATACGACCCGAGGGCGGCCACCGGAATATATGACGTTACAATGCAAACAATTACAGCGCAGTTTTTACATCGCAACATCCATTACAACGCATGATTTTACAATGCATGCCATCACAAGGCATTGTTAGAAACTAGATTTACAACGCATTCCATTACAACACATACCATTACAACGCATATTACTTTTAGGGTAAGAGTAAGGTAAGTGTTGGATAGTGTAGGGGTAAAAATTACTATTCCCACTCCAGTGAGTGCAACAGTAGGTTAAGTGTTGGATACTGTAGGGGTAAAAATTACCATTCCCATTCTAGTGAGTGCAACAGTAGGGTAACTGTTGAATAGTGTAGGGGTAAAAATACTATCCCCATGTACCCCAAAACCCATACCAACCATAAAACTAAATATATCCCCATTACCTACCTTATAATGCGTTGTGATGGCATGCGTTGTAATGGTATTCGTTGTAGTGGCATGCGTTGTAGTGGCATGCGTTGTAGTGACATGCGTTGTAGTGACATGCGTTGTAGTGACATGCGATTTAAAGGCATGTGATGTAAAGGCAGCTGTGTTGTAATGACTGAGATGTAAAGGTAGTGCGTTATAATGACTGCATTTTAATGGTTGTTTCCCCGGCCACCGCAGGTATCGCCACCCCCCCAGCTCTTACATACATGCAGGGGCTGCCACGGGCAGCAACTAGTCTAGCTACGCCACTGGCAAGATGCACTAAGCTATTTTGCTGTTGCAAACCCTGCAATAGACAAAACCACAGGGTTTGCGACGACAAAATGGCTTTTTGGTATGCACTAACCCTATTTTGGTAAAAGTGTTATTTAATCAAAAACTGGGTTTAGAAATAGATAGGAATCATAGTTTGGAAGGGGAATGTTTAAGGTGTACCTTTCAAAATGCGATTCAGTATGCCAAGTATCAATGTTTAGCGACCTCAATTCTGGTCGCAAACCACTGAAAAGTTACCACCCACAGTGCCAGAGCAGGGGGAAGATCTTTCTCCTACATCGCGGCCAAGACCTGGAACAAGCTCCCCACGGACCTCAGAAGCGCCCCTTCCCTGTACACCTTCAGGAAGGCTCTGAAGACCTGGTTCTTCAACTGACAGGATCTGCTAACGTGCCCCCCACCCCAGCAACGTGTGACCCTCACGGGTGAGTAGTGCGCTTATAATTCCTCCAATTGATTGATAGGGTAATGTATCGCCTTGGGAAACCCTTTCCCTTTGTGAATGTTGGAAAAAGTTTGTTTGGGTGTTCTGCAGTGGTCCAGGAACAACTTCAAACTCTTAAACCTTTAAAAAACAAAAGCATATATATTGTAACACAGCCCAGTTTCCTTTAAGGAAAATGGACAGCATTACAAAAAAAATAACTTTATTGCAAGGCAATTAAACACATGGGGGTCTGCTGACCATAGCAGGCAATCATTCCTGCAAAGGCAGCCAATTGGACTGAGTCACAATTTGCGACCTACCTCTTGCATATTATTGAGTTAGATCGAATTGCGAACCATATTGAATCTTCATTTTGCAAACTGACCTATTCGCACATAGGTCGGTGAGCAAAATCTGATTCCATTTGCACAATGCTGGTGCAAGCAATGACCACTTTTTGCGGATGAAATGTTAATGCATCTGCCCCCAACTTCTTAAGTTAAACATGACCCTCTGCTACAGGAATACGGTGTTGATGCCAGTTACTTGAGGTTATCCATTTTGTAGCATTGGCTTCCCCTCTGACTCCAAAGTTGAGACAAGCGTGCCAGAACCCCCTCAGACATGGCTTGTTTCGATTATATATAGTGAAGGCTTGAGACAGTGTCTGGTCATAAGTCTCCACAAAGCACCCTGAACAGCGAGTTGTGCCTTTCCTCTCAATACTGCCCAACTATGCACTTTATTTAAACACATCTCCCTTCCGCTGTGTTCTACTGTTGCATAGATTACAGGCAGGGGTAATATGGTCATCTCTTGCTTCCAGTCCAAGTTACTCAATGGCATTTCATGCAGGCAGGACTCTTCAGTTTTAAGAATCAGCACTCAAACTAAGCCTGGGCGGAGTTCGTGACCCAAAAACTCTGCTGCGATAAGCAGAGTTTCGCAAGCGGTGGAGTGTGTTTGGTCACGCCGTTTGCATTGATTTCCACTACCGGGTGTTTGTCCCGCACTGCAAAATCAGAATGAACGGCACCATTAGCAGTGCAAGAGGGCGCTGCTTCTTTTCTGTCTCTTGAGTAGATTTTCTACTCGAGCGGCAGCTTTATCAACGCGAATGGAAGGTTTCTCAACGCGAGTGGTCGCAACCATCACGATTGCCAGCGTTGAGAAATCAGACTGCCCTCGTTGAGAAATCTCGCCGGGAGGGGGATTTTCCTCGCTCGCCAACTTGACATTGGCGAGTGAAAAAAAAACTGCTCTGCAGAGTGGAGTTTTTCCGAACTGCGCATGCTCCAGGGAGCGTGGAAAACTCTGCAAACCCAGCGAACGGAGCAGAGTTCACTGCCCAGCTTAACTTATACATGCTTACACTACACTCAACCAAGAACTAGCCTTTTTCTGGTCCGAGCAGCAAATTCAGAGGTGTAACTGGGTAGAGATGGCCCCACCAAATCACCCTGACAGAATCCTAGTGCAGTGTGCCTACACTGGGGCATAGCCAGCATCACCAGTGACCACTAGTAGGTTCCATAGTGTGAAAAGCAGCATGCAGAAGAGAGGAGGGTTCTCATTTGAGTTTCCAGTGCATAAAGCGGCCAATGTCTCACTTTACAAACAATTACTTTCATCATGGTTTTTGCCCAAGCCTTGAGCAACAGAATGTCAGCAACCCTTTCCCAACCACTCACAACTTGATTGCACACACCGACTACTGTATCATAGGAAACAGTTACATTCAGCCACTCAGCATGTCACTTGTCCACGTGGCCGAAAGATGAGCAGGGATTTCAAAGTATGTTTGACTTTCTGAAGCTATGTATGTACGAAAAAGACAAACACATCTGACATTCCTAAAAAGCATGCACAGACCTATGATACTCTTTGTAGGAATGTCAAATATGTCTGACTATTGATACACAGAAAAGTCATAAAGCGCGCAATAGATACTGGACTATTTGGCTCCTAATTGTAAGTGTTCATCACTACCCAATGCAACCCAAGGTTAGCAACCAAAAAATAACGAAAGACTAAGTTAAAACTCTATGGTTTCAAACTTACGGTCTACAGGCTACCCGAAAGTTGAAGCCGGTGTATAAGTTACTGAGCTTTTTTACCAAAACTATAAATGAAGACATACAGTAACACAAGGATATACAAAATAAAATCATTCACCCACAATCTAATTTATATAAAACACAAATCTGACCTGCAAATTACACACAATACTTTGCAGCTGTGCAGCAGGCGTATTAACCCTCTGAACTATGTTATGATGATTCAAACCTGGGACTGCACACAGATCTACCTAGCAATTGCATTAACCACCAGAGTCGTCATACCGGAGTTATGCTATATACACACAGATCAGCTTTAATATCAGATTTTAATCGTGTTGCCACGTTCTTTGGGGGCAGAGTTTGCATTAAAAATGCTTAGGGTGCCATTGACTTTGATCTTCATGAGAGCATCCCCATTCTGGTTCCATTCCTCAACCATCAGGTTATGGGATACTGGGTTTATTTTTCCACTTCCAGCACTGCTCCCATGGCAGCGCACCTGCGCCACAGCATCAACTCCAAGGTTTCTGCAGGGAGGAAATCAGCATAACCAAAAGCCACGTGCAAATCACTCACTTAGAAGTAGGAATAATAAACCAGTGAACAGCACAAGTAAAATATTCTCAGACTCTTCGCGGGCCGACCAAAGTTGGACCCTGCAAATTAGTCTTTCCATGCCCTCCCTCTGCAAGCCTCACAGGGACCACCAACAATGAGAAACTATCAGTCACCATCCAATAGATCTGCTGGTGAACTAGTCCAAATATCTGGTCAAGGTACTGCCCCCACTCAGCCACAAATCAAAGTGAAATCTTGGATCATACACACAACAAAATCTGGAAACAAAATACAAGGCCTATGAGGCAGCAGCCTACATCTGAAGGACTTTGAGGACTGGAACTCAATGGCACCAGCACTAAGAGCACAGATTGGTCAGCAGAAATTCCAAAAAGAGAGATAAAGACTTCTCTCTCTTGCTAGACCTCTAAGAGTAGACCCTTTATCGAACCCATGCCTGGTATGTTTACCACCTGAAATCTTGGGCACAGATTCTCAAAAAAGAGCACAGTACACAGCGCAACAGCCAAAAAAGGGCATATTTACAAAAAATTGTTGTTCTTGTGCACTTTTGCAAATGATGGGGGGAAGGAACCACATTCCACACTGGATTCTACCTGTGGGATAGTAGGCTTCCACCATGGGGAGCAACAAAAAGGCAATACACCCACAAATATACAAATAAGTGCCACCAACCTCTTTACAAGAAGTAGAGGAGTTACTCCTGCTATGACAATTTGAGGAACACTTTTAGGGTTCTTCCACTAACAGCAACATAGGGGTCTGCAAGGAGCGCTGAAGGCAGTGTCACAGCGGTCCCCTGAACTAGGGACCACTGGCCTCACCGCACAGGGAAGTTTGCAGGCGACTTGTACGCTGATCTGTCCATAGGAAGCAAGAGACATTTAAAGCCCGTATGGACCAGCTGCAGGCCCAACACAACCTATAAACCCAACACAAATATTATGACTCTATCTTTGGCGGTATCATAGCCTGTGCTTGTAATTACAGAGACCGACATTGTCTCTTATCACGGCAAACAGTAGACCAGCACATAAAAATATCCATTGTATGCAATGGGTTTTTTCTCTTGTGACAAACCCTTTGATCATGGAGGCAACTAAACCAAGGACCTGGTGAGCAGTTAGCCGGCTCTAGTAAGCAATATAAACCGTTGCTGCTTTGCAGGTCACGGCTCTAGAAAGGAGTCTAGACCCGATGCAGCTGTGCAGACCACAGCTTTAGTAACGAGTCTAACCCATTGCTGCTGTGCAGACCATGGCTCTAGTAATGAGTCTAAACCCGATGTTGCAGTGCAGACGAGTGCTTTAGTAATGAGTCTTGACCAGATGCTGCTGTGCAGACAGACCACTGCTTTAGTAATGAGTCTAACCCGACGCTGCTGTGCAGACCATGGCTTTAGTAATGAGTCTAGATCTGATGCTGCTGTGCAGACCACAGCTTTAGTAACGAGTCTAGACCAGACGCTGCTGTGCATACCACAGCTTTAGTAACGAGTCTAGACCAGACGCTGCTGTGCATACCACAGCTTTAGTAACGAGTCTAGACCAGACGCTGCTGTGCATACCACAGCTTTAGTAACGAGTCTAGACCAGACGTTGCTGTGCAGACGACTGCTTTAGTAATGAGTCTAGACCAGATGCTGATGCGCAGACCTCGGCTTTAGTAATGAGTCTAATCCTGACACTGCAGCGCAGACCACAGCTTTAGTAATGAGTCTAACCCGATGCTGCTGTGCAGACCACGGCTTTAGTAATGAGTCTAACCCGACGCTGCTGTGCAGACCACGGCTCTAGTAATGAGTCTAGACCTGATGCTGCTGTGCCAACCAAGTTCTTAAACATGACCCTCTGCTACAGGAGTACTGTGTTGATGACTGCTACTTGAGGCTATCCATTTTGTAGCATTGGCTTCCCCTCCGACTCCAAAGTTTAGACAAGCCTGCCAGAACTCGCTCAGACATGGCTTGTTTTGATTATATACAGTGAAGGATTGAGACGGTGTCATACCATTTATAAGGTTTCGGTTTCAATTGTTTTCACTGAGAGACTCTTGGTCAGGTTGCAAATTCATTCCTAGAATTACAGCTTGCCTGCACTGTGACAGCAAAAGAGAATATTTGGTACATGTCCTGTTCTGCTGTCCAGCCTTGGATAGGGAACCCCAGTTCATGCTAAAGCGGTTCTTCCACAAACTCGCCTTGAGATCTTGTGACACAATGATCACCCCCAGCAGTGGCGCAGTAAGGATGCCAGGGGCACGAATAGAAGTACAGAAAATGGCCCTATGAAATCCCCACTGGGAATTTAAAAGTATCAGTGACTGGCGTCCAGCGGGCTTCCAGTGCAACTGCACCTGCTGCACCACTAATAGCTACGCCCCTGACCCTCAGTTGGTCTTCAGATTTATAAAGTTCATAGATGTAACAATTACCTTGTTCTCCTAGAAGTCTGTGTAACATGTAGAAGTGACTCAATAACAGGGAATCTTTTCATGTAACTTGTTGCTGGTGGATTTAGCTCCTGCATTAGGTGTTTTGGGGTCTTTCCTTTGATTGATTAAACTTCATAGTTTTAGTTGGTACGCCCAGGTTCAGGCCCATACTGGTTACTTTAATTCAACTATTGCAGGCTTTTGCATGGTTTTTAATTAAGCACACAAAATTAGTTTTTTCAATTAGGATTCACACTGCCCAAATTCCTTTATGTGTAATTTCTCAAACTGAGGGCAGCACAATACAGCTGATCTCATAAAGCAGAGCACACTTCTGGAGATGTATTGTTTATTCTTTACTGATGCAACAGAAGGTTGCTTTTTCAATGGATGCAAAGGTTGGCCTCTCCACCCATTGCTTAGTTCTTCTTGGGCAGAACACCTGTATAGCACTGACAATATTCTCTGGATGCAAGCTCTGGCCCACCTCGGGCATCAGACCATTCGAAGCGATAGAGCTAGCTTGCATATGCCACCCCGGCATTACATCTGTACAACGTCTAATAAACTTTTCCAACAAAGGATTACCAATGGGCACCAGAGGAAAGGGAGTGCAGAAATGTGTGTGTAAGTAAATTTGTAAACTTGTCTCATGTGAGAACAGTGACTAAGTCAATCCTATCTTTTAGGTTCATACTTATAATGGGAACGGCATGCTTTGTATTGTTGGCTTAAAAATCGAGAAATGGCTGAAAGCCACCCTCACGACATATAGTTAACACCTATACGTGTCAATTAGCAACGCAGCCACTAGCCAAACACTTCAAGACTAGCAGCCATGATAACAGATCCGTACTTGCTTTCCATTCTAGGATCCCAGGTTTGGGATGCCCTAAATATGTGGCAAGGCGGCATTTTCTTATGTGTGCAAGTAACAATTCTTCACCAGGAGATGCCCCCTAGAAAAAAGGGTGAGCAAAAGTTATGCAGTGAGATCACTGTGAAAAGAGACTGTGCGGGGCTGCAAAGAGCAGCGCTGTGCAAACGGTGCCTGGGCTGTGTCTCACAATTTGGGTGTGTACTTTGGGGAGGTACTCTCCAGATCATGTAGACGCAGGCCCTTGCTTTTGGTATTTGATGCTGCAGTCCTGGGCGTTGCTCCTGATCAGAGTTGGACAGGTTATGGCCTGCTTAAGTTAAATTAGGCCTCAAGGAATAAAGTTCATCAAGTTTGCAGTAGAGGAGTCACTGGGCTGATTAGACCGCCAACTCTGGCAATGCAGAGAAGCACTGCGTGGAGAGTCAATCAGTGGAGTGTTATCTTTCCCACAATGCAACGTGTGAGACGAAAGGCCCGCAAAGGACACCACCTCAGTGTTTTGAGGACATAGGCACATAGGGGCGCTTGGGTGGCCAAACTTAATAGAACCATAGTGATCAACTAAAGTCTCAGATTCAGCAATGGCAAAAGGATTTCAAGCCAGGCTGAAAATGAACTTTTGGCCAATGTTTCATGTGCTTTTCTAACCAATATAGCGTGGTCAGCGGCCAATGTGTACAGAAGTGCTGAAGGGAGGAGAGCAGATTTGGATGACTAGGTCAACGAAAACAAATCTACTGAGATTTTCCTTGAAATAGGACTGGTCCGGTCTATCTTCACTTGGAGAAACACAGAACATTCGTACTCATGAAGTTATGCATTTTCGGAGTAATTTAAAGTTATTTTTCAGGAGTAGTAGAACCTACCAGGGGCTAGACCGATGTGCTTTAAGTGATGCTCTTCCCAGAGCCCGCATTGGATATGGGAAGATTTGATCATCTTTCCCTTGCAAGGCTAAAGAGCACTCGGCAGCTTCTGCGCACCTTCTAAACGCAGAGCACGGAAACCCAAGAGCCCAGGTTGATAATGTGCAACATTCACAAAAAGTAATTAATCTTAGAGAGGTTTTGTAATAGGGCCCGACATGTGAAATGTGTTTGAGATTTTTTATGAAATTTGCTTTCAACCAGATGTAGAAATAAGCAATACGTTCACAACCGACAATGCACAGTGTCAATAGGTTATGTCCCAACCAATCCTAAGCTAGGAAGGCAGCTCATAAAGGCATCAAATTAAAAAGCGGGAGGAGTCACACTGCTTCAAATATAGCCACTGATCAACTACTACTTCGAGCTGAATTGTACTCCTCTGTTGAAGCCAGATTGAGTATTATACCAGGGGCACATATCACTGTAGTGTATGATTAAAACGCCTATTCTCAGGGCCAGCACTTCCAGAAGACAAGGTAAGGTCCCGCTAAAGGTGGCAACAAATTGTGATAAAAGGAAACCAAATGGGATTTTGTAAGCACATAGAGAGCAATCCAGCACTTAAAGGGCTGCTTTGTTTGGAGCATTGTAAATTAATGTACTGTTCCTTCCTGCCCTTTAAATTTGAAATAGGCGTTTGATCCATATATTGTACTGTATAGAGTTATCTGAATCATATATGATAAAGGATTTATTTGATATGAATTTGCACCTTAATTACAGACCATTCCCACATGCAGAAGAGGAACCACAAAAATGCTAATAAGGACCTTCGCACATACATTTTCAAGGCCATAACTTTACGATGGTCCCATTCACAGTGGACATCATTGACAGCTCCTCGGCACAAGGCTCTTCTAAGGGTCACCTGGGTAGTTTCTGTGCCTGACGACAGGCTTCTCGTGTGCTCTGAGGGCCCTATTTTAAGACCAGAATGTTCATGCCTAGCATCTCCCACTCCTTAGGGAATGTGTAGCCTGACAGAGGGGGCTTACGCATTGTATTACAAACATTGCTGCCTGAGGCTTCAAGTGAAAAGCTGCGCAGTGTAGGACACAGTCAAGGTATGAATCTGGGCCGAAGTGAAGAAAAACGAAATGTGGAATTTATAAACAATAAATTCATTACTTAACTAATATATGTGCTTCAAATGTAAACAGATAATTGAAAACTTCAGAGTGAATGTTGTTTTTAAAGGCTTCTCATAATCTCTATGTAATGGCTTGAGGAGAGGGATGCCCTTTCTAGATCACGTTGGGTCACCAATGGAACCTTCTGAAATGTTTAAGACATTATCCTACGGCTATCAACACAAAGCTCAGGCCAACGCCAACAAGAAAATGTGCATGGGTACTTCTGTTCACCTAAAAAATGTGCATGGGGTTCATTATACATGGAGAAGAAATGAAGTGGCAAACTTCTCATGCAATGCTCAGGGCTGCAAATTTTTTCTGTTTCCTTGCTCGTTTTAGTCAGGCAGAGCTATGCCTTTGGCCCCATTCTTGCAGCTTCGTAGCACTATGTAGTGCTAAAACCGCCGTGTTCAAGGACACTAGTTTATCCAACCTAGCAAGGATGAAAGGAGGTGTTAATCCACCAGTACGTGACCTGGGACATGCACTCACCTGGGAATACTGAAAATTGTACAGTGAAGGCACCTATAGCATTCAATACATATAAAAGTAGAAAACACTGACTTGAAGCAGGATTGGTGCACGCGCTGGCCTCAGAAAATCACACAAAACTCACTGCCCTTGGTTACAGGAAAAAGGAAGATGTGTGTTCATTGGTCAGCCCAGAATTAAGGGGCAGGGTTGTCCGACTGAAATAAAACGATTACTTCCAGTGAACATCTGCCAAGCCCGCCATCTTCAGAGCCTACCTGCAAAATGTGAGGACCCCTCAAGCCCACTCCAATGAAACTCTCAAGGAAGTGCCGTCAGCGAAGTCTGCTCTAGTCCGTGTTTGGCTGTCCAGCACTTCCAACACTTTTCACAAACTACATGAAATATACAATACACAACACTAAAACATCCAATGCATTGCACATGATGGCAGCTAGCATGAAAGTGCGATTGGCAGTAAAAAAAAAAAGTGAGAAAATCAGTGAGATTACAACTATGCAGGAAAAGCCAATATTGAAATCTCATTGAATTAGATCATCTAAGGTACAAGAACATGTGACTGAAATGTACACAAGGGGCTTTGTTATGGAGAATAGTCTCAATGCGAGCTAAGTAGGGAATGGGTTTAATGTACAGCCTGGATTTGTGGTGTGGCATAAGAAGCTTATAGCCATTTGTTTCAACAAACAATGCTCTAGTCAAAGTATCTTTTATACACAGACGGTGTACTGGGGGCATACTAAGATGGAGCAGAGAAAGAGTGGGGAGAGGGAATGAGGAATGGGGAGATGAGGCTGGGGCATCACTCATATACAATATGGCACCAGTATGTTCCTAAAATCATGATCCACATCCATGCCAGCTCTCACTTGGGCTCAATGACTTACATACTCTGTCCACCACTTTGCTGCTCAAAGCATGCTTGAATTTAGCGTCATTATGGGACCTGCAGTCGGAGTTCAGCTCAGCTGAGCCCATGGAAAATGGCACATTAAAAAAGAATTATGTTACGGGGAATTCCCTTCCTCCTATTTTAAGGCTCTCTCACATTATCACCGGGTAGGTGGTGAACCAACTCGAGTCCTGACTGGACACGGCTTTAATAGCTTTCCATTAGAGATTTGTGCACTCAGTACCAGGCATGCACCTTCACGCCACGGAGTGTGCACTCACCAATGTACCATCATTATAAAAAGAAACTACCATGATAAAAAGTCAAAGTTATCCAGAAAAATGTTTAGTCTGCTTAAGAAAACCCATGCATTATAACGTTTCAAAAGTGTCAGGACAAGGCTGGACAGTGCTACCACCATAGACAAAGCTGAGGCTCACTCATTCTTCATGGGGGGGGGGGGGTGGAGGAGTCATTGAGAGGGCCTTCAAGATGCAGTTGGAGCACAGCTCACAATGCTAAAAGACGGTGTAGGTGCTGAGAACTTCAACTTGTAGGATTGAGTGGTGAGTGGGTGACCCCCCTGATATGGTAAAGGGCTGGGCTATAGGCTCTCAAGAAACCTCTCTGGCATTCAGCTTGGCACTCGGGTATCCAGAAATGAGAGTCAACCTGCATATTGGCAAGCCCAAGCTGGAATCAGAGAGAAGGGTGCAGGCCAAGAAAACCCAGGATCCAGCTCTTCCTTGTCCGATGGTGACAGTCAGAGATGAAACCATAGAGGCTTGGTCAGTTCGTCTCAAAGGCTCTCCTTTTTGTGCCTCCACCACCTCCTACACCTAAAGGGAGTTAGTCTCCACTCAGGTGAGGCAGAGTCACAGGTCGGATGGTCCTTGTCAGGCTGGGTACTCAGCAGCAGACTTCCACGGAAGACCCAAACTTTTCTCCAACCTTCCAAGGTCCGTAAATCAAGGTTATAAAGTGAGTAATCCACGTTACAAACCGCAATTATCACTACCCAGAACAGCCCCCAGGAATCTCATACAAGGACAGAGAATGGCCCCACTAATGCTTGCGCTCGATGCGATTCAGCTACTAACAAAGAACTGTGTGGACGTGTTATTTTTCTAAATGTCTTTAGATACAGCCTTTTAACACATAAAGAGGGTTTAGTGTAGATTGAATACATAAAAAACATTAACTCATGTCACAAGAAAAAGACACATTATAATTCAACAGTCCATCAAATCATATGTGCAGAAAAATTGACATTTAACAGATACATAACAAAAATTCAATAACAACATGAATGACCAGTCGTTAAATAAGAAAAGAAACAATAGCGGTGCATACTTATTTTCAATTTACATTACTGCAGCCTGCTAGAGCTAGCTAGTCGACAATGAGATTGCAACAGGCTGAATGCCAAGTTTGCACACTGTATCATTCAGTAAATTCATGATGGTTGCGGCTAGCTGTGCGTGGTGAATGATTCGGCAGAACCGTGTCCAGAATGAGAAGCTAGCTACATCCCAATGTAAAGCAGCGGCTCAGAACATCTGCGCAAGGATGGGGCATGGGACTCCGGACCAGGCAGTTTTATACAGTCTGTGGAGCAGGTTTGATCCCTGGCGAGTGCTCCACACGCAGGCGTTTGGCACCCTTTCCCTGTAACATTTCAACAGGCCTAGCAAAATGTTGTGTGAACAGGCATTTTAACCCCAAACTTCTGCCACATGAGGAGCACAAGACCTTCCAAACTCGATTTCAGTAATTTGCATTCAATGGAATGTCACAGAGAGCGTGCAGAGTGCTTTGTAAATAATAATTGTTAAAAATTAAGATAAGCAATAGACAAAAGCCAAGAACTCCATTATATCACCAACTGAATTCATGGTGAGCACATTATCAACAATAAATCCATACTCCTACAGTTGATTCATATGGCACACCGACATGCTGCAATGCAGACCCAATTTGGAGTCATAAAAAGTTAAATCACAGCAGAGAATATACAAAACACAAACCCCTGGAGCTGATGGATTGGTATAATCCATGACGCCACGCAGTCACTTACCTCTACAATGCTTTTCAAATCTTGCACATAGGTCCTTTCAGTCTGGAGAATTTCTTGGACAACCCGGTCCACATACATAAGTTTTGGGCGTGTGGGCTCCATTACAAGGGACTCAGAGTGCTTCTTGGAACCATTGGATTCTGCCTTTTTCTGTGGGCCTTGCCATTTCTCAGGATTCTCCATCTCCCATGGCTGCCTGAGCTCGCTCTTCAGATGGCGCTCACTCCCGGCAAGCTGCCTGGCGGGAACAAGCTCCAGTTTGATGGCACCAGACTCCCGATCCTGCTGGAAGGATCCCAAATGATGGTTTGAGGCCAAGGTCATTCTACTGCCGAAGGAGCAGTGGCTGTCCCTGGAGGAGGCAGAGGAGGAGGTGGAGCTGAAGCTGACGGGCCGGTCACTGTCCGACAGCTCCATATTCTTGCTGTCACAGTAGTGGAAATGTCTGATTCCCCTATGCAGATCTCTTGCTCCGATCACAAGACCACACGATTCGGTCACAGTGGGTAAGACATCCAGGGGAAAATTGTAGTCATCTGTGGGGTAATGAAGGGAAACACATATCAACATAGGAAGGTGTCTTACAATTCAGATAACAGTTTGTTCTTCCCAAAATACACATCGTTCTATACGTAGGATGTGGATGCAATTAAACAGGAGCAATTCTGCATACTAAAGGGGAATCGAGTACAGCAATTTTAATTTATTAGGTATTTTTTCACATGCGCAACAACAGATTATTTTCCATCGAGTCCTTTTATCTCGAAGACAAACCTTTTAATGGACGATCTGCCTCCGTCCATGTGCACACAACGATGACAATAGACGAGTGGGAAAGTATATGTGCCTAGACCTGCAAGCACAGCTTGGAATCCAGCCCTTTTAAGAAGTGTACTGACAGGTTTCAGCTAAAGTTGGGATGTTGTCTTTCGAAACTAAGGTTTTACCTCTGAAAGACAGAAGTAAAGTGCCTAAACAACTGGAAACACATGACCCAACCAAAGTTCCCTGGAAACACACTTCAGTAAAACTGTGTTTGTCTATGTTAATCCTGAAGTTGAGCCAGTTGTCAGGTTCAAATGGTCTTCTGTGAGAGATATATCCGTCAAAGGGTGTTTTAGGAGAGAATAAGCTTTCTTTCGCAGTGTGGGGGCACTGTTTTGACACGCAACAAACAATATTGTAGCAACATGAAAGATCATGGCAGGCCTCATTTTCTTAATGGATGGCCGATTGTTAGTATGTTAAACAGTTTACACTGCATTTCATGCTCTTTGAAAAACAATTTTATGCAAACACACATATATAATTACAATAATGGCAATTATATTTTTCATCAAAATCCACTAATAGGTATTAGAGGGATTTCATATAATATGCCAAAAGTTGTTCTACCGGTTCACCCACTCTTACTCTTAAAAACACATTTAACACGAAAGGCCGGCATCTATAATCGGGACTGTCCAGTCGGCAGACCATTTGGTTCTTCATTAATCTTTATTTTAAGATTTACATACCTTCAAAAGGACCATAAAAGAATACAATTTCTTGTTCTCAAAGGGCATCATTGCCTGTATTCAAATCCAAGACCGCACGCATTCTTGTTCTTACTTCTCTACATTACTCCCCTCAAAAATGGGAAAGACATCCAGCTACATGGGTGGAAGAACCACCACCGCCAGCCAAGGGCAGAGCAGCCAGGTTGGCCCATTCCATACACGACACACTCAAACAGACTGGGCTTCACAAAGGTTGGCACCTAGCATCCTGGCACAAGGAAGTCCACTTTTATCACTGTAAGTGTTGGCTTAAAACCTCAGATTGCAAAGCCATGATAGCTATAAAGCCAGGAATGACTCAAGGTGTCAGACGTGACACGGGAATACTTGGGAGCAGTGCAGGGGAGCAAGTATACTACAGTCCTTACACAAGGCACCACAGCTCCAGCAGACTGATGGGTGACGGATGGAAGATGGAAAACGGTTTATGAATGTGCACTGGTACACATACCTTCCCGGGGGTGCACATTCTTCTCCAGGGCCTGGTTTTTGCACTTACAGGGAAAAATGGACAAAGAAGGATGATGTCACACTATGCACTGGTAGATTCAGAGGAAGTCTGACCAATGCCAGTGGAAAAGACAGGGTGCTCTATGGTGTGGGTGCGGTCAGCTTCCCTCCTGGCCTAGTGTGTGGGCAGGATGAGATGCAGCTAAGGGCATCACACTGTATACCCTCAACAGTACCAGACTTCAGAGTACAAACCACTTCTGTCTTCTTCATTTGAATGATGCAGTTTTTCTTCTCAATGGCGGAATGCATCCCCAGGTGATAAGGGATAAGACCTAGGAAGGAAGGAAGGATTCAAGGCCCAGTTTCATCGCAGGGCATCAGTGAAGCTGCGCTGCAGGACTTCAGCCATCTTGGAGCCTGGTCAATTCTGCCTTGAACACAGTTTTTAATGCATGCTAATAAAAGGGTGTCGTTTATGGGAAACCAGAGGCGGTAACCACTTCCCGTATTTTGGGGCTTGTAATTCTGGTGATTTAACCATCCTGCCACCTGATCTCTGAAAACTCAGTATATCTTTAGCGATCCTTAATAGCTAATTGCTTTCGCCTTTTAATCACTACTTATTAAAATGCATCAGAATTCCCTTTTTAATATTGTTTGAAAAAATATTGTACCTGGTCATCTTACTAAAGCTGTACTCATAATGTTTGCAGCATGACTACTTTCTAGAAGGAAAAGTGGCTGGATGACAACCTTTCGCCATTTTGGAGGACTTTTGCTAATCCCATGTAGACAAACAGGGATTCTAAATGTAGGGAGGATTGTTTTTCATATTTTATTTCAAGGAACAACCGATTTGTTTCGCAGACAAATCTCCTATATTCGCTTATGTATTTCCATTCTGCCATTCAGGCAATGTCAAATATGACAGAATCATTATTTTTTAACTTTGGTTTTCGTTTAAACCCCTGCTTATCACCCAACAGAAATGTAAAGTGCTATAAATAAAGTGTAATAAAGTCTGACAGGAAGGTTGCTTGCCACAGAATTCTTTTCACTATATCAACAAAGAGCGTGCCTGCTCACGCCATTGAGCCAAGTGATCTCCAAAATACCTGCCCAGAAACTCGCCGTTTTCCTTGGAAGGTCTATGCAGCCAAATGATAAATAAACTACATATCCCATTGTGCAGTGCGACTAGTTACACTGTGGCTAGTGGATTAAACAAATTTGCTATTTTACAATATAGTGAAAGGCAGCGGCAGAATGTTACATTTAAGATGCCAAAATTGACTTGGAAATTACGGTAATGTTTAAGAATTTTTAAAGAAAAAAAGATAGAAAAATATGAACATTTTACTTTTGCATCCCATAATTCTGTTACAAACCAAAACCACTAAACATATAATCTCATGGCATGAAGTAGTCAGAAATGTCAAGGTTTACATGCTTTACCACAAATTGTCTACTTCAAAAAGTATTAACAGCAAGCTCGCTTCAAAAATGTAAGGTGTGGACAGGAGAAATAATAATAAACTCGGGTTTATCTTAATCGCAGTGCACATTCCCTGTATTCGTGTCACTTCTTTTGACACTTGGAAGGAACTATGTGAGGAATACATTTCATATACACATCCATATTACTGGATGAAGGAAACAGCTAACACAATGCAACAAAATACAGCTTTTGGCACTGGGTGATGCAGAAAACAGCAGACTTTTTCAGGAAGCCCTGCAACCATGGGTACAGTCCTGTCAACCAAAACTAAAGTAAGGAAACAGAACGTGTGCAGTATAAGACCTTTTAGCACACTAACTCAGGGCACATCACTCCTGTTTATAAATCAGCCAGTCATGATTGACCCCTTTAAACACCACATCAAACCATTCCACCCCTTCTCTGGACCATCAACCAATCTCTACTCAATGGCCCTTATTCACAAGTCCCTCCGCGGACCCTTCCACCTGATCCAACTACCATACTCCCCTGAAGCCCTTCAGGATACCCTTCGTGTGACTTCCTAGCCATCCTGCCTCCAACAACCTGTGCCTTGCCCTGCAAACAGGATTCCCAAAACACACAGCACTGACAATGCCTTAACCTGATTAGCACAGCTCATCACAACTTATTCTCAGCGATTGTTACTTGTCTTGATCTCTCACCCATCTCCAGATAGCGAACCTTCACATTTTTCTGTCCACGTGGACTGATTTAGATGAACTTCCTCTGCCTTCTACAGCTCCATTAAGCAATACCTGGGATTTTGGTAATCCAAGGCCCAAGTTGCTACACATATCCCCATGGGTGTCGCCCCTCCCTAAAGGCTCTGTTCGTGTCTGGTTCTCAATATGCAGGGCTTCCCTACAGGACTGCCATCATTTGACTTTTCCATCACTTTTTCCACTCATTTTCCTCCCTCGAGGCCAAATCAATGACTCGGTCATCTGACGCTAGATAGTCCTGTGGTGCTTCATACTCATCCCAGACAAAACAAGCAAAGGTTTAGTTTCTGCCCATTCACAGCAGTGAAAACAACCCCCGTCCATGGGTGTCAATTCAGGAAAATGCAAGGGGTAGTGGAAGTGACATCACACACCTTTTAACCTCAATGATGTCACAGGAAGTGATGACACATGACCTTAACCCTCATAACATCGCAATAATTGCACTCACTTTTGCTGTGACACACTCATTCACACTCTCTTGCTCACCTATACTTTTTCACTCACTTTTTCACACACCACCCCACATACAAACATACATGTTATCACATACGCACACTATGTCACCCAAACTCTCTCACCCACATGCACGCACAAAAAATATCCAGAAAAACATTTTCATTTACTTTCCTCAGGTGCCAGTGAAGGTTCCGTTCCAGATTCTTACATTTTTATTACATTCTTAATTAATATCAGATTATGAATCATTAATAATGTAATATAAAAAAAAGAAGAAAAGGGCCTAGAGCCTGATGCTGGTAATGTGAACCACCTCCGAGTTCTTGGCACTAAATCTGCCACCTCTGAGGTCAGGGGTCGCAAAGGGCAAGCCAAGGGTCGCAGCTGCAAACCTAGCGACCCCTAAATGACCTCCATCCCCCATTTTATCCCAATCCACAATCACTTCCTCCAAAATGCACCATCTGTGTCATCCTCGACTAGGAGAGAGGTTGCTGGTCTTTCATTTTCAGGACTCCCTCCAATTTACCAAAGCAAGGTCCACTCTATCTTTCCACTCTACCAAAACCATGAGCAACTCACTAGTGATTAGAAAGCTTCAGAATGGTTGTAGCTTTTAAGGTGGCTTCCACTCCTCTCGTCCACATTTCCTTACACCCACTCAAGCCCTTAACTTTACCAGCAGTACGCTCTTGAACCCTCCTTGGACCACATATACTTTCAGATTCAGTCAACAGACTGGCCAACTAGCACTCTTCAAATGACTTATTCCTGGATTACAAATACATCCGCGGTGGGCCTCCCCTCTTGAATCCCATTCAGAACCCTACATTTCCATGACTTTTACCATTTTGAGACCCTAAAGTTGCTGTGTGTCCTATCCAGGGTCCAGCCATTTTCTTGCTCGCTCACTACACTTGATTGAACTATCCTGGTGATGCTGCACCCACTGATATATCCAAACAAGCTCTCGGGGACAACCTCTTCCTGTCGAAAGGCACCAACAGCTATCGACTCGCCCAACAGTTCATAAACTCATTGCACTCTACTTGTTTGTCTCCCACTTTTCATAGCTCCACTGCCTCCGGCAATGCAAGAAGAGTCCTGCACTCATTTAACTGTTATTAAAATCCACTGTGATCTGGAATGCATGTACATACAACAATTCTACTAAAATATTCATTTGAATGAATAAATACAAAATGCATTCACGTCGTTCTGCACCATCTATTTAGGCTTTTGTAGAGCTATATGTGCCACCTGATTGTCGCAATTCTCTTGCATTCAGTCGTCTGATGGGATTGAGGAATCCTTTTTAAGAAAAAAGGGTTACAGGTAGAACTATTTTTGAGCATGGAAGGTGGTTTGTCACATGACTTAATTTACTGAGATTCCTCTTTTCATGAAAAGTAAGTTTCCTTCTCCATACAGTAGTATTAGGCACCATCAATTCCTTAATACAGCAAAGGTGATATTCATCATATAATGAGGTATATCTGTGTATGTAGGGATACCTTGCAAATCTCAAAGTAATCTGTAACTAAAGCACTGCATCCAAAGTGTTCTTTCGTAACTTGTCTAGGTTGCACCGTTTCAAAGATTCCGATAGACAAAACAAAGTAAGGCAACATCTGGTTTACAGTCGCACCTGCACACCAGAAGATAAGGCACACATTGAATCAATGTGTGGTATTAGCTAAAAAAGGCTGCAGAAGACAAAAACTATTTCACCTGTTAGTCAAGTGCAAAAGAATCCCCCCTGAATGCCCAAGACGTTGAAGAATATCCCGAGCCGGCGGCTACCCTGCAGCTGGCATGGGGTACTCCTTCGGTGTCACCAGCTCAACAGTAGATTGAGTCGGTTACACGACATCAGAGCTAGAGAAAAAACGACTTTTTACGCTAGCATTCATCAACTCATACAGAAGGCCTCTGAACCTGGAATACCGAGGGAAATTGTCACTGGACATGTGCCAGAGTTTTGTAACAATTCAAAATCCCGGAAAGGACATCCTGTGTCCCTGGAAGTCAGCTGGGGGAAGGGGCTCGAGTGACAAATCTAGCAGCATCCGCTCTAAAAATACAGATCCTATAGGGGCTGTGGAGCTAAAGGCAGGTCCTGGGCTACACTATCCTACGCGGGTGTTGGGATCCCTGTGCTGGGGGTTAAAAGACCCAGCGATACAACTAACTGAATCCTCAATGTTAGAGCACTCAATGTATGATTTGGTAAACGAACTCCTTCACTACTAAATTGTACCGCAATCCAGATTAGAATTAGTTGAGGATTAGGTTAGAATTAGTTGAGGTTCTGAAAATAACGTCAGTGTCCTTTCTTGCTGAAAGTTGCCTGTTGAATTTGTGAAGAGGAAATAGAGCATTTGCCATGTGATCCCCCTTGCTACTCAATAGCACTCTTTAGTCCTTAGAAGCAATAAGGAGTTCACAAAGCACTGGTCATGAACACAAAGCGGTCTGTTGCAGCAGATAGCACAATTTTATGCCCAAGAAAGGTTCGGTGAGTCCATTTTAATTCATTCGAGCATTCCAGGGAAATTTGTGCCATTTGCATTAGTTATCCTGTTTGTCCAAAAACTGTTTAAAATCATTATTTTTGTCTGTTTGAGATGATATCAGCTACCGCAGAGCAATACCTTCTCGTCGGCCTTTCTCGTTCGAGTCCTAACACGTTGAGGTTTGTCTAGCATATCTCTAAGAAAAAATGTAAAACACATACCACCGGTTCTTAGATATGGCTTTTCCTCTTCCTGTAAGTCATATGAAGGGGCCAGGGGCAGTTCACTTCCTGGACTATCAATCAAACTCCTGTTAACCATCTGTAGGTAAAGCCAAAGGAGAGGTTAGCAAGGAGTGTGCTGAGGTAATCCGGGCATTACCTCATCCTCGGTCTTCATTGTGTCAGACTGTACAAACAGAGGGCTTGATTCACAAAGGTAAACTTACACGTTTGTGTAAATGTATGAGTTTTTGGCATTCACAAAGTAAGGGTTGATAGTAAGTTACCGACTGCTGAGTGTCTGCATTCGGGGTGGAGAACTCCGCGATTCAAAAACAGACAGGCCTGTCCGCTCTTTCTGGGCAGAGTTCTCTGTCCCGCTGCAGAGTTTCTGGAGACGTAAACGTATTTTCAACTTTTACTTTGTGACCACCTAAAAACAAATAAAATTAACACATGTGTAAGTTTACCTTTGTGAATCAGGCCCTGAGGACCGACCAAAACTAAACGCCAGTCTAGCACAGGCAAGCTGAAGGAGGTCAACAGCCACAACTCTCACACCTTCAATGAAAACAGAAGGAAGAACCAGATGGACACAGGCTGAAGCAAGCAAACCAAAACAGAAAACCAGCAAACGTGGAAGAAAAGGTGGGTTGGCGCGGCCCAGGTGACTGCATATCAAGCTTTCACATGGAGGCGCTCCATGTGATGAAGAAGGCTAGGATACAGAGTACTGAAGAATAATGTAAGTAATCAGGCATTTAAAGAATGAAGTAAGTAATGTGGCACTAATGCCACACGTGAAAGCACTGTGGGTTCTCAGCGAGTCTTGTAACACTCTCTATAGACTGTGAAACATTCATTTGTTTCAGCAGTTACAAGGCTCTTGCTCTTAAAAACGCCACTTTAGCAAGTCCTGAACAAACAAGCTAGGGTGTAGGGCACCCACCATGGTACCAGCAAGGCATGCAGAAGAGCATATATTCAGTTCCACCATAAAGCGAAAGAGATCCAGAGAATAAACAAATTTGCGATTTCTCGGTGACGTCATGTTCCACTGCAGCTGTGGTTTAAGGCTAGAACCCTGGAAAGTAATAAACCACTGGAAAATGGAAAGTCCTTGCAGGGCTGGGGATGGCACCTGAACTGCTGAGCTTGATCGTCCGCTTACATGAGGGTACATTCGCTCGGGTTCGGTGGGGTCGCCAGGGGGAGGTTACGGAACCCTTCCCGGTGGAACGGGGAGTGAGGCAGGGTTGCGTCATGGCGCCGACCCTGTTCTCGCTCTTTGTGAATGGGGTTGCGGACTTCCTCTCCCTGGTCCCGACTGATGCCCCTGTGATGTCTGGTGAGCGGGTCCCGATCCTTATGTTTGCGGACGACACCCTCATCATTTCAAAGACACCTAGTGGGCTCCAGCAAGCGCTGAAGCGCTTTGAAGATTTTTGTCTGGATAGGGGCTAATAAACACGGTAAAAACTAAGTTTATGGTCCTTACTGGCCGTAAAACTCATGGGACTGCCAGGCCTTTTAGAGGGATGATACATATGAATGGCTCCCCGCTGGAGCAGGTAGATGCCTTCACTTACCTGGGGGTTACCCTTCAGAGAGATCTGGGGTGGTCTAGACAATTAGACATTGTAGTGCTAAAACACCACCAGCAGGCAGGCATTCTTTTGAAAAAATTTACCTCTTCATTAACAAAGCCCATTAGCCCATTATTAGAAGTATACGGGATGAAGGTGTTAAGTTCGGCCCTTTACGGAGCCGAACTTTGGGGATTTGAAGATTTAAGAAAGCTGGCGCTAGCAGAAAACGAATTTCTGCAAAAAGCTACTAGCGTTCCCGAAAGTACCCCGTTAATACCACTAATGTGGGATCTTGGAAAAAAGGCGGTGCAGGACCTTGCCTTTTTGCGGCTACTACTTTCCTGGCACCGCCTATGGACCACAGAAGAATTACAGCACTATGCTCAGGGCCTGAGGGAGATAATTGCTAAGGATTCCTCCCAAAAAATACATTGGCTGAAGGCCATTCGGTCTTTACTTTTTAAATTGGAAATGAGGGAGCTGTGGGAGGACCCGGAAAACGCCGTATTCCCCTCCAAAAAATGTTTAAAAGAAAAGTATTGGGAGATGGTGATCACAGAAGAGAGGTCAGAGGGACTCTCCTCGCACTTAACAGGTCGTTTCATGGATGTTAAGGCCCATCCGAATCTGGAACCTTATTGAGACACTATTGGGAAACAGCAGGATCGCAAGCTCTATTTTCAGCTTAGAGTGGGCACCCTTCCAGTAAGGTCTTTTACAGCAAATTGGGCAGGAAAAAATGGTAACGACAGATGTCCTAAGTGTGGGGAGGAACAAGAGTCATTAAGTCATTTCCTCTTCTTCTGTCCCCTGTATATTGCCCCCAGATCGATGTGGATCAAGCCTATATGCAAACTGCTTGGGATACATAGGCATGGAGAGGCTCTTAGAATCCTATGTACAGACCCGGCACCTATAATTGCTGTTGCTGTGGCTAAGTTCCTAAAATGGGCTTGGGTAATCCGCACAAAACAAATAGCGACAGACATATGAAGATTAAGCTGTTTACACCCATAAATATTAGGGGTAGCTTTTGTGAGCGTCTGTGCAATACTCCTCTGGAACAAATGTATATTGATGAGATTGATTTTAAGATTTTTTAAATAACGTAAGTTGATATTCGGCAATAGTCCATTGTAGTTTAATTCTTTTTTAATATTTATTGTATGAATTTTAAAGGATTTTAAACTAATAATTGCCTTTTTATGTATACTTTTATGACTTAATTGTCGAATAAAGTTTATGAAATGAAATTAAATGAATAAACCACTAAACTTCACTGTAGGCCATTGGTCTTGGTCAATAAATGAACCACCTGAGGAGTAACATCTGAACGATTCAAAACTGTATCACACACTGCCTATAGGTGGAACAACTGCACAAACAACTCATCACCAGCAGAACTGTGAACCACCAATGTACACTGCTTAAAACAGGAGTTCAGGCAGTAAGTAGCATGTTCTTTAGTACCTTCCTTCTTCTGAGAAGTCCAATTGTGAGCCATTAAAGATAGAGTAATTCTACGTTAGACAGCGGAAGGAGCACAAGTGCTGACAGACCATTTAAGGTACAATCAAGCTGCATGAAATCAACCAAGAAAACAGGGGTGGAATGGCAACCAAAGACATTTCATGTGCTTTGGAGCAATATTCACAACAATATCATTGTGGAAATACTTCAGAGGGACATCAAAGATTGCTAAAGATGTATCCTTGCCTCACCTTTAGATAACATGGGACACGTTTAAGAGTTACTCAGGAAGCGGAGTCCAAGCAAACAACCCACACTGCAATACCATAAAAAGAAAAACAAACATCTGAAACCCAAAGTCATTAAAAAAATAACAAGCATTTGCAATGCAATAGGTCTCGCAGCATTAAAGTTTGAGTTACTGGCATTGTAAATGACAATGCTTTGCATTAATTTTTTTTCTTGAATTTGCAATTGGTATAAAAACCTCCCGAGTTTAGGAGGGGTGAAGGAGTGGAGACCATCTGTGCAGGCATTACTTGAGGAAAGAAAGAAAGCACCATAGTCCATTAAAAAAAGTTCAGTCAACCGATAAAAGCAAGGTATATAAGAAAACAATTTCATGTTACCTTGCTTTTATAGGTATCTATTCTCTTGCATATTTGCTCTGTTGCCCTCCTTCACTTTGTCGCGTATGTATTTTCGGAATTTTGGTCTATATGAATAAATGAGAGTTGCCTTAGGATACTGTTTGCTGATTACATTTCTATGGTTAGAGGAACTCACTCCCAGTTGCGGGGGGGTCTTTTCTTACTAACACCTCCCTATCATCAACAGGCAAGAAGTCACCACTGACGACAAAGTGGTGAATGCCTTTTGTACCATAAAGCCATTGTCACTTTGATCTGTGACTCATCTCATCTGCTTACCTTTCTACACTCTTTGTGGACATGCACACCAGGTTGTGAGCTTGAGTCACGCATGCCTACTTGCAGGGCGTTCCAGCAGACTGCCCTCTATGACTTCAGAATCTAGAAAATAATTACTACGACTGAATTGCTTCAGTGCAGCTTACAGGTTACTCTACATCAGCCAAGCACAGACACCCTGGATCATTTAACATGGCAACCTATTTGCAGTGTATGCAGTGAGCAGCTACTTCTGTTGCTCTTGGGTGAACAGCTTCTTAGGGCATTACATCTAATCTCTGAATGCCATGGATCGCTCTCGCTACAGACCTGGTCGAATCTAATCAAATCTTACTTCAGTATTCCTGTAAATTAGTTCCTACACTCTTGCTCGTGGATAATAGTCCCTTATCAGTACTTGCTATGGCGGTTTCTCCTTAACATCCCTGCATGCTGCTCCTATACTGAACTGAAATCATTTACTTTTGGCAGGCTCTACACAGTCCATGCCTGTGGGTCACTCACCTATCACTGCAGGGAACATATACAGTATCTGCCATGAATGCCCATACCCAGTGCATAGGTACTGGGTATAGTGGATGAAGGAGTGCATTATTTACAGACTCATTCATTCATTTATAAAAACTAAATTAATGCTAAGTACCTCAGGCCCATACCACACTCCTCTTCCTGACAGAATATGCTATGGCTCTGTGAGCAGAGATAAGAGCACAATGATCAATCAGCATGATTCACAAAGGAATACACACTCCAATGAGTTGAACATTCCTCCATATAAGCACTGTAGCTCCATCCCCGTACACTTCCCCAACCCAGCTCTGGTTTATGTGCTACCCATCCAATAATGCGCATCGGTGCCTCGTCAGGGGGTATGAGATGCTATAGAATGCAATTACAATAAAATGCAATCTGATCAATCTGCAACTGAAGTGCACTCAAGTAGCCAAAAAGCATACTCCTCAGACTGACAACTCGACCAAACAATGATTTCAACCCCAGCCAAACTAACAGCAAGCATGTTGGAGAGTTTCAATAACCTTTGTGAAAATTTCCTATCCTTCTTTATCAACAAAATCACAGCTCTCGTTGGAGGCCTTTCTCCCCAGCAGCAGGACATGAAGACGCCACCAGCACCGTCCTATCCAACATGGTCCTGCTTTTACACGAGCAGCAGGGGTAACATTAAGAAAATCATGGTCCCCTTCAAAAATGCTGCTCAACTTGGAATGTTTGCACGGCTAAAGGTGTTGGCTTGAGTGCTTCACTTCTGCCACCTATCGTCAGATTAATCAATACCTCCATATCCAAGCATGATATAATCATTCCATCTTTAGGAAACATTCGCCAGTGTTTCCTAATATCTCAGACTATAGATAAACTTTTGGCTCACTCTGTATTGCCAAGGTGCCCTGCAACAGTTGTCACCTGCCAATTTGTTTCTCACTTTGAATTGAATAACCTCCTCAGAGAACTCGGAGGCAGGCTTAAATGTAAGGGAGAATGTGTGTTTGGTATCACCAGCGACGTTTGAAAGAAAAGCAGAGACTTTTGTTAAGGAACTGTAATCGCCGAACACACCGGAGATGCGGGTCCACTAGGGCTCACCGTGAATAACGGGGGCTTGATGTGCTCGATAGATCAGACCAATGGCCAGAGAATGGATGATGGTGTATCAAGGCCACACCGTCCCTTCTACCAAGCTTCCCATTCTTTGGCGGGTTGTAGCGGTTGGAGGGTGAGTCGGGTCACCGGTTCGATCAGGCATAGCGGTATGGTCAAACCAAGCCACAGTGATTGCAGGCAGGTGAGGCAAATGATCGGAAATGAGATCGGGGGTATGTATCGAGTAGGGCATGAACAAGAGGTGGAGGAGTTAGAGGATAGTATACATAACCTTTAAGTTATTAATGTAGTTTCCTGCTGTTCACGCCGAATTCATTAGGAATTTTGCCTGCCTGCCTATACACATACCAAAAAAATAGGTGTTGACATAGCAAGATTAACTCTAGTTAATTGTTTGGTCGTTTAACCCACACGAGTGAAAGCAAAAAAATACGTTTTCTGCCATATGTTCGCCATAAGAACGTCTTCCTCAAATCGCAGCACTGAAGTACAATTAAATGAATACCTGACATGTGGCTGGCACCGATTAAGAACTACTAGCGCAGTAGCTTGTCATTACACCAGTTCTATTTATGACGATGCTCCCGAGTTTAGAATTGTACACGCAGCAAGGATAAAAAAAGGTAGTGCAGCTACTCACTTAGCGACGAGGAGCTTGAAAAGCCGTCTCCGGCAATGAGGAGCAGAGAGTTGAAAAGCGGTGCTCTGCAGGACAGCACCTACTTCCGGTTTGGCCGGCAATGCTTCCGGGTCGCCGCAGGCAGCGCGGCGGCCCGCCCTGCACGGGGAAGGGAGGCAGCTTTCGAGGAGGACAGCACCTGGCCGCGAGCGCGTTCTCGTGCGCGTGGCCTTAACAAATCGGCGCGCGCGGCCAGTGCTGTCCTCCTGGGAAGCTGAGCCGTTAACAATAAGGTCTCTGGCGAGAGCGAGCTTCGCTCGCTTCTAGCCGAGACCTAAAAAAGGATACATTTATAAGACAATTAAAAAGCAGAAGAAAAACGATAAAGATAATTAGTAAAAATATAGTCTATAGAGAATAAATGATCTCTTAAAACTTTGTGCTACAAATGGGTTGATTATTCAACAAGAGTCAAGAACCCACGTAAAAGATTTTCTTTGGGACAGAATGCCCCAAAAGATAATTCAAACATTTGTTATTAAATATCTAGTAAAACATAGCCCCAGAAATAGTCTTATCAAAAGCACAGCTGGGTCTATTGGCACACTGATTAGTCGGGTTCGGTGCACAGTCAGTCATTGGTAGGTAGATGTTGATTCTCTGCGCTGATGTATGCTTTCAAACTGTTAGGCTGAAGTGGTTATTCACTGACTAGGTGAATGTAATACAGTGGGTAAAGGACGGAAGGTGGCTGGGATTTAAATGCTCTCAACTGTTCACCAAATTTTTAATCCGTAGACACATCACAGGTCCAGTGGGAGACCAACATTTCATTTCGTCCCTCGCAAAAGACTAATTGGCCCGAGAGCTTACAGGAGTGTTGTGCTCCAGTTTTTGACTTCTCCATTCTCATTGTATCCCACGGTTAAGTAAACCACATATTTCTTTCAGTCTAGTAGAAAAGTTGAGCAAAGCAGCAAATACTCCAGCCTACTGATCCCAAGTGTAATTTGTGGCAGTGGCCAATTCAACTCTTGTGGTTCTGTTCTGTCTAGGCACTCGGGCACTGTGGAACAGGTGTCCACTATCTTGGGAAAATTCTTCAAGGTCCAGTTATGCTTTCATGTCATTGATTCACCAAAAAGGCTCTATATAGTGGAAATGTATTTGATTCCATTGGTGGAATTTCTAGCTGGAAGCGCACCAATAATAACCTATCTTCAACCAAACTGACATCCACTGTCATGGCAAAGTGATCCGCATCAAGCCACTGAAGTCTCATGTGCGATGGCCTGTAATTTCAAGAAGTCAACAGGCTCAAATTTCAGGCAGAACTCGCTGTCCCAAAGATCCTGGTCTCTGATATTTCAAAGGGAACTCGATTGATGAAGCTGAGAATAGAGGGGACTCCTCATATTGGGCTTGACGTTCTCTTAGCATGGAGTTTCCTCGTACAGGTCCATAGTACGATGAGTGCGGAGTCCAGCTGCCTTGTTTGAAACCAAGGTCAACGTGATCAGCGTATTAGTGTCACTAGAGATGATGTCTACATAAGGCATTATCTAGTAAGCAAGTATTTGCTGAAGAGGAAGAGTAATAAGAAACATCTTGGGGTTGCGACCTGGACAGGTGAGGTACAAGAAACTATTGTCACCTGTGGGCCGTCAAGAGCCTATACTGATCCTTCTCCACAGTTCTCCCTCTCACACTCCCACCCTCTGGTCTACTCCAATAATAAATGTGTAATTGGAAGCAGATCAATGGTTTTGAAGTTATTATGGGGTGTTAAATGCACTATGTGATATACATTGGGAGTTTGGTGCTGCTCTTTTTGTGCTACAAGCGGACCACATTTCCCTGTGGTGTTTGTTGTTCTTGGGCAATGGTGTCTGCCTCATTAAGGTTAATGATGGGTCATCTTGGGTTGTCCTTTCCCTCTTCTTCGACGTACATTCTGTCCCACAGCGACGTGATTGTTTACTGAACTGGAACCTTAATGATTCTGTTAAAAAAAAACCTGGGTAGAATGGCGACAGCAGGCTTTGAACCCAGGTTTATTGGTTACAAAGAGTGCGCCTTCATCTTTACGTGACACAGAATCGATGTGACATTTGAGGTGCTGCATTTAGACTTTACATTTGAAATGCTAGTTTTTTGATACAGAGTGAAATTACACATCCCTTCTACATTTAGCTATGAATTATGTTATACCTTAAGTCCAATAACTTCGTGGATACAAGTTGATATATATTTTTTTATTTCGGCATGTGCAATGGCTCAAAAAACAATTAATGTGGGAATGGCATATATTTTTTAAAGAATCCTTTCTCAGAACAGTTTGCAACACTGGAGCAATTCTTCAAACCATATCTGTTCCGTGTTACTCCTCCCTATATGCTTTTCATAGCTGGTACAAGTTCTCGGTGGGTTTGAGTGCCTGCAGCATACACATTTTTAATTTACAGGTTTTCATTTGTCTAGAGCGGACAAAAGCCTTCTAGTCTTTCTGAGGGGATTTAAAATACCTATAATTCAGTTCAGTGCGTGCGTGCAACCTAATGCGGAAAATCTAAGACTCAGTCACGCACCCTAACCCACCAATACCTTTAAAGGTAGGCTTTTAAATGACTGTATTATTTTGAAGGAATTTTCTGTCTACCAGCTGCAAAGTTCCCAAGCATTTTCATTTAGTTCTACTTTGGGCTGTGGTTTATACACTAGCCCCAGTTGTGATGCACTTCTGTTTAAATGGCTGGTCCTTCCCTCGTGTGCACACCACAATATAACTGAGGCTTAACTGAGATCAGGCCTACTTGAAGTTGCATAAGAAGTTTATTTTAAATTAGCGTATTTTTAACTAACTGGCACATTTAAACATTTCATTTTTAAAGCTTTATTCGACATTTGTCATAAAAGCGTTCACCTAGCCCTAATACAATAAATACTACATATAAAAATAGTTCTAAAAATACATATTAAACATTAAATGTCGAATGAATACATGATAAAAATACATCAGATTACATCAGATTATCACAATTCTTAAAAAATAAATTTTCTAGGATAAAATACAATAATCCATATGACAAAGTGCAAAATACATAATTTCTTTAAGATGCAATTGCCATTAACGATCGGGTACGAATTAGCCATGACCAAGCCAAAAATTTTGCTACCACAAGCAATGTGGAACAATCTGTTTCAAGTATCCTGAGGGCTTCAGATTGGCTACGGGTTCCCAAGTTTGAGCACACAGGTTTTAACCATTTACGTCTGGGGGACGAGTACAGAGGACAACAGAACAAGAGATGGGAAATGTGTTCAGTTTGTTCATTACAATGGTGACAATATTTATCCCATGCCGGGGACCAGTGCTTCTTAAACGCGTTCAGCGGAAGTGTACCTATGCGAAATTGAAAATAAAGTTTTCTATCGTAGGGTTTTTCAATAATATCCCAAAAAGGTTCGCAAAAAGGGTACATTTTTGTATTTAAGAAGCGAGATGTTAAGTTTGAGCTTGTACTGTCACTAAACATTGTAAGATATACCATTTCCCAATATAGGTCTTTTAACTTTGTCTTTGTTGGGAAGCAAGTTACATCTTTGGTTTCCCACAGATAGTCCAATTTCAATTTTATAAGGAGTCCCCGGAGCTCCCTTAACCATGGAATACTGTGGAAGCGGTCGAATTTGATGACATCCTTCAATGCTGCTGCATAATGGCTTAGTTCTGGGGTCACCATAATCCGTCTCCAATATAGAAGGGGGCGTAGCCTCGCTATGTCCTCTATGGATTTTCTTCCCAGATCCAATTTTAGCGGGATTGTCGGTGTGCTTTGGGGGACCATCACAATCCCTCGTAAAAACCTGTTTTCAGCTCGACCCAGTTCTCTCAAATTTGAAAACCCCCATAGTTCAGAGCCATATAAACAAGCCCCCAGGACTTTCATAGAATAAATTTCCAGCACACAGTTTACTGGCTTTGTCAGTGAGGTGCGGTGTTTTAGTGTAATTGCGCCTGCTAGCTGCCTAAACTTTAATAAGGTTGTGGTTATATGTTGTTTCCAGCTCATGTTTTCTTGAAGGGTGATGCCTAGGTAAGAAAAAGAGTCCACTCTTTCTAGGGGTGTACCTTTGTATTTTATTACACCTTTGAAGGTGGACTGCTGGTTGAGGCACATGAATTTTGTTTTGGTGGTGTTCAATTCAAGACCCCTCCCATCGCAAAATACACCAAAGGCATCAACCACTTTTTGGAGCCCACTGGGGGTGCGGGAAAGTAAGAGTGTATCGTCCGCAAACATGAGGACTGGTACACGAGAGCCAGCAATTACTGGGGCGTCACTAGCAACCTTCTCTAGATGTTCAACAATACCATTTATATAAATAGAGAAGAGGGTTGGCGCTAGGACACACCCTTGTCTCACCCCACGTTCTACCGGAAAGGGATCAGTTACTTCTCCTTGTTTGCCCCATCTTATTCTTGCAAAATTATTTTCGTGAAGACGAACAAGGAGTGTAAGCAATTCCTGGCTTAAGCCTACTTCCGCCAAGGTCTGCCAGAGTTTTTCCCTGGGGACCAAGTCGAAAGCGGCTTTTAGGTCCACAAAGACTGCATATAATGTCCCCTGCTTTAGAGTAACGTTTCTCCAGTAGATGGTTAAAAAGTGGAGGACTTGGTCAACGCTACTAGTTGAGGGACGAAACCCAGCTTGATAAGATGACAAAATATTTTTTTCGTCAATCCATTGCTGCAGTTTGTTTTGGACTAATTGGCCCATTAGTTTTTGTGCTGTATCGATCAGACTAATGGGTCTATAGTTTTTAGCCAGGGATCGATCACCTTTCTTATATATGGGAATGATTTCAGCTCCCTTCCATGAAGCAGGCACTTTCCCTCCCATAGCCACCGCATTCGCCAGCATTGCAAAATAGCTACACCAGGACTTCCGATCCGATAGAAAAATATCTGCCGGAATTCCATCCATACCTGGAGCTTTACCCCCTGCTACACAATCCAGTACAATACTCACATCCCTTTCAACAAATATAGGTGATTTGTAATAGACTTGTAGAGGAGGACAATCATTGTTAAACATGGGATTACGAGCATACTGTGGTTGGAAGTATTCTACCCAATTGCTTTTCGGGACATAATTAGTAGGCTGGAGTGCTATGCCACCCTTTGCCCATTTTACTGAGGCACAGAAACGCTTTGAGTCCTTGGAGGCACACGCCTCTTTGAGTTCTTGCCAACAATCCTCATCCCAGCGCTTCTTTGCTATTTTTTGGGCCTGTCTATACTGGTTTCTCGCGAGCCTTACTGCTTCTGCACTTCCTAATCTTAGTTTCATGCTAAGATTATCTCGTGCTACCCTGCAGCTCTTATCATACCACCCTCTAGTCTCTTGGGCCTTTTTCTTTTTATTTGAGGCTACTGTTTTGACAAAAAAACTTTGAATTTTGGAAAACAGTTTCTCATGAGCAGCCATCATGTAGTCTGTGAAGTCAGTCATCCCATAATGGGACTTAATCTTAGAGACTTCATCCACCACTATTTCCTTTAAGGTCTCTATTTTTGCAATGTCTACTAGGAGCATACTCCACTTCAAGTGGCGGAGGTTATTTGAGCTTACAAGGTCTTGTGTAACCATCTGATCCCCTCTTGGGTGGTCGGGCAATTCATGGTAGGGATGGAGTGTCAGGCACAAAGGATTGTGGTCACTTTCTATTTTGTCCTTCACTTCCATATCTACCAATTTATCCCAGGCTCTTACATCCAGAAGTATATAATCTATTCTGCTGGCCGATCGGCCATTATCAAAAGTATTTTTCCCCATAGAATCTGACGGTGCCCGCCCATTTACTGCTCTGAGCCCTCTAGAAAGACAAAAACTTTTCAATTGAATTGCTACTGTGCTCCATTTTTTAATTACTGGGATGTCTAATTGAGGAATTCTCCACTTGGTATCCTCATCTTCTGCCAGGATCCTATCCTCCTCGCCCATGGGTTCGAAGGTGGTGTTAAAATCCCCGCCTATTATTATATGGGGTGGCACTGGTAGCATTTCAATATGATGCTCAAGGGTCGTTAAGGTCTCTGATGCCCCTAGCAACTCCCCTGGAATAGAGATTAAACAGGGCCAATTGTTGGCCATTTTGCCAGCTAATGTCCAGTGCTAGAATATCATTAGAGGGTATAGACCTTTGCTTAACCGCGCTATTCAAAGTTTGGCGTACCCAAATTAACAAGCCCCCGGAGGGACGACCCACTCGGTTTCTTATGGCCGGAACGTAAAAGTTCAAATACCCTTGCCGGAAAATTGGTGTGAGCGACCAAGTTTCTTGCAACATGACAATATCGTAGTGGTCGATAAAGTCGACCCAATCAGGGATATTTAGCTTATTTGTAATTCCCGCTATATTCCAAGAGATAATAGATAATGGCGATGTGGCCTTATAGTGGCGTATCTGGACAATATCAGGGGTATTTATTGTTTCTACAAGATCTATGCCTGGGGCTACGGCTCCACTCAATGTTGGTAACTTCTCAATTACCTCTAATGCTCTTTTTTTGTTCCATCTGAACTCGATTTAGTTCCTCTGGAACGGGACTGAAGGATACATTAGAGACCAGGGACAGTTTATGTGATAGAGGCTCATCTGAAGTGAGGGTCTTAACATATCCTTGGTCCAACTGGACTTCAGGGGGAACGGGAGAGGCACATACGAGTCAATCACACTCGTTTAGGTCAGTTAACACTGAGTAGTGGTTATCCAAGTTTAGCCCCCACTCGCATACTGGGTTGGTCCTGGCCCTTCTATTTCCCACAACTGTCCACTTTGTTCTCAGTATGCTAGGTTTAGCTACTAGACCTCTTCTGCTATAGAAGAAATCCAGTGTCAGTGGTACTATTTCTGCTGTTCTAAGTTGTGGAGAGAAGATGTTCCGTAGAACATCAGGCAATACTTCAGGGCCCTTGAAGTTCAAAACCACACAATCCCCTTGGAATTTCTTTGCCTTAGTGCCTATCCACTTAACCCTTCTTGCTGTAAGCAAATCATCAGATAGTTTTTCCTTGCCCCAGGGAGATATATGCATGTTGTTACTAAGCCACTGGAGAGCCTTATTTTTTAAGGAATCTGAAGACTCGATCTGTCCTATTTTCAACGGTGGTGTGTTTGCAAGTACTAGAATCAAGGGGGAGGCTTCCACAATTAGTTCAACTGGGCCGGTTTCTGGGTTGAAAAGCTCAGAGGTGGTATTGGGTACTGCTTGTACTGGATCTAAAGTTAAAGCCGTATCAGGGGTATCACCGTGCCTAGAGCTGACTTGTTGAATTTGCTCAGATGGAACTTGTGGGCCTACATTCGTGTTCCCCCGAGTGTTTTCCCTGCAGCCTCTATGTGTTCAAATTTAGTTGTTATTAAATTTGATATTTCCCCCACCCCCTCATTAGTTTTCCTTAGGAGGGTCTCTAACTTGTTAACCTTATTAGCTAATTGGTCTACTTTTGATATGAGGGGTTTCATTAACCCTGATAATGTGGACTCTAGTATGCCCATGAGCTTATTTAAGAGGGTATCCTCCCCATCTGTGTTTTCGTATTCTTCTTCCCTTATCCCGTCTTCCGCCCTTTTCTTTGTTCTTCTAGGTGAAGTTACAGGTTTGTTCTTGCAAGAGCGTAGGCCCCCTCTTCTAGGTGGTGCCTTGGTAATCCCTTTTTTAGCTCTTGGTGCAGGGACCGGAGTGGGAGGGGTATTGCTCTGTGGGACTAACTCCATAACTGTATTAGAATTATTTGGCTCTTCTAAATTAATTAGGTCTACAAAAGGGTCAAGTTGCTGTGCGATAGAGGCCGTGGATACATTTATTGTGGAGCAATCATTAAGGTCCTCAATCGGATCGGTGGGGATAGTTTCATCACTGAGAGAGTGGAATACCCCTGATTGGTTGATTTGGGCACAAGGTGGCGAATCCATAATTCCCAATGAAGACCTCCGAACATTATTGATTTTTGCCACTACCTGGACCAGATAATTATCCATTGTGTTAGCCGGAGTGGCAGGCGTTTTTTGCTTCGACATAATAGACAGTCAATTGTAAGCAGCACTACCCTGGTGGTAAATATAACAATAGTAGGCCGATTACACTACAAATATAGAAGTATGTCGCCTTACCACAGGTAGATTGAAAGATGAAGGAAAGAGGGGTGGCCCAGTCCAGTCTTTCACAGTCTAGAACGGGCTAAAACGGGCCCGCCCTTGGCCCGGGCTTCGCCCGGCGTCCCGCTCGCGTCCCGCGAGACGGGTGTGACAACAAATTTATGCGCCTCCTGGCGCTCGATTGACGCGGACAGCGTCGCCGGGAATGCTGGGAAATGTAGTTTTCAGCAGGCCCCAGCACCGCGCTCCGCTCAACGCTCAGACCCACAGGTGGAACAAGGGTCGGGCGGCGGGAGGCGGGTGGGCGAAGGCTCAGCTTCTCACGTGCTCGTTCTCCTCAAACCGGCAATTAGGCAGCAATTCTTTTTCTGGCAAGCTTAAACAGTCTGCTTCAAGCCCAATGATGTGCTACCTGTAGAGGGTATTAGAGACAAGTTTACCCTTACCATCTACTATATGTCTGCCGCTGTGCTGGCTGTAATCAAACACAGTAATACCCATGATTCCTACAGGCCAGGGGCTCACTCATTTGTACGCATTCAAGAGTCTTGAACTTCACTAAGAGCACTAGAACTTAGCATACATAATTCCATGGATGCTTCTATGAAGTGCCTCGAGTCTTCGCCTTTCAAAGCCAATGGTACAATGTTTAAAGCTCAGTTTCAGCAATGGTCTTTGCTCTCAAAAGTTATTAGGTGTGAACGTTCGATTTTGGGATATTCTACACGTTTTGTTTTTTTCCCTGAAGCATTCTGTCATAAGATGAAATGTTGTAAGATATTTGTAAGATGGAAAAGGTAGCACACACTTATAGAATTATGGTGAAGTGCATATAGGATTGATGGATTTGAACTCGTCTGGAATACTATGGCATTGCCATAACATAATTATGGGTGGGGCAGATACAGAAGACCTCGAAAGAAGTTGCAAGGAAACGGACAAGACATTAGTAGAGCCTGTGGGGGTGGCAGAGGAATCGAGAGTGCTAGAGAAAGGGTCACTCTCTGATATTAATACCACATATAGGATAGCTGTACCAGACCAGCATTATGAAGGAAAATAAACTACAGTGTGTAATCTTTCACTGAGCCCCCCTTACACTGCAGCTTCTATTTGCACCTACAAATTACCGAATTAATGATGTTGTGTTTCACTCGGGGTCCAAAACACGTGAAAATCTCATTTTCTTGTTCTTGATGATGGAGGAGACATTCTACCATATCCATCACAAACGTTTTCTGTGCTTGTGCTTTAGCATGAATTCAGCTTTCACACTTCCTGTCTCTTCATGTACTTGGGCAGAAAAATCAAAATTGTGCTGCTCACTAATATGCACAGGTTTTTGTATCAAACTACATGTTTCGAAATAATTGCTCAATATTCTTTCAGCGACGTTTTATTTTCTCTGAATTTTCAGTAAAATTTTCACTTATTACATGAAAAAGTATTTTCAGGGGAACTCTGTATATCACTGAAATACTCTACGACCAACTACAACTAAATACGTTAAACAACACAATTTAATACAACTACAATGGTAGCGCAAGAGACAGATTGATTGATATAATGGCAATACTGAGCGCAGCTACAAAAAGTAACTTCAGTGACACTCCTGGCTTCAACCCATAATTAAATATAAAATATTGATGGAGGCATTAATCTTCATTTGCAATCTTCGTGATCTTGTTCCTTGTGCACCTTTAAACGTGATATTACATGCTGAATTTAGATTTTATCCCAAAGGGACATGCCACACCACTGCAGTCAGCAGGATATGATGCACTTTCTTGGGAACAATGAAATCTATGTGTCTGATAACACATTTCCAAGGAATTGAAGGCTTTGCTTCAGAAGTCACATGATCTTCTAGCAAATTTAGCATATTTCCTAGATGTCAATAAAGCGGTTTCTCCTGTTGTATCACCGTTAATTAGTTGCGCTCTTTAATCAAAGTCGGTTTCACTGCTTTCTTTAAATGTCCATTCCCACTGAACAAGGAGGGACACAAACGTTGGTTTTATTGTACTTTGGGCTCAAATGTGCCTTTCAGAGGAACAAATCGCTTTTACTCATATACAAGGATTTAGGTCAATGTCAGAAAGAGCTTTGGCCGCGGTCACCATTTTCTGAAGTGCTTCACTGTCATGACTTCGGTGAAAAGTGCACTGTGTATGAGGGCTGCTCTTGCCAACTATTCTTAACCTATCTGGGAGATTATGAATAGTTAAAAGGCTCAGGTCTCAAACTCCATGGTGCATACATCCTTCCAGGCAACCACCACCGTGCACCATAATCACTCTGCTCTAGAACATCCTACTTACTTCTGAAATGTTGGTGCATACCGAGGAAATGGAACTTCGCTTTCCATTCTGCATAGGACCAATCCGCTCCTCAACTGGTCCACCTCTAGTGCTTGGATCTGGTTAGTCATCAAGGGCTTCTTCCTCGCCAAACATGCCATCCCCGCCTTCTCCAACATCAACATGGTCCTTTGAAAGTGCATAAGTGCCACTTGCATGTGTGCCATGTGATTGCCAGTGTTCTTCTTCCAAATGTTCCCCAGAACGTCTAGAGAACCTGCCTCTTCGGCTTGGCAGACCAGCAGATTTGAACTACCTTCACTCTGATCTCTTCATTTGAATCATCATGGTGCATGTGTTTGCCAACTTACACATTCTCACATGGAAAGTGCCTTTGAATTTGCTCTGCTTCTGCTTTGCCTTCCTCAGCTTGAGTCACTCAATCCACAGTAACCAGTCAGGTGAAATACATTATCCTGAACAAACAAAAGGCGCCCAAGGGTCAAGGACAAATCACACTTTGTGCTGAATATAAGACGGAAAACTAAGAAAGGATGAGGGTTTCAGGGAAAAGAATGTTACATCTAAACCCTAATAGGTATTAAAGGATACCCTTCAGTAGCTGTCCTGTACTGGCCTATTCATCATTTGGGCTTCCTCAAGTTGTCTATCTTGAGTGTTTACCCACCAGGACAAGGTGTATATATCCCGTAAGTTGGCGTGAACACGATAGAGAGACAACAGGGTAGGAGAGTTATGGCTACTGAATTGCAATGCAAAGAAAATTATGAAAAAAAGTATATCTAGTGTGTGATTAAAATTGGAGAGAATGGGAGGAAAACAATTTTTTAATAGTGTCTCTCATTCGTCCAAGTGTTAAAAACAGTGCAAAATAGCAGTATGAAACAAATATCTGTTATAACTAATATATGGTCGACATGTTTTAGCAGACTAATGGACACAAGTGTCCTCTGCCTTCATCAGGACCTATAGAAAGGTATTTTAAAGCAACTGCAAGATTAAATGAGTGAATCAAAAAAATAATAAATCAAAACCATATCACCTGAATCTCTAGGTGTGGTTCCTTTCCACCTCCTGGCGTAGAAATTTTTCTAATGTGCTGGAGGGATTTGCCTCACCTCACCTGGCTGCGGCTCAGGTAAATGGAGCACCGCTCTCTCCGTCGGTACTCCCGGCATTCATCCAAGCCGACTCGAGTCATACCCTGTTGTCTCTCTATCGTGTTCATGCCAGCTTACGGGAAATATACACCTTGTCCTGGTGGGTGAACACTCAAGATAAACAACTTGAGGAAGCCCAAATGATGAATAGGGCGGTACAGGACAGCTACTGATGGGTATCCTTTAATACCCATTAGGGTTTAGATGTAACATTCTTTTCCATGAAACCCTCTTTCTTTCTTAGTTTTCCGTCTTATATTCAGCACAAAGTGTGATTTGTCCTTGACCCTTGGGCGCCTTTGGTTTATTCAGTATCTTGTTGTAGGGGACGCTGCCCAAGAGGTCGTTAAACATGCCCTTGGACCCTAAATAAAAAATTGTTTGTGAAATACATTATCTTCATTTGTTGCAAGAGGACCTATAAAATACAGGTGATGGGCTACTCCATGTGGGAAATTTGCTGCTGCAGGAAGGGGCCTCTATAAATCTGGAAAGTAATGCCCGATTGGAAAATATTTGCTTCAGAAGAATATTAAGGGAAGCTTCCAAAAATACACAGAGGTGGATGTCTGCCAACCATTTCAGCATAATTAGAATGGCAATGAAATTAATTGTCCTGACGAAGGAAACTCCTAACAAGAAATCCCGAAACATTGACAGATATGACATGATGGGACTTGAAACATGTTACAATTGCTTTTGATCTCCCCGATTCATGAAAATAATCACAGGAAATAGAAAATGAATATAATAAGTGTGGGTTTAGCCCCAAAGCATTTTGGTGTATGTTCCTCTGTGATTGATGCATAGTTAATAGCGTGGCTTTGTGCTCCTAACTGAAAAATATGTAAGCTTTTAATAGAAAAAGTGGTTTAAGTGAACTAAAAATAAAGGATATATATCTGTACGTTACTAAACAATTGTTTCATTTTTGTTTCTTGTGTCAGAATTTTCAGAATTAAACATTTATTGTGTAGTTAATAAAAACCATTACAAAGTTAAAATACATCATTTAAAATTGATCAGTTTACGTGCTTGATTGAAAATTAAAATCAGTATCAAGTTCATGTATAGTTTGAAGTTATTTCTTGGCTCTGTACATTAAATGTCATGTTTGAACTATGCCAATAACATCACATAATAAGTAACCTAAACTCTTTATACAAATACAAAATGGCAAACATTTTAGGAGAGAACCATTACAAGCTCAACACTTCCAAACAAATCGGAGATCATCTTCAACTGGGTCGTGAACTTGGATCCCCGACACTATACCTAGAGAAAGCCAGGAACCCGGGGTTACCATGAACTCCTTTCTAGCTCATATCATAAATCAATCAAGAAGCCTATCGCAACATGATGAGACATCTCTATCAAATGTTCCTACCCCATAGATTTTCACAATAAATCGAAGACACCGACTGACTCCCTAGAACACTCCCACCGGGGCCACTGAGGATCAATGGAATACACCTTGGAGAATCTTACTAATTCTCTAAAAATTACAGACGATCCAAAATGAGGCTGCCGGATAGCTACTCAACCTTCCGTTGAGAACCAGTGTGATGCCAACTTTTCTCCAAGTAATATGGTTTCCCGCAGCCAGAGAAATCACATTTATAGCAATGTGGATAGCTCGTAGCTGTATGGGACTGTGATCACGGTTTGCCTCGTTACCATCAGTGCCTGCAAACAAAAACACAAGAATGGGAGGAACCTCCTTCTCTGTCTTTTCTGCCAAATTTGGAAAAACACTGCCTACTCAAAAAGGAGAACCGATAACTAGCTCCAGTTCCCGAAAGCATTAATAACATTGCTCATTCCAACAACTTAACAATGCTCAAAGTATGAACTGAACTATGCAACTAAATGAGTAAGTAGGTGTGCACGACAGTGTCTGTACGTAAACTCTTTGCAACACTACATGCTTGAGGTTTGGAAAAAACTCTGCGTCATATTTGGAACTGGTCTCTGAATCTCACCCACCTTAACGAACACCTCCCACATAGGTCATTCAATCATACACTCCAAAAGGGAGCATATGCAGGTATACAGATACAACTGCTAGTGCTTTGGCGTCGTCAGAGGTACCAAGTGTGCCAAAACTGCGTCAATGCAATACAACCAGGGCTTCTGGAGCAGCTTGGGTATCTGCATCACCACATGTGTTGAGTGGAGACTGGAAGACCCTTGTGGACATCATCCTAAGCCAAATACAGCAGAAGCGGCCACTCAGCCGTGCAATCCGTCTCCTTGGTGGCACTAAAAATGTTCACCACCTACGCCATGAAGCGCGCCAAACTTTAGCCCTGTGGTTCAAAAGGGGGTGGTGATGGACGGAGCATCTGAACCAATCAAACACTCACACCCAGTCAAAAGATCTGGGTTTGATCCATCACCGTTCTTTAGCCCACTCTGCCACCCTAGTTCAGACACGGCTATATGCAAATCAGTCTGACCCTGTGCCTCATGGGAACAGTCCAGCCCGAACTGCCAAGCCATGTCTTCCCTGGACCGGAAACAAGTTTCCTAGGACCGGTTTCTGGCATTACAGCCGTCTTCAGCCCGGCTTGCTTGAATCCAGTGGCAAACTTTAGCCCTGTGGCATCAGCGCTGTGTGCACCTGACATAGCACACTGGAGGGCACCACGTGCATACATGAGGGGCACATGGCTCTTTACTCGGCTGAAAGTCTTAACATGAACTTTAAAGCGGGGGGGGGGCGGTAACTTTGTCACGAGAGTGGGATAATGGGGGTGAGTGATGTATTAAAGGGAGAGCAACTGAAAAAAACAATTGTGCTTTAGAAACCTGCTTTTTCCAAGACAGATATTTTTTTCAGAAGGGTCTTGTATGTGGAATACAGGCTTGCCAAGCCACAGAATACAAACACAGATGTGCCCAACAGACTGTAAATAAGCAGACAGTGCACCGCGTCCGTTTAAGGAACTCATTTGAGGTGCACCTACATTTACTGACTTAAAAACACATGACTTGGCAGGAAGGATGCAGCGCGCAATGTGCGCACTTGAGGCTAACTGGCCAGTGTGGACAGTGTCTGAAGGGAGATTGCCTGAGGCAGACTTCCAGTTTAAATAGACGAGGCCTGAAAGAATACTTTGTCTGACAGGCGCAGTGGAAAGGAAAGCCCGCAGTGCACCATGCGAAAGGCGAGGAGCCCTCGAGGCGACAGGACAGCGAGGACACAGGACCCAGCGGTCATCCATAACCACTACAAGGCCAAACTACTTCACGCGCTCGATGAGGCGAAGCCGAGGCTTCCTACTGCGCACTAACATTCACGAACGACACCTCGGCGCTAGAAACAAGGCGCTAACTACACAGTGAACTGGTACGCTCAGGCTAGAGTGTAAAGTGCGCAGAGGCGATGCATCGTGCAATATGCAGCCGCACCCCCTTATCTCTACACAACCCCCTTATCTCTACACAAGTCAAGGTTTTAATCCGGGTTTCCGGATACCGAAAGATTAGAGCAGTGCACCCCCCTCTGCGCCCTCCACTTTGAAATATAGCGCGTTTTGGAAAGCTGCAGTGGTGCAAGGTAAAAGGAAGGCTGAGCGGCGCAGAGTGCGAGATATTTCTGAGCTGCGACTTCATCCCCAGTGGGAGCAGCTACCTGCAGAGGCACGGGAGGCTCACTGCGTGAAGCTGCAGTGCGGGCGTCCAGTGCATCAAGGGCAGAGCCGCCACCCGGGCGGAGCGGGGTTCAGAGCCTTCCCGAGCCCCGACGTCTTTGGCGCTTGAAGCTCATGCTACAGTCACAAAGGTGAGCTGTCTGCTGTCCCCTAGGGTCCGCCTGTGGAAGCAGTGGAAACAATGGCAGCCCCTGCATCCCTTACCTGTGGCCGCGCCCTGCCCCACCTCCGCCGTGGCCAGGGCAGAGAGGGTGTCCCACCTCGTCCTCGCCGCTCCGGGTGCGCAGGGAGCCAGACATCGCGCAGCCGAGATCCCGCCGGTGGCTTCACTCCGAGCTCGGCAGGCTTCAGAGCTCTGACGTCACCGAGGCAGCGCAGGGAGCTGCAGGCACCGCTCCAGAGCGCAGGGAGCTGCAGGCACCGCTCCAGAGCACAGGCAGGGGGAGCAGGACAGGGCGCGCTGCCTGTCAGTCTGTCCCACCCGTCTGTCCCTCCAGGCAAGGCGCACTCGGACCATTCAGTCAAACCGGAACCAAAATGTTAGTTACACAAAGACACACCCATTCACTTCCCCTACCTGCACCCAAATCTTTCTGGCCACTGTCTGCACGCCCCCCCTGCCTGAACCCAGTTCTATTTGAGCCCTGATGCACAGTGTGCCTGTTCTTAGATAGCTGCAGCTCCGTGGACATCCTTCTCCACACGTGTACATCCTGGCGCACTCATGTCCTACGGCCCCGTCTGATACTTCTGATCCACCTATGTGCCATACTCGGCTCATTTATGTAATAATTAGAAGGGATAATTATTAATCGGTCTGTTGTGCCCCTCAGTTACTGCACGATTACCTGCCTGGGACCATATCTAAGTGCTCTAAGGTGCAATGGGTGTGTGCGCCTGCATCTTGCCTCCCTGGGATACTTTGGTATTACAAAAGGTGCTACAGACGCTCGCGTTGCCCTGTTTCATAATACAGATCATGCAAGCGCCACACGTCTGCCTGAGCAATCCCTTGGGTGGCCCTGTGCAATGAGCAACTGTATTGCCTTTAAGCCGCCCTACATTACAGGGCGCAGAGACAAGCATTTGCAATGTAATAGGCCTCGCATTTACATGAGTTTCGTAAATGCGACACCTATTGCATTACAAATGCTAGTTTGTAAAAAATGCCCATACAACACTTTAACCCCTTCACTGCGGCGGCTATTCCGCCGCAGTGCAAGGGGGGGCGGCCGCGCGGCGGGCGGATGCTGGTGACGGAACCGCTCCATCACCTGTCGCGGTTGCGCTGTGCTCATGACGGAGCGGTTCCGTCACTGCCCCGCCCGCTCAATGGAACGCTCAGCGCAAGCGCGGAATCCGCACGGGCGTACCGAGCGGGCCATGACGGAACTGCTTAGTCATCAGCACAGCGCGACCACAGCTGATGACGGAGTGGTTCCGTCACCAGCAAGGGAGGGGTTAATACCGTTCGCACCCGTTTCTTTAGACAAGCCTAAAGAAAGGGGTATGGCCGCCATTAAAGTAAAAGGGCAATACGGTGCGCTTTTACAAAAAAAAAAAAAGAGCATTTGTTTGTCAAGTTGACAAGCAAATGCTTTTTTTTGGTAGAAGTGCCCCATGCTGCGCTTTCACTTTAATGTCAGCCACGCCCCTTTCCTTAGACTCGGCTCGTTTAAGAAAAGGGGCGTGGCCGACATTAAAATGTCATTGTGGCATGCAGCAATTTAGAAATAAATTAATAGTTAATAATAAACATGCAGCCGTGTTGGGCGGGGCAAGTAAAGCAAAGGCATGGCCGCCACTATCAGAGTGGCATGCCTTGCTATGTAAAAAAAAATAATAATAAAGCTGTTGCGAGAGAGCGTATTCTGCCTGCAACAGCAGACATCCGAAAACTGTTAAACAAAATAGTGCTCAGAGGCTGTAATTAAAGCCTACCAAGCAGCAACACTTGCAACCTCCCATGAGGGTGTTCTCATGGGAGGGTACAAATGAAGACAAGGCGGTACTAAGGAGAGACTAACAAGCCAAGCCTATTTACAAATCAGAGGCCAGCATTTACGAAGGACAATGACAAAAGCCAATGACATTTATGGGAGGAGAGTGAGCGGGCTTTAATTCCATACACCAATACAGCATGCCTTGCAGAGTAGCACATGCGCTGCCCAAGCTCGACCTAAAAAGTCAGGAGGCACACTGCACATGCATCACATAGAGATGGAGGTCGAGCTGGCACGTGCACAGTGAAAGACGGCCCAGAATCTTCAGCCAGCTAGTCTGCCTTTCACTGATGCTCTGTTCCAGTGCAGACATGAGTTTAACTCTAATCCCTACTAATTAGATCGTATTGCAAGCTAACAACTATTAATTGCTCTGCTTGGCCCACCAGTACTTGCTTTGTATATTTTCTACAGTACTCCTCTGTTTCTGTAATACTGAAAAGGTAAGCAATTTGCGGCACCACGATCCACATTCAATACTTTTGTTCCAAAATCCTCTTTAAATCCCTAATCAACACTGTACAGTACACTCCTGCGTGTTCAGAAGTCAAGTGTATTATAATAAGAGGTATTCCCTCCTTGTGATGGAATTACAAAATGGAGCACAAGAGCCTAGCAGAAAGTCGATTTTGGAATGTTGTCATAAGGAAGGATCAATTTGGGAGGACAAATTATTGATTTTTGTAAAAATATATTGGAGACGGGTTGGAATCCTGGGTCAGCTAGTATATATAATTTCCTACAAATGCATGGTCGCTACATCCGCCTATAACTGAATGCAATAATATACTGTCCCTGGAAGGGAGAGTTGGAGAGACGAAGGGAGACAATAATAATAAGAATAATAACTTGGAGGATTTATCTTTTCCCATTTGCTTGCAATTTCCAAAATTTTAAGCCTGAGGAAAAAAGCAAAATGTCCAAAATCAGCAGAACTAAGAAATCGTTTTTTTTCCCTGCAGGAAAACGATTACAGATTTGGACTTCCCTGAGCCATAAACCACCCATTTATACAGTGCTAAAGAACTCAGTAGAAGTCTGCAACACATAAGATAAGACACTCATTTGTATAGTGTACTTGACAACTTTCCACTTACTGTGCAGAGTGCGGCAAGCACTGCACGGGTACACAGAGTCCAACAACGTAGGATTCTAGGACACCTATCCACTTGAACCAAATAAATACATACATACACACTAACATGTTTTGGAAACCCAATTCTTTTCCATCAATAGGCATTCTGCAAAGTTTGTTTGGTCTATTATGTCACTGGTTGTTTTGAGGTGTATGGTGACATCATTCACTGGATGGCCATTTTCACACCAATAGCACCACTGAACCACAATGAAAATGAAATGTATACTACCATGGTGTTTGACTGTGCCAGTGGTAGGTAGAATGTAGGAGGGTGTTGGGGTGTAGGAGAGTGTGCGGCTAACAAATGTGTCTCGGTGACTGTAGCGTACAAGTGTCTCGAGAAGTGGGGCTGGATGTGTAAGTGAATGCAGACGTGTGTGTGCAGTGGTTCGACAGGGTGTAAGTGGGGTTGTGAGTGAGCACATCACAGACCTACCCATCTCCTGGTACTGTTGGAGGAGTGTTTGGATTGTGGGAATGTGTGTGCATGGGGGTGGATGTGAAAATGTTAGAAGGGGTCAGGACAGGAGCCTTTTTGTGCACTGAGTGGATATCTGGGAAACAGACTGAATCAGACCCCTTCAGTTCAGGAGTGTAGCGCAGGCCCCTGCAGTGCCTGGGGCCCCAAACATTTAAAGCTCATTCAGGGGCCCCATCCAGCCCAAGGTCAATTAATATCTGTGAAACCGGAGACTCAGGGGCCCCTCATCATATTCAGCAGTATGGGGGGTTGGTCATCATTTTTAGTTGCGCCTCTGCTTCAGGTGTCACATTCCGATAATATATAGCGTTAGGCTAGGTACAAATGTGCAGTTTGAGGGTAGTTCTATAGTATAAATCTAAACCCTATAAAACCAGCATAGCCTGAATGAGTTCTCTATTCTTCGAAAACCTGAAAGGGGTCTTCCAGTGTCTAAGAAGGATGTGTGACGGTACAACGCGTGCTTTTACAACGCGTACCGTTACCACGCAGGTTTTACAATGCAAGTCGTTACAACGACTTGCATTGGGGGCCGCTGGATAGTGAATAGTTTAATTTACTATTCCAACTCCAGTCCCCGTGGATAGTAGGGAAGGAGTTGGATAGTAAATTAAACTATTCCCTATCATACAGCACCCTCCAGCGCAAGTCGTTGTAACGACTTGCGTTGTAAAACCTGCGTGGTAATGGTACCGCGTTGTAAAAGTTTCGTGGTATAGGATGTTTCCCTTCCAAGAAGAAACAGTCTCACTCTTCGTAGTGCATTAGCAGAATTTGTGACCACACAAGCCCCCCCCTTTTTTTCTGCAGCAGCACGCTCCCTTCGACTGAGAGTGTCTGTGAACACGGCCTTGTTGCTACCAGGAGAGAGGTGTCCGTCTTAAGGACGCTTCGGGAACTTTTACTCACCGACGTCAGCTTTAAAAAGTAGCTGCCACCCCCACCCCCCGTAGTTCTTCTTCCAGTGCCTCCAGTCAGACTACCCAGAGCTGAGTGACATTTTAATTCACACATCACCAGACTCCCTGGCCCACAAATCTTCACGCTGCCTCAAGCACAAGATCCAATCACAACCTACAACATAGATGGACCACCATGAACGCATTCACCTCATAACTTGCATCCAATCAGCTTCCGCTTCTCACTTCAGTTATTCGAACGTCAAATCACCAAAACGCTTCGAACCAAGCTTTTCAACACTTCCTCTGTGGGAAGGCACATTCCGCCAACAAGGCCTGGTTTCCTTTCCATCCTAACTCTCTGGTAGCGGTGCTGTACCCACATCTGGAAATGCTGACATCCAACTACTTTGAGCAAATGGTTCCACCAAGCCTCATGACTGGACACAGGCCCAGACCAACTCCTAATCAGTACTCTCAATGGACAGAGCAGACTCATTTAACCTGCCGTGGGAACACCTGGGGGAAAACATTTTCCCGAGGACTCGAAAACAGTTGTAAAGAATAAATTAATAAATAGACAGTCATGATTAGCTGCCAAAAAAGCTACTCGAGTGTTTTAGATCCAAGAAACAGTGAAACGCCATTGCCCGTCAAGGTCTGCCTACAGTATACAATATATTACCTGCACATTGTGCAGATTATTTGGTTCTTAGTGGGACCATTAACTAACTTAATGGGAACTGTTTTCTCAACCACGGAAACAAAAGATGCTGACCTGGCCAGACAAGACAAAAACCTGTGCCAGGAACTTCCCTGGTGTAGGTCCACTAACCCACTGGGCTGTTTTAGAGCAAAGCACAAAGTGTTCTCAAAATTGCAGGCCTCTGTTCTAACCCTACTGTTGCAACCCCTTGGCTTCCCTTCGAGTCAATGGATTGACCCGGCACAAGCTTTAATGTACAAACAGCATGAAGGATAATGAAGTCATGGCTTTTTGTCTGCCCCACAATCTGTAGTATTTTAGTGCAAGTGGTAGGAGACTGCTGCAATAGCTAATGCATGTTTGTGCACAGCATCAGCATTGTTCATATAGCACGCGTTTGTAATTAAGTTATAAGTGGAAATGTGTGGTCTTTGTAGTGTGTATAGCAATGCACAGACACGCACAACACTTCAGAGGAATATCCACCGTAGAAAGTTATCCAGGTGAGCTGTTGCCTCTCTGCAAGTGGACGTGTTTCAAAACTGGGTTGTGCTCAATATGAAAACCGCACAACCTCATCCTGTAGAACAGTGGCGACGAGGATGGGATTAAGGCTCACTGCACGTGTCATGGCTCAGGAGCATAGATTCCACGAGACTTAGTTACAACCCACAAAAAAAGCTTCAGAAACCTATGGGCTACATTGCAGAAGAACTAAACAAACCAACTGGAGGAACAGCTGGTCAGGAAACACTGTAAACCATAAACAACGCTTCACAAAGGAGGGCAATAGTGTTTCTAACTCCCAGGATCAGGAGAGTGCCACAATATGAATATTAAACTTCCTGTGCACGGAAGGGTCAATCAGAGATACATGGCAGAGCTGTTACTGTGCCAGTGGCAAACAGTATATTTTCTAGGGCTCCTTTTGTAGCCCCAGAAAATGTACTGTTACAATGTACTAGCTACAATGGCAACAAACCTATGATTTATTTACATACTGGTAAACAAACTCTCGATAAAACAAAGAAAACGGTTTCAAGAATGACACTGTTACAAGATTACAAACATTCTGTGTAAACTTGTGACTGGTTTGGAAAATGTTGTTTCTATGTCACGAAATCCTTTAATGAAAAACAGACAAGGAAGTTCTTTGAACAGATGAAATTTATGAGGACACTGAACACATTGATGGTGATTTGCCTTAATGCCAGACATTTAGTTAGGATGAAAGAATGAAGCCAGGGAAGAGGATTTTGCTTTGATCAAAAGGAAGGAGTACATTCCTAGATGGTGGCCCAAACACGAGGACATAGCTCACCCTTAACAAACCCAAACTACTCCTCTAACTTGAAGAAAAGTTGAAATCATGACAATAAATAAGCGCCTTCCACCACAAACATTATGGAAAAGGATTACCCACTTGGAGCATGAAGGCCACCAAGACCAGTGTACTAAGATACCGTTTTGCTTGCCAAGGAGTGACACAGAATAAGAGTTTGCAATGAATCAATATATCACTTCTGCAATAAGGTTGGCAAAATAAGGGCCCTGCCTTCACAGCCTGTGCAAGAGACAGGAGATGTGCAGGAGAACATTGGGAAGGGCATGGTTTGTGTCAATCAAGAAACACACTTACGGTATTCTGTTTGGACAAAAAGGTAAAGAATATTGAAATAATATATTGTAATTTGGTGAGAAGTCCTGCTAGGTGAATTTATGTGCATGATCTAGAAAAAGCGGCCAAGGTGGAGAAGAATTTATTAAATGTTTGAGATGGACAATGTAAACTAGGTTACCATTAATGTATTTTGTCATCTCTTGGAGGGAGATGGGTTTTAATTGCACAATAATTAAACGTTTATCTGTTTATATGGATTTTGTATAGTAACGCCACTGGTCTGATGGATCCAGGGTACATCATCAGTAGAAGTTCCATTGATGATATCCATCTAATTACGCTGTTGCCTCCATGCCAATGGAAGAGTACTTAAGAAGAAGCACTGAAGAAAGGAAACATGGCTATATGTTACCTTACGGACCTAAACATATGTATTAGAACCATGATATTGACTTTTCAAGTGTATTATTAGCTCCACCGTGACATTATTTTGCAGTCGATATTATCATCACAATATATGTGTTGGCCGATACTTCAACCACGATAACCTGTTACAGTACCGAAGACACATGCACCTCATTCTGGGTGACAACGACCAACATCCGCTATCACCGACACTTTGAGACCCAAGGGACACGGCCAAAAGCACAAATAGCTAACGAAACGTAATCCTGCTCTGCAAGTTATTTTGTAGACTGCACACCACGAAGTGACCCTCAACATTTTTTATTCCAATTTAGGATGTGAATTTAGTGCTGGTGAAAGGCGATAGGACTCAGAGCTGTAGAGTAAGAAACCCTCCTCAGTAGTGTAGTTTGTGTTATCCACCTCGCCAAGCAGTGCAGAGAGCCGCGCAGATTATCTGCTGATGGGGGCAGCGTTTTACTAATACCGCAGGGGATGGAACAGAAATAGAGAAAGGAGGAGTTGAGATTGTGCAAGGAAGCAGTTCCTTAGCAGGACGTGGACAGTGAATCATTCTCTTTTGGAGGACACAGTGACTTACCGAATCTGCAGAGTAGTGTATTAATAACCCTCTGCAGTGCCATAGGTATTTAAATGACACACTGCGGGCATTGACACAATACGCAGTCACCGCTTCTACTGCTGTAGGTGTGCTGTAGGTGTGTGGGGCAACAGAACTTCTCTCATCGAGCAAAGACACGACTGAAGCGGCATGAAACCACTCTCATTGCACCAAATACACACATCACAGGTAACAAACATATCTCCCAAGCAAACCTGCATGCCCGGAGCACTTTATTGTTCAGAATTCTTATATTGATCCTCTAAAGAGCTCCACTGTTAATTGTTTAGGTTTGCACTATACAAACATAAAATACATGGGTACATACACAACCGCCAAGAAAATGAGACGATTTATCCTATCCTGCGTCCCCATTCCCAATTAGACAAATGCCTGCTGGAACAACATCAGTTAAGTACTGTACTGTACAGGTACTTCCAGGGGCGGCCTTAGGCATGTGCAAGCTGTACACCTGCACAGGGCCACCAAACCCCAGGGGCCACCACACCAATATATATATCCTTAATATAATAATCCTCTGAGGATGGATACATATTTGAGTAGCGGCCCCTGGCAGGGATTTGGCGGCATCCGGCTCTGTTCCACTTCCAAACACCCTGACCCCCCTCTTTACTGGCCTCCACGCCTGCGTTCCTCCAGGGGCCCCCTAACGGTTCCTCCAGGGGCCCCCCTACCTACGCTCCCTGCCCAGGGCTGCCATGAGCCTAGAGCCGCCCCTGGGTACTTCAAAGTAAGAACAAAACCAGGTGTCATCGCCAGCACAAAAATCTAATTGTTTGGGGAGTAATATGATAATATTTGCTTAAAAACCAAACATGAAGCTATAGAGCACACTCCCAAAGACATAAAAGGGAGCACCACCAGGCATCTAGAGTTCATTTCAGATTGGCACTAAAGACGTTATTGTTCGAAAAAGTAATAATTCGACCTCTCTTTTTAAATTCCATTCAGTTTTTTATTTTTTGAGTTGAAAATAAAACCCTTTGGTCTTCCACATCAGTATTATTGTCTTTGTGTGTTCAAGGCGAACTATAAAACAAACCTGTAATGGATTTTAAGTACTATAGTTCATAGTGGGTATTAAAATAAAGTAAAACATAAAATAAAATACATCTGAATGCGATTTAAAATAAATTAAAAATGTTACCTCTCTAAACAGGTCACTCTGGTTTGTATATAAAGTGTGCAAAACTGTCCCTTACGCTACTTTCGCACAATGCGTTGTGAGTAAGTTGCGGTTACATGCCGCTGCATCAAGCCTGAAGAACATCTCTGGGCTTCACCTACGACACCACAACCCACATTTTATAGCGACACCTCAACCAACACCCTCTTCCAGACTTTCACAATGGAGTAGCAGCTTCCTCTAAAACTGGACAACGCGGAGGGTTACCTTCACCAAGAGTCTGAAAGTGCTACAGAAAGGCTACAATACAAGAACATCTAAACAATGACATTACCCTTCAATTATAATATGACAAAAATCTTTATATGAAACTCCTTAGTTAAACAAAAATGCTAAAACATTAAACAAAACAAATCCACCGTGGAGTAGGTCAGCTCGAGATATGTTCAAGGAAGTGCTGCAGAAATTGGCATCAAATTTAACTATTTTCCTGTGCACTCGCAAGACAGACAAATGTACCCAAGCACTGTGTATTGGTTTTCCAGTCGTATTTTACTCTTCCCTTTCTCATCGATTGACAACAAAGTGGTCAAAACTTCATGCAGTATTCATTTCATACCAGTAATATGTTTTTTTCCTTCCAACCTAGACAGATATATATATATATATTTTTTTTAACAGCTCCTCTCAGTTGACACGTTTTGCACCCGCTGATGTTTTTCCAAGGAGTGCACATATAAATTGTACATATAAATAACCAAGACAAAAATGTTGCGGGTATTCTTGCTGGTACTCTGTTTTGGTGGGATAAAACTGCTTCTCCTGATGGGCCTATATTTCCTGACATTTGTCTACAAAGGAGCGGAAATAGAGGCAGTCTCCATGTGACCTCAAGTTTCCTTCCCACCAGCAGAGAGGAGTCTTCAATTCCAGCTTGCCAAACTACATTAAGTTTTGCACAAAAAAAATAAATAAATCACAGTAATCATTTGTACCGTTTACCTAAAAAAATAACCACAACACACATTCAATCTGCTTGTTGGCTCTGTGAAGCATGCTCATGATATCTGCATCGAGGATACTTCACAGAATGGCTGCATGTGAATGATGCATCTGGCTGTTAACGGGAGCAGATCTTGTTCAGAATAGACAAGATTTCCAACAACTCATGAGATATTTGGATTTATTATAGCGCATGGCTACCCGGAGGCGTCCCAGCGCTGCAGAGAGGACCAGAGAACAAGAACTTAATGGGAAAAGCCAGGGTTTCAGGTGTTTGCAAAATGTATTGCTACAGTGAGCATCCTGGGAAAGGTTTCCGAGAGTTTGCTTTGCTTGCCCTAAGTTGGCAGGGTATGCTTAGACATTGGGTCCCTTGCTCACCTTGACACTGGATTACAGCTAGCCCGGCTGAGGAGGGATGTTACCCTGAAACCGGTCCCAGGAAGCTTGTTCCCGGTCCAAGGAAGACATGGCTTGGCAGTTCGGGCTGGACTGTTCCCATGAGGCACATGATCAGACTGATTTGCATATGGCCATGTCTGAACTGGGGTGGCAGAGTGAGCTAAAGAATGATGATGGATTCAATCCAGATCAGTTGACTGGGGGGGAATGTTTGATTTGCTCAAACGCTCCGTCCATCATCCCCTTTGGTATCACTTTTAGAACCTGAGCATTTCCCTGTGCTTATAGCTCATACAGGTAGATTCATGAAAGAAAATTCGTCTTGCAAAGGGCAATTTTTGCATTTGGGATTCATCATCCCAAATGCAAAAATCGCTATTTGCGAAATCGCATATTTGCGAGGAATTGCATTTAAGAAATCTCTATTTGAGATTCCTTAAATGCAATTCATTAACCAATTTTTAATTGCGAATTCGCAATTTTTGGCCGCTATTTACCACGAAGTCTGACTTCGTGGTAATTAGCGAAAAAATAGAAGAAAACACTTTAGTGCATTTTTCTCAATTGCATGTTGCGCACACACATGTCCAAAGGACATGTGTGTGTGTAACACCTGTGTAAATTTGCATTTATGGGGTGCTACAGGGTGTCCTTTGGACACCCCTGGCACCCTTGGATTCGCATCCTTATTTGCGATTAGCAAATTGCTAATCGCAAATAAGGAAGCTGTAGGAATCGCAATAAATATTGCGATTCCTACATGAATCCCGTTTTGCGAGTCTGTAATAGCGATTCCTTATGAATCGCTATTAAAGACTCGCAAAACGGGTCTTTGATGAATCTAGCTGTATGTGCTTTGCAGCCTTACTTCTAATCCATGTCTGGGAGGCCTGGGTGACAGCTACATGCTGTGCATACTTTCCAGACAGCCAGAACAGGAAGGGGTGGGTGTGAAAAGAGAAGCATCTGCATTCATCTGTATACCTATAGTCTTCCTGGGTTGGGAGAGAGGGAGGCGGGGCATACTTACAATATGCTGTGTGCTGCCCTCACAACAAGGGCTCATTTAACCCCTACTGAACGACTGGAGCCAGAATTGTAATTGAAAGGGAGTGTTGTGCACTTGTAAGGTTTGTTTTTGAAGTTGTCCCAGATCAAAGAAATTTTGAGTATAAGTACAGGGGCTCTGACCCCATGTTTTAGACACTGTGTGGGACTTGTAACCAGGCACTGCTGGCTCTACATTCTGCACACTGTGAGAGGACTGCTGTGCTTCCAGGAGGAATCGCCAGTTTGGACTACCTGCTTTGTTGTGCTGATCTGCTGCCTACTGATTGTTGGGCTGAAAGAAGGACTGCTACTTTGCAATTTTCCAATGTGCGGCCTGCTGCCCCCCTTGTGACCTCAGTGTTCTCCAGGGGTTGGTTGACTTGCTCCCCCTCCCTGCTCATCTGGAATCCCAGAGACCTAATGGATTCCCTGATCGCTATTGGCTGCCATTTGCGGAGTGTGAGTTAGGCACTTTACTCTAAATACAGTGTGTGTTGAGCACCTCAGACTAAATATGTGTGGTTTGAGAGCTAGATTGTCTGACAAAGTGTGTGGCGAGCGCTTCATTTTCCCTGAGAGTGCTCCCGGCGCAGAAAAACCACCTGGAGCCCTGACCGCGGATTCTGAACCCACCAGCTGGGGGTAAACCCTGCAAGGGAAGCCCCCAATCCCCTCAATGGAAGAGGTGTGGTGCCGCGGCCAGGGCGACTGACGCTGGAATCTGGGGACCACGGTTCGATCCCCGGCTCCGGCGGCAGGTCAGCCCAGCACCATGTGACTCTGGGCAATAGCTCGCTTAATCTTCCCGACGGCCCCCCAGCGCCTAGAGACCCTTACGGGTGATTGTGCGCTTTACAAATGTGGACTTTACTTTTACTTTACTTTTTAATGTGTATTTGGTGACCAGGGGCGGGCCAGGCCAGAGGACCATGGCCCCATCCCTGGAGTCATCCTGTGTGCTTCCAGCCAGGTTTAGGCTGGAATCGCAGAATTCCGGCCCCGTTTCCAAGGCCACCTCCCGGCACCAGCACAGCTGCGTTGCTTTGTGCAAGGAGAGACAGCAGATACCTGTTGGTCACTTCTGTAGTCCAGGCTGGCTACACTCAAGACACACTACTGGTAGTGGTCTTGCCAATAGCTCTGGGCCCTGGCTGCCAAAGTGCCACCTGCTCCCGAGTTCAACATCCCTGGAAATAGGGTACTGGGCCTAGTAGTGGAGACCCACCTAACCTCACAAGGTTTTAGACTACCGGACTCCGAGTCAGGAACTTTGATGACAGCACAGCACTACGAAGTAAATCTGATCCCTTCTATGTGGCAGGTAAGGGCTTATCGGTAGAAGTGCAACCAACCATCGGTTTATCCCTATGGTGATTAGTGCTGTGCCTGGACTTTCTGGATTTTGTATTTCAAAGCAGAAGATGACAGCTTCCACCAGTTGATCTTGGTACTACCAATATCTGCAAGCAGCCCTGGAGAAGCAGGTTTATAAAGCTATTTCCTAGCTACACAACCACATTCCTTAGAGACTTGGCGTACATAATATTTTTCCAAAGATGTAAATGTAAATGTATAGTATTTATATAGCACACTCCTAGCGCTGTATTCATACCGCTGTGGAACCCATCCTGGCTTTCCTGTGAAATGTCCACTCCTGGGAACCCCCAAGATGATGCCAGGCATCCAAGCACTGCTGGGGCCGTTGTGGAGATTAAGCAAGCTATTGCCCAGAGTCACAGAGTGGGACCCATGATTAGACTAGGCACCGAGGCGAGAATTATCAGGTCCGGGAAATTGAGTCCAAGAGCCGCCGAGGCGGGAATTAAACCCTGGTCCCAGGCCAGACCTCTGCATCAGGGTCTGCCGCTCTAACCATTGAGCCACACTTCTCCACAAAGATGTGTGGTTGAGGTCGCAGAGACAGCGAATATCTGTTACATTCTACAAGGTTAGCAACCACAGTGAGAATTAATAAGAGGTTATCTAGGAGCTCTGAACTGAAGTCTTCCATGGCACGTTCCTTCAAAAATCCCTCAAATTTCCTCATGTTGGCATACGTATTTCTTAAGGAAATCAACAGAAATAGACTGCGATGGAGAGGAAAGTCTGAGTGGGTGGGGAACTCTGAATAAATCGCTTGGTGTATCACTTTTATCTGTCTTCCCTTGGATGGTGAACGCTTCGCCCTGCCGCAAGTCTTGTCCGTGACCATGAACCCCTAGATCTCTGCTTATCGCATCCATACAATATAGCGTCCTTTCGTGTTGAGCATGGACGAGGAACGAGTAGAAACAACTGGCCAATGTCTTCATGTGTCATTGTCATGACTATAAAAGAAGGGGCAACCTATATCCCTCTGGGTGCAAGGGTGCACATGTTTCATGCTGTCCTTCCCAACACAAGAATGGCCCCACGGAGACTAAATCTGAATTAATAAGGTACATTTTGTGTCTGGGGGCATAGACAAATACACTGGGTCCTCGGTTGCAGTTTACACAGTGAATGTTGTCGCATGGACTAAACCAGCAAAAATGACGGGCTGAACAAAAACTAGCAAGTGAACTCAAAAAGCCCTAAATAGGCAAAGAACGGAGTAGGCAGGGGTAAAGTTGGAAACGATGAAACGTTTTAGCCACGGATGGGAGGGGTGGAAAGGGAGAGCCCTACCCGTGGCTGCCTTGACGTTCTGGGATTCTACTAGAGTCAGCTCAAATCGTAATTCATCCCCCTGCGAGGACCCTTTACCACCCTCTCATAATCCTACACAACTGTTCATGAAAGCTGATTTCTGATTGCTGAGCCGCACTGCACAAACGGCTCTATTTATTAATCCATTCGTGCGTTGCACTTTGCACCCTAAGCAAGCGTTCCTTCAGCAGCCAGGAAGCAGTAGAGCCCACAGCGCCATGTGACCGAGACACATTAGGCATAATGCCCCGTCTACACAGTTCATCTGCACCAGAATTACCAGACAGCTCCATGACAACAGGGACCCCATGCCCCAGTTATGTGCGTTCCTTTATCTAGACATTGTTTTCAAAAGGTTCTGTTCAAATTGCTCTGTTCAATGGACCAAAACTACAAATCCCAGAATGCATTTGGTTTTTTAAAGGAAAGCAAGGGGCTGGAAAGTGGTAAAACGGAGGCTTCTGCTAACCAGTCAAAACACACAATCTCCTTCTCAACACAATCTTACTTTCCTGGCAAACAGCAACCTGTATGAAAATGAACTTCTATCGGTTTGTTATGGAGTACCAGACGTCCAAAAAGCCACAAAGTAGCCTAGGCATCATGTATGTTTTTTTTCGAAATGACCCCGAAGCTCACCTCTTGACTCGGCGTGTAATCGTGGCAGACAATGTAGTTGGGGCTCTTCGACTTCAATTACTGAGTGTCCTCGAATTAGAACTTGTAACATTTAGCTGAGGCGCCTCGGGTGCTACACACCTGCTGAGCTACACTCCACTTTCAACCAATTCAACCAAAAGAAGCATAACAGAGCTCATAAAAACGAGGCTGCGGAACAGATGTTTGTCTTTAAAGGAAGAATTCCTTTGAACTTTCCGGAAAAAAGACAAAGACGCTCCTTGTACCTGCAAATGTTGTGTTCCTTCCCTGCCATGGTCTGCTCCCGAGCAGCTTTCACTGGCCAGCGCTGCAACACGAGTCTGACCGATTGCACGCCGCAGGCCTTTGCACGTTCCCAGCCATTGGTTTCGATTTCCATTACAAACTATGGTCAATCGGAAGTTTGAACTACGACTCCCAGGATGCATCTTTGTTGCGAAATAAGAGCACCCGATTTAACATAGAGTCACGTGGTACGCGGAGCTTGGAAGGCCTTGGTGCAGGCAGGGTCACTTCACTTGGGACAAGTGCAAGTCCTCCGCGCTGACCTCCAGCCCTGGCTGCACGAGACAAGCCTCTTGTGGGCAGGGCGGGTCATGGTCAGCCTAACAAAGGTAGAAAGGTCAGGAGTTTCTCACTCCACCCTCACAGGCCCGGCAGGCATTTGTTAAGAGCAATTTCTCACACCGAGAGATTTGTCAGCAGAATAAGATGACTGCACATGGCGCAGTATGATGCAAGCAGCATGCATGGTGAGGCAGCAGTGGGCACTGGCAGGCAGACACACTTTAGTAATATTGCCTGCATGTGGGTGCAACGAGATTTGCATTCGTCGATTATATTTAATCCCTCTTTGGGATCAGAACTGCAAGATACTGAGCGTCTAAGTGCCCCATTCAACAGATGGCAGTAGTTTGTAGCAAAAGCAAGAAGAAATCGTAGGAAATCTCCCATAAACGAGCAGGTCTTGAATAAGGCTACCAAACACTTCCCCTTACATTTTCTTTTTTTTAATTCAAATCAGTTTTATTGAAGAAGAAATAAAGGAAGGGTAGAAAGAAAGAAAGAAAATGTAAAGTAAAAGACACAAAATCTCGTATACATGAGATGAATTACATACGAGATCCTAACAAAATCATAGCAAATAAAGGCAGGGTAATGCACAGTTTTGTGGTTTACATAAAAACTCATACCATGAGGTCCGAATGTGAAGTCCAAACCTAAAACGAGTGCTACACAAACAATGCTGCATATACAATGTCCTTGTCAAGGTCCAACTTCCCCTTAAATTTTCTCTGGATAAACCTCCAGTAGTCACCGGTAGCGCAATCTAGGCTTCCAATTGCCAAATCACATAACTATTGAGTTTCCTTTGTCTATGCCTGAGAAACGGTTCTAATCAGGGTCCCATTTAGCATTCTAGGATTTAAAATCTAGTTTATCCCCGATAGAAAAAAACTTTAGCACACTAAAATCAGGAACACAAGTCCCAGAATGCAATGAAAAAACCTGCATTGGTGACTTACCTAGGGAAAATTAAGAGCTCTGAAAACATTATTCAGATTAGTTTTTCCATAAAAGGTGTATTACTTATGTGACTTTTGTGCCTGAATTACCCAATTAAAGAAAGGAGAAAAGTATGTGAGGTGTTCAATAGGTGTAAATATTTCCTAGGTATAAAGACATATATAATGAAGGTGAGCAAGCATGCAGCAGTCGGTGGAGGCAAGATCGGGGTAGGTAGTGAGTATGGGCGGGCGGTAAAGTGTGGGTCCAAGCTTGGTTTTGTGCCCCTGCATGAAGGCATTTTAGCACCAGAAATTACGTTTGCCCGTGTTCATTTGATGAATTTTCTGGTGGCAGTCTATCCAGATTTTCACTTAGTTAAGACATCATTAAGGTCTGTGGAAGGGGTGATGGTCCCCAGAGTGTCTCACTCACTCATGTGCTCCACTTCACGCCACTTTCTTCTGCAGTCTCTGAGTGTTAGACACTTACACCGTTTTTATCCCAACGTCCTTCTGAAATCCTCCGTCTCTCACACATGTAAATGTAAATGCCATGGTACTTATAGAGCGCACCGTCACCAGACGGTCACCTTGCGGTGTCGCCTATTCAGCTTCCTGGCGCTGATACTCATACCGCTGTGGAACCCCTCCTAGCTTTCCCTGTGAAGTGTCCACTCCTGGGCACCCCTAGGGTGAAGCCAGGCATCCTTAGCGCTGTTGGAGCCGGTGTGGAGGCTAAGCAAGCTATTGCCCAGAGTTGCAGCGTGGGGCCCATGATTAGAATAGGCACCGAGGCGAGAATTAACAGGTCTGAGGAAATTGAGCCCAAGACCCCGCCGAGGCGGGAATCGAACCCTGGTCCCTGGCCAGAACTCTGCATCAGGGTCTGCCGCTCTAACCATTGAGCCACACTCCCCCACACTTCCTCTCCTTCCTCTTCCTCAAAGTCTTTTCCTTCTCCATACTCTAATGTATGCCATTCTATGCCTGACACTATACACCACTCCACTCTACGGCACTCAAATCTACTCAACTCCACTCCACAACACTCTACAAAACACCACCCTGCTCGTCGACACTCCACAGCCCCTCTACTCCACTCCACGATACAAAGCCACTCCGCTTTCCTCTAATGCTTGTTTTGGCTACAAGCATGAGACATGCTGAACTTGTAGTAAAATGCCCCCCACTGTAAGGGTAGGCACACAGATCCCAGCAGGTTTAGAGCTTTGGCTGAAAAACCATGGTTGACTGAAAACCACCCTTATGGCATGGGGCCAGCCGACAGCTTTGTGGTTATCAGTTTTTTATCTGGCGCAGGTAGGGTGGCCACCTCACTCCTGTCATGATGGACACCGTTTTCAGACCAGAGTTGTCCACTTACAAATCGTTGCCTTCTGGTGTGCAGTGTTATTTAAATTAGGTAAATGAAAGCAAACAAAGACAAAAATACATAAGGTATCAGGATACAACACAATTGCCCAGGAGTGAACAGTATCTCCATGACGACGTGGGGTGAATGGTCACCCTAATCACAACATAAACTGTTTGAGGGACTTGCATACAAAACGAGTATGATATGATGGGAGTTTGTAGCCGTTTTTGATGTCTTTAAAAACATAAATCTCACAAATGATAAGGCCACCTCTCCATCGCCGCCAAACAAAAAAAAAACTGTACACTCTTGTACCTGGCCTGCAAGGATGTCCTTAATGGTTTTTTCCAATACTTTGTACAGATACTATTTCTTTCAACACCTGGATGTTTAGTTCTGTTGTTAGAGTGACCGCCTGACGCCATGTCATTACACATACCGTTTCTTGACCTGGACTTTTGTATCACAACCTTATGTTTCTTGGTGTTATAGTCTTGTTTTGCTTCCTTTGATCCAACTGATCATACAAAATCAGTGGTTGGTAGGTGAAAAGTTCAGGACTGGAGGCAATGTCCATAATGACCTGGATTGAGGTGGTCCTCCTACTGCTGGTGTGAGAAATCCAAGGCATGAGATTGCCGCCTATGTGGCTCTCGACCTTTGCTTGTGTCCCGGATTTACCAACTGCACTGAGTTGATGTGCTGTTATGGCCTCCACACTGCAGTTGTTGCATTATTTTTATTTTACCGTCTGGCACCAAGTCAAATTCATTTCCCATTCATTACTTTTTTCTGATGATCACCCTTATTTCAGAGTATTGCTAGGGCTTTTCAGAGAAGATCTATTGGGTACTTCTGCAAAAAGCAACAGTTAATGGCGATGCAAGACAGAGGATGGCACGAGGGGGCCCCATGGTCATGGAAGGCTTTGACATGGCCTGTGCTGGGTCTGGAAGAGGAAAAGGTGGTGGGGGGTTTTCTGCTTCAACCAAGGTCATTAATCTACAGGGAGGCCTAAGAATCCACACAAAGACAAGCAGAACAACACTCAGTAAGCTCCCTTTAATTCACCACAACCATTCGCTTGCCTTATACAGGATCAAGTAATGCCAAGCAGAAGACCTTCCTTAGGAAAGACGGAAAAGAAGTGCAAAATGTAATATAATTTCAAATAACAGTACATGAACGATGTACAGTCCAAACTGAATTTCAAATCAAAGTATATTTTAAAGTAAAATCAAGAACAGTGAAAGGGAGTACACGTAGAGCATTTAGCTTTAGTAAGGCAAGGCAGGGAGAAGGGAAAGCCTTCAGGAGAAACATAAAGGCAATGAGGAATCAATTATTCATGGCAATTCTGCAGAGACGGTGTTCACAAAGTAATAACTAACCCTGGGCGAAGCACTACGCTACGCTCGCGGAGTTTGCGAAGTTTTCGCAACTTCGCACTAAGCGAGCTGCACGTAGCACAGTGCGAACATGCGTAGTGCAGCGTAGCGTAGTGCAGCGGTCATTTTTTGCTTGTTCGCGGTCCTGAACGTCATGTCCGCGAGCAAGCAAAATGACATCCCGGCGAGATTCTCAACGCGAGGAGGTCAGGTTTCTCATTGTGAGTGGTTGCGCATGCTCGCGACCGCTCTCAATGAGAAACTACCTGTTTGCGTTGAGAAAGCTGCCGCTCGAGTAATAATCTACTCGAGCAGCAGAAAACTACAGCTCGTACTGTGCAAGATGCCGTTTTCAATGCTTGCACAGTGTCGGATGCTTGTCCGCACTGTGCAATCATTGAAAACGCATCTTGCACAGTTGCGAACATGCTACTACGCAGCTCGCGTAGTGCTGCGTGAAGTTCGCGAAGTGCACTTCGCGTAGCGCTACTTCGCGAACTACGCCCACCCTTAGTAATAACTTTCTTAATGAAAAAGGCACCATGTCCTAGGTGTTTTGGTTTCGTAGCTGAAATAGGAACTGTGAACAGATTTTGCAGAGTCAAGATCAACCACCAAATATACTACAAAGAAGCCAGGCAGGGTTTCCAGCAGCCAATGGAAGGATGCTGGCTGCAGACAGGAAGCAGTACTTGGCCCATGCTCTACGGCAAGGACACACTCAAAGCCCCAGGAGGAAGCTGAGGTGATGAGGAGGCTCTGACCAATAAGAAGCAAAGAGACAAGAGTGAAATTGGAGCAACCCAATGATAATTAATGGGTGGGCTCTAGGCCCCTTTAATGCTTGTTTATAGGATTTGTGAACTTTAATACCCCTCCCAGGCCTGAAGCTTAAAGGTGTATACTGTCTATGATTAAGTATTGCTAAAAGCCAGAAAGAAGGCTGCACAGAACAGTGATGCCTTGTCGTCATCTTCCACCGCCCTTGCAGGTATGTTGAGAAAGTCATATGGTACAGAGAACGCTTCTAAAGAAGGTATGGTGTCCTAAAGGAGGAAGCCCTACACTATCATCCTGGGAAGACGACACACACAGTTCATCCCTCTAAGATTTGGTTGGACTGTGTTTAGTAAATGAATAAGGTGAGCACCCTGCAACCATCAAACCAATGATAGACTCAATTATGTACCCCTCAAAAGGATAGGCTCCTCCCGGAGACAGAAGAGTCTCTCTCACCAAGGTTAATAATAAAAATAAAATCCCAAAATCTTGGTGGGTAGCAGGATATGTGCAAGGTTACCAAATAGCTTTGTGTCTCCAAGAAAGCAAAGCTCCAGCGTGTGCTTCTTGATTACAGATTATTGTTTTCAGGTGCTCGTTGAACTGAAGGGAACCAGAACTACAACTCCCAGAATGCATTAGATTGGTAAGCAAAGACCCAAAAATGGGGGCACTGCGTCCTTCTTGACATGGATTCATCGGATAACTTGAGCATGCCTTTTTCTGATTCATGTCTGTGAGCCAGTCTAGCTGCATCCAAATGTCAGCCACTCCACTCTCCAAGGAAACAAGGAGGTGCCTACAGGAAAGGGCGCTTTGTGCTGTGCCGGCCCAGAGACATGGGATGACGCCCAGCTGACACAATGGACCACATTCTCCTATGTTGTCACTGCTTCCTAACCATGCTGGTTTGTGGGACTGCGACAAGAATAGTATTTTTAAAAAATTTAATAAGACAATGTACTTCACTGAAATAAAAATGGCAAGGGTTGCCAAAGTAAATATGTAACAGACTTTAAATACAGTCTATCGCACAGGGTTCAATACTATTGATTAAGACCGGAGGTGTCTGTAACTGCTAAGAGCCCAGAGAAACCACAGTAAGAAGACAGGTGTTCTGGTCCCGATGGGGAGAGGCGGGAAGAAGTCGAGAATGGGAGGTGTGCACTACATAAGTCACATTCATAAACAAGCATTGGCAAATCCAATAAGTCTTGCCTTTGGGACATTAATGGCTTTGTTAAGGTTTTAACCATACTGCACAGCATCCCCAATGTAATGCTGCATGGCTAAAGTAAAACAAAAAAAAAGTATAAAGCTGCCACTTTTTTTCATTTTAGTTACTGATAAGAGTTGGCTAGCTAAATAAAAAGAAAACTGCACAACAGGGCTCTTTTTGGGGGGTAGAATCAACAAGGGGTATGGGTTTTAGAGAAGGCAGAAGCAATACAGGGGTGAGGAGGTTTCAAACTAGCAAAGTACTGCAACGTGGAGCTGGCAGGTAGAAAGCACACATTCGGGAAGGCAACGCAAGAGACACACAGGGAGAGAGGAACATGGAGCACAGAAAAGGAGAGGGAGACAACAGGAAAACACATGCACCCTCATAGGTGCGTAAAAGAAAAGTAGCACCTAAAAATGTGAGCCGTCGAAAGACATACTAATATGTCAATGCTCCAGGTGTGGGACAGACACAAGAAGAGAAACAAAAAGTCCCTAAAGTTAACAAATAAGAATTAAGCAAATGAGAGTGACAAATGAATCCTACCAATGGTAAGCAATGGGCGGGCTCTAAGCCCCCTGTAAGATAACAAACAACATGTCTCGCTGCAGACAGTCCATGCTCGGTCTCAGGTGAGACCTAAATAGAGAAGAGGTAGGACTGAGTTGAAGAGAATGGATGGGCAAAGGACTGACAAGTCCAGAGGGAGAGAGTAAGAGAATGAACAAGAGGAGAGAACGGTGAGTGGGAAGCAAGCGAGTAGGAGGGGGAATGCACAAGTGGAAAAAACAGCAGGGAGAGGGAAAGTGAGAGGTGTATAGGCGGGGAGGAGAGAGAAATGGTGGATCAAGGGAAGGGGTAAAGATGAGGTCAACAAAAACGAAGGACGCATGCGGAAGCCTCCAGAAGCCGCAATTCTGCCGCGCTCCATTGGCCTCAATTTCCAGGTCACCGCACCTCAAAGCTCACTGCAAACCTATCGAATGTGAAGGAAAACTGTGCGCTACTCTGAAAAGAAGCAAAAAAAAAAAAAAAAAACACAGATTTATCCGCGAACCCACATGCATGTGTTTCATTCATGACAGCAGCACTGGGACCTCTACAACGCCCTCTCGGGGGAAACAAAACGTGTTATCTGTGTAGTATCCTCTTACGTATTTTGTAGCCACCATAGGGTGGAGGGCGAGGCTGTCCCCTTCGAAGAGAGTCCAGTGCACTAAAACTAGAACTGCTGCCGAACTCAGCAAAGCGCTGCGAGGCGGCGCGCGCTGCACCCCTGGGGCGCACGGGAAACGTGTTGCATTATTTAATGAAGCGCTGTACCGGCGGGGGGTGCCAAGGGGATTTGCCGCAGATGCCACAGGGCAGCGATACTTCTGTTGCTTGGCAGAGCCTAAAATACATACTGAGATTACGTCGCGTTGCTGCCAGACACCGTCAAAGCACACAATTATCTGTACACACCCTTGCATCAGGTGAAAGCATACCTTTGAACTTCCTTGGCAGTGCGTTTAGTCTGAGCCATAACAACCTGTGACACTGTGCCAAAGATACTCATGTCACAACAGCCTGCCAGTGGTAGGGTATGCTGGGAGGAAAGGCTACAGCAGCACTCGGTGCGCAGCAGCAGGAAGCCCCCCCCCCCAAACAATAGACACAGTGCTAAATATAAATACAACAAGCATTTCCCATTCCTAACCATCGGTCTTCCTGAAGCCACCCAGCCCTCGCCGCGGGATGTCACACCAAATCATTATAGAAGCAGAACGGGCAGTGAGGCGACCAACTAAGTGGAACCTTGCTTGGCTACTTTCATTGCATGTACCGTGAAAAATGATTTTTTAGAAACGCAAGATAGGTTTTCTAACCGATGCCAGACAAAACAAGACTCGAGCCCTGCAAGCAGGCGCCACCGCACAGGCAGCCCTGGAAGCAGGCGCCACAGCACAGGCAGCCCCCCAGCGCAGCGTGCAGCAATCAACACATTAAGCACAACGCGTGGCCGTCTCTGGGAACCTTTCTCTCCAGAAGCGCAATTACCGCCTCTGAACGCCGAGTCTGCAGAAAGGATGTGGCCGGAAGGGGCTGTAGAACTCCAGAAGACCCGTCGGTGCAAGGTTGAGTACGTGACACATCTGTAATCTGGGATCTGCACCCAGACACCAGCCGGAGCTACCTTGCCCCCTTTGAACTTACATTTCCAAACACCACCAAAAGCCACCCTTGGATTGACCATACACGAACTCTCCAAAGAGGACACATATTTTCGGTGCCCTGTGATCGCATCTTCCGGCTCCAATTGTTTATTAGTTATAAAAAAACATTAAACAAAACAAGTTGAACTAGAGGGGTCCGTCCACCCAGCAACTTTTTAACAGAACTGAGCGTGCAAAGATGTATCCTTAGTCCACAGAGACGCGCAGAAAGAAACAGTCCGCACTCTCACTCACCCGTAGGCATTTTTTGTCCTTCAGGCAAAACAGAGAATAATCCAAAAGGCTATTTTAGTCCAGACCCGGCGCAGACAGGTCCCCCTCGGTGCTGCCAGTGCATACATGTCTGTGCGCCTGCTGCTGTCCCGGGATCAGCGCCGTCCGTCCGCAGCAGCCTGGGAGGAAGGAGGCGGGGCCTAGGGGCTGCCCTCCCCCTGCAGGGGCCAGAGGAGGAGCCCAGCACTGCCCCCCCGTGGGAGCCCGACGAGGCGCACCGACGGGTCTCGGATGTGGTGCCTGCGTCTCCCACTCTCAAACTCCCCCCCCACGTCCCACTCTCAGCCCCCCTCCCCACACGGGCTACTTATGAGGCAGCAGCACGTACAAAAAGAAACAAAACCGCGCCTCTGTGCAGCCGCCCTCGCGGCCCTGAAAGCCCTTCTGCCCCGTTGCGCACAATGGCGCACATTGAGCCCGGGGGCGCAGGGCGCCTCGGGGAGGCCGGCATTATGTCACCGAGTGCGGCCTGTTACCGCGGCCCTCCGCCCCGACGTGCCCACTTTTCAAAGCCTCGTCTCTCTGGAAACCCCTGCCACCATCATTCATTACAACGAGGGACACGTTAAAGGCGCAGGGTGGCTTTCTCCCCTTTATTTTGATTAATTTTCATTGTGTGTAGGTGTGGGGGAGCTGAGTTGCTACCTAGGTATCGTCCACCCACACAAAGGTGGCCCACATGAGCTGCTTCGTGTGTGTGATTTCATTCACACACATTAATCACACGGTGGAAACGCTGCCGGCTTAGGAAGGAAGTTTGTTAGCGAGAGAACGAATACAGAACATACCGAAGGGGTGCGCCTATCCCAGATGCATCCCTTCTTAGCAGAGATCGGCTGTGTTGGTGTTACGCAAGTGTAATTTACATTGCTCGTGGTGGCATTCTTGCTGGGGCTCAGCAGTGGTTAATTTGTAAAGTAATGAGTGCCGGGGCCCAAAGCGCTGCTCAGTGTACTGTCCTGCTGGACACGTTCTAGTGTCTCAGCCACTCCTTGAAAGGGAGAAATAAAAGTGCAGGTACACTCTTGCAGAGTACCTGCTTGTTTCTGAGAAGTGCCGGCACTCTCCCTCTCAAACTAAAAAAGTGCTGGTACTCCGTATGTTATGTTATGTTATGTTATTTTTTATTTGTTAAGCGCACATACGCCCGAAGGCTTCTTGGCGCTGGGGAGAGTCAAACACAACAGTATATAAAAGACACAAATCGCTACTTACAATAAACCTGAGAAAAAAGAAAAGTTTTGAATGTCTTCCTAAAGGTAAGGAGGTCCCTGCTATGTCGCAGAGTCAGGGGGAGTGAATTCCACAATGAGGCAGCTAAAAATTGGAAACTGCTGCCTCCCTGACGTTTCCTTTTAAAACGGGGAACCTCATGTAAGTCTTTGTGGGCAGATCTCAGGCTGCGCGAAGGTTGATATCTACGCAGCAGTTGTCTAAGAAACATGGGACCCTTGCCCTCCAAAGCCTTAAACACAATGCAACCCACCTTAAACATTGCTCTCTGCTCCACAGGCCGCCAATGCAAGGTCTCCAGTCCATGTCTAATCGATTCCCACTTCGGGACTTTACAAATAAGTCTCGCTGCTTGGTTTTGCAAATATTGCAATCTTTTCAACTGGCCGATAGGAGCCCCCAAATAGAGGCCGTTTGAAAAATCGATGTGAGAAAGGACGAGAGCACTGACTGCTTGAATTAAGGCCAAACCTGTGAGGAGATGTGCTATTTTCTTGATCTTCCTCAGCTGGAAAAACCCCGTAGAGACCACTGTTCCAACTTGAGTTTCCAAGGAGAGATCCTCACTGAGAGTCACTCCCAAACTTTTTGTTGTACGGGATTTTTTAGGAGGCGAGCCCATGTCCGATGGCCAAAAACAAGGGTTCCAACTGATCTCACTCTTCCCAGGTAGAATGAGCTCAGTTTTTCCCGGATTTAGCTTAAGGTGGTTTAAGGACATCCACCTTTGAATAAAGGACATGGTTGCTCGAAAATCCTCAGCCGCATTGTCTGAGTTTAAGACAAAGACCAACTGCAGATCATCTGCGTAGTTGTATACATCAACATTAAACTGTTGTAAGGAGAACAAAAGAGGCCGCATATACAAATTAAATAATAAAGGGGACAAGGAAGATCCTTGGGGAACCCCACAGAAGGAAATGTTTTTAGGAGCTGTAAAAGAACCCAGACGAACCGACTGAGTACGTTCTGAAATAAAGGACCTGATCCAGGACAGACATCCTGAGGAGATCCAGATTTAACTCTGGTAAGCAAGTCTGAAAGGATTTGGTCTGTAATTAAAGGAAAGGAATGCAAAGTAAGGGGATTAAAAAAGGTATCATCTATCGGCATGCAAACTGGAAGCCTGGATAGAGTATCCTTAATCAATACTATTTTATCATAAAAATAATCATTCAAGGAATTGCAGAGGCATTGTGAAGGGACAACTGGGGGGGAAGTCCTTTCATCATTGCACAGCTCAGTCACAATCCTGAATATTTCTTTCGATTTATTAGTCGCATTGAGTATTTTAGAAGAGAAATAATCAGTTTTGTGAGTGTGCAGTGTCTTTTGGTAGGCTTTACGAATTAGACAGTATGCAATTTTTGCTTGAGGGCAGTAATTAGTGCGCCATGTCCTCTCATGTTGCCTCACTTCAAGTTTTAGTTTCCTCAACTCCGGTGTATACCACTTATGTGCGGCCCCACCGCGAGAGTTATCGAAGCGAGTGAGAGGAACAGAAGCATTAATGGCCGAGTTAAGCCAATCTTGAAGCCTACAGTCAGCAATTTCCACATCCAGACTCTGTTCTGGCAAGGTAGACTTTAACAAATTTAAGAAAGTTGAAATGTCCAAAGAGGACCATTTCCGAGTCAGACTGGTAGCCTTCAGTTTAAATTGAGGGGTTTTCGCAACACAAAAAGAGAAACTAATAATAAAATGATCAGACCAACTACATGGTTTAATATCAATAAGATCAATAGGTAGGTTCAATGACCAAATTTGATCGAGACTATGGCCCTTTTGATGAGTTTGAGTGTCTATGTGTTGTATTAAATTCAGGTCACTCAAAAGATCCTTCATTTCAGCTGCTTGGGGGTCTAATAGTATATCATCAAACCAGAGATTAAGATCCCCGATCAAAAGTAATTTAGAATTATTAGTGGTCAGCATGGCCAATTGCTCAGCGAAAATAGCAGGAAACGTAGCCATATTTTGGGGCGGGCGGTATAACAAAACCACCACAAGTGTCCCATTGACAGTATCCAGTTTAGCAACAATGTTCTCCACATTAGGTAAATCCAAAGAGGAGAGTTGTCTCAGTTGATGTTTCTTATTGGAGATAATGGCCACCCCGCCCCCAATTTTACCTGCCGGTCGTGACACAGACATAATGTAATACTCAGCAGGCAAGGCAGCCAAGATGTCCGGTAAAGAATCTGGAGTAAGCCATGTCTCGGACAACAAAAGTAAATCCGGTTTAATATCAGATAGCAGCAAAAAGATGTCCATCTGATGTTTGGGCATAGAACGAGTGTTTAAATAAACACATTTAAAATTACAAATAGTGCCAGCCGTACTTTCCACCACCGCATAATTAGAGCCAAGGTCCATAGCTATATTAATGGGATTAGTAATGCCTAAACGAAATGTCCGTTTCACCGTATTAAGGGGTACGGGGGGGCATGTGGTAATAGTGGGTCGCAACGCTAACAAGTCCGCGGAAGTGTACACTACTGGACCAACAGGGTACTTAGCCCCTAGCCCCGGACGCTCGCGGACGAGCGCAGACGAGCTTGACTCTAGCGCGACTCCGGCGCGCCTCCGTCGCGCCCGCTGCGCTCGTCCGCTGCGCTCCCTCCAGCACATTACGTTTTATGTGAGGGAGCCTCGAGCGACTGGACCGCTGCCACAGGTCCCTGCGCTCTCGGACTCCTCCCAATATGGCGCCCGTTCCCACCACCGGACCGGCACTAGGAGCCGCGTTAAGTGAGCCGCCCTCCACACAATCGGCAGAAGCCGCGATGGAACGAGGCAGAGGGGCCGCAGTTCAGGTGAGAGTGCGAGTGGCGCTATTATTCAGCCGCCCTACGCACATACAAGTTTAAAAGCACTCGCGCGTGCAAGTGGCAGTAGTAATCACCGCTTTGCACAGAGTGACAGAGTGATGGTTAAAAACACAATATGGCCCAATAATAAAAATACTAGTTAAGATAAGCGCAATTGTAGAGCAATTATAGTCAGGTCTGCCGCTATGCAGTCTCTCAGCAAATGGCGCCGGGCAGCTACCACCAACCCGGAATCCACGAATGAAAAGAGACACCCAATCGTTTTATGGGAGGGAGCCTCGAGCGACTGGACCGCTGCCACAGGTCCCTGCGCTCTCGGACTCCTCCCAATATGGCGCCCGTTCCCACCACCGGACCCACCTCCGTACCGGGCAGTACCGGTCCAATTGAAGCACTGGTCTCAGCAGGTACTGGTTCACCAGCCAATCCCAGAGTGCGGTTTGTACGCCTACCCCACACCCATCCAATACTGGCGTAGCCAGTCAGGTGACCCTGCCAATAAACAGGTACGTGTACACATGCTTGTAGCCAGTTCTACGAACCATACTCATGTGTCCTTGTCACACTTATTTACAAAGTATGTGGGCCTAGAGCACACGACTTTACATCAGTGACGAGAGGGTCTGATCCCACCTCAGTGCTGGCTGCAAGTTTGCTGTTCCTTGAGGTGGAAATATAGACCGTTGCTGCAAGACATGTCCCTGCAGCCACCGCCTGCCGTGAGCCTGAACGCCAACCGACCGAAAGAGAAGAGTACGCAGAGAAATGGGGGTGAAGTGCTGCAACCAGCACAGGGTGCCCCCTCCGCCTGAAGTGAGCTGCACCAACACACAGTGACCCCCGCACTTGCAGTTCTTGGGGGGACGATATGACTTGAAGGCTAAAGAATGGCTCGCAAGCCGGTCCATGTGGAGGCAGAGCGCCATGCTGCTGAAGAAAGGAAAACAGAAGAGAATGAGAAGGTGAGGTCATGTCAGGCAGGAAACCTCAACGTTACACCCGTCGCACAGTGGGCCAGTGAGAGGCAGCCAGCTGCCTACAGAGGCCCAGCCCACTGGCGAGACAACCTAGATCAGCCCGCATCTGCCTCCAGGGTGAGTGCAACACCCTTGCAATAAAAAAAAAACACTGTGGTGGTGGTGTTAAACCAAGGCCTAACTCCCTGCTAACAATATACACGTACACTCAGGTGGTGGTCTAGGTGGTGGTCTGGGCCGGAAGTCCTGTGCAACTTCCGCCCGTTTATTTAACCCCTCCCATGCTCAGGACGAGGTCAGCTCGTCATGAGCCACGGTGCTCGTGTGCTCATGACGAGCTGAGCTCATCATGGCCATTAGAACACTCACACGCGGGGCTAATTCCCCTGCTGTGCTGAGCGTTCTAAGGAAACGGTTGTGGCCGTGACAAGCTCATCTCGTCATGAGCACACGAGCACCCTGGCTCATGACGAGCTGACCTCGTCATGAGCACCGGGGCGCTGTGCGCGCCCCCAGCGCAGCGGGGGAATCAGCCCCGCGGCCAAGGGGTTAAGCCCTCTGGCCACGCCTGGCCAGAGAGTGTTACATTGTGTGTTTGCCCTTCGGGGCTATGGGAGTCTCTGCTGCAATGTAAAAGACTGGACCATTACATCCCATCCCAAATCAGTGTCCAACAGGAATGTCAATGAGGAGTCGATATGCAAAGTCTGCCAGTCTCTGACTCGACCTGGAGTTTGGTCTCAAATTGTACCGGTGTTGCATGTCACGTTGGCTTCTTAATGGGTTGGTGGCTGGCGCAGCTTCCAGGATGTTGTGTTGCCCGCTGTCCGTGGGTGAAGTGATGGTTTTGGGACTCCTACTTGTAGTGTCGTCTGAGTGCGGTGACAGACCGCCATTGGGAAGGTAGTCTTCACCTGGGCCACTGGAAAGTGATGGGTCAGCATTGTCCGGTTGTACTTGCTCTAACCAGGAAATGTTCCGGGTGATGATCTCTCCTCCTTTCGCAGCGGTGAGAGCTGTTCCGTTGATGTTCAGTACTGTCCACAGTCCCGGCTCATACATTGTGCGGAATTTCCCTCCACTGCGGCGATGGCGCACTAGGATGGTGCATCCGGGTGCTATGACTCCGGTCGTACCCTTCCCCGGCTTCTAGCTCTGTTGTTGGTCGTGATTCGTCGGGTTTGCGTGTCAACTGGGTTGTAGGGTTCTGTTACCCAGTTGTCGGCCACTGGAATGGTGTCTCGCCGGGGCCCAGCCAACATTAGTGCCCACGGCGACCGCTGCGTGGTGCAGTGTGGGGTACTGCAATATTCTCTTAAGAATCTGTGAAGGGCCACTTCAGGATCAGACTGTTCTGCCACGGCTATTCGGAGGATTTTGTTTAGTGTTCGCATAAAGCGTTCTGCCTCGCTGTTAGCTTGCGGCCATTGCGGGGTGCTGCGTCGTGTTTGACCCCTAGCTGTGTGAGTAGTTCCTTGAACTCTCCTCCTTGGCAACGGTGGGCCGTTGTCAGTTTTCACAACTTGGGGTGGACCAAATAGGGCGAACGCTTTCTCCAGAACCGGCTGCAGATAGTAAACTATGTGGATGGTATGACTTCTGCAAGGGGGTACTTCGTGTAACTGTTGACCAAGACTGCGTTTACTCTTCCGTCGGGGAAGCTCCCGAAGTCTGGACTCACCCATGACCATGGAGAGGGCGCCGGATCCTCTGTTATCACCAGTGCTGGTGCTTCTGGGCTGCTGGTGAGTTGGCAGGCATGGCAGTTCTTCAAAACTGCGTCTACGTCCGTTTCTAAGCCAGGGAACCACACCTTTTCCCTCATCCGTGACTTCATTCTCACGGTCCCTTTATGGCCTTCATGCCCAAGGACTGTCGCTGGTTCTTGGAGGCCTGCCGGGATAACAATCCGTGACCCTCGGAGTACCATGACACTGTCGATAGCGCATAGCTCATCGTGGACTCTCCACATGCTTCCCAGCCGGGTTCTGTCTGCTTTATTCCACCCTGTTATGCCTTGGAGGAATCCTTACCACGTCCCACGGCGTAGGGCTTCCAGTACCTTCTGAAGTACAGCGTCATTGTCCGTTTCCGCCTTGATCTCTTCGATTGTGAGAGCTCGTGGACATGCCCATTGGGACAGCATGTGTACGTATTCTTCGATGTGCTGTTCCTGTTCGTCTTCTCCTGGGAGCACCTCTGACGGGTGTTGTGACAGGAAGTCGGCCGGATTCTTGTCTCCTGGTCTGTACTCTAGCTCCATTTGGTAGTGTTGTAGTTGTATCGCCCACCTTTCAATCCTGGGAGGCTGATGTGGAGCGGTGCCTCTGAACAGAGGGAGTAGTGGCTGGTGATCGGTTACGATTTTGAAGGGGTGTCCGCTGATGTAGAGGTGAAAGTGGTTACATGCCCATTTGATGGCTAGCACTTCTCGTTTAATCTGGGAGTAACGAGCTTCGGTGGCCGTGAGCGATTTGCTTTCAAACTCTAGTGGGGCCCACTTCCCTGGCTCTACCTCTTGGGCGAGGAGCGCCCCTAGCCCTACGGGACTGGCGTGTACTATTACTTCCGTCCGGCGTGCAGTGTCGATGTAGGCCATGGTGGTTTTGCTCAGCAGGGCTGCCTTTACCCTTTGGAACGCCTCGTCTTCTTCTTTTCCCCATTTCCAGGTAACATTTTTTTTGTGAGCGCTCTTAGCGGTTCGGCTATCGTAGCGAGGTTGGGTATGAACCGACCACAGTATGTGGCCATGCCCAGGAAACTCCGGTCTTCTAATGCTGTGATAGTCGCCGGTGCTTGCTGAATGGATTGCGATTTTCTGGAATCTACTAACAGACCATCTTGACTGAATACATAGCCAAAGAATTCAATGGACTTTTGGAAGAATTGACATTTGTTCCCGTGGAGTGTTACTCCCTGGTCAACTAGGCATTGTAAGGTGGCTTGAAGATGACGGTGGTGTTCTTCCAGCGTCGCTGAATGTATGAGTACATCGTCACTGACGTTGAGGATGCCTTGAAGGCCTGACAACATTTCTCTGACTGCGTTTTGGAATATCTCCGCTGCTGAAGAAATACCAAAATGTAACCTCTTGTAGCGTTGAAGTCCTGGATGGGTTGAGAAAGTTGTTATGTAACTGCTTTCTTCCGCCAACTTTAGTTGGTGGTAGCCGGCGTTGAGGTCAAGTTTCGAAAACCATCTGGAGCCGTTGAGATCAGCCAGGATGTCGTCGATTGTTGGGGTGAGGTGTCGTTCCCGCTTTATTGCTTGATTCGGCATGCGCATATCGATACAGAGGCATATTTTCCCAGGCTGTTTCGGTTTCTCAGCAATGACCATGGGCGACACCCATGGCGTCGGTCCGGTAACCTTTTCAATTACTCCTTGATGTTCTAGACTCTGCAACTCCTGCTCGACGAGCGGCCGGAGGTGAAAAGGTATGCAACGGTGTCGTAAGGCAACTGGTTTCACAGCCTTATCAATGTGGAGCTTCACTGGCGGCCTCTTCATGCTCCCCAGGCCTTTGAAGATTTGTGGGAACAGCTCCAGTATGTCATCGGTCTGTAGTGTCTTGACTGCGTTGGCGAACACTACCAGCCCTAGATCTTCTGCTGTATGGCTGCTTATTAAGATTTCTGCCTCTCGGTCTATGACGTGGAACATCGTAGTGACTTCGTGAGTGTCAGTCTTGATTTGTACCTTCATCTTTTTTTTGAGAGGTGACAGCTTTTGGCTTCCGTATGTCAGGATTTTCACGTTCAACGGGGTCAATGTCGGTTTTGACTTCAGCTGTTTGTACTGCTGGCATCCCATTACATTTATGGATACCCTGGTGTCGATTAGAGCTGTCACTGACGTTCCTGCAATCTCGATGGCGCATGTCGGTTGAGGCCTTCGTCTCCTTTTGAGGTCACTCGCAAATGACATCAGGTAAACTTCCGCCTCGTCATCCGTGGAGGAGTCTTCTAGATACTGCCTCCGATTAGCTGGTCTCTTCATTGTTTTAGGGTTCTCTGTCTCGTCGAGGGATAGCTGCCGTACCGCTTTGGATGGTAGTCATCTTCCGCGAGCTCTTCTGCCTCGGGCTCTTTGACGGAGCCCCCGATGTGGTCTGTGCTAATGATACACGCAGGATTCAGTAACATAGCGCTGTCTGAAACCTACTACTGAGCGTCTATTCACAATCTCAGTGGTCGAACTATGGATTTACTCCCAAGTAACACGGACGTCTTCATTACGGCTGGTTGGAATTTCTCACGGACTAATTTAGATCCATGTTTGGATAAATTATTTCGGCCCCTGGTTCAGGTGGTTAGGGCTGCCCCTGTGGTGGTGAATAATTTAGGTCCATGGCACACCATTCATTGGTTGCCCACCGATCTGCTGGGGGCTCATCAGAATTTTAACTAGGTTCCCACCCCTCCGCCGTCCCGAGGAAGACCCGTAGCTGAGGAAATAAATCACCCTCACAGCGTCAGGGTCGAAACATCGACGAAAATCCCCCCGTATTTTGGAGCCTGTACTTTCCTTGTCACCCCCGCCCCTTGCGAGTGTGGATAAATCTTACAGTTGATGATATCACTGTTTTGTGACTAAATAGAAACTATGGTTGTGTTGAAATAGTATCCAGGGCAGGCCTCACTGATGGCTAAGGATTACTAACCTTGGCATACTAAATATCTTGAAAATATTCGTATAGAATTCATTCCCTCTACCCCTCTTTTGCTTCACTGCACGAGCACTTTCCCTCTCTTTACACGTTTTTCCTACAAACACTGTTTGTGAGTAACCTATGATATCTCCTCTGTAATTATTATTTGTTTTGTGAATAACTAAGAAAAAACTGCCATGACTTTTTGGCTTAAAGATTGAACCTTTGGGTACTGAGCTATGTCTTATATATGCATTAGGCTTGTTGTTTTGTACTTCCTATGTCTCATGTCATAACCGCACAGGTATGACCAAATAGAATGGTTAAATTTATTGATGTTTGAAAATAACAGTCTAGGACCACTTGTTTTCGTATACTAATTGCTACCCAAGTCCTATTGACTATTTGGGTCACTCCATTATTATTAATGCTCGGGCTCCTCCTCTGCAGACACTCGCATAGTGATTGGGGATACCGCATTTGGAGCATGTCCGACCCTGTGCACCGCATTCCTCTGGTGAGTGTTCTTCATTCTCGCAATAGCCGCATCATGGTCCTCGTGCGTTTTTGTTCGGTCATCACCCTCGAGTGCCTCTGGATGCGGTACACACCACATCTGCTCTTTCGGTTTTAATCATTGCTGGTTTTTCTGCCTGCTGGGTCAGCGTGGCATTCATAACCATTACTCTGGCATCGGAGAGTTTGTGCGATCTTGCTAGGATAAGAATCTCCTCCAGGGTTCGCAGATGTTTGTTGCGGCACCCTTGGATAGCTTGGGCTCTTACTTCCTTATTCTGATCATCGTCCGTGCAAGTACTGGCCAGTTCTCGCAATTGAGTGTGAAAAACGGCCATCGTTTCGCCCTCCCTCTGACGCGCTTGACGGAGCTTGAAACGCTCGTAGTCTGGGTTGAGTTGCAGGTCGAAATGGGCATAAAGCGCCCTGACTGCTGCGTCATAATCTGTGGGAGCGCCGGTGTTTGGTAGGTGAGCGAATAGTTTGTATATTTCTTCCCAGCCAAAATGTAGTAAGAGTGACCTTTTGACCTCTCCGTCCGTCTCGCGAGTGGCGGTGAAGTAATTATTGAGCCGGCCAATCCAGATTGTCCGCCTAGGCGATGCTGTGGCTGGATCAATCAGCGAGCTGAATGGGGGTAGCGCTGTAATTTGTGAGTGTTACGATGTGGGCTGCGCCACAGGCTGGGCAGGTGGCACATTCTGTGGTTGGGCAGGCGGTGTGTTCTGCTGAGCTGCTGGCACAGCTGCTTGGAGTGACATGGCGATATGTTGGCGGCAGTAAAGGGACTTCCACTGCAGGGACTGTCAGCATCTCACCAAACGAGAATACGTATCCCTGACCTGTTTGGCCACACTTGTGCTGCCTCCTATCGTGGTTTTCCTTTTCTTGTTTGCCTCTTGTTTCACTCTATTGATTTTTATTCCCTTTCATCCACACTTCTCTCCTCCTTGGATAATGGGGGTGTGGGATCCTCTTGGCGGGCTCACTCCAGGCGGGAATCAGTGTACACGGCTTGTTCACAGGGTGTAGATACCGTCTAAGGCCATCAGGTGGTGCCCTCGCATAGAGAAGCGAGGGAGGCAGAGCGTCGGGGCAGGCACCAGATGCAGTTCAGCAAAGCGAGGAGACGCTCAACAGGGAAGCTCCGTGGGTGCTGCTACTCACCTGGGCAGACAGCAGGCAGGAGACACTGCGGGACCGTTGGCACCTGAGAAGCACGGCCAGAACGTCACTCCCTGTTCCGTGCGGCAGCAGGCTCACTTCGGGACACCGCGGGAGCAGGTAGGCTGCAGGCGGGATGATCAGGCGCCGGGATGAGAATGGTCCGGGCATTTGCAGGCACAGGTATGAAGGCGTCAGTAGGTGGGTCTGGACGCCCACCCTCGTCGCCAGTGTGGTGATGGTGTTAAACCAAGGCCCAACTCCCTGCTAACAATAGACACGTACACTCAGGTGGTGGTCTGGGCCGGAAGTCCCGTGCGACCTCCGCCCGTTTATTTAAGCACTTTGGCCACGCCTGGCCAGAGAGTGTTACATTGTGTGTTTGCCCTTCCGGGCTATGGGAGTCTCTGTTGCAATGTAAAAGAATAGACCGTTACACCCACCTACAACACATAGCCCGCACCTGCACTGACCATCAGACCTCCATTGCCAAGAGAATGCTGCAATGTGGTCCAAAGTTGCACCGTGCACCAAGTATGATATGCCTTCATGAGTGGCGCGACACAGCCCGCAAGTTCAGGAAGACTGCCGCGGCACCCCGCCATCCTCTAGAAGCTGCAGCAGCCTGTAAGAAGTGGATGCAGCACCACCTAGTGGCCGTCCTTCCTTCACTGTGCCCAGTGAGGCCCGTAAATAAGCCCCAGGAAAGAACCATGTGCACTCACCATTATTAGCATTGCCCGCGTCTCTAAACCTGGTGAATACCGCGCAGTGTGCAGGCACGCATGCTAATACGGCAGTCTCCTGCCTACCGCCACAGAAAGGAGGAGAAAAGGCCGTTCCCGCACTGGCAAACACCTACCTGCCACCTTCTGTCCCAGCGAGAAGAGAAGGGGCTGTACCCAGCTTTGCACTGCAGCTCCTGCACGTCAGAGCTACCATAATGACTTATAACAACTGTTGCAGCATGTTTTGCTGATGTTTTGGACACAAAAGACACACATTTGATGGACGGAATGCAGAACAAATCAAAACATTCACCCCAGTCAAGAGATCTGGGTTAAATCCATCATTCCTTTGCTCGCCATGGTTCTGTCGGTGATCCTGCATCGGCCCGAGGTGGCCTACCCGCTGATCTGCACAGTCTGCTCAGTCCCATGGCAACCCAGCGCAAAGAGCCTGTTAGACCTGGCATCTTTTGGCGTGTTTCCCCTGTCTTTTTGCTTTCTGACCTCCCGGTTTTGATTCTGTTTTTGATGGTTTAGTGTCTCTGCGCACTTACTCCCTGATGTTCAGTGTTAAAGTGCAAGTGCACCTGTTGTAAATTGTTATTATGGTTTGGTGTTTCCATGATTGGTATATTTGATTTTCTAGTAAGCCCCTAGTGAAGTGCACTGAGTGTGCTGGGGCCTGTAAATCAAATGCTTTTAGTGGGCCTGCAGCACTGATTGTTCCACCACATGAGTAGCCCAGAAAAGGTTTCTTCCGACCTGCCACTGAAGGGTCTGCATGCAGTTTGTAACTGCCAAGTCGACCTGGCAAGTGCACCCACTTGCCAGGCCCTAATCTTCCCTTTTCTTACAAGTCACCCCTAAGGTAGGCCCAAGGTACCTCTGTGGACAGGGTGCTTTGTATGTTAAAAATAGGACATGTACTAATGTGTGTGGCGTGCCCTGGTGGTGAATTACAGGCCATTTGCACCGTTACCTGAGGGCACCGCACTCCGCACCGCCTCGCTACATTTTGCCACCCTGGTATTACCGACGCCGTCGCTGCCTGCTGACTTCAACACCCGTGACTGCATCATGGCTGGGGGCACTGCTTGTAAGTTTCACAACGCATCACCTCGTCCCACACAGCCATCTGGGCCGATCAATGCGAGCTCCAGCTAACCGGCTCTGTCGCTTGCACCGCAATGAGCACCGCCTCGCACTGTAGGCCTTGGTCTCACCGAAGCCGTCTGGACAATCATCACCGAGCCGCTGTCTGCACCGCATCGTGAGGGCAGCGCAACCTGCTATGCTTCCATTTTGCAACACAACCGCAATGGTTGCCCCGACCAGCTCGCACCAACGTGCCAGCCGCAAAGGGAAAGATACTGTTCACAAGTCTGTCCACACTTTATCTGGCCCGTACCGATGTGGTCAGCTGGAACTATTAGACTCTGTTGTGTTCAGCATCGCGGTAGCCCCGGACGGAGCTACAGACTCGCAAAAACTGTGTTTTTCGCATATTTCTGCAATTTTAAGGATATCTTGCAAAGTATATATTTTTAGGTACTGTATGTTGGATTCTTATCGTTTTTGTCGTGTTTGGAAATATATAAAAAAATGGGATATTTTTCAAAACTGGTGTGGTGTCCTTTTATAGTGTTTTCACTGTATTACTGTTGGTTATGTGCAAATGCTTTACACACTGCCTCTGAGATAAGCCTGACTGCTGGTGCCAAGCTACCAAGGGGGCGAGGAGGGGTTATTTTAGGAATGTAACTACCTTATCCTGCTTAGAAGGAAGGGTCCCTACTTGGACAAAGGTGCAAACCATTGCCAACTAGGGACCCTCATTTCTATCAGAGCCTTAATAACATTCCTGCATGAAGGTCCTGGTACGAGAGACGGTCTGGAAGCTGCTCTACCGACAAGGTACTCAGAGGCACCTATGGCTTCAAAGAAAATCATCCCCAGCATCATCAATGCCATCTCAGTCCTGACAAGTCTCCCATTCCAGGAGTCAGGACACCCACAGGAGAAAGTTCCACAGCGGATTACACAGACACTCCTGATGCCCCAAGTTTGAACTTTTAAGACACCAATTGCATCACAGCTAGAGCTTGCCAGACCGATCAACATCACATAGGTGGACTGTCACCCCACTGACGTGAGGTCAAGAGATACAGATTTGGACAGCACATTGTTCATGTCCAGGGGTTTTCTGGTTAAATTATGGAGGTGTGCCGACATGCTCCCTGCTGCACCTGTCCACCACTGTCCTGCGGATTGCCTCTCAAGGCTGTGAGTATTTGTTTTTGTTGTTTTCATTCTTTCCCACAGTTTGTATTTGTTCTTGTTTTTATAAAATTTGGGAGGAATACAGTGTCCTGCTACAATGTATGTGGGCCTAGAGTTCACAACTTTACACTCCTGATCAGTGCTATTAAATGTCAGCTCACCAAATACCAAGACTGCTCCATCTAATATCCATGTCAGGCCTCTTTAATCCACTGCCAGATACCTCTTGCCTCTTTATTTCACTCTTTTGGTACCTCCTTTCTCACCTAGGGATGGTTTATCAGCCTTTTCTTCCTCCTTTCCCGTTTTTATGTTTTCCCTCTGTTGCTCTTGAGAAATGTTTGATGAGAGATAACAAGTGCTGGTCCCCAAAATGAGTGCCTGTGGCCTCCACTGGCACCCGCAGCTCAATTTAAGCACTGTGACCAGGGGAAAAGAAAATGCCACAGCATTCCAGAGGTTTTCTAATACATAAATAAATAATAACATGGTTGCTTAGCAAAGTAAAGTACAAGGCACTTACGTCACATGATGGTGATAGCTAGCACTCCAACTCTAAAAATTGTACCATTGGCAAAACTTGTGTATGAGGCACAAAGCAAAGCCCCTGTGTAGCTGCCTATAACCATCATGCCACCCCCAAGCTTACAACTGCTGGATCCTGTGGTGGTTCTCCGAAGTGCTGGACTGGAATGTCGGGCAGTTTGGCACTGCCACATGGGCCAGCTTGAAGGAGGCACTTTTTTTTAGCACAGTAGGTTATGATGAAAGGACCAAAACAAAACATGAGAATACTTCTGCATGCCTACCAGTATGCAGGTCTACTGCACACAAGAAAAGGGTAGCAACCTTCAGTAGTTCAAACAAAGCAATGTCTTCAAAACTGATCTTCTATTATACATTTATTTAATTCACTTGTGTATGTATCCAACTTCACAATTTTCAATGTGCAAGTGAATCTTTTTTCATAATCCATTCCTTTTAATTATCGCGCAATATGTCCATTGCATGTCATAAAACTGCAGACATATGAATTAAACAATACAGGGCGGAAAACCCTCTACCATCTGATATGCACTGGATGTTAAATGCAGGTTTACTTCACATAAATTTAAGTCTGTGTGCTTATTGTAACCTGAGTGTTCGAAAAACATAACCACTTTAGCTTAGACTATCAAAATATATCCTCAAAACTGTAGTTTTACACCTATAATCCATATGAGTGATAAAAAGGTATTCAGCAAAAAATTTGTGATGGGTAAGGTTAACCTTCATCCCCCACAAAACACTATTGTCATGCTCAAAAAACAATTACATGCAAGCATGGACTACTCTTGGGGATGATGGTTAAACTTATGTCCATTTTTATAGTCACCATGTGTGTTTAAGCTGCAAATGCTAGAAATCTTTTATTCTAATATGTAGCACACCTCCAGTAAGCGCCACGGAGCTGCGTTGCAGAGTGTTGTAAAAAGGGGCGTGGCCTCTGAACACCTCTCTGCAATGCAGTTCTCTGGCGCATAGTTGGGGAAATAATTCCCCCTCAATCCTTAGGGACCCTGGGGGCCAACTAGCCCACCAGGTGCTTCCAGTAAGAGCCACTGCGCTGCGTCTGCAGAGAGGTGGTGCAGGTTGTGCCCCTTTTTACACCTCTCTGCAAAGGTGCTTACTGGAAGTAACTAGTGGGCTAATTTGCCCCTAGGGACCCTCAGGATTCAAGGGGAGTTAATCTCCCAACTTAAAACTGCCACAGGGCGTGTTTACACAGTGGGGAAGGGAGAGGACGGGGCCAGAGGTGACATGTGCAAACACGCCCTATGGCGCGTTTTAAGTTGGGGAAAAAATTCCTTTTCAATCCTGAGGGCCCATGGGGGCCAACTCGTCCACCAGGTGCTTCCAGTAAGCACCACTGTGCTGCGTTGCAGAGAGGTGGTCCACGCCGTGCCCATTTTTACACCTCTCTGCAACGCAGCTCTATGGTGCTAACTGGAGATACCTGGTGGGCTAGTTGTACCCAAGGGACACTCAGGATTCAAGGGGACTTTAGCCCCCAAATTAAAACAGCCACAGGGCGTGTTTCACACGTCAGCTCAGCCTCCCCTCCTTCACCCGTGTACCAACGCACCCGGTGGCGCGTTTTAAGAGGTAGTTTTAATCCCCCTGCTCTATTATATACTAGGGGCTTACAGAGGAGGTCATGCTAATAACAGGGGTACCCCAACGCATAGTGTTCCCTAGTGTATGTAGGTGTTTTAACTGTATTCTAAGTGTCTTTTAGCATAGCACTGGCTCTAGGACTGGTTAGTCAGAGTCAGTTACCACCAGTACCCATCTGAAAAAGTGGAGGGTACAGGATGATTTTGCAACAAAGCTTTCTGCTCTTAAGTTTGTTCTTTCTGCACGTCTTCCTTCTTCCTTCACTTTTCTTCGTCTTTGAGGACTTCTGTTGCTTCTTTCTGCATTTATTTTTCTTCTTTCTGTTTGTTTTGTCTTCTTTCTTCACATGTCCTACCTCTGTAGACATAGTTAGAAACTAGCATTTAAAAAAGCTTTGAAATTCACTTAAAAAAACATTGGTTTCAGTTACATTAAAGTTAGACATTAGCATTTAAAAAACCTTTGAAATGTACAGAAAAAACAATAGGTTTCAGACATGTTATAGTTAGGAATTAGCATTTAAAAAACCTTAGAAATTCACAGAAAAAACCATAGGTTTCAGGGGTGTTATGGTTAGCTGGACATTTCACTCGTACAAAACCATTGAAATTCCCCCGTTATAGTTAGTTCAGCTAACTATAACTCGCGCGCCCGCAATGCACTGCTGATGACGTCACATATCACATCACTCTTGACATGGTCAGTGACATCACTGATGACATCTCAAATGACATCACTGATGAAATCACTGATGACATCATCCTTGTGATAGATTGGCAGACCTCCTCTCACCCTAATATAACCTTTGATACACACATTTAAAAATAGAAACTAACATTTTCAAAAAAATGGACATACCAATAACAGTTACAACAACCTATTCAGTAATTCCAAGATCTACATACACATCCACTCATTCACCAACAGTCCTATACAGACACTCATACATGTACTCACTCATCATATGTACTCATACACCTATACATCCTGTTACACAATGACACTCATCCATAGAGTTACTCACACACATAGTCACACATGTAAACAAAGTATCAATAATCCATTAAATTGCATATACAGTATACACACACCACCACACTTATTGGTACAGAAACGTACACGTACTTACTCTCTTAAGCAATCACTTATAGAAACACAGACTAATTTATACAGGAACTCTTCCAATCTCTCACTCTCACGTATACTCACTTATATACACCAAAACTCACATATACTAGTTTAAAACATATGGAGTTACTCATGAAGACACTATTGAGACAGTCATTCACTCACTAACACACCCATACACGCACTCATCCACCCATACAGCCCTGCACACATACTGTCTCAACACATACAAACAGTGACGCACTCATTTGTGCATCTATGCACTAAGTAATACCCCCCACTGAACCATACAGACACTCAGACGGTCATACTGATACTTGAAAAACCAACTAATACCCTATATAGACACTCATGTAGCTACTCACCAACCCACACAGCCACTTATACACAAAGTGAGAGACTGATACAGATATTTACATATTTAAACATTACTCACTAACCCAAGTATTCACTAAGGTACACTTAATCAGTCCGTTATACAATCAATTTTACAAAATAAAATCATCCATTTAGACACTTATATACCCACTTATTCTTCCATCGACCTTGAGATATACATATATAAAAAATATTTAATTTTCAGAAAGACACACATTCACTGGATGATGTCATCAGTGATGTCATGAGTGATGTCACTGACCATGTCATGGGTGATGTAATATGTGACGTCATCAGCAGTGCATTGCGGGCGCGCGAGTTATAGCTAGCTGAACTAACTATAACGGGGGAATTTCAAAGGTTTTGTATGAGTGAAATGCCCAGCTAACTATAATGTGTGAAACCTATGTTTTTTTCAGTGAATATATATATATAGGTGCAGGTGTTCTCTTATTGCCTCCCTTCTCCCCTACGCTCTTCTGTTGCTTTCCTGCCTTTCCCAGCATTGCTTTTTATGTTGTTGTTGCAGTCGCGGGAGGAATAGGCAACACGCTAATTTTAGTCTTTGTGAGTTTTATTTTTAAATATAGAGAGTCTGAGCTTTTCTTCCGGCTGGATATTGTTCCTCGTGGCGAACGGCTTCTCGCGGCCTTTCGGATCCCTGATTCAGCGGATGCAGTCCTCCGCCCTCTGTTGGGTTTCCGTCGATGTAGCTCTCCTTCGGTTTCCGTTTTGCCTCTCGAGTGAAACAAAGAAGAAAGACAACAGTATATCAGTTGTCTGTTTGGTATTGCTAGTGTTTTACAGGTAAGGGAGTGAGGATCCAATTAAACGTGACACACAACTATACGGGTGCCGTAGTGAGGGTTTTGTGCTCAGGGGAAGGGGGTACCAGGAAGGGTGGAAATATAGCCCAGGCTTTAGTCCGCAACGGCTGTCTTACGAGTGACCCAGCCCCTGAATCTCTCACGTACCTGGCTGAGCCACACACCTCCCGCGGGTGTATGGCTGGGTGGCTCGTGGTGTCGGTGGCCTCCTGGCTTCTCCGGCTCCTCGTGCTCTTCAACGACTCCCCGCCTTCTCTCCTCGTATGATGTGCTTCTCGGTTCTGCTTCTTTTTCGCCTTCCTCTCCACTCCGTTCTCTCCGGGTGAATAGACACACCTCCGATTCGTTGTTTCCGGAATAAGACGTCTCCGTGTCCTGATGAGACTCCTCCCAGTCGTAGGTCCATTCCGAATTAAAGGGCCACTGTTCCGACTGCGTTTCTACCTCTGTTTCGACATTCTGTGGGAAGTATAATGAGTGAGAGGTAGTAGTTGTCAATTGTCTGTGTGCATTGTTTTTACAGTTTGTTTTTCGTGATGACCCCATGGTGTTACACACCTCCCCCTCCGGACACTCACGATCGGGGAGTGGGTGACGAGATAAAAAATCCGCCCCAACATTCTCACTGCCCTTCCGGTGATGGATAGAGAAAGTGTATGGCTGCAGTGACAGAAACCAACGTAACACTCTAGCATTGTTAGCCTTATTACGGGCCATCCACAGCAGAGGTGCATGATCAGTAAAAAGTTCAAAACGCCGTCCCTCGAGATAATATGCCAGTTTTTCAATGGCCCACTTGATCGTGAGGCATTCCTTCTCGACGGTGGCATATTTTAATTCCCTTGGAAACAGTTTTCTGCTGACATATAAGATCGGATGGTCAAGCCCATTGTGACCTGTTTGGGAAAGCACCGCCCCTATACCATAATCCGATGCATCGGTGTGTAAGGAAAAAGGGCGAGAGAAATCCGGGGATGACAACACTGGAGTGGAAGTAATCACAGACTTCAACACTCGAAAGGCGTCCTGCATTCGGATGGTAGGAAGTACCGGCGATGATGCCTTCCCCGCGTTTTTCAAAGCATCTGTGAGAGGGGCGACAATGTCTGCAAACTGTGGAATAAATCGTCGGTAGTACCCGACAAGACCCAGAAAAGATCGTAATTCTCTCCTAGTGGAAGGAAAAGGAGTGTCGGCAATCGCTCTTACTTTTTCAATTTGAGGCTCAATTAAACCATGTCCTAAAACATACCCAAGGTATTTAACCTTTTGGAACGCGAGTTTACATTTCTTTGCGTTCACAGTGAGGCCTGCATTCCGTAGAGCCATCAATACTACAGACAGGTGTTTGAGATGAGTATGCCAATCCGGGCTGTAGATCACAATGTCGTCTAGATAAGCAGATGTAAAATCTGACAAGCCCGCGAGCACAGTGTTCATTAGACGCTGAAATGTCGCTGGTGCACCATGAAGGCCAAATGGAAGCACCGTGAACTCAAAGTGCCCCTCATCTGTTGAGAACGCAGTCTTTTTGATGTCTTCAGGTCGTAGAGGCACTTGCCAATACCCTTTTGTCAAATCAAGGGTAGAAATGTACTTCGCATGGCCCAGTTTTTCAATTAAGTCGTCCACTCTAGGAATGGGATAGGCGTCGAAGAGCGAGATGTTATTAAGGGCGCGAAAGTCCATACAAAACCGGCGACTGCCATCGGGTTTAGGGACCATGACAATAGGACTAGACCAATCGCTCTTAGAGGGGCGAATCACTCCTAGGCGAAGCATTTCCTCCACTTCGGATTTAATAGCGGCTTTCCTGGCTTCGGGGACTCTGTAAGGTTTAATCCTAACCTTTTTGTGAGGTGGTGTAGCAATACAATGTTCAGCTAGAGACGTTCTCCCAGGCCGGTTGGAAAATACGTCCCCATAATGTACCAGTGTCTCTCTCAATTCCAGCCTTTGAGGAGCCTTCAGTTCCTCATTGTGAACAAGCATGTCAACAGTAGAGCCAGTCGAGCCTGAATCTTCAGTCAAATGGATGTTGGCGGGAAGTGGACCCAACCATTTTTTTAGGAGGTTGATGTGATATGATTGTTGTTTACGGGGGGTAACTTGCAATTTATAGCTAGTGCGTTCAATGACCTCCACTACTTCATAGGGGCCCATCCATTCCGCCGTAAATTTATGAGAGGAGGAAGGCAGGAGAACTAAAGCCCAGTCCCCCACAATGAGTTGCCTCCACTTCTTACCCTTGTCGTAAGCATTCTTTTGTCTCTGTTGGCTAGCTATAAGATGAGTAAATGCCAAATCCCGCAATTTGCCCAGTTTAGATTTTAGAGCCCTGGCGTAATCAAGGGTGGCACATGCCTCTTCCGACTGTTCGTTAACCCAAGCGTCCTTCGTCATTTCCAACAAGGAGCGGGGTTGACGGCCGTACAGCAGTTCAAAAGCCGAAACCCCCAAGCTGCTCTGTTTCTGTGCCCTGATGGCGTATAATGCCAATGGTAACATTCGATCCCAATCATCCCCGCTGACTTCCATCATCTTACGGAGGGTGGTTTTCAGGGTACGGTTGTAACGTTCCACCAGCACGTCCGTCTGAGGATGGTAGACAGAGGTACGGATCTGGTGGATGTCCAACGTGCCACAGATTTCTTTCATTAATTTTGAAATGAACGGCGTACCCTGGTCAGTTAAAATCTCCTTAGGAAAGCCAACCCTGCTAAATAGTTCAATCATCTTGTCCCCAATCTGCTTCGAATTAGCCACAGACAAGGGAAAAGCCTCGGGAAACCTAGTGGCGTAGTCGACCACTACCAAGATGTGTTGGAACCCCTTCTTAGTCTTGGGCAATGGCCCAATAAGGTCCATGCCGACCCTTTCAAAAGGCTTTCCAATAACAGGCAAGGGCTGTAATGGAACCGCCGGTGGCCTAACCATATTCATCTTTTGGCAGATCTCGCAGGACCTACAGTAAGAGTCCGTATCTTTATAAATACCGGGCCAAAAAAATTGCCTGAGGATATTCTGGGTCGTTTTTTCTGCGCCGGAGTGGCCGGCTACGATATGGCTGTGTGCGAAGAAAAGTACTTGCTCTCTAAAAGAGACAGGCACTAATAGTTGAGCCGGGTCTCCCTCCTTTCCTATTCTATACAATAAATCATTCTGGATTATGAACCCGGGAAAAACCTTAGAACCCTCAGCTCTTTGGTGGGCCTGTTCCCATGCATTGAATAGAGTGGGATCACTAGTTTGCGCAAATTTAAAGCTCTTATCCAAAACCCAGGGGTCTTGTGAAATAACCGAGTGTATCGGAATGGTGTGTGCGTCCGAGGAGCCAAAACCTTTAGATCCTCTATCTGTGTTGTTCAAACCGACTACTTCTTTCAAGAAGGTATCAGCTATACATTCACAAATGAGTTGTGCCACTCTATCACCTCTTTTGATCCGAAAAACCTCAGGCCCAAAATTAAATAGGAGGATTACAACATTGCCCCGGTAATCTTCATCAATAACGCCTGCCCCAACATCAATGAAGTATTTAGCCGCTAGGCCTGAGCGTGGAGCAATCCTGCCATAACACCCTGGGGGAACTGCGATTTGCAAGTCCGTTTTGACTAGTGCTTTTTCCCGAGCGGGTATCACATAATCATATGCGCTGTATAGATCATAACCTGCTGCCTTTGCAGACCCTTTAGTGGGAGATGTTGCATACTTCGACAATTTCACAATTTGAAGGCTACGTACAAGAGGACGTTCTTTTTGTCTATCACCCTCCACATCTGTTTGGCTCTTAACCGCTAGTTTATCTTTAAACATGTTCAGGAAGTTGGGGTTATCTGTCCCGATTATTATGTCTTCGGGTAAATTGGACATTACCCCCACCCTTACAGCTTGTGAGGTTCCTACTGTCAGTTCTATCACAATGTTAGCAATGGGGTAGGGTCGGATATCCCCATGGACACATTTAATATTAACCATACCCTGAGGGACGTATTGTTCTGACCGAACATATGGTGATTGGATTACTGACTGCCGACAGCCAGAGTCTAACAATGCTAATAACGAGTGTCCATTGACTTTCACACTTACTCTAAAGGAACCTCCCATCTCCGCGGAGAATAGAACGGCCTTGGGGAGGTATCCAACCTCCATAGGTTCTTCCTCGTTCCTTTTTTTCGGACACATCCGGGCAATGTGGCCCCACTGCCCACAATCAAAGCATTGGGGACCCGTATTTGCACTGTTCTCGGTCTTCCATGTACGGGGACATGTAGTTTCTCTACCTCGAAAGATATTCTTATCAGGTCGCACTACTATCTTCCTCTCTTTTTCCATCTCAAAGGGGAAACTTTTAGGTTGTGCACGAGTAAACGATGAGGCCATTTCCACAGCTTGGGCGCTTGTCAAATTATGATGTTGGCAAAGCCATTTTTGGGTGGCGTAGGGGAGAGCTTCAAGAAACTGCTCTAAATATATACGGTCAAGTATTTCCTCTTTACTGCTTGTAGTGGGTGTGAGCCATTTGTCTGCGGCCATCTTTAACCTTACAAACAAGGTTTTAGGATTTTCCCCCACAGAACCTCTCTCTTTTCGAAATTTTAGGCGGTATGCCTCAGGGTCTAAACCTAAGTGGTCGAGTATTATTCTCTTGATTTCTGCATACGTAGTGTCCCCCTTTGGATTTGCCACTTGATAAGCGGCCTGGGCTTCTCCTCCTAATAGGGGTGCTAAAAAAAAACGGCCATTTTGCTACTGGCCAACCGCACGCCCTGGCTGCCCTTTCGAAATTTAATAGAAACGCATCGGGATCTTCCCCGTTTCTATACTTTTGTAGGGAAACAGCTGGTGTTCCGTGGGTTATGGTCCTTTCAGTTGTTCCTCCCCTTAGAACGGGATCGACCCAGGGTTGTTCGTTTTTCTCTTCGAATGCTTTTTTTATTGCTTCTCTATCTGCTTGAGCGGATACTAAATGTTGTTCCAAGACCCACTCAATTCGTTCTTGTCCCTTTACTAATTGTTCTACAACCGTTTCCATCTGGACTCCACAGATGGTGCCTATGCCCGCATTCTCCACCACTGTTGCAGTCGCGGGAGGAATAGGCAACACGCTAATTTTAGTCTTTGTGGGTTTTATTTTTAAATATAGAGAGTCTGAGCTTTTCTTCCGGCTGGATATTGTTCCTCGTGGCGAACGGCTTCTCGCGGCCTTTCGGATCCCTGATTCAGCGGATGCAGTCCTCCGCCCTCTGTCGGGTTTCCGTCGATGTAGCTCTCCTTCGGTTTCCGTTTTGCCTCTCGAGTGAAACAAAGAAGAAAGACAACAGTATATCAGTTGTCTGTTTGGTATTGCTAGTGTTTTACAGGTAAGGGAGTGAGGATCCAATTAAACGTGACACACAACTATGCGGGTGCCGTAGTGAGGGTTTTTTGCTCAGGGGAAGGGTGTACCAGGAAGGGTGGAAATATAGCCCAGGCTTTAGTCCGCAACGGCTGTCTTACGAGTGACCCAGCCCCTGAATCTCTCACGTACCTGGCTGAGCCACACACCTCCCGCGGGTGTATGGCTGGGCGGCTCGTGGTGTCGGTGGCCTCCTGGCTTCTCCGGCTCCTCGTGCTCTTCAACGACTCCCCGCCTTCTCTCCTCGTATGATGTGCTTCTCGGTTCTGCTTCTCTTTCGCCTTCCTCTCCACTCCGTTCTCTCCGGGTGAATAGACACACCTCCGATTCGTTGTTTCCGGAATAAGACGTCTCCGTGTCCTGATGAGACTCCTCCCAGTCGTAGGTCCATTCCGAATTAAAGGGCCACTGTTCCGACTGCGTTTCTACCTCTGTTTCGACATTCTGTGGGAAGTATAATGAGTGAGAGGTAGTAGTTGTCAATTGTCTGTGTGTATTGTTTTTACAGTTTGTTTTTCGTGATGACCCCATGGTGTTACAGTTGTGTTTTTCAAAGCATCTTCCCACCATTTAATTGGCCCTTACTTTCCCTACCCACCCTGTCCCCTCCCCTCCTTCATTGCTCTATCTCCTCTCAACATATTTTGCTTCACTTTTATAGACAACCCTGCAGCTTCAGTTTCCACTTTTTGTGTATTATTTTAAATTTACAGCGCCAACAAGATTATCCACTATTTTGTAGTAGTAAACTAAAACCAAAGGAGCATGGATGCTGCACCAATACATATGAGGGAAACAAGGAAGGCTTATGTCTATACACTAACTGGCCTAGACCACTCAAACAAAAAAAACAATAAACTATTGGCCAGGTAGATTATTTATCGCAACAAAGTCTAGTACCACTTACCCAATTAATCTAGGTGGACACACTTGTAGTTTAGTATTTTTACTTATTTTTCATTTTTAACATTTCATTCATATATGGCTGAAGAAAGATACAGTTTCAGTAGCAAAAATTCACATAAACATTACACTTTTCAAACATAAAATGTACAATCACCGTGAATGGGACATATTTACAAATATACAATTTAATAGAGTAAAAAACAAGAACTGCCTATTGTCATTGAATGTTTAAGGCACCAGTCCTAATATACAACCTCCAAGCGAGCCGGAGCCTTTTTGATGTAATTTCTAGCCTGCTCGCTTGCCTATACTGGAACTTGACAATTACTAGGGTCAAAAATAAGGTTGAATTTATCTATAATTAAACTCCTGATGTGCCCTTCCTGAAACTTGTTCCAGTATCGTGCCAACGCGTTTCGAACCCACGTATTATTGAGGGGTTCTCCTCAGGACCTGGACTGGAAACTGTCCTGTACTGTAAAGTGTAAAAAATAATAACATAGTGTAAGAAGCACTGATTCCCTCTATACTTGACATATGTGTACACTCTATCTCGACTACAGATACCTGAAATGTAGCGTTTGATGACCAACAATGTTCTTTTTCTTGTCAGGGGGACTGTAACTCTGTGAATATACAAAGAATCGTTTCAGAACTACCCGAGTTAGCTACAGTGTTTTCTTATGAGCAGCCAGGCAAAAACAACATGGATGTTTGTCAATCCTACCTCAAGGCGGGATTTTTCAGAGTCTTCAGGCTTGTGTAATATCTGCAACAAGGGTGAGAACCATATTTTATTGTCTGGGCAGGCTGGCTACCTGATGCAACAGGCGTTTGACATGTCAATTGCACATACCTCCTCGACGAGGTGGATCGCGAGTGAATCAACATTGTCTCTTTCCTGATGTAGCCGGTCGGACGTTCGTTCTCCGACCCTGTCTGTCTAACCGCTTTCGACTTCGGCGTCTGACGTCAGCCTGTGGGGACATGTCAAACTCGGGTATGTCTGAAACGATTCTTTGTATATTCACAGAGTTACAGTCCCCCTGACAAGAAAAAGAACATTGTTGGTCATCAAACGCTACATTTCAGGTATCTGTAGTCGAGATAGAGTGTACACATATGTCAAGTATAGAGGGAATCAGTGCTTCTTACACTATGTTATTATTTTTTACACTTTACAGTACAGGACAGTTTCCAGTCCAGGTCCTGAGGAGAACCCCTCAATAACACGTGGGTTCGAAACACGTTGGCACGATACTGGAACAAGTTTCAGGAAGGGCACATCAGGAGTTTAATTATAGATAAATTCAACCTGATTTTTGACCCTAGTAATTGTCAAGTTCCAGTATAGGCAAGCGAGCAGGCTAGAAATTACATCAAAAAGGCTCCGGCTCGCTTGGAGGTTGTATATTAGGACTGGTGCCTTAAACATTCAATGACAATAGGCAGTTTTTGTTTTTTACTGTATTAAATTGTATATTTGTAAATATGTCCCATTCACGGTGATTGTACATTTTATGTTTGAAAAGTGTAATGTTTATGTGAATTTTTGCTACTGAAACTGTATCTTTCTTCAGCCATATATGAATGAAATGTTAAAAATGAAAAATAAGTAAAAATACTAAACTACAAGTGTGTCCACTTAGATTAATTGGGTAAGTGGTACTAGAATCTACCTGGCCAATAGTTTATTGTTTTTTTTGCTCCAATACATATGTGCACTGTTGGAACCTAAGTATGTCAGGTCACCTAAGGTAGCCTGGCCTAGGGTAAGGCAAAATCAATAGAGGCACATGTGTAAAGGTTACAGACTACCCAGCAGTAATTCAATGCAATATCACTCAAAAACGACGCTACACCAATGTTTGTGTAAAAATATGAGCTGTTTTATAAAAATATACTTTGCTCTTTCGTCTAGGATCAACCTTCAATTAATGTAGTGTAACACCATATGTCAAGCAAGGAAAGTATTACTCCTTCAACAGTTGCCCAATTATTACATTAATCAGTTTCCTTACATACGGCACATTAAATTTATCTCCAAAGAGCAATGTTAGACTTCTCCAAACTTTACTGGACTTGACTTCTCTGAAGTGCTTATACTTTTTCCCCCTCTGCACCTTTAGCCACCAAGAAGGTACACAACCAGTGAGAGATGTCAGTGATACAAGAGATTTACATATGCACTAGCAACCCCTAAGAGGATCTTATAATTTTTCTTAAACAGTAGGTACCTTCAGCACTACTTCGACATTTGATTCAATTCCCAAATCCTGGTTCAGTGGCTGCTTTTCCTTGGACCTGTAATCAATGAGGTTTGCATCACCCAGCTACTCCCCACCTTCTAGGACACAGTAAAGGGAGAATAACGAACAGTGTATCTAGACTATTTTTACATGCACTAGTACTAATTTTTCCCTACACGGAAAGACCTTTTAAGAACCCCACTCCTCTGTCTCTCGAGGTGGTTAATCCCTAGGGGTTCAGTCTTCCCCCTTTTCCTACACTCTCCTTACTGTACTGTGGAGACTGCACTGCCCACGTCTCCGAGTGTCTGGGTTGTCAGGCGGCTCTACAGAAGTCCCGGCCGGCAGCTGCTGAATCTGTTTCCTCCCGCCCAGCCAGCCACCTGATCTCAGTGCTGGCGCGGGGAGGACCGGGGAATGACTCTCCTTCAATCGGGAACTGCTGTTGGGTCCTCCGCTTTCGGCCACACGATTCCGGGGCTGGCGCTGACAAGGCTGATCAACACTGACGAGCGCCGCTTCCGCTTCTCTCCTCCGGCCGGCTCCGCCTCACAGAGCCAGACGGCTCAACTGGGCATGCGCGGAGGTGAAGTGTCTCCCCGCTGGAGCCCGCGCTCTTCTGCCGGCGCTTCCCCCTTTCACTCCGCCCACTCCGGAACCAACGGAGGCATCACCAGGGCCGCTCCACACAGTGAAACAATCCTCTCACTACGCCTCTCTCCTCACCTCAGGTCCGGCGGCCACACCTCCGAACCTGCGCTGTTCACCTCACGCTGGCTCGAGAGCAGACCAGTTCATTTCCACACCTCTCTTGCTCCCTCAGCGACCGCTGCTCTCCTCAGCCAGCAATCTGCCACGGCAGGTAAGAAGTGGGATTCCGTGGGGTTATATCGCCAGGGGAAATCAAGGGCAACTACAAGCAGAATTCCTTTAAGGAGCTAATCGAGGGGGGCCATAAAGAATCACCCTCAGTCTTAATCTTCTCTTCTTATTGGCAACACTCTGCCCGAGCCTTTCTAAGGATTTTCCAGCTAGGCAGAGGACTGCGCTCCGCAGCGCTGCAGTCTCCTTCATCCACTCATACCCCTTTCTTCAAGGCTAGGGGTTGGTCAGGCGCCCAGGGTCTCCAGTAATCCTACGCAGCGGGGACAGGTTGAGTAACCCAAGGGAGGAAGGGTGGTGGATCAATAAGGCAGCGTCCTTAGACTGGGAGGTCAACCCTTTGACTATCCTACCCCCACCTTCTGCTACAGCCTGTCCTCCAGCTGACTCTCTCTGATAAGACAAAATGGCTGACCAGCATTCCGCCTTATATAGGCTGACCCTCAGAGGTCTGGAAGGGACCAGAAGGTTCTGGAATGCCCTACTCTACCCTATGGGACAGGTTCCAGGTATGTCAGTAATGACAGTTGGTAGCCACCATTTTGTGACTCCAAGGGAATTCCTGTCAGGGAAGGCCTCTAGGCCTGAGGTGAAAAACTATGAGGGCGAAAGAGCACCTATCCCCTAGACCAACACCTTGAAAAATCTAGTGGACACAAAAATAAATAGAGGCATGAGGGGCAAAAAGGGGACAAAATAAATAATCAATTGGAGGGACTACGCAAAAGGTCAGACAGGTCTAACACGCGTTCCCCCCAGCTGAAAGTGGGGAGAGCTACCCAACCCCTTGGGAGTCCTCATCACTAAGGCGGAAATACCTGGAGAGACCGTCTGCATTGGCGTGGTCCACTCCAGGCCGATGTTCCACCCGGAAGTCCATTCCCTGTAGGGAGATGGACCATCTCAGCAACTTGGGATTCTCCCCCTTCATCTGCATTAGCCAACGAAGGGGTCGGTGGTCAGTCTGAACCAGGAAGTGCGAGCCAAACAGGTATGGCCGTAGCTTCTTCAGAGCCCACACCACCGCAAAAGCTTCCCTCTCAATGGCACTCCACTTCTGTTCCCGGGGAAGCAGTCTCCTGGAGAGGAAGACTACAGGCTGATCCAGGCCCTCTTCATTCAGTTGCGATAACACTGCCCCAATGCCATGTTCTGATGCATCTGTCTGGACAATGAACTCCTTGGAGAAGTCTGGGGCCCTCAGGACCGGTGCTGCACACATTGCCTGCTTCAGTTTTTCAAACGCTTGCTGACAAGCTTTCGTCCAAACTACCCGGCGAGGTTGTTTCTTTGAGGTGAGCTCTGTGAGGGGCGCTACAATAGTGCCATACCCCTTCACAAAGAGACGGTAGTAGCCTGTGAGGCCCAGGAAAGCTCGGACCTCAGTCTGTGTCTTGGGGGGTTCCCAGGCCATGATTGCCTCAATCTTTGCCTGCAGGGGCTGCACTGTCCCCCTACCCACCAAGTGTCCAAGGTACACAACCGACCCCTGCCCAATCTGGCATTTGCTGGCCTTGATTGTCAATCCAGCTTGTTTCAGGGTCTGGAGAACTGCTTGCAAATGTTGCAAATGGTCCTCCCAGCTGCTACTGAAGACAGCAATGTCATCCAGGTAAGCAGCGGAGAAACCCTCCATTCCGGAGAGGACCTGATTCACCAGCCGCTGAAATGTGGCAGGGGCATTTTTGAGCCCAAAGGGCATCACACAAAATTGGAAGTGTCCCTCAGGCGTGGCGAAGGCTGACCTTTCCTTTGCTCCATCTGTCAAGGAGATCTGCCAGTACCCTGAAGTGAGGTCAAAGGTACTTAGGTATTGGGCAGCTCCTAGCCGGTCAATTAATTCATCCGCCCTAGGGATCGGATGAGCATCAGTCTTTGTAACTGAGTTCAGTCCCCGGTAATCCACACAGAACCTCAGTTCTGGCGTGGTGCCCGGTGGAGCGGCTTTTGGCACTAGCACCACCGGACTGGACCAAGGGCTGTTGGAAGGTTCTATAACTCCTAGCTCTAGCATCTTGGCAACCTCTCCATGGATGCTAGCCTTCACCTTGTCGGACAGTCGGTAGGTCTTTGACTTCACTGGTGGGCTGTCCCCTGTGTCCACATCATGGGTACACAGGTGAGTCCTTCCCGGGACAAGGGAGAACAACGTAGAGTACTGCTCCAGTATCTGGCGGCAGTCCTCCCGCTGTTCAGGAGTTAGAGTGGGAGAGAGAATCACTCCCTCCACTGATCCATCCTTTTCCTGAGACGAGAACAAGTCCGGGAGAGGTTCGCTTTCCGCTTCCTCTCCCCCATCAGTCACCATCATTAAGATGACCTCGGGCCTCTCATGGTGGGGTTTGAACCGGTTGGCATGCAGCACCCGTAGGGGCTGTCGAGGGGTCTTAAGGTCCACCAGGTATGTGGCCTTACCCTTCTTTTCCAACACTTCAAATGGGCCTGTCCAGCGATCCTGGAGGGCACTAAGCTCTCCAGGCTCCATCACCCACACTTTCTGGCCAGGCTCCAATTCCACCTGGTGAGCATTGTGGTCATACCACTCTTTCATGACTGCCTGGCTGGCCTCCAAGTTGTCAGAAGCTTGCTTCCACAACTTCGCCATTTGGCTCCGGAAGGCCAGCATGTAGCTCACCACATCCTGGGGGGTTTCCTGGGAGACTTTTCCCAACCATCCTTCACCAGGCTGAGAGGACCGCGTACAGGGTGCCCATACAGAAGTTCAAAGGGGCTGAAGCCCACTCCCTTCTGTGGCACTTCCCTGTAGGAGAATAGCAAACAGGGTAGGAGGACGTCCCATTTCCTCCGCAGGCTTTCAGGCAGACTTCTGATCATGCCCTTCAAGGTCTTGTTGAACCTCTCGACCAGTCCATTTGACTGGGGGTGATAAGGAGTGGTGAACCGGTAAGTCACTCCACACTCCTTCCACATTGCCCGCATGTAAGCTGACATAAAGTTGGTCCCCCTGTCAGACACAACTTCTTTGGGGAAACCCACTCAGGTAAAGATCCCCATTAGGGCCCTAGCCACCACAGGTGCAGTGACAGTCCTCAGAGGGATTGCCTCTGGGTACCGTGTGGCATGATCCACCAGAACCAGGATAAACCTGTGACCAGCTGTTGTCGGTGGATCCAATGGCCCTACAATGTCGATGCCCACCCTTTCAAAGGGGGTGCTAACGACTGGAAGTGGTTCCAGGGGAGCTTTCAGCTTCACCCCTGTTTTCCCACTGGCCTGGCAGGATACACATGTCCGACAATAGGTGTTGGACGCCTCTTTCATCTGAGGCCAGTAAAAGTGGAGGACAAGCCGAGCAAAGGTCTTGTCCTGCCCTAAGTGTCCTGCCAAGGGTATAGCATGAGCCAATTCCAGCAGAAAGGCTTGGTATTGTTGCGGGACTACCAAGGCCCTTGATGAACCAGGTAAGGGTACCTTGGGTTCACTGTAGAGGAGTCCACCCTCCCGGTAAATATGGTAGTGTCCCGTAACATCACCTGCTGCCTGGGCTTCAGCCTGTCGCCTCAGTCCCTCAAGGGTAGGGCACTCCCTCTGCCCCTTACAGAATTCCTCTCTGGTAGGCCCTCCCTCCACATGCCACTCAGCAGGGATGGGTAGGTCCTCTAGAGAGACTACTTCCCCCTCCACGGACTCCTGGTCCACCACCGCAGGTGGCCGATCTGTCACATGGGGTGTGGAAGCCGAAGCAGGCTCTTCCTGTCTTCGGGTCTGTCCCTTTTTGGCAGTGGGTTGGGCCATTGTTCCAGGCTCCAACCCAGGCGAACTCCCTCTCCGGGCAGTCGCAGACCTTGTGCTCACACAGGCCCAGTCAGGTGTACCCAGCATCGCAGAGTGCGTCCGGTATTCCACCTCTCTCCAAGCGTTGTGCTCCATATCATTCCCCAGCAGACAATCAACTGGCACGGCAGGGCTTACGGCAACTCGAAGTGAACCTGCAACCCCTTCCCACTCAAAGGGAACCTCAGACACGGGATAGTGGCCCATTCTGCCGTCAGCCATTGCGGCGGGGTGGAGTACATTGGGAACCACCTGCTCTGGAGACACCAGTTGACTTCTCACCATAGTCATACTGGCTCCTGTATCTCTTAGAGCCTCCCCTCTCTGGCCATTGATGGTGATCCATTGCCCATACTTAACAGTATTTGGGGGCACCTGGATCTTAGGAACCATCTCCCGTTCTCCCATGGACACTAAGGTGACACCCGCCCACAAACCCCCCTTATCTAAGGGCAACTCCTCCCCGAGCGCTACACTAGCTACTCCCGGTGGTTTTCCTCCGGTGGGAGGGGGTGGTCTCTTTGGGCATCTAACATCTCCCTTATAATGTCCAACACCACCACACTCGAAGCAGTGGAGAACCCTTGGCTGCTGGCTTTGGCCAGGATTAGGGTTCCAGGGCGGGTTTGCCTTAGGGGTGAAACCTGTTCCCCTTCCCTGGAAATTGTTTTGGGGACCTTTAGAGAACTCCCTCTTTTTATCTCCCCCCTCCTTCTTCTGAGGGGCGCCCTGTCCGGCCTTTTGGGAATCCCCTCCAGTCCCCTTTGCGGACACCCGGGTACTTGCCCAGATGTCCGCCTCCTCTGCAAGCTTCCGGGGATTGGTCAGCTTGCTGTCCACCAGGTGTTGGCGCAGCTCGGTAAAGCATTTCTCGAGGAGGTGCTCTTTCAAAAATAGATCATACAACCCCTCATAATCCTTCACCTCACTGCCCTTTACCCAGCCCTCTAATGCCTTTCTTGCATAATCTAGGAAGTCTACCCAGTTCTGGGTGCTTAACTTGTGGCTCCCCCTGAACTTCTGGCGATACCTTTCTGGGGTTAGCCCAAACTTCCTGATCAATGCTAGCTTCATGGTGGGGTAGTTGGTTTGCTCTTCTGGTTCCAGGGCCAGCAAGGTGTCTCGACCAGTAGGAGGCATGTACTTATACAAACCACCCCCCCAGTGCTTCTCCTGCACCCCATGGGCTCTTAGGGAGACCTCATGGGCAGCCAACCATTTGGCTATGTCATCCCCCTGACTATAGCTATCAAATAAGGTCTGGACTCCCTGGCTGTTTCTTTGGATTCGCTGCCACCATTCGGAGTAGGAGAGGGTCCCCGTTGCAGGGCTTGGAGTTCTAACTCCTTCAGTTTGAATTCATGAGCCATCCTCCGCTCTTCCCTCTCCTGTTCTAACTTGGCCAACTCCCATTTCAAGTGCCTCTTTTCCCTCCTGTCTGTGAGTTCCGCTTCGGTCAAGCTCCCCCCGGAGACACTACTGCCCCTCCTAGAGTTGGTCATTGGTCCTGGGAGTAGGTTTTCCACCTCTGAGGGGAATAATCCCTCTACCCCTATGACCGTGTCCCGGTCCGTCCCTTCATCCTCCTCCTTCCCTTCTCTGTGTGCTTCCACCCAAGCCCTTACACTGGTCTGGAGTTCCCCCTTCTTGGCACCACGCTTAAAAAACACTCCCTTTTGTTGGCAGAAATCTTTTAGCTGGGCCACAGAGTAAGTGTCCAGTTCTTCCAGCGCAAATTCCATTTTTGCAAAAGGCAGTTCAAGGTTACACACACAAGAAGAATAGAATTACAAGGGCGACCTGAAGCTACCTCCACCCCACCACCAGGAATTAATTTGGAAAAAGCAAAAGTAAAAAAATTAGGAGGGCCGCTAGGAGTAAACTCCAGGTGTAGGTTAGTGGATTACACTCAGTTACTGCAGAGTAGTCGCAACCACAGTCAAGATCCCACCGCTAGACACCAATTTGTTGGAACCTAAGTATGTCAGGTCACCTAAGGTAGCCTGGCCTAGGGTAAGGCAAAATCAATAGAGGCACATGTGTAAAGGTTACAGACTACCCAGCAGTAATTCAATGCAATATCACTCAAAAACGACGCTACACCAATGTTTGTGTAAAAATATGAGCTGTTTTATAAAAATATACTTTGCTCTTTCGTCTAGGATCAACCTTCAATTAATGCAGTGTAACACCATATGTCAAGCAAGGAAAGTATTACTCCTTCAACAGTTGCCCAATTATTACATTAATCAGTTTCCTTACATACGGCACATTAAATTTATCTCCAAAGAGCAATGTTAGACTTCTCCAAACTTTACTGGACTTGACTTCTCTGAAGTGCTTATACTTTTTCCCCCTCTGCACCTTTAGCCACCAAGAAGGTACACAACCAGTGAGAGATGTCAGTGATACAAGAGATTTACATATGCACTAGCAACCCCTAAGAGGATCTTATAATTTTTCTTAAACAGTAGGTACCTTCAGCACTACTTCGACATTTGATTCAATCCCCAAATCCTAGTTCAGTGGCTGCTTTTCCTTGGACCTGTAATCAATGAGGTTTGCATCACCAAGCTACTCCCCACCTTCTAGGACACAGTAAAGGGAGAATAACGAACAGTGTATCTAGACTATTTTTACATGCACTAGTACTAATTTTTCCCTACACGGAAAGACCTTTTAAGAACCCCACTCCTCTGTCTCTCGAGGTGGTTAATCCCTAGGGGTTCAGTCTTCCCCCTTTTCCCACACTCTCCTTACTGTACTGTGGAGACTGCACTGCCCACGTCTCCGAGTGTCTGGGTTGTCAGGTGGCTCTACAGAAGTCCCGGCCGGCAGCTGCTGAATCTGTTTCCTCCCGCCCAGCCAGCCACCTGATCTCAGTGCTGGCGCGGGGAGGACCGGGGAATGACTCTCCTTCAATCGGGAACTGCTGTTGGGTCCTCCGCTTTCGGCCACACGATTCCGGGGCTGGCGCTGACAAGGCTGATCAACACTGACGAGCGCCGCTTCCGCTTCTCTCCTCCAGCTGGCTCCGCCTCACAGAGCCAGACGGCTCAACTGGGCATGCGCGGAGGTGAAGTGTCTCCCCGCTGGAGCCCGCGCTCTTCTGCCGGCGCTTCCCCCTTTCACTCCGCCCACTCCGGTACCAACGGAGGCATCACCAGGGCCGCTCCACACAGTGAAACAATCCTCTCACTACGCCTCTCTCCTCACCTCAGGTCCGGCGGCCACACCTCCGAACCTGCGCTGTTCACCTCACGCTGGCTCGAGAGCAGACCAGTTCGTTTCCACACCTCTCTTGCTCCCTCAGCGACCGCTGCTCTCCTCAGCCAGCAATCTGCCACGGCAGGTAAGAAGTGGGATTCCGTGGGGTTATATCGCCAGGGGAAATCAAGGGCAACTACAAGCAGAATTCCTTTAAGGAGCTAATCGAGGGGGGCCATAAAGAATCACCCTCAGTCTTAATCTTCTCTTCTTATTGGCAACACTCTGCCCGAGCCTTTCTAAGGATTTTCCAGCTAGGCAGAGGACTGCGCTCTGCAGCGCTGCAGTCTCCTTCACCCACTCACACCCCTTTCTTCAAGGCTAGGGGTTGGTCAGGCGCCCAGGGTCTCCAGTAATACTACGCAGCGGGGACAGGTCGAGTAACCCAAGGGAGGAAGGGTGGTGGATCAATAAGGCAGCGTCCTTAGACTGGGAGGTCAACCCTTTGACTATCCTACCCCCACCTTCTGCTACAGCCTGTCCTCCAGCTGACTCTCTCTGGTAAGACAAAATGGCTGACCAGCATTCCGCCTTATATAGGCTGACCCTCAGAGGTCTGGAAGGGACCAGAAGGTTCTGGAATGCCCTACTCTACCCTATGGGACAGGTACCAGGTATGTCAGTAATGACAGTTGGTAGCCACCATTTTGTGACTCCAAGGGAATTCCTGTCAGGGAAGGCCTCTAGGCCTGAGGTGAAAAACTATGAGGGCGAAAGAGCACCTATCCCCTAGACCAACACCTTGAAAAATCTAGTGGACACAAAAATAAATAAAGGCATGAGGGGCAAAAAGGGGACAAAATAAATAATCAATTGGAGGGACTACGCAAAAGGTCAGACAGGTCTAACATGCACACATATGTGGCAACGTCAAAAAAATGTCAGGGCAACGCCATTTATAGGCAAAACGTATTGACTTTGCTAAGGTTTGTTTTGCTCTGGAACTCCGATGGTAAAGACTGATTTCACCCGGGCAAGTCGTTTGCGTACCCACAGCCCATGTCTTGACTATGAGGTGAATGACCTTAAAAGATGGCTAGCTGCTGTTAAGTGTGGTGTGTGTAGATTGTCATTGTGAATATATCTTTTATTTAGCACGTTACAGTGGATAGATATCCTTTTCCCATGTTTTAATTGACATATTCCCAGTGTCCGCATGCCTGTTTTAACTGGTAATAATACACTGTAACCAGTGGCGGTTAGCATCTACTAAAGAGCGGGGGCATGTGCAAATAAATTAAAAAAATGTAAACACTTACTGGACATGTCCTCTTCTCCAGCCCTCTTCTTTCCTTGATGAAGTGCAGCCACCAGCAGACTCCTTGGACCAATCCTGGCACTGCTCATATGCTGTTAACCAGCATGGAAGGAGTGCCCTGATTGTAGGGAGCGGCCTTTCTCTGTACTCCCCAGCACCCTGGAGGCCTGCACTTGCTCTCAACCCAGCTGTCTTAAGGCAACTGGCTTGAGAAGTTTAAAGAGTGCATGTCTGGCTGGCCATCGCAACATGGACGCACCAAAGAGACATGCGCACTTTAAACAGCCCTCTGCCTATCACGCCTCCTTTCTGCCACTCAGCAGGCCCGCTCCGCCCTGACACTCAGTTCAGGACGGAATGATGAAAGATTAAATGGTATTTTATTTTTCATCTCTGGGTGTTTGAGGGGCATTTAAGTGAGGCAACGTGCAGCCGCTCCAATGGAGGACCCGCCCCTGACTGTCACACAAACCTGCAGAAGGCTAATTTCTTGGAACTTTATATTATGGCCACGCCGACAAGTGAGGCCCTGAAGAGGGAAGGTTTTTGTATTCAGATCTCAAAATTTGAACTTTGTTCCTTCTGTACAACCACACACAAATTAATAGCAGAGATCCTTTGCCTGTACATTTATTTTCTTCTGGGTATGATATAAGTGAGTTCAAAGCGATAAAGCTAAGGTTTCTATATATAACCACATGAAGTGCTCAGAGAAGAATGCAAAGCATTTGATTGAAAAAAGTTGAAGCAGCATGAAATAAATAGGGCATAGTCAGAGAGAGGCCTGCAGACCAGCAGCGGGCATTGCATTTTCAGAAACCAACTTCATCGGTCCAAAGAAAAAACGGATTGATTCAAGCATTAAAATAAATCCATAAAAGAAGATGAACGATTTTCTGTCCCTAAGGCTAGCTCAATGAATATACTAGCAGCATTATGTGCCACAAAAGAAGAAACTTCAATATATTAAGTTTTCACCACATTTTAACATACTTGATAGCCTGCCAAGTTGTGGGGTTTAAATGCCCAGAGACATGGATGCATTTAGCTGGTATTAGAATTCTGCTAGCGAGTTATGCTCTGCTTTGTCATCTTCAAAATAATGCCTTCTGTGGAATTCCCACAAACTCCTTTTATCAACAAGCATTAACAGAGTCTATGCCGTCTGCCAAAATGCTTAGCTATTGGCTTTGCCAATGTTTGTTTGCATTGGCCTGAACTATTTCCAAAATGGTTGTGATGCACCAGTGGCTATTTTAACATTTTCAATGTATGTTTCCAAAGGTAAATTAAAATAAATATTATAGACAAGAGAGGCACAAAATAAAAAGTGGCATGGCCCTTGGAAAAACAAACAAGCATTTACAATGCAATGGTCTCTGCATTATTAAAGGTAGAGCTATTGGCATTGCTCATGACATTATTTTTCTTTTTTTTTTATAAACATAAATAAATGGTATTGTCATTTACAATGGCAATAGGTGAGCATTAGAGAGTAGTAGAGAGTATTCGCGGACACAGAGCCACACACACACACACAGACAGAGCCGCGCACACACACACACACACACACACACAGAGCCGCGCACACACACACACACACAGAGCCGTGCACACACAGACAGAGCCATGCACACACACACAGACAGAGCCACACACACACACAGACAGAGCCACGCACACACACACACAGAGCCACGCACACACACATACAGAGCCACGCACACACACAGACAGAGCCACGCACATACACAGACAGAGCCACACACACACAGACAGAGCCACGCACACACACAGATAGAGCCAAACACACACACAGACAGAGCCACGCACTCACACACACAGACAGAGCCACGCACACACACAGACAGAGCCACGCGCAGACAGAGCCACGCACACACACAGACAGAGTCACGCACACACACAGACAGAGCCATGCACACACACAGACAAAGCCACGCACACACACAGACAAAGCCACGCACACACACAGACAGAGCCACACACACACACAGATAGAGCCACGCACACACACAGACAGAGCCACGCACACACAGACAGAGCCACGCACACAGAGGCACAGAAAAACCAGGATGACAAGCAGGGAACAGAGGCACAAAAAAACCGGGGGAACAGCGGTACAGAAAAACCGGGGGAACAGAGGCAGAGAAAAACCGGGATGACAAGCAGGGAACAGGAGTAAGAAGCAGACTAGAGAGCTTCATGGAAGGAGTAAGACAAAGGCAGTGGGCACACAAGTAGTAAGATGCAGACTAGAGAGCTTTGTGGAGGGAGTAAGACTTTGATTAAAACCTGGGATGACGAGGCAAAGTATGGGCTCATAACAGTAGTATCTGAGTGGAACAGTGGTGTCACAGCAGGAGCATGCACACTGGCAGGCAGGATCTATCCATGTCGAGGCAGAAGAAAACAAAAGCACACATTCGAAAGGACAATCTGAAATTCTGGAGGAAAGGTTATTATTTGATGAGGAATAAGGTGTTTGTCAGAAAACACTTCTCAGGATAGAAATGGGTAGGTGTGAGGGAGAGCAAAGAGCAGTTAAAGGGCATAAGCGGTCTAAACCATGGACACTCCAATACGCGAAGAAACATACAAAGGGTCCAAACCACAGAGAGATTCTGAGGAAGAGAGAAGCAAAAGAGACCCAAGGCACAGTGAGAGACTATGGGACAGGGAGAGACATGCACGAGATCAAACCACATAAAGGCTCCAGGATAGAGAGAGAGACGCAGTGAGTGGCTCAAACCACAGAGAAAGAAGCAGAAAAGACACAAGCAATGAGAGAACATCAAGTAAACTGAGAGGTACGAGACGAGCACACACAGACAGACACCATGACCGGGGGAGACTCAGGAGGGGTCCAAGCCACAGAGACATTGAGGCAAAGACAGCAGCGTACGAGATACAAGACATAGAGCTGACCAACCCTCTGAAGTGCCAGAGACACCAAGAGGGAAGACACAAGCACACACCGCCCCCGCAAGCACTGACTCGATGCCGACCCCGCGCCCCCTGACCACCAGTACTCACGATGGTGACGCTGGTCTTGCGCAGGTCGCGGTTCTCTTCCTGCAGGGCTTTGCACTTGAGCTTGTAGGTTTCTAGCTCCATCTTGAGAACCTTGTTCTCCTGCTGCAGAGACGCCAGCCGGTTGCTGAGCTCCTCCAGGCAGACGGGCGAGATGACGATGCTGTACTTGCTAGAGGAGGAGGAGGATGAGCCCTGCATGGCGGTGGAGCCCACACCGTCTGTGTCGCTCTCGCTGGCACTGTCCGCCATGGTTGACCCGGCCCCGGGGCGGCGAGGAGCATAGACAGCGGCAGAGCGTGCGCGCGAGTGCTTACACTGCGCATGTGCACCTATCCTCGGTTGTTGGGGCAGAGCGTCTCCCAACCCGCGTTCTGCAGTGGTTGAGCACAGCGCCATCGCCGGGTCTGCGAAGCGCCCGCGAGGCGCCGATCAGGGTCTGCCAAGCCAGTCTGCAAACCTTTATCAGAGTACATCAATAAGCAATAATAACAATAACAATAAGCCTATTGACCAGTGACAGCCACAGTTTACAGTGAACAATGACACAAGCCAATGAAAAATATGGCGAAAAATGGGCAAAGCTTCAAGTCCCTACCTGAATACAGCATGCCTCACAGAGCAGAGCATGCGCTGCCCAGGGTCAACCTAAAAAGAAAAAACAATTTTATAAAAGCACGGGGTAGGGAGCAACAGATTGGGAACTAAGCAGCCTGCCAGAAGTTTAGAGTTTCCAGGTCCTTGCAGATAAACAAACAAACAAACAAACAAACAAACAAACAAACAAACAAACAAACAAACAAACAAACAAACAAACAAACAAACAAACAAACAAACAGACAAATAAATAAATAAATACATATAATGAAGCAGCAGATACTTTGAGGTGGAGTTTGCAGTGAATAAGTGTGGGTGGACTATGGTGTATTAGTCATCGAGGGCAGAGAGAGGAGCGCTATAAACCAACTAAAAAGTAGTCTGCTCACATAAAAAGTTGAAAAATAAAAGTCCTCCATTCAGATGCAATGTAAAGAAGCTATGTAAAGAAGCTATAGTCCAGACAAGAATATTGAAGAAAGCCATTGAATAAGGACCAGGAAACCTAGACAAGAAAGTTATCCAGTCATGAACAAGGTGGGTAAGCCAGAGCCCCCTTTGTATATTGTGTTGTAGACAATAGGTCTTTGAAACTGACAGCTGAAGAACTCTGTAGGCGAGGCCTAGCAAAAAAACTGCAGCACATCATATTCTTATTCTTAACTTTTTATTCCCTCTTCATCATGCCACTTATGTAGTTCTTCTCATAATTTCACTTTTTCCAGGCTAGCTGACAGTCAGAAGTGTGACTAGAGTGGAATTTGCGAGTGTGTGTTTTTTGTAATACGTACAGAACTTTAGATGGTGATAGTCTAAGTGCGGATACAGTCCACAGTTTATTCTGTACAAAGTGGTCATTCTGACTCACTCACAAATTGAATACCACCTCCTTCCAAGGAGGTGTGGTACCATGCCGGGCAAACTACTTAATCAGGAGATAAGGGTGATGTTACCGAGGGATGTATTAACCTGTTTTTTCCTGAGAAGCTTATGGTCTACAAATGAACCTGGTGTGAAAATAAACCTTACAAGTATCTTCAACACCTTCAATCATAATGTATCAGACTAAAAACAAGACACCCAAGAACAGACTCAAACAGCGATTGAAGCTTCCAAAGCAGGATTACATTAACACTATTGAACAATTGATACAAGCTTCTTACGGCAAGGGTTCAAGAAAAAAATAAAAAACTTCACCTAAGAACAGATTTATGAAGATCCCATTCAGAAGGCTCATCATCAAGGCAAGGTAGCAGAATTACAATTTATATGAAAAGCAAACACAATCTACTGAGTACATCTACCCCTCCCATGCTCATCTCCACATAAAACATGTTGATTACAAAGTTTTCTTGCATAAGACCAAAAGGATTAAAAAAAGAGGTCATAAAGGGGGAAGACACTTGTAGCATGACCAACGTAATCCAGCAGATTTGTGTCTTTCTGGGACGCGTTTTTATCTGTCAGTGGGGCATACATTTATTTATTTTGTAGTTATATATAGCACACACCAGACCCACTAGGAAGCACAGTACTTTACATAACCTCAAGGAATGCACAGAGAAAAGAGTTTAAAATATACAAATACAGTGTAGTAGTACAATAAATATGTTTATGTGTGCACACTGCAGCTCAGATTAGCATGCTTGCAAGCAGAGTTAGGAAATAAACACATACACATACAAACAGAACAATTTAGTAACAAAACCAGTAGTGGCTATCATCGTAAGAATAAATCAAAGAAAACCATATGTCCAAATGCAGAACGAACAACCAATACCAATATACAAATGGTACACGGGGAAATGGCTTTGAAAGAGGAGCCATTTAAGGCCTATTTTTATAGAACAGCTTTGTCTTAATAGAGGGTAGACTGGATTTCCTTACTTTAGGTGAACTCTCTTCCAAAGTATGCCTTAAAGTTCTTGGGGACCGGTTCACAGAACTAATCTGAGGCTTAATCTTAGACTTACTACTTATGGTATTCACAGAATGCACTTATGGCTGCACTTACGACTACTAACTTTACGTCCGCACTCGGGCCGAAATTTCCGCACCCAGAGTGGAAATTCCGTACCTGGAGTGGAACTCCCGCACTTGTGCCGGAATCTCAGCTCCCGGGCCGGAGTACCCGCATTCTGGATGGATGAGCATTTCCTCAATGCTAATCACCTGTCCAAGTGCCCAGAATCCCCACCATGCATCAGATATAGTCAATTAACGCCAGATTGTGGGTATTCCGACCTGGAACCAGAGATTCCGGCCCTAGCGCGGAAACTCTGTCACAATTGCAGGATTTCCGCTCCGGGTGCGGAATTTCCGCTCCGGGTTCAGAAATTCTGGCCGGAGTGTGGATGGAAAGTTAGTAGTCGTAAGTGCATTCTATGAATACCATAAGTATTAAGTTTAGGATTTTGTCTCAGATTAGTTCTGTGAATCGTCCCCTTGGTTTTCTGAGAATAGGCTTTTGCAATCCAAAGGTACCCACAATCCCAAGGCCGTATGCACTTGCTGAGATAGCCAGTTTTAGGGCTTTGTAGGTTGAGGTTCCCAGAGTTAAGTATTTTATGAATTATTCAGGCCAATTTGAATAAATTCCTCACTCCCGTAGGAAGCCATTTAGGAGCAATCAAGATTACAGTAACATATTGTGATCTTCTTGGTCCTGAGACTAGTCTAGAAGCAGCATGAAGAGCTGCCTTTAGAGGCACAGTATAGAGTCCAGGGATGTCAATGATTAAGGAAGTTCAATTACCTGACCTAAGCAGGACTAGAAATTGATTCATTGACTTAAAATCCTCTCCAGGGATAAGATATTTTGTCCCACAAAGGAGACTGATTTGAAATTGTGCTCCCCTTTATAAGGCATTAACATGTCCATGCAGAAATACGATTTTTGCCCAGGGTGAATTCTAGGGTTTTTAAGCATTCTGTAAAGGATGATTTGTAATTCAGTGAATCAAGCAGGGAGTGTACTGGTTTAGTGCACTGAGGGAGAAAAGATCCCTAGGAGCTGCATTTTGAGTGGGTTCAATTTGAGAAACTGGAGTGCCATCCATGAATGAAGGTATATGAGGGTCTGTGAAAAGTCATAGGCATAAAGATGCTATGATCTTTTGTATTGTGCCAGAGATAACATAGGGCTTCCAAATATGGACTGAAAAGTGTTGGGGATATGATAGAGACTGTGGGGACTCCTTTGAGTAGAGAAAATGGGTCAGAGAGAGTTTGTTTTTTATTTGTTGTGATTAATTTCCCAGAAAAGATTAGGACCATTTCTGAACTGTAGCATTGATTTCATCTGTTCTTACAAGATTTGTAAGAGAAAGGGATGGCTGGCCTTGTCAATTGAGCAGATAGGGTGAGAAAAATGGGAGGACTAGAGTCCCCCACATTTAGTATACTCAAAGCATCATCTGCTGCTTGTAACACAGCGGATTCTGTCCTGCGGCTACTCCTGAAGCCAGACTAAAAGTCACAGGACACTTGTTTCCATCTTGTGAATTGGTTCAGCTATAATGCTGCACACATTTCATGGAAATTGGTAGCAATTGTTTGGCTTCTGGATTCTCATCAGGCTTTTTCAACAATGGGGTAATCTGTCTCATTTTCAGACAGTAAAGGACTGCTTCTTGTGTTAAAGATGTATGGCATTCTACCCCCTTATCCCTTAATTGTGCACCCTACGAAACACTGTAGGCAGTCAACAATATGCGCTCCCAGACATTTCAGCTGTGCTCTGTACATCTTACGCCACAACATTCTGTCCTCACCCGCCTTGCTTGGCACTCTGTCAGCCACTCTATGCCCATTCTCAGCCAGGCACTGCAAGCTACCAACCTGCCTCTGAAGTCGCCCATCCTAACTCTGGATTTCTTCAACAACCTTCCTCTGCACTTCTGGGGACAGAAAGTGTAAACTCAACGGCTGTAAAGAGAGGTAGACAGTGAGTACACACCACAGATTAAAGGGTCGAGTAGGCGAGACCCACAGAAAGAGGAAATCAAGTCTGGGTCTATGTGTGAAAGCCATAAAGGAGAACATTACTCAAGGAGCCTCGAAATGCAGAGCTACCAATTTCAGTCCTTGGTTCGTAGGTGCCTTTACATTAAAAGTGAATCCCTGCACACCATAATAGTGAGTGCTATCTACATGTGCAGATTTACAAGGACAGGGGCTGAACCTGGAGCCTGAATCCCCACCTGTAAACTCTCTCTGTGCTTAATCCGTGGCACTTAATGTGTGCAGCTGATCAGATTTAAAACAAGGTTCCTAGATCCAAGCTTATGATGGGGGAGTGGGCATCTGTAACGTGAAAGAGCCTATACAGTCACGATGGATTACATTGTTATGGTGCACACTGCATTTGAAACTGCATTTGTATGCTTTATAAAACCGCTGGATCTAAGCAAGGATTAAAGGAGTGTCTCATATTGACAGAAAACGGGAATAAGAGGCATTTGGCTTAAAAACATGAAGGTATGGAATTTTGATTCCAAGCAGCTTGGCTTTCTTTTACATTTTCCTAACACACTTTTTGATCTCTTGGGAACCGACTGTCACAAAAATTCAGTGCACATTTTTAGGGCATAGAATGGGAAAAAAAACCCTGATCGTACCGAATATTCACTCACTCTGAAACAGACAGAGGGTAACGTTAAAATGAATAGAGAGGAACCTCATGGACTCTGATAAAGAAAGAAAAAACAGTTTTACTGGAAGTCTTGATCCATATTCATTCACAGGGTGAACAGCACCACTTACTGGACTGTACTCGGGAACCTGTCAAAGTACTATTTATTTAGGCCAAAGAAGCATGCAGACATACCTTGCATCTGCAGGGCAACAAATACATGCATTTCTTACACGAATCCCCTTTCACTTCCCTAACAACTACAAACCAGTGGGGAGATAACATCTGTGTGGAAGGAAGACGGATATTCAGAAGAGAAAGTGAGGTGTGGTTAGAACAATGGTGGCCAGACCAACTAAAACCAGCACCTGGGCTTCTGGATTGATAGAGGTCTCCCTTTTGACGCACAGTCCTAAGTAGTCGCAGGGACCTGCCTCGGGTTTCTCAGAGGGTTAAAACTCCTACTTGTTTTTTTCGAGCCCAAAGTCCGGCAGACTATAGTACAGGCCCCAATCCTATCTAGATTGGATTATGGCAATTCCCTTTATTTAGGTGCCAACAAATCCTGTATTCAGCGCCTTCAGAGAATACAAAACGCAGCAGCTCGCACTCTATTGGCGCTGTCAAAAACATGTTCTGTATCTAGGTCCCTACCAAAACTGCACTGGCTACCGGTAGAGAAAAGAATGCAGTTCAAGACTCTATGAGTTGTTCATAAAATCTTAACTCAACAAGCCGCCCCGGTTTTATCAGACCTGTTAACACCGTATGTTCCAAGTCGTTGTCTACGGTCAGCGGACCAAGGGCTGACATGCACCCCCAGACTTTTAAGAGCCAGAGCTGGTGGTTGTTCTTTTAAAGTTCTGGCGGCTGAACTCTGGAACTTCCTTCCGGCTGCTATTAGAGGGCTTCGAGATCACCTAGCTTTCCGGAAAGCCATAAAGACCTGGCTCTTCCCAGCGTAACTCTCTTCCCTCTCCCAGGCTGTCACTACTTACAGGTATTGTTGGGGTATCGCTAGGATGCTCCGGTGCTTGGGCAGCTATGGGCTGTACAAATCTGTTAATAATAATAATAATAATATTGCATGGAGTAGATATTTCTCTATGACCTTTAGGTTAGTCTTTTTTAATCACTCTACAGCCACACCCATTCATTCCTGTTGTGTGCAAAATTACAAAGCAGAAGACACATTTATAGATGTCATCAGTGATAGTAACCAAAGAATACGTATGCAGTTATCTAAGGACTGCCTGGATAAAAGGACTGTCTGTCCTGGCAGGTAATCTAAGGGATAATATAAGATGTGGTAGACAAGATGCTACAAGCAGATTATGGGGCTGATTTAGATCTTGAAAGACGGATTACTTCGTCATAACGGTGGTGGATATCCCGCCAGCCGAAAAATAAATCCCATTATATCTAGGGCTCCCGGTTTTATGGTATTTATTTGTTTGCCATTTTCATCTGTATTTATCCATATTTATTTTTTGGCAATTTTATCTGTATTTATCCATATTTATTTTATTTTTTGTGAAACAATTAAGCTGAAACTAGTATATTTTCACATTTATTTAACCAATAAATATGCAGTCATGCTTGAATGCCGCCAGGTTTCAGTGATATGAACACCCGCAGAACATAAATCAATGCACTTATATAAAAATATGCAAATTTCAGTATCAACCTTGTGCATATCTACTGCTGTTAAAGCCGCTTTACTCAAATTGCTTTCTTTTTTAACCCCTTTATCTAGCAATCCACACATCTATTGGCCTGGCAGTCATGGCAGACAGTATTTTGAATTACTCAAAAAGCACCCAATTTCCGTTTTTCTCCACATTTAAAAATAAATACAGACAAGAAAACAAATGTTTTCTGTCTGTATTTATCTGTAAAAATCAGTAAAAACGGAAAACAGGAAGCCTTAGTTTATATCCCATGGGATTTATGTTTCGGAAGACGGGATATCCATCACAGTTGAAACAGAGTAATCCGTCAGCTAAGATCTAAATCAAGCCCTATGTAATTAGTAACAAGGGTAAGAAAGGTGAGTCAAACTGCTTTAGTGTCTTATGAATATAATTTCAAAACCAGTCTAATCCATTTTATATTGGTGGTGTTATTTGTCACTAGTGAAACAAATGTTTCAAGTCAACGCCGTCTCCTCGTCGTGCTTCAACATCCTACGCATGCTACGCAAGATCTTCCGATGGATCCCCACCGAGACCAGGAAGACGGTCACCCAGGCCCTCGTCACCAGCCGTCTGGACTACGGCAACGCCCTCTACGCCGGAACCACCGCCAAACTCTAGAAGAGACTCCAGCGGATCCAGAACACCTCAGCGCGACTCATCCTGGACATCCCCCGCCGCAGCCACATCTCCGGACACCTGAGAGACCTACACTGGCTGCCGGTCAACAAGAGAATCACCTTCCGGCTCCTCACCCACGCACACAAAGCCCTACACAACCAAGGCCCAGGATACCTCAACAGCCGCCTCAACTTCTACGCTCCCAAACGCCAGCTTCGATCGACCAGCCACGCCCTCGCCGCCGTTCCCCGCATCTGAAGAGCCACCACAGGAGGAAGGTCCTTCTCCTACCTGGCCGCCAAGACCTGGAACTCCCTTCCGACCCACCTCCGCCTGACCCTGGACCATCTTGCCTTCAGGAAGCAGCTCAAGACCTGGCTGTTCGAGCAATAGCGGACCCCCTCCCCCCAGCGCCTTGAGACCCTCCGGGTGAGTAGTGCACTATATAAATGCTCTGATTGATTGATTGATTGATTGAATGTAACATTTATTTAGTAGAGAAAAACCTTCCCGCTCTCTTTCACTCATTCACTCACACTCTCTGCAGGAGGATGACACACATCTCATATTTAAAATGCTTCCAGTGCAATGGGGTCTATTCTATGGTTATTGACAATAGTTGGGCTTATTTGAACACCACCGTGAATTGAGTGCAAAATGTGCAAACACTGGGCTGTAGAGGAGTCCCTTGCAAATTTGTGCACCATCAGGTTAGTGGGAGGGCGGTAATGATGGTGACTCTCACCATAGGCCAGAGGCACTGTGAAAGCGGATGTCTCACCATTTACTGCACGAGTCAACCATCAGCTGGTGCAAAATCTAGGATCATGGCCACAGTGAGCATTATGATAAATATAGCTTCTTTAGGTGCAGATTAGAATATAAAGAGCACCACAATAAACACATAAGTAAACAGATAGTAGTCAATGTGTGCTAAATTGGTACTTTGAGCAATGTGAACAATAATAGTATATCGATTGCTATTGAAGATCAGTATTATTTATTTATTCGTGTCATGGGTGATGCACATGGTTTGGTATAAGCTACTGCAGATATGTGTTTGGTGAGAATGAAAAGTGTGTATGCAAGAATGTAGAATACCATCATTTGTTTTGTGAATATACTCTAAAAGTCAATACAAATCTTATCGAAGTGAAAATACATACTATTTCAATGTCGAAAAAAGGTCTATAATCAAAATATTGGACCAGTATGCTACACAGGCATTAACAGATTTGATCTGTGAGCTGAGACAAAATAAAATTACTTTTAGATAAACAATGAGCACTGAACGCGGCTGACTGAAATGTTTTAAATGTCTTTATCGGGGACCAACAAATGTTTTAAATGGCATGTTAGGAGCAACAGAACCCGCAAAAAAGACGAAGCAAAAAGTTTACTAACATTTTTTGGACAGTCACAAAATGTGCTGGGGTTTATTGTATGTAAAGACTTGCATAGAAACAAAGACAGAAACAAATTAGTAATTACATGCAGGGTATTTCACAAGACAAGCGAATTGAAATCATTCTGCTGTTTGTTACATTTGATAAACTACCTTTTTTTTTTTAAATGTCTTAGTCATTAATACAGACGGTAACATTTTTAACGAGGCTTCTCGTGTTCCTGGTGAACATAGCATAAGGGGAATTAATTAAGGACTGCCATTACTTGCTCAATGCAGTGCTTAATTTGTAATAAAATATGTGCCAGGGCACTCCTCATCAGCCCACTGCAGCTTTAACCACCCATCACCCCTGCCAGCACTGCCAACGATAATAGACTTTTATAAACACATCATGAAATAGTCATACCTATTCTTGGTGAAACAGGGCATATAGTGGATTTTTCAAGGGATGCCAAGATTTGGTCATGCAAGTGCCAGTCTAGTACATGATGGAAGCCTGTTGAAATCTTGCCCCTGGAGCACCTCCAACACATTGAGCCAGTGCTTAATTTGAGCCAGTGGTTTCCAGTGCTCGAATATCCTTTGCTCGTGGTGCTCTGTCTGTGTAATTTAGAGATGAGCATCAAATCAGCTGTTTATTAATTCAATCTACATTAAAAACAATTAATTCCTCCCACCCGAGCCATTCTTATACCTTTGAGGGCCTGGAATAGTCTGAATTATCACACTTGTTGGAGTATTGTGGTTAGTAGGTGCATAGGCATTATTGACTATGAAATGTTAATTATTTTTTTTTCAAATATGAAATTCACCAGATTTATGAAATTGTAGGAGTATTTGAATTCTCTTCTTTTGCTCTGTAAAATACAGAGATGAGGGAAGAAGTCAGTCAGTCAGTGTGAGAAATCAATGGTTAGACAGAGTCTACACCAAGAAGAGAGTTATCGAAGGTAAGTAACTTGCTCATTGTTCAGTTAGAACGTTCCATAGTTTGGCCCTTTTATCAGAGAAATAAAAAGCTAGAGGGAGAAGACAGGAAGATGGGCAAAACAGGAAGGGAGCAAATGCAGAAGGCAGAGAAAGAGGGTGAGGATAAAGCGATGGAGAATGGAGGGGAGAAGGTTCAAGTTAGACAAGATAGGGGAATAGGACAGGAAAACATAGGCAAGGGGGACAGTAAGGTGGAGTAAGAGGGAGAAAAGAAGAAGGGGCAAGAGGAGGGAGAAAAGAGAGAGACGCGAAGGAAGCTGAAGGAGACTGGAGAATGTAAGGACAGTGATAAGGCAGAAAAGTGCCTATGAAAATTAATCAGTACTATGTTAATTTGTCTTGTGTTTCAATACGAAAATGCATTTAAAATTAACACATAGAAAATGGTGCAGAATGCACTAGGCTGACTTTCCTATTGCCAGAATTTTGGCCTAGGCCTCTTCTTTCTATAAAATAGATACTTTAGAAAAATGCTGGACCTTTCACAAGTGGATTTTAATGGATTGATCTTAAATTAACTTGTTTAAATGCTGTCATACATGCAGAATGTCCCGTGCTTTTAAAATGTATTTTTTCTTCAGCTACATATTCTTGATAAACTAGAATATACCATCCTTCATCGTCATATGTTCATATACAATTGAATAGACAGTGTGTTTTATCAATAAATGTATGCTTATACGCGATTGATTGCCACTACCTAACAGGAGATCTGCAAGCAAACGTTTCTGTCTTTAGCGTAGTTCATTGTTCCTCAGTGAAACATTTAACAAGTATTAGACCGAAAACTGCAATATTCTTCCCTTGGAACCAAGGCTAACTTGTCGCAGTCGTACAAATATTAACATGAGATGATACTTTTCTGATAATGTATCGAGAGCGTCACATGTTTTCTTTGGGAAAGATGGAACGAGACCGCTTATAGACGGAGGGTGCCTTTTCATTGAAGGAGAACTTTCGAGTTGAAACATTGTAGAAACTTGTTTTTATTTCTTTTATAATAGTGTGTTTCTAGTTAGACAGATGCCAGCCATTTCTCCTATTTTACTTTGCACTTGCTCTTTGCTGTGAGCTACTGCTTATTTATTTGCAGAGTTTTATATAACTCTGGCTAGACCCGGAGGTATCAGAGCGCTTTACATGAGGATCAGCAAGGTACTGCTGATGGTGATTGCTGTTGCTTGCCACTTTGTAGGTGAACATTTCTTTCCCCTATCACCCTGACGAGTGCAGCTACTGCTGTATCTGTTCTCCCATTTTCCTGTCTGAAATTTACCTTTGTGCAGTTGTTACTGCAACTGTATAGTAACGATTTTGGAGAGATGAGCCTCAGCTGAGTTTCACGAACTACTCTTTATGGGGAGTGCGACTTACTTTAAACTTAGTTTTTGATGCTCCTTTGATCTTTTTCTTTTCCAAGGACTCTTTTTGGGTTCTGATAAGTTAGGTTCTTTTAGACAGAATAGGAACTAATTCCTTTATGGAACATGCTGTTATTTTGATATATTGATGACTCTAACCATATTGTTCCCTATGATTTCTGTAACCAAAATATTTGATTTTCTAATTGAATAAAAAGACAAATGAAAAGAATTTACCAATCTCCTCATGAGAAATAAAGTTTTGAGAAATTTCTAAAACTCTTATCATTGACTGGACATAAATGTAATTGATGCCAATGATTACTTTGATTTGAGCTGGTTTCCTTTCGTATACTGTGGCAAAGACCTGTTGCCTCGAAGTAGAAGACAATATAGTGTGAAGTTAGAGTCCAATCTTGTAAATAAAAGGTTGAAATTGTACTAGAGAGTATATTTGGACTCTTTACGCGCTATCAATAGTTGTGAAGGCTAAAGGGAGGGCAAGTGAGACGAAGAGAGACAAATGTAGATGGGGTGAAAGAAGAATAGAGGACCGATGAAGAACGAAGGAATTAGAGCAGGTTAGGGACAGAAGGTGTTAAATGAGTTGGGACAGGGAGAAGAGAAAGAGGAGAGGAGGTGGAGGGCAAGGTGAGAGAGTGGAGAGAGAATGAAGGTAACAAGACAGGAAGAGAAAAGTGTTACAAATAATGAGCAGAGGATGAGGTGGTGTGGCCAAAGAGTGCAGAGATAGAGGATGTCACAGGAAGGACTAAGGGTAGAGAGGAAAAAAGGAAGAAAAGGATGAGGTGGGATGGAGTGACGGGAAAGAGGGGATTATAGAATGTGGAAGCATCAGACCAGTTTTCTGGGCAGAACACTGCAGTCCACTGTGGCACGGAGGGCCCTCTGTTTGACTCTCAGGGGGCAATCAAGGCTAATAAGAGTAATCCTATCTTTTGGAGACTAACATCAGTTAGTAGGGAATGGACATGGGCCTGTCAACTGCATCCGTAGGTGTTTGTGACAATCAATACCTTAGGATAGAATGCCTGAAAGTAAATCCTCTAAAGAGACTTATAATCCATTATTTATTTATTTATTTCAACTTATAAGGCGCAACAGCTACCCGCAGTGTGTTTCACGGCGCCAAGGGATAGACTGGAGAAGAAAGAACTACCAGGCTTTACAGAGTAGAGCAATAAAAAGAACTGTTTCTGAAATTTATTGTTGGAAGAGCCAAGTTTTTAGACCCTTACGGAACCTGACAAGATCAGTTTCCAGCTTCAGCCTAACAGGCAGAGCATTCCAGGATTTGGTGCCCAAATGAGAGAATGAACGACCTCCCATCTTCACCAGCCTAAATCTAGGCACAACAAAATCTCCTTTGCCGGCAGATCTGAGAGTACGGCTGGGTGTATAGACATGGATGAGATTATGGAGGTACCTAGGGGCAGAGCATTGTTTTATCTTGAAAATATAGTATAGAGCCTTAAATTTGATTCTGTTCTTGATTTCCAACCAGTGCAAATCGCGAAGGGCTAACAATGCAGATGTTTTCCTTGGAACATTGCGTAACAATCGTGCGGCCGCATTTTGAACAACCTGAAGTTTTTTCACGGTTGTCAAATCGGCACCAAGATATAGGACATTTCCGTAGTCCAGGCGAGATGTTATTAAAGCCTGGACCACCGTCCTTTGTGTGGGAACCGGAAGCATCCACAGGATTTTTTGGAGCCATTTTAATGTGGCGAAGCAAATGGCAGCCACTTTTACGGCCTGTTGTCGCATAGTTAGCTTATCATCGATCAAGAACCCGAGATTGCGAACCTGGGTCACAGGTGTCGGGGTAGGACCCATACTCTCGGGCCAATGTTGGGGGCCCCAGAGATCTTTGTCCTTACCCAGGATCACAATCTCGGTTTTGTCTCCATTTAATTTAAGGAAACTTGCCCGCATCCATCTTGCCACTTGGGACAAAACCAATTTCAGATCAGAGGCATTGTTACCTTCTCTTTTTGATAAGGAGAAGATAATTTGTGTGTCATCGGCGTATGAGAATAAGGTTAAACCTGCTTCTTCCACAATGGTGGCCAGGGGTCTAATATAGATATTAAAAAGTAGAGGGCTAAGAATAGACCCCTGGGGAACACCATACGCCGATGCACACATTTTAGAAGATGCTGTTGCCGAAAAAACCTGAAAAGTACGCTCACTCAGGAAAGAGGCTATCCACGTCAAAGCAGAGCCCCCAACTCCCAAAGATTGTAGGGATGTGAGAAGAATGGAGTGAGACACGGTATCGAAAGCTGCGCTTAAATCCAACAGGATAAGCGCCGATGTCTCCCCGCGATCGATACCGTGCCTTAGATTCTAAGTTACCCCCAAAAGAGTAGTTTCAGTTGAGTGGTGTGCTCTGAATCCAGATTGAGATGGATGCAGATAGCCTGAACTCTCTACCAACTGAGATAATTGGGAATTAATGTGCCTCTCCAAGATTTTTGAAAAGATAGGCAGCAGCGAGATGGGCCTGTAATTAGACAGGTTGGAAACATCCGCACCTACTTTTTTCAGCAAGGGAACTACCATCGCGTGTTTCCAGATCTGAGGAACACATGATTCTATTAGTGAAGTGTTCAGTAATTTCATCAGTACGCGACGGGAGTTTAGATCAAGTTGTTTTAGAATTTTTGCCGGGAGAGGATCACAGGGGAGAGCCCGATTTAATGCTCCTCAGACAGTTAGTAAAGGAGACATCATCAAAAAGTAACCACTCCGAAAGTTTGGTTGTCATGGGGACTTGGCCGTCAAGGGTTGGCACAGAAGTAGAGGAAGGGTCAGCACTCAACGGTCGAAAACCCAACGAATCATAGATCCGTTCTACCTTGGTGATAAAAAACTCCGCAAAGGAGTTGCACTGTATCTCGTTCAAAACCGGAGGAGCAGGAATGGAGTCTGCTCCTGTTAGTTTTTTCACCACAGAGAATAAAGTGCGCGGGCAATTTTGGGCATGTGTGATGGTATTGGTGATATAAGCAGCTCTTGCGATTTTGCATTGTTTATGGTAGTCTCTAAGGGCCACCTTATATGCCATCTTGCGTGAGGGAGAGTACGAACGTCTCCACTGTCTCTCGAGTGCCTTGCATTCAGATTTCGCATTAAAGCAGGAGTCGCTCTTCTTAGATGTAATCTATCTTCTAGTCAAGCAAAGTAAAGGTAATTATGCATGGTCCCTATTCTTAGTTCTCTTTGGGGCAACTGTGCAGACCTAATAGGTTATCAATCTGAAAGTCAATTGAAATAAAATATTTGTGAATTAATTCATGAAAAGTGTAAATCTTGACCTCATGGGGAAAAATCCTCTCTTTGTGAGGCAATATCACAGGAGGTGCAATGAGGTGACCCTCCTAAATATCAGTAGCATGCTATATGACAGTTCTTTTCCAAGGAGGTTTATAGGCTAAATAGGCCTGGAGAGACAGAAGATAACACATTGGCTTTGTGATAAATGTTTTCTCTGGTTGAGAATGAATGTACTCATTCTAAGGTATGGTACTAACCATTAACATCCTTAGGCCTTAAAGCAATTTTTGAAGAAGACTGTGGTATCCTCCATTGTGGCTCCTCTCTTACTTATACCACCCCTTCTGTTCCTTGGGACAGTAGAATGTTCCAACATGACATTCCAACTGTGGAGAGAGTGTTCCCTTGGTGAAGAGCTATACCTGTGCTGTGGCTAGGGTGTTACCAATAAATCTCTCTTCAAGCACATCGTCTTCCAGGTCATTCATTCAACGTTTCTACACTGAGAACTGAGGATGGGATTGTGCTGAAGAAAACCCTAACACACCAGTATGGGCACAGATTTGACTGAACCCGGAAGGTGTTAGGGTAGAAAGCGACAGAACATTTGTGGCAACTTTTTTGTGGCAACTGTCCCAGTGATGCTGTACATGTCTTAATGAGTGAGCTTTAATTTAAACTGTGCTTGTGGTCCTTTAAGCACTAAACCCTGGGTACTCACAAACATTTTCCCAGGGACCAAATTGTTTGGTCTGTGATGTAACCGAGCACTGCATCGATTCCAGAAGGGTGGTGGTCAGGGGTTTTGGCATTTGTGGGTGTGAGGATGTTGGCTGTAAGTGGGTGTATGGGAAGTGCAGCATATACATCTAGTGGCTGAATAGCACAATGACAAGCCAGAAAACCTGGAACTAATCCTGGTTTCTCCACTTCTTGACCAAATTGAATGATCCTAGGCAATTGTTTTATTTCACTTTTCCCTCCTTTTTCTTCATTATCACATATAAGAGGACCTTGAAATAGATTACTTCAGGATCTGCAAAGTACAACGTTTTCTTCTGAGTTTGATTTAAAAAAACTATATTGTTGTTCATGAATTATAGGAACCCAGGAAACCCAAAGAGTGCTTGAAACAACTGACTTGTGTCTTATTTCCTTTTTGGCATTGTTGTCAGGGGAGGGAATAATTTAATATTTATAAATTCATGTTTCAAAAGTATCATGTCAATGCACTGACATAATCTGATGTACTAAGGTAAAATGGTACTACATGTTAATAAAATACACTTTTTGAATTCCGAAGAGACTTTATTATACTTTGACAATATTGCTGCAAGAAATCTTTCAAAATTAAGGTCTTTCTAAAGTTAAGTGGTGCAGGACAGCCTAGTTACTTCCTTTCTTTCACTTCAATTAATCTTTGAACAAATGTTTGCCTGTTTATTTAATATATTTGTAAGGTTAGTGCTGATTCGAGTAAGCAGTAACCCAGCACTGCTTTTTACTAGGGGGCCACATGTAAAGGTCTGGAGGGCCGCATGTGGCCGCAAGGCCGTACTGCACTAGATGGAAGATGGCTGATGAGCAGTGTACTGTTTTCAGAAGGCAAACTTTGACTAACGTCTATACAAAGTGTGTCCTGACCCCATCACCGCTAGTGCTCTGTGTAACTCTCAGCGCTTCCCAGCCTCAATCCAACTCTGAAGTACCCCAGCAATTTTCACTGTGACTATAACTATCATCTTCACTCATTTATATGTGCCTGGAATTGTCATAGGAATTGCTGTGCTGGGTGATTGACTGTCTTTGGTAGACAGCTACTTCAACTCATGCTGGTATCCAAGACCGTTACCTCTTCCAAACCACTTCCTGAGCCCCTCCTCGCAGTCAGAACTCCCCTCACTACCAGCCCCAAGGCAGGGTGGGCCATTTAGAAGATTCACTCAGAAAATGTATTTTAGCCCTGACTAAATCTGCAGGTTGAATGCGATTCGGTAAGGATTCTAGTCAGCCCTGATTGACTGTGCATGCTAAACGTGAGCTGGGGAACTTGGCGCTGGCACTGGTACTCCTTTGTAGCCTGCTAGGAGTTATTTCTGCTGCCTTCACGTACTCTTACTGGCTGTGCTCCTGTCTCCTAGGCTTGAAGCAAACATTAATATGAAGGGAAAGGAAGGGAGTGCAATTGCGCCACTTATTGGAACCAAGTGCATTTTCGTCATTATTCTGGAAAACAATACAAATATGTCAGTAAACCAGGCTTGGACTTTTCTAAAAACAGGGAATCTCATGAAAAGGAACAGTGATTCACACACTATTGCTCCAAGAGTAAGCCAGTCACAGCTGCTGCCAATATGCAGGGGCGGGGCGGCATGGCAGCTGCAGTGGGGTTGTGGGTGGAACAGGGTTGAATTAAAAACATAAAATACAAATAATTACCTGATCCTGCTGCTGCCTCGTGCTTCAGTGCTCTTCGATTCTTCTGCTGCTCCCGGCAGTCGCTGGAACAGACTCCCCATCTGATCCAGACGCTGCTAATACTATGGGAGCAGCGCTGGGATTGGCCTGAGCGGGCTGGGTTGACGCTAGAATACAGCCAGGTTAGAGAAACCTCAGTGTGCATGGCTGTTTGGCCGGCCTAAGACAGATGGCCAAACAGATATGTGCACTTAGAGATCCACATAGCGCTCCATTCCATCTCCCTCCCATGGCCCGGCCCACCCCTCCCTCTACATGCTGGCTCAGAGCCAGCAGCTGAAAAATAATACAATAATAAAATATTTTATTTTTGGGTTGCTGGCTCTGAGCCAGTGTGGCAACTCTTCTCCTCCATTGCGAAGGTACCGCCGCTGGAGTAAACAATGCATTAACATTGATAGAAATGACTTTAAAGATCCCCACTGCCCAAATTACGCTCTAAGTACAGTGGATCACAAGACAAAGAACAGTGGTTTAGTGGTAGGAGTCCTAACTTTACTACTACTAAATGCCTTCTGTGAATACCAAAAGTAGTACGTTTAGGATTTTATCTCAGATTAGTTCTGTGAATCGGCCCCTTTGTGTTTTCCTGTCCATTGCCTTCTTTTTGCAACTAGTACAACCTACGGTTGTTTCCACACCAGACCAACAATGGGTCTTTATTGCAACTTCATTCAATCTTTTTTTCTTTCTAGGTGTACCTTTGAGGCAGCTATACCTGTCTCGCCAGACTACTTGTTTAAAAAAAAGCTTTCACAATATACATATACACATTGAGGGACTTTTTGTCATCAGACTTCATTTATTGGTCTATTGATTGTCATTCATATTTTTTCTTCCACTGACCACAGCATACAGTACTAGGCATGGGGTCAGCCCATTTTACTGATTGTCTTTCAATACTTTGAGTGACTACCCAAGCTATAGCACATTTTTCACAGCCACTTAAAAATAGTCCTTTAACTTCAGTTGCAAAGCTGGTTCAAAGTGTGCTTTATTTATTTAATTAATGTTTACAGTACTGGCTATTTATTTTGCCTGTATTTCAGGTGCCCCGTTAGATTGTGTTTATTTCCTGCCTTATTTTATAATTGCTTTAAAGTGTTTAAGTGACATTGTAGTTTCCTGCCATTTGAGTGTTTGGTTTGTTGACAATTTATTCTTATCACCTTCACAAAAAATAAAAATAAAATGAATGGCACAATAGAAAGGCTTAGCAACAGGCACTTTTTAAAGTTGACATTTATTGCAAGTATATAGTTACTACATTTAGGTGGTCGGCTGTTTTCTTTTTTCTTTTGTGGCATGCACTTGCATAAAAGATGCATTGTACAAACTATTGCACCAGCATATCAAGGTCAGACCTATTGACTTTGCCAGTGCTTGTCAGCATCCTGAGATTAGTATGCAAGCTTCCTCTTCAGGAATCACCTTTATCTCAGGTAAGATTCCACTAGTGTTCTCAAAACATGAATCAAGTTCTAAAAGATCTCACAATATTCAGTACGCATAAAATCGGTAATGCCAGAATAGTCTCTTCCCACAATCTTTAATCAGACTTGCTAGAAAACAGGAAGGAAAGTACATAGCACTGTGTGTAAGGGTGAAATTCCAAGGTGGTATTTTGATAATCACAATGTACCACCTTTTGAAGTATAACTGCCTTTTCATGTCAGAGGACAACCCCCACTGGTCTTTAAGTGTGGGGTGGAAGGGCAGGAACCATTCAGTTTTACCTTATTTTCTAGATCTCCTAAAATGAGACTTGATTCCACCTTGACAGGCCAACTATACAGCAGTACTGAGCCAGTGACGTTCGCCCACTGCAAGAAGAAGTGCTCAAACATGCACTAGACCTCAGTCTACTAGGAAAACTGGTGGTTGATATGGTTTCTTAGCGCTCAGAATTTCTAGGAGCATGGAGTCTTTGACAGGAGACCCACGAGATATAACAGTAGTTCCCTTGAACGCATTGCAGTTACAAATGTTCACCTTCTGCACGCGCTTCAGGGATACCGCGGTCTTGGGGCCTTACCCTACAGCTCAAAGATGAAAGTCCTTCCCTTGAGCCCCATCCCATTAGCAATCATCGGTTTGCCCTACATTAGCTCTTGGCAGCCCTCCTCTTCTACGCAGCATTTTCCTCCCGCACAGGTACCTCCAATACCCCATCTAAGCCGTTTGGGAGAGTGAGGGAAGCTCTTTCGTTAAAGGCAGGCACGAGACAGCTTCTCCTGGCAGGCTGCCATACTCCCCAGGTTCCTGCTCCTGAACGTGGCAAGGTGGAGATGGCAGTCAGAGATGGCCATCATTGGCACACAAAATAGTTTATTGGCCTCCTCTAGTGAGACTCTGGATGCTGGTAGAAAAATCTTGCCACACTGGTTGGTAGTATGTATCCCATACTTATACTAGGTTTTCAGACAACGTTTGTGTATTCTACAAGTGCACCCCAGAGAACGAATTCTGGCAGTTTTTCCCTTTTGCATGTTCCTTCCAGACTGATCCTGCCATGGTCTTTGTTTCTGTTTTTTTTGTTTTTTTTGTTTTTTTGTCTTGTAGTGTTAGCAGGATAGTGGGGCAGAAGTTGGAATAGTGTCAGAAGAGACCGAGAACATAGGCGCAAATAAGTGAGAGGCTTCCCCACTCAACAACTACTTAACCTGGTATGAGTAGCACATTGGGAGAAGAATGAAGCAGATTTGCTTTTGATTTGATTTGATTATCGGATTTATAGAGGGCACGAATGCCCAAGGGCGTCTTGGCGCTAAAGATGACTGAAAACTGCTCGCAGAATGAGAGGAGAGGTGTATCGAGACATCGTAAATTGGTTGAACAGAATTATTTCGAGAAGAGCCAGGTCTTTAAAGACTTTCGGAAAGATAGCAATGATGAACTATTTTTTATTGCTATTGGTATCTGATTCCAGATCTTTGCTTCTCCCCCCCATCTAAGCTGATTAAATCTGGGGGTTCTAAGTAACATGGCGCTATTAGACCTAAGGGTTCTCTGTGGATCATATTGTCTTAAGTTTTGCTTCAAAAACTTGGGCCCTGAGCCATGTAAGGCCTTATAAGCTAAGCATGCTGACTTAAACTGGCTACTCTTTTCTATTGTTAACCAATGGAGACTATTTAGTCTGTGAGCCACCGGCTCAAATCTAGGAATATCCAGAACAAGCCTGGCCGCCGCATTCTGTAAGCGTTGGAGCTTTAGTAATAGCTGTTTTTGAAGCCCTGCATACAGAGCATTTCCGTAATCCAATTTGGAGAGTGCAAGCATAGTTACTAGAGTTTTCCTGGTGCCTAATAGGACAAATGGCAATAACTTTCTTATCAATTTAAGAGTGTACCATATTGATGAAGAAAGTTTGTTGATCTGGGCCTTGAAATTTAGTTTGGAGTCAAACACAAACCCCAGGTTCCGAACGCTATCCACTGTTGATGGACAGCAGGAAGCTAGCAGGGGTGTTCAACACACTACAGAGAGACCCTCTGTCTCCTGTTCTACAGACCCTCATGTTTTGGACATTTCAAAGGACCTCAGAAGCAGTTGCTGCTGCTGCCAATATGCAGCGGGGGAGGTAGGGCAGCGGTGGGGGGAGTGTGTTGAATAAAACACTACATTTGAAAAATGTACCTGATCCGGCAGCCACTTTGCACTTCTCCTACTGCTCCCTCACGATTCTCCTGCTGCTCTGAGTCCCATCTGTCCCTGGGACAGGCTCTTGAACCAATTCAGATGCTGCTCTCATCCTTTGAGAGCAGCGCTGAAGTTGGCCTGACAGGGCTGCTTAGACACTCCGCTCAGGCACAGTGAATCTGTGCCGTTTTTCCACCAAGCTGAAGAATACAGCTGGGTTGAGAAACCTAAACGTGCATGTCTGTTTGACTGGCCTTACCCGTCCGGCCAAACAGACATGCGCACTTAAAAGTGCACAACAACTCCTTCCTGTGACCCCAGCCCTGCCCCTCCCTGCACACATTGGCGCAGAGCCAGCAGCTGAAAAATAAAATGATTTTAAAATATTGTTTTATTTTTCAGCTGCGGGCTCTGAGTCGGTTGGGGTGACGCTCCTTCACCACTGCGGAGGAGCTGTCGCTTCTCAGAAGTACTGGGGAGAAGTCCTGCAATTCTTATTGCCGCTATGGGATGCCTACAAGTCGCCATGCGCTCTATAGATCCACTTAGTTTAGTATAGTATTGCCTATGAGGCTCTCTCCAACCCTTCATCTTGGGTTCCTCTTCAGGAACTCAGAAATGGATTCCTGGTTGCGCACCTTCATGAGGACAGGACATTGACCATAATAGAGTCTGTATTATTCTTACTCCACCTGCGCTTTAATACTGGCATAGGTTGCAAAGTAGACAAAAGCAAATGTGTCTGAACTATTACCTTTTTGATATACTCGCCTCGAAAGTACCTTTAAACACTACCATGTGCTTGGTTCTGTCTGGGTTTACCACCACTGTCAGTCCTCTGCAGTCTGGTGAGCTGGCGGAAGTCATGCTCAGGAAAGGAGGGTACATATTTTGTACCCTTTATGACGTCATAACTCTTCTCTGAGATGCGTTTTATGTCACAGAAAGGGATCACTGGCATAATATCGAATTCACAAATATAGAATTACCAAAATATCAAAGAAAAAATATAGAATGCAAAAATATCGAATGACTCTCTACAAACAGGTAAGTACAAAAATATTGAATCTAAAATATAGTTTAAAAAAATATAGTCAGTCAAAATATCGAGTTTTTTTAAATGTCTTAAAAGTAATTTAAAATGAATGAAATAATAAATATAACATTTACTATTACCACTCCAGTGAGTGCAACAGTAGGGAAAGCGTTGGATAACGTAAGGGTAAAAATTACTATTCCCACTCCAGAGAGTGCAACAGTAGGGAAAGCGTTGGATAGCGTAGGGGTAAAAATTACTATTCCCACTCCAGAGAGTGCAACAGTAGGGAAAGCGTTGGATAGCTTAGGGGTAAAAATTACTATTCGATATTAAAATACTTACCTTCAATTCGATATTTTTCACCACTATATTCTGTCCATTCGATATTTTGTCCATTCTATATTTTGACTTCGATATTTAAGTAATTCTATATTTTGAATTCGATATTTTGTCTTGTTACCCACAGAAAGCCCTCCGTGCACACGTATTATTGTTGTGTGTGCTTCCAACTGCAACCATGTCTCGATTGCAGCCAATAAAAAATAAATAGTGCACTGACAAAGGAGCCCGTGTGGTCTTGAGCCATAATGCACCATTCCTTCTTTGTAGTAATTTTATCAGACCTAATAAAAGGTGCAACCTACAGGTTCTTTTCTTGGACAGAGTCAATGGCAAATACCTTTTTAAAAAAAATGAAATTAGAAAGCTAACATACCCAGCTGCTGAAACGAAAAGGGTCATACGATTGTATCGTATCTGCTCATTTAATAGCAAACACAAGTTTAACAACCTTTCTAGGTCTACTGTTTGTAAAGCATTACTTGCCAATGGTTTGTTGATAGGAAGTAGGCCTCATTCTTGGGCTAATCTTCTGAGGAAAGTAGTGAGGGGAAAACTAACCCCTCCTGATAAAAGACGAGGCTGGATTGTGCTCTCTGGATTAGTGCCCTGCATATTTATTTATGATATTAGAAGCCTAGTTTTGCTGGGATTTAGTGACATGTGGGCGATAGATACATAAAGTGTAGTGGCAACATATGAATGAACGTTCACTCAAAAGATGGAAGCAAGAAACACACATCTTCATATGTCGGCACTTTGGGGAGCAGGTTTCAGCTTCGCCACCTGTGGCTTGGCAAGGGGGAGAGCACGGTGGGAGATGGTGGAGTGCCCCTATTTCGCGTTCTAGCCTATTTTGTCTTTAATGCAGCTGAGGACGACTTTTCAGGGGAATACCCTGAAAAAGCCACAAAAGGCCCGGGTATATAATTTCAAAACAAAACACAAAATGCTTGCAGCCCTTGGACTTAGTGAGTTGGCTACAGCACTGCTCTGCTATCTAATGAAACCTGATTTCACCCACATTATTGCTGGCGGTTTGGTAGCAGGAATGTTTAGTTGGTGATAATTTCTGATAAGAGTCACTGTTTCCTTTACTTCAAGGGCAAATATTAGATGAATTAATATTCTGATATTCTTGCAGAATGTCCAATGTTGACCAACCTCAGAATGCAGGTAATTTATCTTGAGTAAATCAGATTAGCACAGAACACGATTTGCTTATCTTTAAACTTTGATCAAAGCTAATAAACTTCCTGGCTGCTCAAATCCTAAACTACAAAGCCACGGCACTGTATAAATCCTATAAACGGCATGAAACCCTCATCTTACATGCAGGTATGTTTCTCGGATCAGGTGCGGGTCCTCCTCAATGGCGGAGGAGCGCCGCCCCACTCGCTCTGAGTCAGCAGCTGGAAAATAAAATTATATTTTAGCATTGTTTTGTTTTTCAGCTGCTGGCACAGCCAGAGTGTATAGGGAGGCTTGGGGACGGGGCAATGGGAGGAGGGAGGAGGACTGGTTCGTGCACTTCTAAGTGTGCATGTGTGTTTGGCCGGCCATCTTAGGCCGGCCAAACACATATACGCACTTATGTTTCACCAACCCAGCTGTATTGAATAGCGGGGCTGGAGAAACAGCACAGAATCCCTGTGCCTGAGTGGTGCGCCAAACCAGCCTGCTCAGGCCAATCCCTGTGCTGCTCTTGTAGCAGTAGAGCAGCACAGGGATTGCACATGTAGTCTCCCACTGTCTGATGGGACCAGGAAGAAGAAAACAGAGGCACGATGTGGGAAGCGGCCGGCAGATTCAGGTAAGTCTTCCTTTTAATACAAATTATTATTAAACTATCCCCGCGCTTCCCCTCCCACACTCCACCCACACCTCCTCCACCGCCCCACCACTTTATGTTTGTGGTGGCCCCCACTGGTATCTGTTTGTGTGTGGTATTTGACAGGATATGTAAATGTGTGCATGCGGTCATGTATATCTGTCCCTGAGTGTTTATGCACACTCATGTATGTGCTCCATTGTTTATATGTTTTGGTTTGTATGCATGTGTATGTGTGTCTGGAGTCGTCTGTCTGGGGTTGTTTGTATACCTTTTCTGCATTTATGTATCGGTCTATGTCTATTTATGTGTTAGTGAGCCTGTACATATCTATGGAAGAACCTCTGTATGTCTAAGTGTGTACCTGCGTGTATGTGTCTGTGTGCTCACATGTTTGCATTTATGTATATGTTTGCATGTGTTACTGTGTCTCTGTGTGAGAGTGTATTTGTGCGTGTATGTGTGTGTGTGTGTGTGTGCATTTATGTACATGCCAACATGTGTTCATGCATTTTGCGTAACTGGTGTCTGTGCGTGCAAGTGTCTGAGGGTTTACGTGTGGCTGGTGGCACCTGTATATGTAGCTGCATTTATAGCTAAGCTTACGTGTGTTTCTGTGTCTCGGTGTGTGTGAGTGTATCTGTGAATATATGTGCCTGCAAGTGTTTGTGTGTCTGGGAGTACCAGTATGTGTGTCTACATTTAAGCATCCTACTAGGTATGTTTAGTGCCTGCACATGAACTGGTATTTTACCAGTAATCTTCATTACTCTGAGTCCAAGCCTTCTTCTGGACGGTTCTGACAAAACTGAGGTTTAGCCTCACCGCATAGAACGCACTCCGTTATTCAAGAATAACAAGCTAAAAAATATGTGCGGAAACTGCTCTCCTCCCCAATTTAGGCTCCTCCCACCTCATCGCACCTCAATAGGAAGTTACTGACTTTCCATTTTCTGTACCAGTCTACTAAGAGGAACAAACACTCATATGGGTTCCGCCCCCACATGTGGAAGAGATGGCGGTAGGGAGCCCAGGACTGTGATGAGGAAGACCTGGACCCAGAGTAATAAAGATTCCTGTTAAGTTGCTACCTCATTGTTCCAGTCCTGAGAAAACTGAGGAAATACCCAAGCTACACAATAGGCAACCATTCAAGGGTAATAAAAGAAATATTGCTTCACCCAATGTAAATATATTAAGATCAATTCTTCATGAAGAAAAAAGATCATAACTTTATTTTGACATCCATGTCTTTCGATCATTGGTTCATGATAATACATGTGTTCCAAAATTGAAAGAAAATCAATCACCTACATGCAGTATATAATGACTCTTAAGCATATGAGGTGATGACCATGTATGTGCAAAGAAAATGCTTTTTAATGAAGCACATTGAATGATTGCCCGAGAAGTAGCAACTCTCCTGGTAGATCAACCCTGAATAGGACTCAGTGGATCCTTACCAGATGTATTAAACGAGTAAAATTGCTAGCATTCGCCAAGAACTAAGAGACACCATAGAGAAGTGGTGACATTGCCCTGCAGAACCGCATGCAAAAATAAATGCATCAGTTTAAGAAACAATGCTGTATGATCTAAATTATTATATAGAGCCCTATTTACGTCTAGTGTGTGAAGCCTTCTCTCTTCCACATTTGACATTTGGTCAGGAAAAATAACTGGCATAACCAACTCTTTTATAGAGAATAAACTAGACGGAACTTTGGATGTAATTCGTTAAAGGTTCAGCTTATCTAAAAAGAAACGCAAAAAAGGAGCAAAGGAGAGACATGATCCTAGTTACACAATGCCTTGAGCGACAACATGGTAACTAAAAACTAACTGTAGAAGACTAAAACATGTAAGTTCACTTCTTGCATTGCTTCAAAGAGAGAGGCCTGTAAATACTGCAGTGCCACAGGAAGGTGCAGGGATGGACCGAATAGAGGAAACTGGCAAGAGGGAAAAAACGTTTTAGTCTAACTTCTAAATCAGACACTACAGCCATCCCTGAACCCCAGAATGCCTATTGGCTTCCAAGAGTAAGTAAGTAACCTTTACTGTGAATGGTTTATAAAAACCGTTTACAATATACATTTTAAATAAAGATCAATTCTGTAAAATCATTTGGTACGCTAAAAGTTCAGGTAAGAGATTAATAGGTGCATAATAAAGAAAGATTTAAAATTTGTGGGTCCCACGCAGGGCCGGACTGGCTACAGGGCCGAACTGGTTACTTGGCGTTTTGGCATGCGGCCGAGCTGGTGGCTGATTTAGTTGATGGGGACCTGCGTGTACTGAACAAAATTCGATTTGCTTTGCTTGTTTCGAAGCACATGCAGGTCTCCATCAACGAAATTAGTCCCCACCGCTGTGACATCAGCCACCAGCTCGGCAGCACGGCAAAACGCCAGGTAGCCAGTCCAGCCCTGACAAAGCTGTCTTAATCTAGTTCTTTTTGGGTTGCATGGTCCATCCTTCTAAACTGGCCGAAAGGACCCCATCTATGCAACCTCTTTGCAGTTTGTTTTATGCTGAGGTTAGAAATTTTACCAGCTTGCAATTCAGCTGGGGGTCGTCTAGTTTAAAGCACGCTATCACTGCTTGTCTCCATGTGCTGATCCTGCAGAGGATGAATTGTGGTCTGAGGAACCGAGCCCTTTCCTCCTTCAAGTGAATGCAGGTGCAGATCAAGTGTGCCATGTCTTCTATTCCGTTTCTGTACAGGCGGCGGTTCGTTTAGGTTTGCCCCCTCAGCCATAGTGGGAGATGCAGGATAGCTGGAAGTTTTCCCAGCCAATGTTTTGAATTTTTGTTTTGTGTTCCTCGAATATCCCAGGCTGCAGTATATCAGTGGGCTGAGTGTTTCGTAACCATTGATGGCCATCCATGCATGACTTCTTTTTGCAAAGGCGGCTTTGTCTTCTATTAGAGAAAGGCTCCTATTGGTCCTTCGCATCACTTTTTTGTATAGTGTATGTGGGTGGGTGGAGTGTCCCAGAGTTGGGAAAGATTTGTAGTTGCAAGACTGTGTTTCAAGAAGTTTATGGCCCGCGATGTAGTTCGGTGCTGTAGTTCATGCCAGAGTAGGTGGTTTAAAGTGTTCACAGGGTATTCCTGATTTTATGCCAAATGTGTATATAGGCACCCGGCCTTGCTAAGTGTTTTTTGGTGAGTCCAAATTCCAATCTGATCTGAGCTGCAGAGGCATAGGTTGGTATATTGAAAAGGATCCTATAGGCTCTGATAATAGTGCTGTCCAGAGTTTTGGAGTCTCTTCCTCTCAGGGCTTCGCTCCCGTATGAGATGGTCTGTAGGATTTTGAATTGTGCGACCTGGAGTAGAGGGGAGAGCATGGGGCCTGTCAGCTTAGATTTTAGCTGCTTCAGAGTTGTTGACAAGGCCGGTCCATTCCTTTGGATTGTTTCGATATATATATAGGGACATGGGTAGGTTGTCCTTTAAGTTTTGCGGATGAAAGCTCTGATACAGAAGTGCATTATTTACATCTGTCTCTTTTCGGAATACCTCTGTTTTCAGTTGACCTTCCTTTAGTTTTATTACTACATCCAGAAAGGAGATTTCTTGATCACTAATGGCATGAGTAAATTTGATTTGTTCAACATGAGTATTCAAAAGTTCAATTTTATGCTCGAGCATTTCTCTGCTTCCTGCCCATACTGCAAATATGTCGTCAATGAATCTCTGGTACATCATACTTTTGTTTTGCCAATCCTCATCTGCATGAATGAAATCAGGTTCGAACTTTGCCATAAATGTATTGGCATATGCCGGGGCCCCAGCAAATCCCATTGACGTTCCACTCTGTTGTAAGAAAAACTCAGTGTCCCATTGAAAATAACTATGATACAGGCAAAAATGTAGTAGTTCCAAAATAAATGTTTTTTCTGCACCGATATCAGTTTGTCTCAACAATGCCCATTCTACTGCTTCCAGTCCAGATTGATGAGGAATAGATGTATATAATGATTTGACATCTATTGTACAGAGTAGTACATTTTGGGTGACAGGAATTTCTTTTAGTTTATGAAGAAAATGGTTCGTATCCTTGATATAAGAAGGCCATTTTTGCACAAACTGTTGCAAAAAAGTATCGATATATTGACCCAATGACTCAAAAATGGTGCCACACCCAGTTACAATGGGTCTCATTGGTGGATTGTGTTTGTCCTTATGAACCTTGGGGAGCATGTATAGGCGGGGACGCCTGGGGTATTGAACTGTCAGGTATTGCTTTGTTGCTTTAGAGATATATCCAAGTTCAAAAGCTTGATCTAGTATAGTCTTAAGTGTGACTTCCAAGTCATGAGTAGGATCTTCTTCTAGTTTCAGATAAGTAAGTTCATCAGACACATGTTCTTGGACTTTATTCAGGTAGAATTCTTTATCCATAATAATGATTCCTCCTCCTTTGTCCGCTTTTTGGATGAATATCTTTTCATTTTTTTGTAGATTTTTCAATGTATTTCTGTCATAATCTGATACGTTTTTGGTATTTGATCGCCGAAAACTAAATTTTTCCAGATCATTGCGAATTGATTTTTCAAATGCATCCAAGATCTTGTGTGAGACAGGAGATTGAAATTTAGACTTGGGTTTAAACTCCAAAAATTCCGCCGGTTCTTTTTCAGGTTGTTTAGGGAGCACATTTGTGAAAAAGTGTCTTAGTCTCAAAACTCTCATAAATTTAAAAAGAGCTACCTCCGTTTCCAAAATGTTCGTATCATTGGTGAGAACAAAACCTAATCCTCTGTTTAAAACTCTTAACTCATCAGTTGTTAAATCCGTTTTAGATATGTTTATAATTAGGTTTGTCTGTTGCTCCGTGTTCTTGTTCCTTCTTTTACCTCTCCTGGTTTTGTTTTGGGTTTTCCTGGAGGTTGATTTAAATCCCCGACCTGGGGAAAAGAAGAAGACTTTGAGGTTCCAGAGGCTGAAACAGTTTCCGTTGTTTCTAATAATCCAGATGTTCCCGGAATCTGTGTGTGTGCTGATGGTCGATTGGCACTAAGATCTGTGTCTGAGACAAGGCTTTCTTCAGATGTAGTTGGTGCTTTCTATTTGGTGTAAACTCTTCTCTGGGCATATACCTCTACCCAGGTGTAAACTTAATTCAGCTTGTAATCAAGCGTATCCCTCTTGAATTTCCTAAGTTTTCCCTCCTGGATTTCTTTTGAGTGTTTATCCAGAGTGATGTTTATATCACTCAAAACTTTCTCCCAATCCTTCTTGTCCATTCTATTCTCCAAGTTTTGCTTGATTTCATCGATTTCATTCGTCAATTCAGCAATGACTCTTGCCAGTTCTTCAATTAGCAATAAAATCAAATCCAATGAATATTTATTCAGGATGCACTGCCATTTCTCCATAAACTCTTTGTTCATATGAAATCTATATAGCATTGGTTTTATAGACATCCTCAAACCACGTGGAATTCTCTTGACCTTGTGGTACTGCACCAGAGTTGATGCGTGAAGTCTCTGACTGACTTGGCGTTTTGCCAAAAATTCTAATTGTTTTAACTGTTGTCCGATTGTATTTCCTTGTACATCAGAAGATTGTACTTCTTGGATTAAAGAATAAATGTCCGCAGCTTGTTCTACTGTGTATACTAAAGTTTTCGCCCTATTATCCGTTAAGCTTGAAATCTGATCATACGACATGATTTGTTTGGGTGCGGGTGCTCCACTCCTTGGGACAATGTGACAAAATGATAATTTTTGAAGAAGCAGACCTCTATTTTAACTCATTTAATATCTTCTCAGTTAATTGTTCTGTTTGTTATTTACAAGCGTGCTGTGGAGGTGGCACGTCTGTCCTCAATCCGTGCCTTAACAATAACCTTCCTACCTTGAGTGGTCTAGCCACTCAACCTCTACGCACTGTTGCTGTATGTGAATAATTCACATTGATTGATCTTCTGAAATAAGTTTTCAATAACACTTTACTGGTTTCATTATTCAACCATAAACAAAATATTTTTATTTTTATAATTATTGATTTGATTTAAGTCATCAAACAATGCACGTTTTGCTGGAGTTTTTTAAATATTTTCAAAACTTAAAATTTTTCATTTGTTTAGTGCTTGCTACATACAGAAGATTGTGTATTTGTAAAACTTAACTTATAGTATGTACATATTCAGTTTCAGGCCCTTGAGGAAGAGTCTCTCAAGACTCGAAATGCATCGGGCTTCAACCATCAGCTTGTCACGCTTTGTAAAAACTTTATGTAATGGACAATAGTTCAAATCATGTGTGTTTCTAAATGAAATGTTATAGATATATTGTTTGATGACTTAAATCAAATCAATAATTATAAAAATAAAAATATTTTGTTTATGGTTGAATAATGAAACCAGTAAAGTGTTATTGAAAACTTGTTTCAGAAGATCAATCAATGTGAATTATTCACATACAGCAACAGTGCGTAGAGGTTGAGTGGCTAGACCACACAAGGTAGGAAGGTTATTGTTAAGGCACGGATTGAGGACAGACGTGCCACCTCCACAGCACGCTTGTAAATAAAAAGCGGAACAATTAACTGAGAAGATATTAAATGAGTTAAAATAGAGGTCTGCTTCTTCAAAAATTATCATTTTGTCACATTGTCCCAAGGAGTGGAGCACCCGCACCCAAACAAATCATGTCGTATGATCAGATTTCATGCTTAACGGATAATAGGGCGAACACTTTAGCATACACAGTAGAACAAGCTGCGGACATTTATTCTTTAATCCAAGAAGTACAATCCTCTGATGTACAAGGAAATACAATCGGACAACAGTTAAAACAATTAGAATTTTTGGCAAAACGCCAAGTCAGTCAGAGACTTCACGCATCAACTCTGGTGCAGTACCACAAGGTCAAGAGAATTCCACGCGGTTTGAGGATGTCTATAAAACCGATGCTATATAGATTTCATATGAACAAAGAGTTTATGGAGAAATGGCAGTGCATCCTGAATAAATGTTCATTGGATTTAATTTTATTGTTAATTGAAGAACTGGCAAGAGTCATTGCTGAATTGACGAATGAAATCGATGAAATCAAGCAAAACTTGGAGAATAGAATGGACAAGAAGGATTGGGAGAAAGTTTTGAGTGATATAAACATCACTCTGGATAAACACTCAAAAGAAATCCAAGAGGGAAAACGTAGGAAATTCAAGAGGGATACGCTTGATTACAAGCTGAATGAAGTTTACACCTGGGCCGAGGTATATGCCCAGAGAAGAGTTTACACCAAAAAGAAAGCACCAACTACATCTGAAGAAAGCCTTGTCTCAGACACAGATCTTAGTGCCAATCGACCATCCGCACACACACAGATTCCGGGAACATCTGGATTATTAGAAACAACGGAAACTGTTTCAGCCTCTGGAACCTCAAAGTCTTCTTCTTTTCCCCAGGTCGGGGATTTAAATCAACCTCCAGGAAAACCCAAAACAAAACCAGGAGAGGTAAAAGAAGGAACAAGAACACGGAGCAACAGACAAACCTAATTATAAACATATCTAAAACGGATTTAACAACGGATGAGTTAAGAGTTTTAAACAGAGGATTAGGTTTTGTTCCCACCTATGATACGAACATTTTCGAAACGGAGGTAGCTCTTTTTAAATTTATGAGAGTTTTGAGACTAAGACACTTTTTCACAAATGTGCTCCCTAAACAACCTGAAAAAGAACCGGCGGAATTTTTGGAGTTTAAACCCAAGTCTAAATTTCAATCTCCTGTCTCACACAAGATCTTGGATGCATTTGAAAAATCAATTCGCAATGATCTGGAAAAATTTAGTTTTCGGCGATCAAATACCAAAAATGTGTCAGATTATGACAGAAATACATTGAAAAATCTACAAAAAAATGAAAAGATATTCATCCAAAAAGCGGACAAAGGAGGAATCATTATTATGGATAAAGAATTCTACCTGAATAAAGTCCAAGAACATGTGTCTGATGAACTTACTTATCTGAAACTAGAAGAAGATCCTACTCATGACTTGGAAGTCACACTTAAGACTATACTAGATCAAGCTTGTGAACTTGGATATATCTCTAAAGCAACAAAGCAATACCTGACAGTTCAATACCCCAGGCGTCCCCGCCTATACATGTTCCCCAAGGTTCATAAGGACAAACACAATCCACCAATGAGACCCATTGTAACTGGGTGTGGCACCATTTTTGAGCCATTGGGTCAATATATCGATACTTTTTTGCAACAGTTTGTGCAAAAATGGCCTTCTTATATCAAGGATACGAACCATTTTCTTCATAAACTAAAAGAAATTCCTGTCACCCAAAATTTACTACTCTGTACAATAGATGTCAAATCATTATATACATCTATTCCTCATCAATCTGGACTGGAAGCAGTAGAATGGGCATTGTTGAGACAAACTGATATCGGTGCAGAAAAAACATTTATTTTGGAACTACTACATTTTTGCCTGTATCATAGTTATTTTCAATGGGACACTGAGTTTTTCTTACAACAGAGTGGAACGTCAATGGGATTTGCTGGGGCCCCGGCATATGCCAATACATTTATGGCAAAGTTCGAACCTGATTTCATTCATGCAGATGAGGATTGGCAAAACAAAAGTATGATGTACCCGAGATTCATTGACGACATATTTGTAGTATGGGCAGGAAGCAGAGAAATGCTCGAGCATAAAATTGAACTTTTGAATACTCATGTTGAACAAATCAAATTTACTCATGCCATTAGTGATCAAGTAATCTCCTTTCTGGATGTAGTAATAAAACTAAAGGAAGGTCAACTGAAAACAGAGGTATTCCGAAAAGAGACAGATGTAAATAATGCACTTCTGTATCAGAGCTTTCATCCGCAAAACTTAAAGGACAACCTACCCATGTCCCAATACATGAGAATAAAACAAATTTGTTCAGAATCTGATGACTTGGAAAAACATCTGACTACACAACACTCCAAATACATAGAAAGAGGATATCCCCAAAAAGTTCTAGAGAAAACAAATGATCGAATTAAAACTTATGACAGAGAGAACCTACTGAGACAGAAGCCTAAGAAGACCCAGGACAGACAAGTTTTTGTGTCAAAATTTTCCACAAGTTCTGTTAAAATAAAACACATAATTTCACGACATTGGGAACTCTTACAACATGAACCGGATTTTGAAGGGATTTTCTCGCAGAAACCGATTTTTGCATACACCAGGTCAAAAAACCTGAAAGAATTACTACAGTCATCATCTACACAACGGGAACAAGCACCTAAAGGCATGAAACGTTGCATGAATTGTGTACATTGCAACAATGTTATTATTGGAGCCACTATACATCATCCACAAACAGGCAAATTAATATCACTTTTCTACACGTGTGATTGTAATTCCAATAATTTAATTTATTACATCAAATGCCCATGTGGAAAACTCTATGTGGGAAAAACTGAGAGGAAACTAAAACTCCGTATTTCGGAATATAAAAGTGCCATCAGAAATGTCAACATGAAGAGCAATCTTGCAAAACATTGGTTTGATAACAAGCACAACATATCCCAATTTAAGTTTTCAGTCCTGGAAAAGATGAATCCACGAGAAGGAGAGGATCTCACCAGATCCCTCCTTCAAAGAGAAATATTCTGGATGAAAAAGCTAGGGACTCAGGAGCCAAAAGGGCTCAACGAAAAAATTGACTACTCATGTTTTTTATAAACACAAAAAATAAAAAGAAGGGGGGTGCACCCGTAGGTTGATGCATCTGTAGTTCTCTGACTGTGAAACAAATATCATGTCCGTATTGTAAATATTCTGCATTTTGCCTTTATCATTCCTATTATTATTATTATTTTTATTTTTATTTATTTTTTACACTTTGGGTTCATTCACTCTTGTATATTTTATTTTCACTGATATGCATGGCACAGAAGGGGTTCTAACCCTAAGATTTGAGTATTTGGAACGTTTTAGGCACAGGAGTAATGGTTCCTGTTGTTTGTTTGACACTATCGAGGTTTTTTGACCAGGTTAAGATGGCGCTTAGAGGAAATTACGGCGTAGTCCGTTTTTGATGTTGTTTACGAAAGTGAACGGCAGAAGCTGTAGTCGACAACTAGTATAAGGAGAGAGATTTTCTCCGAGCTTAGTGTGGCGACTGGCACCGTATCGAGTGGAAAAGGAGTACGCAGTAGAGTGGTGACGTTGAAGGTAAATTTGGGCGATTGCGAGTGCAATAAACTTTTAGGGGTTTAGATAAAACGCGAGTGTAAACAGTGTGTTCCGTGTTTCAGGTGTAAGGAAGGTTGCCGTTTTCGAAGGTAGTGACAGTTTGAACACAGAGAAGATTAACCGAGGTAAGATGGTGTAACGCATCAGTGCAATAGAAACAGAGTCTTATCACTCACTAGGTTGAGTTCTTGACAGTATCGGTATCATTGGTATCTTTGATAGGTGGTGTATATTCATTTCTGGTTTCAAATGTGAGTATTGTTTATACTGTTTGTTACACTATAAGGTGAGGTGGGGGAACGTGCACGTTTTGCTGGAGTTTTTTAAATATTTTCAAAACTTTAAATTTTTCATTTGTGTAGTGCTTGTTACATACAGAAGATTGTGTATTTGTAAAACTTAACTTATAGTATGTACATATTCAGTTTCAGGCCCCTGAGGAAGAGTCTCTCAAGACTCGAAATGCACCGGGCTTCAACCATCAGCTTGTCACGCTTTGTAAAAACTTTATGTAATGGACAATAGTTCAAATCATGTGTGTTTCTAAATGAAATGTTATAGATGTATTGTTTGATGACTTAAATCAAATCAATAATTATAAAAATAAAAATATTTTGTTTATGGTTGAATAATGAAACCGGTAAAGTGTTATTGAAAACTTGTTTCAGAAGATCAATCAATGTGAATTATTCACATACAGCAACAGTGCGTAGAGGTTGAGTGGCTAGACCACTCAAGGTAGGACAGTAGGTGTATCATGCCTACTTCAGTGTGGCTGATCAGAACCATGTCGTACGCATATAGGATGCTGGATAAACCCTCACCACCCATTCTTGGAGCGTGTGCATTGCACGACTTTGGGGTTTGCGTCAGGTCTTCCATATAAAGATTGAACAGGTTTGAGCCCTTTGGTGGTAGGGATGTGCCTTGAGAGGTGTGTGCCATCACCCAACTTTACCTGCACCCAGGTTCCTGTGTGGAGGTATATTAGTATGTCTAAGAGAGCAAGTGGAATTTTCCATTGCTAGTTTTTCCCTAGCCTTGTTCGATCTATGTTGTTAAATGCTGCCCTGAAGTCTATAAAGCAGAGACGCAGCCTCTGTTTGGTTGACTTGGCCATATCCATGAGGGGTGACATGGTTAGAATGTTGGTTGTTATGCCGGTTGCTTTGCAGAACCCTGTCCGCTTGAATGAAATAATTTCATGTTCCGCGGCCCAGTCTTGAAGCTCAGTTAGTAAAGTGCTGGCAAAGTATTTTGCCTTGATGTCAAGCAGGGCAATAAGGTGGTAGTTTTCTGGGGAGGTTTTATCACCTGATTTACGAATTGGAGAAATGACAGAGCCCTTCCACGAAGCTGGGAGTTGACCCATCTGCCTGATTTCATAAAAGTATCTGCCCAAAAGTCTGCATCTTGTTTGAAGTTGGCTGGTGAAATTCCATTTGGTCCTGGTGCTCCCTTTCTCCTGCCCTTGGAGATCTGGTATTTGATTATGGCTAAGCGAGTTGGCCTGTCTGCTTCTTGATATAGTGTGACGGTGTCCGGAGAGTCATTGTTCCGTTGGCTTCCGGTTAAGATTGGACCTGTCGTTGTGCTCTCCCAGGTGTTTCTTGATTGTTGGTGGAAGTGGAATTTCAGGAAGTGAGTCCAGGTCTCCTCAGAAATGTGCGATGTCACTTCTCCATGTAGGGGTTGCATTACTTCGTTTACCGTTGCCCAGAAGCGCGTACTGAGAACGAGACCGTGCTGTGTAAAAACTAAAAGGAAACTAGAGTGTAATCTAATGTGGAGCATGCAGTCTCAGTGTAGTATGAAGCTGCTGGTGGGGAGTAAGTGGGGATTCTGCCATTTAGTACCTGAAAGTTGAGGTGCTCTAGGTCTTCCAAAATGCACTTGGACATCTTGCTTGCTCTACCGTGCAGGATTCTCTTTTGTTCAGGAATGTTCCACACCAACGACTGAGCCAGTATCTCTTCTGCAGTCGAAGAGCCCAGATGATGTAGATTGAGATCCCCTGAGAGAATGAGGTTTGGAGTATTTTGTTTACTTATGATTTTCAAAAGATGGTCCATCAAGTGCCTAGTATCTTGTTTTTTTTTGTTTTGGGTTTACATAGGCATTAAGAATGATCACCTCCTCTTTTTTCCCTCTAATGTTGAGGGAGGCCTTGATAGTCTTGACCGACGATGAGGAAGAAGGAATTTCCTTTGCGGGAGAAATACTTGTTGACACATAGGTTGCCAGCCCGCCTGATAGATACCCACATTGTGCTTTTCTGATTGCTGCTACGTGAAAGCCTATGAAATCCTGTAGTTGATGAGCTTCGGCCATCCATGTTTCCTGTAGCAGCACTATGTCATATGATCTCATGTGTGATGCAAACTCTGGGTCAGCTGCTGTGCTTCTAAGACCACTAATATTCCATGAGCAGAGGCGACTTGATCTGCTAAACCCTTCCATGAGTAGAAATTGCTAAGCTGAGAGAAACCCATTTCTAAGGAAATCAAATATTTCAAATGGCTCACAAGAAGCATCTTGAAAGTCTTTTACTAGACACCTATATTCAAAATTGGGCCAGTGCTGAGCGTAAACCTTAAGAATTCCCGAACAGCCTGAATGCTGTATGAAGGAAGCCAATGACTCGAGCAACCTCTGGCTTCTAGACTTACCCATTCAAGATCCATATCCTCAGGTGTAGTCTCATTCAAGTTGATTCTGAGAGACCAAGAACTCTGAGTGGAAATTATGGATCAGGAGTAGCCAAAGAGACTGTACTGTCATTTGTAAGAGCAATGGATACCATGGGTGATGAGGCCAACATTGGACTGCACCTGACACAAATGATTCACATGCCCATTCTCCTTCACGAGAAGACAGATAGCCGTTACAGAAACAAGATTAGACTCTGCCCGCAAGCATATTTCCTGGGCTAGATCTACTAAACTCTGAGCACAGTTTTCCCTTGTCTGTTGACACAGGCCCTTGCTCCCCTATACTGACAACATGTCCTCAAAAGATTGGCAAGAAATGCAGAAGGGCTTGATGAATCGGCACCAATTCCCTCCAGTTGAAAGAAATGGTTATCTCATCCTTAACCCAATGATCCTGTAATGAATGGTTATCTATGGCTGTCAAAGGTTGAGCCACACAATACCCTCACAAATGTCGTAATCACTAATGGTGAAGGAGGGGCTAATGGAAGACCCCTGTTCAAATGTTGCTGCCAACCACCAATGAACTACTTGCAAATTTGGGTTGTTATTAAAATCAGAACTTCGTAATTCTTAGAAGTCAAAGAGCACCATTTTTAAAAGATGTCTACCCAGAGGGAACCAATGTAACTGAGCCCGATACCATAAAAAATAATGGGGTTGCCCTGTGTCCCTCAGAACCTGTTTATATAATGTTATAGATTTCAATGCGTTCTGTTGGGTATCCCAATTTCTTTGCGTGAAAAAAAATATGTGGTGTCCAAAATGTCACAACTATCTCTAAAGATCAATGTATGGCCTGAAGGAGTAGAAGGAGTTGGAGTCTATTTTGACCATTTAGTTAACACCCCCACAATGCAAATATTAAAGTAGACAACACACAATAAAGCCAATAATTATTAAGTATATTCAAAGTCATATACCCAAATAATTCAAACAAATTTCTTTGTTTTCGGCTGTCACAGAAATAGTAAACTACGTGACTTGCAATGCATGACTAGGCTTGCCATGGACAAGAAACTGTGCATGAGGCCAAGCGAGGCATGGAACGCTCACCGTTTTGTAACTTGAGTCAATATCCACTATATAAGGGTAACTGGACTCATCCAACCCAGGATGGAGCCTGCAGCAAGGATCAAAAAGTATCCACACAAATTTCTTCAAGGAAAGGGGGGGTGCAGGTGGTTTGGTTATATTCCCAAAATTACCTGTGAAATAAAAAAATATATAATATCATTAGGACTAGGCTCACATTGCACAAGGCGCTATGCCTAACGGTCAAGGTAGCATAAAATGCTCATCGTTTTTTAACTGGATTCAAAATCCACTATATAAAATGTGGTACTGTTACACAAACTCTGCAGAATCCCCAGAAGTTTCTACTAATAGAAAAGAATGAACTAAGTTAATCAAGGGGATAGTACAATGTTAGAGGTAGCAGCCATCAAGACTTTAAATTAAATCAGTCTCCCTGGCTGCATTTGGCTTCCAACAGCCGCGGAAAGACTTTATTTGGAGTGGCAAGTTGTTTCTGGTAAGTCACTGCCCTGCTTTCCCCCAACCACGATTCTAACATCACACTACCCCTTAGATTAACTTAATACATTCTCGGAGCCACAGTCAGAACACTGACATGATCGATAAACAACTACTGCCTCTTAGATCGGCTAGTTTCTACAGGCGCTAAAAACCATGGCCCCCTAGATCTCGCGAGACAGCTACCATGTTAAAAGCAAGCATGGTGGCATGGGAAGATTGCAAAACGAGGGTCCCCCTTTAATCTAGAACTGCTCAGCCGTAAGACACAGTAAGTTAATCAATCCATTTAAGCAAATATGAAGAGAAAAACCTTACTGCATGCCAGTATAGCGGGATTCCCATGCCTTAAACCCATGTAAAATAGCAATCTCTGCCGCCTAAAGCACAGCACAGGGGAGCTACCCACCATGTTTCTACTTCACATAAAGTTTTCTTTTAGAGAGTGCTAAAGCAGGACATAGAGGGCCTGAATACGATCTTAGTGGATGGGATACTCCGTCACAAATGTGACGGATATCCTGTCTACCATTTTAGAAGTTCTATAGGATATAATGGAACTTGTAATATGGCGGATGGTGTTGTAAGCAAATCTAGGACCCTATTTAAATATTCCCTATTTATGCCCTTGTGTGGTTATATCAAATCATATCCTTATAAAGGCATAAGAATCATACCCATATTAAGTCATAGCCAATGCAGTCCAAATACGGCAAGGCTACTCCCATAGACTCCTAGAAAGCACAACGTGTTCTTAAACAAACCAAGCCTTCAGCAGCCCGGGAATTCCCCCTGCTTCTGTATTGATTTGTCCTAGAACTCCCGGAGTCCTGAAAGAACTTCGAGTTCTTAGTGACGTCTTATGTCCACCCTTACATCAAACTCGGCACCTTCAAGGTATAAATATACCAGCATTTGCCCTAGCAAAACACACGGTGGTTTGGAGCAGATCGGCTATCTACTTGCCTGACGCCCTACTGTAGTGAGTGCCGAAGGAAGCCGACCCTCCCATTGACGCACTGAGAAAGACGCTGTCTTTTCTCCTGCCGAGAAATCCAGCTCCAGTGTTTCCCGGTCACCCTTGCGGGTTGCTGGGAGATCGAGTCCTGAGAGAGAGATACAAGACCTCCTTCATTCTATAACCAAGGTACGGAGCTGATTAGACCCTTAGAGAATTCTTGATTCAGATTCTTGGCAAAACTATCTTAACTTAAAACTGTAGATCACTTACTCCTTCCCACGTACTAGGCTTAGGTTAGGTACACTGAGGTAGGCGTATCTTAGAAGCACCAGTTAAGCACCTTTAGTCATGATTTTATCAATGTATATATTTTATCTATTTTAAACACCGTATGGCTTAGAAACCATACCATGCTTTTACAGTATTATTTCATAATACTCATTTTACTGTACACACTTTACTTTATGACAAGTATTGCAATTGTGGCAACTCACTTCTCTTGCATGAGAAAGAAGACTGTTCAATAAATAACCTCTTTTATTGAAAACGCCCGTCTCTCGATTTCTCTGCGCTTCTGGTGAAACTAAGCATGCACGATTGACTGAGTAAAATAGCTGTCTATTGTTTCCGCGACTCTGGAGATATTCTCCTTATTCTGGAGGGAGCAAAGTTGTCATGTTTATGCGGTTGTCAGAAACTAATCCCTTCTTGTCTATTCAGGAAACTTGATCTGCAAGCTTTCTGTCAAACAAAAATGACGGGAAGTGAAGACGAAAGTGAAAGAGAACCGTTAGCAACTCAACTATTAGCTGAAGACACAAGTCTTCGACAAAATGACCCGGATGCTATACTCATCCCGGTCAATGTACGGAAGAGTGTAACTTACAAACTTATAAACAATGGAGTATCATCAAGAGGTGGTACAGTTATATTTGTGGTAGAGGCACATGAAAATCGGCAGACAGAGGTATTCTATTCATGGATACATTTTCCAGCAGCAAATGCTGTGACACACGATTTCCACTACTACAAAGCAGAGAAATCGCCAGCGGAATACGTTCCTTTCGAGGACGTTGAAATTCCACTAACCTACCAAGAGCATCAGCTCTGGTTTAATGGCGCCCTAAAACATCAAAATCACATCACCAGGCTCGGTCCACTAGGTAGACCAGGAGCCACATGGCCGTTTCCAGCTATACACCACATCCTGACATTGAAGAAATGTCAGACAGAGAACTTTTAGTTCAACTAAAACAATTAATTAAAATACATAGACAATTGGACCAATATGTCATGCGGACTTTAACAGTCCAACCAGCAATAAAAATTCCACAGCACACCCCTCACCAGGGGAACACAAATAAAATTACACCACAGACTATACAATCAGTCATTGGCAAATTATCAGCAAAACGGGAACAAATTCCTTTCTGGTTAGCTCAAAAAATTACTCAGATAGAGGCAGTATTTCCTGATACTACACCTAATGAGAAACACAGAATTCTGACAATCTGTCTACCAATGGGGATCGCACCACATGTGGAGGACTGTGACACCTGGGGAACAGTCTTTGCTTTAATATACACAAAAACACATGGTGTTCCGTCTATGGCGGTTATACCAGACGTACTAAGACAGATTCAAAATGAATGCGGTCCAGAACTTGCTTTAAATCTAGGTATGAAATTACTGAAAGACTTTAAGCAAGTCTCGGCTATATTACTAGCCAACATAAAAGGAGAAGCAGCATCTGTGGCGATCCGCCAAAAGTTAAAAGAAACAGAAGTAACAGAGCAACCTTTTGAACTTGCCAGAATAATTGAAAAGTGCTATGAAGAATTAGGTAGAGATAGTTTGGGAGGGAAACCACTAAAACCCCAACTAACTGAAAATCCTGATTTTTTTTTAATTAAGAATAATCACAATACTCCAAAAAAGAGATGGGAGGGTAATAAACAAACCATTGCCAGAGAAAAACAGTTTCAGTCCAGAGGAAGGTCTCCACAACGGGAGCCCTCTGAAAAAAGATACAACCTTAGAGATGGGGAAAAATTAAGAAAACCTGACAGATATCAAGATAATGATACACGTCCCTCTCGATCTTTTCAGACTTCCTCACAGAAATCGGAAAGAAGAGGACGGTCAGAACATAAAGAAGAGCGCGTCAAGTCCAAAGACAAGGAACCTGCTCATCAAAGTAAAAAATTACAATTTCCCAAAAAGAAGGTAGCCAGTATTAAAATAAAACATGCCGAGGACACAACTCAAAAACGGAGAATGGGCCCAGACAATGCTTGACAGCGCAGCAGAAGTGACCATAGCTCGTAAGATCCTGATGAATCTTCTGGAGACAGTGGACACGAATGAATACATTCAGGTGGAAACTGCAGACACCAGAGTTAGTGTACCCCATAAATTATATGAAATAACGTTACGTATAGAGGGGGATAAAACTAGGAAAATAAGAGGTCTCTTTTGGGAGAATCTATCTAAGGGCTATGATATCCTTCTAGCAGAGAAAGACTGGCCACCAGAGTTTGTCAGGGAATGCCCACATGGCGAATAAATGATTATGCCTGCCTTCTCAAATCACATTCCAATTCATAAAAAATACACATATGCTAGTAAATGGGCAGTGGCCCAAGCCCCTGCATTATATAAAAATCATGTAGGATGGGATGAGGATGCTCTTCACCATAAAATTCAGTTAAAAAATCAACCTACTGCACAGAGGCAGTATCCTGTTAAGCAAGAAGCTAAACAACAAGTCAGGGAGATCTTAGATCAACTTGAATATCAGGGGGTGATTGAAACATGGACCTCACAAATGAACAATCCTTTGTTTCCTGTCTAGTTTTGGATTACAGACACCTAAACTCTTGCTGCAAAACATTTGCAGTACAAAACTCACACAGTGCAGCACTAATGAATAACATCGTGCGCGAAAAATATAAAACAACATTAGATATCTGTCCTTCAAGACCCAGGCCAAGAAAACAACTGGGATTTGCTTCGGGCTGCTTAAATCTATCAGGAAAATCTTGACCCTGCTCCCTCCCTCCTCCCAGAACGGAGCTCATCCATGGCCTCATCCTCTCAAGGCTGGACTATAGCAATGCCATATATCTGGGGGCCCCCGAAGCAACCTTCAATAAATTGCAAAGGATCCAGAACGCTGCGGCATGGATCCTTACCAACACTCCGGCCAGATCATCGGCCAGACCAGCTCTGAAGTATCTCCACTGGCTCCCAGTGAGAGAGCGAGTCGAATTCAAGGTTCTCTGCCTGTCCCATAAACTCCTGCAGGACAAAGGTCCCCCATCCTCAAGAAATTCATCAAGCCCTACAAAGCCGCAAGATCCCTTCGCTCTGACCACAAACACCTTATTACTACTTTCAGAGTGAAGAGGGCACGCACTGGCGGACGGCGTTTTTCGGTGAACGCGGCCCGCTTGTGGAATGCCCTACCCCCCACACTTAGGATGGAGCCAGATTACCTCCGGTTCAGAAAATCTCTGAAAACCCACCTTTTCCCCTGATCTCCTCCCTCACATTATCCTCTTCAGTGTCCGGATCTTAGCGCTGGGATGCTTACGGGTTACTACGCGCTTTACAAAACCTTAAATTAAACCTTAAATATTTCAAATCGTTTCTTCTGTCAAAACATTGCAACAGAAAGCAGGTATTTGACCACTTTCTCCAGTATGGAGGCTCAAAGGCAATTCTGTTGTTTCCCCCAGGGATTCATGAACAGCCCAGGATTATTTTCAGCCAGGGTAACAGAATTACTACAAATGTATGATGATGAGGCATTATCTTATGTCGATGACATCTATCTTACAGACGATGACCTGTAGACACACTTGAAAAGGGTGAACACCATAATACTTGGGTTCGCATCTGAAGGGTACAATTTCAACTTTAAAAAATCACAAATTGCCCACCTCACAGTCCTATTTCTAGGATATGAGTTATCAAGTGAAGGGCAAGGCAAAAGCCTAGCAGACAACTTCTTAGAGAAGTGTGCAGTACTCCAAGCTCCAAAAACGCTGAAAAACTTACAATCAATTCTAGGTTTCCTGAATTTCGGAAGAACTTACATTCTAAACTACGCAGAGAGGGTTAAACCCCTCTACGAATTAATAAAACCTGATTTCAAAACAATTAATTGGACACAGAAACACACAAAAATTTTACGATCAATACAAACAAACATTTTAACTAAAACAAAACTGCAAACATGCGCAAACAAACGCAACCTTGTAATCCGAGTCATCCCAGGAAGATGCGGATTTACATACCTGACCTCTAATGAGGGAGAAACGGTACCAATAGCTTATAAATCACACTTGTACACACAATCTGAAATGAAATTCAGTTCTACTAAAAAAATTCTGACTGCGGTCCAAACTGCTGTAGCAAAAGAAAGTGCCCTAGCCCAAGGGAAGAGCATATCTGTTTTAACAGCAGTATCAGCCCCTGAGGCAGTAACAAGACCAAGCATTTTGAATGGTATGGCATTAGATCCAAAATGGATACAATGGGAAAATTCTCTTGCTGCAACAGACGTGATACACGCATTTGATCCTAAATAAAAAAGCTAGATCATCTAGAATATGAACATGAATGTCCTCTGTCAATCGAAATTCTGCCTCTCGAACAATACACCTGTGTAATCTACACAGACGTATCTGCACAACACTACGTTGTGGACAAACAAGTTTACAATGCAGCATGCGCGATTGTTAAAGGTCGCTGTCGCTTAGGTAAATTTAGACCCATGGTCACTAAAACTGAATCACTCAGAAAATGTACAGCTCAGCGAGCTGAACTACGAGCTTTAAAGATGGCGTTTGAAAATGCCGATCGCGAATTCCCAACGGTAATAGTGTGCGATTCGTATAATTGCGTCCATTCTTACAATAATTTCATGCAGACCTGGATTGAAAAGGGTTACAAAGATGAGACAGGTGCCACAATAAAGCATAAAAAACTATGGGAACAAGTAGTTCTTTTGCAGAAAGAACTACAAAAGACTCACGTGATACATTGCAGAGTCTGCGACGTGATGGCGTTCACGTTGCAGGGAATTCATTGGCTAACAGAACTACAACGGCAGCTGGTCATCCGGCTTCCATAGCTAAAAAAAAGCGTTGTAAAAAAGAAATAGATGGAGAAACCATGCTGGCGGTAAAAGCCTCCTTAAAAGGCGACTATGCGGCATTACCTCTCAACTATCCACTCAACAATACATACTTAATTGATGCAAACTCCGTTAATTTTGCTCGAATCCCTGGAGTGGGGGGACAGAGTAATTCCAAACACGAACCGGAGGGCTTACTTGATTCAAGAAGCACACATGGGAATGGGTCTGAGGCACCGAGATCTTGAAATCTCTAATAGAACTGCAATCAAAATACTGGTGGCCGGGGATGAGCGTGCATGTTTTTAACTTTGCATTAAATTGTCAGGACTGCAACAGTTATCGCAGTTGTGAACCGAACCAGATACCAGCCCAGATACCTCTATTAGACAGCATTAGGCTATCTACACGCAGACGTCCACAAGGAAAGAAGCGATCCCATAAATATTAAGACGAGATTCATTTGGATGTGGCCCCAGCACTCGGCTGACTCCAGAACTGTTATAAAAGAATTGCGAGTCTTTATCGGCACATACGCAATTAGCATGCTACATTCTGACCAGGGTCCTGCGTTTAGCTCTCGAGCTTACAAGGAGGCCATGGCCAGCCTGGGCAATGCATTCCGGTACTCTAGTCCATTCCATCCCGAGGGAAATGCGGTAGTGGAGAGAAAAAACCGTGACATAAAGCAATCTATAACAGCGAGGGTATTAGGTTTGGGTGATGGGTGGGTCAAACATCTAATAAGTGTCCAACATAGTCTTAATAATCTGCCAAGACATTCTCTGGGTGGAATCACTCCATATGAACTTTTGTTTGGTACTAGAATGATCATCAGTGATCTCGATAGTCAGACTTCAGTGGTGGAACAAAAAACCTTTGATATCACAGATCGTTTGGCTGTTTTACAGGAGTTAAATGAAACAAGAAGAAGTCTGAGTAACATAAAGCTAAAGCCAACGGCCACTGAAGAAAAACCACCTTTCCCAGCAAGACCTGTCTGGATTCCAAAGATTGGGGATCTGGTCAGAGAAAAGATCGCGGTGAAGAAGGAATTTGGGCCTTCTTACAGAAAAGCAGTACCTATCTTAGCAATCAGCGGAACAAGATCAGTAGTACTACCGCCCCTTGCTGGTAAAAAGGAGAACAGAGTTGTATCAATCGACCTGGTAAAACCACAAGCATGTGGCCAATAATAAGTAGTAGGCCCAGTGGACTCCCAAGATATAGCAGAAGACCAAACCTTGCTACAATTCAAGAGGTTCAAACTGAGAGACTAATCACACTTGATAAACCTGCAGTGAATAAAGAAGGACTATGCAACAAAGCCATGGAACATGTGCCTCTTGAAACCCAAATTACAACAGTTCGTCAAGAAACTCCAATCTACAATGATGTAGCCTATGACTATACAAACCCAAAGATTAATGAAAATCTGGAAGCAATTACAACAATTGACAGAACTGCATCTGGCTACTTCATCAATTTCGATGACTTTTCTGAAGATCCAAGTGAACGTGAAGAAAAGCCAGCAAATAAAACTTTCAAAGAAAAAATAACTGAACTCTTTCATCAACTTGGAGAAACATATCTGATTTCACCATGGATTGAAGTGTGGATTGTGTTAGGTGTACTTTTCCTCCTACTCTGGCTCATTTTGGTTTTATGCTTGGGAAGATTTATTGATGGAAAATACTGTACAATGGACACAGCAAGTCAGAACATCAACTTGGTTCTAAAGCCTCACGGATCATCTCACATTGAAAAAAGAGAACTATCATCAGCGAACATCACAGGCATTCCTATACCTGGTGGTGTAGCATGGGATGCTACTGATTACGACATTTATGGCCCGATTGAACTCTTGAAATATCCACCCCAGTTCAAGGTTTCTTTAAGTGACTTTGTATCACCTAGCACTTTCTCTGATGATTGGGACTTTGAATCGATTAATAATATGATGTCAGATTTAGAAATGTCAGCAAAATTTACAGAACATAACTATTTAGAAGTTTCATCAGATTATGAAGAAATGTATTGCTTTAATCATTATGGTCACCACTATTTGCATAAATCTGCTAATCCTAGAAATGTTTTTACTTATAATCAATGGGAACATTGTCCAACACCGTCAAAAGGCAGCTCGAAAACATTTTATGAGAAATTCCCATACTTCTCAGGGTTTAATACAACTGATCCAGAAACGTTTTATTTTAAAATGATGAATAAGACAGGAATGAAAAACATGTTGACAAATACTAAACTGATTTATTCTGCAAAATTTTATGAAAAATTGTCTACATTTGGTTTTGAATTTTGGAAAAACAACATTGAAACAAAAACCATCTGGGGTACAAAAGACTGGCAGGTACAAGGTTTAGAATCATTATTCAGAGCCTGCATGATCCCAGAACAAATAATATTCCTGAATGACACCATTCAACAAACAACCTGTCTTGGCCTAGCCAAGATAAAGGACTTAAACAAAACGTCTATACCAAAGCCCATACCTGATAGTATTAGCTCTACAGATGCGGAGATAGACGTGTCTCATATTTTACACCAAAACAGAACTAATCCTGATTGGAGAAAATGGTTGATCTGGCCCACAGACACTAATGACTGTCAATATAGATTCCTGAACAACAAACAGGGGTTCAAACAGAACAGGCCAGACCCAAGATATTCCCAGAGACAACATCCAGGGATAATAACAACATACAGTGTAGGAAAAGTATGCCTCGAATGGCTGCAGAAATCTACACTACCTGAAATTAAGCAACACTTAACTTTACTTAAAGTAGGTGCTGACTTGCGAGATTTCTTATTGGGACCTCGCAAATAGCGTCAAAAACGTTTCATATACGCCGGTATATACGCTGCTTACAATGAAGCTTGGAAAGTAACGCAAATTGAAACTGCTGAAAAAATACGAGAAATTGATCGTATTAATTTGGAAAAAACACTCTCTGTAGTGGACAATGGGTTAACGACTCTGTCCTCCAGAATTTATTCACTGGACAGCATTGTATCATCTGCTATTGATATAATAGAACAGCATATGCTAATGTTACAACATGCCTCAAAAAATTATAAGTACATCATTTCAACCAGCATTCATGGATGTTGAACATATTCATTATACACATTTATTAGAAAAAAATTTCACATGATTAATCTGAAGCAAAATGTAAATCCATTCATAAATATTCAGAATACGACTCTGTGATTCATGAAAGTAAAAGAATAATAATCAAATCAAAAACAACCCAATGCATTTCGGGTTCTACTGAGCCCTTTTTCAAGGGTTAATTTTAAACTTTTTCTGTTCTGATTCTCCGGGCTGGTTCAGATGCCGAATCTACAACAAAAATGCACAATATACACATTTCAAAAATATTGCATGCGTGTCACATGTTTAGTAATCTATTCAACTATAACCTTAGGGTTTTGCATTCACCTGTAGTACCATAGTCTCCGTGAAAAAAGAAATGAAAAAAGTCCAACGAACCCAAGCAGGTATCTATATGAATCCATGCATGTCATAATTGGAACATGTTGTGCCAATGAAAGGTGAAACAGAGCAAAGGCATAGCCCACCGTGAGTAATTCAAAAAGGTGTTTAAAAAGAATCCAATATAAATAACACGTGTAAAATGTAACCATTATCGTGCTCAAAGAATCAGTTATTGTGTGCTTAACTAATGAATACCTGAGTGCCTCTGCTGCACTAGCTCGAAGAATAAATGGTCCAAATCAGGAATAACACGAGCCTGTATGTGATACATTGAACCTAATGGTGAATACATATTTAATATACCTAGGTTCTTGAAATGAGAAATGAAAAGTAATGCGCCTACCAACACAGTAAAAAGCCGAATTCCAACTCATATGTTGCCAGGTACCCTTAAGTGAACTTTGTGTGTCACCAACTATTCAAAAAATAACAAAAACGTAATGTAACAACTATGAGGTTTAAGTTTAAAACGTGAATTACACCTCAAATAAAACCTTTCTTACCGCAAACTGCACGTTTGGAGCCCCATCTAGTGTTTCCGTGTTAATTCACAATATTCCGGTTTCTCCACGTTAATACCTTAAACAAAAACGAGGTTGCCATCAAAAACTGTTCGTGTTGGGCCAATTACCTCACGCTGCCAAGAAACACAGATTATGCCGTCCCCTACCTTCGTAACAAAGTTTTGGCCAGTAATGAAATCACGGCGTCCACATTAACACACAGCAATCGACCCGGCGGGTCTATCCACTTCTTAACATCGCGCAACCCGGAAATAGACATGAAAAGTGGACTCGGGGTAGGAAAACGACCCGATCCAACATGGCGTTTCCACTCGAGCTCCTGATCACGGTTCTAGACTACCCTCCTACTATACAATTTCAAGTGCTTATAAATAAAAAACTAGAAAGGTGAATAAACGATTCCAAAAGTGATAATAAATGTGTGAAAGAAGAGAATATAGATGTGATGTGATGTAAGAGTTGGATGGTTGAAAAAAAATGATACTTCAACATAGTACGACCTGAAAATGCAAAATTACCCTGTACAGTCTATGTAAATTACAATAAACACAACAGTTCATAATGGTCATTAAGGCCCCCCGGGATTATGGTCCCCAACTTTTTTATCCATTCTGTTTCTTTCCGAGCTAATGCTGTATGAATATCCATGCCAGATCGTGGTGTAATGTGTTCTAGGATGGTAAATCGTAGTTGGGTTGAAATTGTATAGTAGGAGGGTAGTCTAGAACCGTGATCAGGAGCTCGAGTGGAAACGCCATGTTGGATCGGGTCGTTTTCCTACCCCGAGTCCACTTTTCATGTATATTTCCGGGTTGCGCGATGTTAAGAAGTGGATAGACCCGCCGGGTCGATTGCTGTGTGTTAATGTGGACGCCGTGATTTCATTACTGGCCAAAACTTTGTTACGAAGGTAGGGGACGGCATAATCTGTGTTTCTTGGCAGCGTGAGGTAATTGGCCCAACACGAACAGTTTTTGATGGCAACCTCGTTTTTGTTTAAGGTATTAACGTGGAGAAACCGGAATATTGTGAATTAACACGGAAACACTAGATGGGGCTCCAAACGTGCAGTTTGCGGTAAGAAAGGTTTTATTTGAGGTGTAATTCACGTTTTAAACTTAAACCTCATAGTTGTTACATTACGTTTTTGTTATTTTTTGAATAGTTGGTGACACACGAAGTTCACTTAAGGGTACCTGGCAACATATGAGTTGGAATTCGGCTTTTTACTGTGTTGGTAGGCGCATTACTTTTCATTTCTCATTTCAAGAACCTAGGTATATTAAATATGTATTCACCATTAGGTTCAATGTATCACATACAGGCTCGTGTTATTCCTGATTTGGACCATTTATTCTTCGAGCTAGTGCAGCAGAGGCACTCAGGTATTCATTAGTTAAGCACACAATAACTGATTCTTTGAGCACGATAATGGTTACATTTTACACGTGTTATTTATATTGGACTCTTTTTAAACACCTTTTTGAATTACTCACGGTGGGCTATGCCTTTGCTCTGTTTCACCTTTCATTGGCACAACATGTTCCAATTATGACATGCATGGATTCATATAGATACCTGCTTGGGTTCGTTGGACTTTTTTCATTTCTTTTTTCACGGAGACTATGGTACTACAGGTGAATGCAAAACCCTAAGGTTATAGTTGAATAGATTACTAAACATGTGACACGCATGCAATATTTTTGAAATGTGTATATTGTGCATTTTTGTTGTAGATTCGGCATCTGAACCAGCCCGGAAAATCAGAACAGAAAAAGTTTAAAATTAACCCTTGAAAAAGGGCTCAGTAGAACCCGAAATGCATTGGGTTGTTTTTGATTTGATTATTATTCTTTTACTTTCATGAATCACAGAGTCGTATTCTGAATATTTATGAATGGATTTACATTTTGCTTCAGATTAATCATGTGAAATTTTTTTCTAATAAATGTGTATAATGAATATGTTCAACATCCATGAATGCTGGTTGAAATGATGTACTTATAATTTTTTGAGGCATGCTTGCCTGATAGCTGTGCGTAGCATAGTCCTTGTCTTCAAGTACTCTATTTACACATTATACCTAGGAAGGGTGGTACCCCCTCCCAATGCTTCGCACGCATACACTTTGATAACTTCAGTTATAAGTTTGATTATATCGATTACATTTAGGTGTGCAGATCCACCTCTTTTTCAATGTTACAACATGGCCAGTCCCAATTACGTTCTATTGTACAGTTAGGCTGGACGTTACAAAATCTCAGTTCAGGCTACGTGCAATGGCGTCTTATCAACACAACGTCATTATTTTCTGCATTTAACCTTACAGATAAACAAATCTCTTTGGCACAAAGAGGGGTAGACTATACAGTGCTGAACATTGAAAAAATTGAGAGATTACCTTTGACAATCTCTGAACGACCTGTCATTGAATGGATAATACATGGCACCATTACAATTCCGATAACGACTTTTCAGTTTCAATATTGCCAAAAGCACATACCAGCGGGCCTGTATGAAAGGTTGGGTAAAGGGTACATCAAGTCAACCTGGAATTTACCTTACACACATAGATGTTGGAGTGGGGGGAAAAAAGAGGTATTTCTTAGTGGTAACAACTGTAAAAATTCACTGAGCAGTACACTTCTGTGTCAAGGAATTAACTTGCGTGGAGCCTGCGAAGGTTCATCAAATAACCTTTCATGTCATCTGCACGGCACCCCTGCTGCACAAATAGAGTCTTTTTTCAGACAACTTTCCAACAGCAGTTACGTTATATTAAGTGACCGCAGCTGTTGTGGCATGGTGCCAGGAACGCCCTATCTCGTGAGTGTTACATCCAGGGTCACTTGCTGTATGCAAGTATTGTATCCAAACAGCAAACCAGACAAGGAGGCAACAATATGGCCTCCTCTGAATATCTCTTCTATTCAAATTGATACTTTAAGCAGAATGAAGTCTATTCTTTTACAAACAAGTGTGCCTTTAACCTCATCTAAAGAAACGTATGATCTGCAAGTCGCAAGGACAGCAGCAGAGATACATGCATTTTTTATCAACAAATTGCCCCGTGCATTTTGTAGAAATGTTAAGTCAAATCTTAAACATGTCTGATACCAGTGGCATCACACATGTATTTAAGACCATTTTTTCGGGACTGTTAGCACCCTTTGAAGCAGTCCTGAGCATCTTACTGAATTTTGTGTACTCTGTGTTCGGCGGCCTGCCTCGCATCTTGGGACTCGTAGCAGGAATTTTATTTTTGTTCCTTCTGCTCCGATATGGCAAGTCCAGTCACAGACAAAACTCAGGCTACAATGGAAGAAACGCTTCTAGCAATACGATACCGAGATCGGATTACTAAAGTCCTCGGCTTGGCTTGGCTAAGAGATCTGAATACTACCTGGTTTCTTTCATTCAGACCAATCTGGCAAGATTGCATCCTACCTGTTCTACGATGCCTGCTCTGTGGAGAAGAATGCGTGTTAGACGTCTGTCTCATACTCCCATCAGCAGTACCCATGGATGTCGATACTTTGCTTGGTTCGGTAACGGCTCATGCAACGTGTTGTCCCCAGCGGCTACCTATTCTGATGACGGCATTCGTTCAGACCTCACCATTACGATTAGGTGGCTGTGAGGTACGAGATGAAGGCGGCCCACAGGTACAATCTTCTGTGACCATTGCTGATCTCGACACCGATGACGGCAATGCATCTCACATATGCACTATTTCGGACATGGCCCACTTTCACCCACTGTTGTAGACGAATTCTTTGCCAGCCTATCTGAGTTAATGTTCTCTCCTAACAACGAGAATAACTTTTGAAAAACTCGAGCACACAGCGTTCCCTGAACTCTGAATTCGTCCTTCAGTTTTGATAAACAGAACTTCAAAAAAAACTATTGGAACTATTTTTTTCCCTGAAAGCAAAATTCTTTTCCCGTTCTCAAAATATTTACCTTTTTTTGGCACATGATACTCTGCTTAAAGTAGAACTATTCCTAGAGAACAAGATTGCTATTTTTTTAAAACTCTAGAGACAATATTATGACTTAGCCTCTAGTACATGTACAATCTTGTATAAATATGTGATGAAATGGTCTCGACCTTCTCTTCAGTATTAAGAGCCATTTCATAAATGTAAATATCATAATTCATTCAGTCAATATTCCAATGTACGATATATGCATTATCTGAATGATACCACTGCTTGAAAACGTACAGTATAAAACTCATTTTTCGTGTATATACCATTTCAAATGCATTTTATGTATTTTGGGGTGGGATGGAAAACACATGCATTGTTATATGTTTAAAATTGCTTAGTACTTAGTAATGATGGACATTATACGTGGAGTGGGTGTTGTAAACGAATCTAGGACCCTATTTAAATATTCCTGATTTATGCCCTTGTGTGGTTATATCAAATCATATCCTTATAAAGGCATAGGAATCATACCCATATTAAGTCATAGCCAATGCAGTCCAAATACGGCAAGGCTACTCCCATAAACTCCTAGAAAGTACAATGTGTTCTTAAACAAACCAAGCCTCCAGCAGTCCGGGAATTCCCCCATCTTCTGTATTGATTTGTCCTAGAACTCCCGGAGTCCTGAAAGAACTGCGAGTTCTTAGTGACGTCTTATGTCCACCCTTACGTCAAACTCGGCACCTTCCAGGTATAAATATACCAGCATCTGCCCCAGCAAAACACACGGTGGTTTGGCGCAGATCGGTTATCTACTTGCCAGACGCCCTGCTGTAGCGAGTGCCGAAGGAAGCCGACTCTCCCATTGACGTACTGAGAAAGACAATGTCTTTTCTCCTGCTGAGAAATCTAGCTCCAGTGTTTCCCGGTCACCCTCGTGGGTTGCTGGGAGTTTGAGTCCTGAGAGAGAGATACAAGACCTCCTTCATTCTATAACCAAGGTACGGAGCTGATAAGACCCTTAGAGAATTCTTGATTCAGATTCTTGGCAAAACTATCTTAACTTAAAACTGTAGCTCACTTACTTCTTCCCACGTACTAGGCTGAGGTTAGGTACACCGGGGTAGGCGTATCTTAGAAGCACCAGTTAAGCATGTTTAGTCATGATTTTATCAATGTATATATTTTATCTATTTTAAACACCGTATGGCTTAGAAACCATACCATGCTTTTACAGTATTATTTCATAATACTCATTTTACTGTACGCACCTTACTTTATGACAAATTGCAATTGTGGCAACTCACTTCTCTTGCATGAGAAAGAAGACTGTTCAATAAATAACCTCTTTTATTGAAAACGCCCATCTCTCTATTTCTCTGCGCTTCTGGTGAAACTAAGCATGCACGATTGACTGAGTAAAATAGCTGTCTATTGTTTCCGCGACTCTGGAGATATACTCCTTATTCTGGAGGGAGCAAAGTTGTCATGTTTATGCGGTTGGCAGAAACTAATCCCTTCTTGTCTATTCAGGAAAGTTAACACCTTCTTGTTGACTCGAGAAAGTTTCTAGGGACCTCTGAGCTAGCTGCATTCATAATTAAGTCTAACATATTCAATAGAGACCTAGTCGACCTCAGTCCTACGTCTAAACTATCGTTTATGTTATTCCAATGCGCAGAGCCTATTGGGAATATAGGAACTACACTAGTATGACAGAGTATCCCATCCTCCAAGATCGTAATCAGGCCCAGAGTCATTACAAGCATAATATACAGAATAAAACATGTCTTACCTTCACGCTTGAAGATAGGGATCGGTTGTGACCAAAACAGGAACTCAAAAAGCGGTTACATCTCATCAGGCTACAATGAGGTGAGATGAGCCTAAATGGGAGAATGTGAGGGAGAAAAGTGCTTTCTATATATACACACACGCACACACATGCACACACACACGCACACACACACACACACACACACACTCTCTCTCTTTCTATATTTATAAAAAAAATTCACAGAAGAAACCAAAGGTGATCACACCACTGATCATCAATGCTGTCATTTGAGATGGCATCAGTGATGCCATAGAACATGTCATGGGTGATGTAATATGTGAGGTTATAAGCAGTGCATGGTGGGTGCAGGTTGGAGTTAGCTCTGCTAACTATAGCTGGTGAATCTCTGTGATTTTTTTAGTTTGAAACATTAATGTTGTCACAGACATGTTCACCATCTTCCTCCTTCCGTTCCCGGCAAAAGTCATCGAGAAGATTGTCAACAAGCAACTGACCTCCCTAGAAAAGAACAACATCCTGGACCTATCCCAATCCGGATTCCGCAGCAACCACAGTACCGAAACAGCGCTCACCGCCACCACCAATGACATCAGGACCATGATGGACAATGGAGAAACTGCTGCTCTCATCCTGCTGGACCTCTCGCCCCCCTTTGACTCTCTCTGCCACAACACCCTCCGTACACGCCTCCACAACACAGGGATCCGCGACAAAGCACTGGACTGGACCACCTCCTTCCTCACCGGCAGAACCCAGAGCGTCCGCCTCCCCCCATTCTGCTCTAAAGACACCAAGATCACCTGCGGCGTACCCAATGGATCATCCCTCAGCTTGACACTCTTCAACATCTACATGGCGCTGCTCGCCAACATCGCCAGATCGCACAACCCCAACATCATCTCATGCGTCGACAATAATCAGCTGATCCTCTCCCTCACCAAGGCCCCCACCACCACCAAATCCAACCTCCACGAAGGAATGAAGGCCATCGCTGAGTGGATGATGAACAGCTGCCTGCAACTGAACTCGGACAAGACGGAGGTCCTCATCATCGGATCCACCCCGTCCGCCTGGGACGACTCATGGTGGCCGGCCACGCTGGGAGCTGCACCAACGCCCACTAACCACGCATGCAACCTGGGAGTCATCCTGGATTCCCCCTTGTCAATGACCCAGCAAGTGAATGCCGTCTCCTCCTCCAGCTTCAACACCCTCTGCATACTCCGTAAGATTTACAAATGGATCACCACCAGTACCAGAAGGACAGTCACCCAGGCCCACGTCAGCAGCAGACTGGACTACGGCAACGCCCTCTATGCAGGAACTTCAGCCAAACTGCAGAAACGACTACAACGCATACAGAATGCCTCTGCATGCCTCATCCTAGACATCCCCGCCACAGCCACATCGCAGCCCACCTGAAAGACCTGCACTGGCTCCCCGTCAATAAGAGGGTAACCTTCATACTCCTCACCCACGCTCACAAAGCTCTCCACAATGCCGGACCAGCGTACCCCAACGAACGACTCACCTTCTACACCCCAAACCGCCAGTTCCGCTGACCTCACCCTTGCCATCGTCCCCCGCATCTGCCGAGTGACCGCCGGCAGCAGATCATTCTCCCACCTCGCCGCTAAAACCTGAAACACCCTCCCCATCCGCCTACGACAGACCCAGGACCTACTGTCCTTCAGAAGACTCCTCAAGACCTGGCTATTCGAGCAGTAGCAGCACCACCCCCCACACCCCCTGCGCCTTGAGACCCTCTTGGGTAAGTAGTGCACTTTACAAATGTACTGATTGATTGATTGATTGATTTTCCATCTATTGCAGGTAAACTATTGTTAGTAGGAAATGGTGTTGAGAGCATGTGTAGGTCCAAGCTCTTTTACCTATAAATGATGGGGTAAATTCAAAATGATAAGCAAAGCAACTGAATGAAATGAAATTAAAATTATATTTATATAGCGCATAACTACCCTGAGGCCTCGCAGGATCACAGCAGCAAATTCTCCTGCACATATGCATTTGCCTTTAATAGTGTTTGTGTTAGGCTCCATGAGTTCTATGTTGACAGATTGCTAGCTAGAAGATTGCAGCACAGTTCTTTCTGTTAGTTTCCACTTGAGCAGACAGCAAAGCAAAGTTCAAATGTCTTCTCCGGTAAAATATGTACAATGAACTTCGAGAGAGTTCCTTAGCTCTTGTCCATGTTCTTTTAAGGGACAACCTTATGATACTCACCAACTCGGGCCTTGGTACTCTTCTTTGTAGTTTGGCCAAATCTATTAAGTTCTTTCTCTAGTAAATGCACAGGTCAAACTCACTAAGGATCACTCCCAATATAAATTGACTCAGTCTGTTCAATGGCAGTTTCAAAACTCAATTCAGCCACAAACTTCAATTCAAAGAGGTTCTATTGGACGCAAATTGTTAGAACAAAAGTTCAAAAATGCGCTCTCCCAGTCATTGACTGCTAGGTATGTCCATTCAGGTGAAGAGTACCTTCCACAGGCCACAGGCCAGGCCAATCTTACAGAACATAATGGGATTTATACTTTCGTGGATAGGATACCAGTCACCTTTGTGACGGAGTAACCCTTTCTTTCAGATCAAAATCAGGCCCTCAGTCTCAAAGCCATTTAAGGGATTCCAGCAACATTTTTCTTATGTTGCTGGCAGCCAATTAGAGTGCTTGCTCCCGCTGGAGTCCGACTTCCCCCTTAGTGAGATGGTTCAAGGGAAAAAAAGCTCCCTGAGCCAATCAGAACACTCTGTTTTTTAAAATCGGGCCCGAGGGACTCTCGCGAGAGTCTCTTGAACCCAATCATCCAAATATACAATTATATTTTAACCTTAATTTCTCAAAATCTACTGAATGGATCTACACCAGATCACAAAAAGCACAATCTGCATACTAAGATCTTGCTTCCTGCCAAATCTGGTGCAATTCGGTTCAGCGGTTTTTGCCGTAGCCCTGCCTAAAGCAGTCTACATAAAATCCATGGGGAGTTTGTTCTTTGTGGCCCCCCCTTTTTTCTCGGCCCCCGCTTGACAGATCACCCTGGATCTATCCATGCACAAGCTAGTTAAAAAGTTACACTTTTTTGGAAAAGTTCGTGGAGGTTTGTCAAACGGGGCCAAAGTTGTCAGCAAAACAAAAACACTTTTCCTATACAACTGCTGACCTAACTATAACTACCCAGTGGCAACCGCCACTGAGTAACGTATGTGTTAACAAAATATACATATATATATTCACTGAAAAAAACCCAAAGGTTACAGGGATGTTATAGGTAGGGTCAGATTTCTCTCATACAAAAACAGAGAAATTCAGCTGTTATAGTTAGTGAGCTAACTATAACTCGTGCCCCTGAAATGCACTGCTTATGACCTCACATATTACATCACTCATGACATGGCCAGTGACCTCACTGATGACATGTCAGATGACATGCCATATCAAACTGCAATGTCTTGGGTGGTGGTCTTCCCGGGACAGTGCTGGAGGCGGCTCTTGGGGGTGAAGGACCCCAGGGCCATCTATGGATCCACGAGGGGGGCCGGGCAGCCCACCTCCAACATTAATTAAGCCCCAGGGAGGTGGTGGTACCCAGGGCTGCATGGGGGACCGGAGCCCCAGCAGATATTATTATTTAATATAGCCCCAGGGCAGTGGTGACCATGTAGCACCCCCGCATTTATCTGATTCAGCCCTAGGATGTGGCAGTCCCTGGGGCTGCAGTGGGTGGGGCCGCGTGTCCCCCGCATTTGTCTGAATTAGCTCCAGTGAGGTTGCAGTCCCCGAGGATGCATGAGGGGCAGGAGCCATCCATGCATTATTATTTAATATAGCCCCTGGGGAGGTGGCAGTCCCCGGGGCTGCCAGGGCCGCGTGCCCCCGTATTCCTTTTGTCTTCATCCGCGATGAGGTGGCAGTCCCCGGGGCTGCAGGGGCCCGTGTGGGCCCCCATCATCATTTTCATAATGCCCCCAGGACCTGTCCGTCCCGGGGGCCTAATTAATTATTATTTTATTTTTAGCAGGAGTCACGAATCTAACGTGACTCCCGCTGATTTTTTTCTTTTAAGTATTTTTTTGGCCTAGGGGAGGGGAGGCCGAAAGAGGCTTGGGGTTTCAGGCTGTTTCCACCCTGCCCCATTTTCTTTTTTATAAAGGTTTTTGCTTGTGACTCAATCGAGTCACAAGATGGCTGCCAACACTTCCTGATTTGAAGTGTCTTCAGCCAATCAGATCTCAAGCATGAGATTGGGAGGGTCAGGATCGGGATCCATCGCCGCCTCAGTTGTATATCTGAGAAATCTTTACATTTCTCAGCAACTACTGATCAGATTTACACCATTTTATAACAAAGAGTACTTTCTGCACCAAGAGATACCTTTCTGCCAAATTTGGTGTAATTCTGTTCAGCAGTTTGGGCTGTAGCCGTGGCTAAAGTTTCTATGGAAATTAACATGGAGAAAAAGTGTTTTGGGACCCCTCCTTTTTTTCGGCCTCCGCTTGACGGCTCACCTCGAAATTTTCAAGACAGCAGCTGAAGTGACTGCCCCGATAGTTTTGAAAATTTCACGAATATTTGTCAAACAACGCCAAAGTTATTGACAAATTAAAAACGCTCTTCCTATGGAAACTACATCCAAACTATAACTAGCTACTGGCGACCGCCAGTAGGCAATCTATATATATATGTACACATATATCTATATACCGAACAACTGTACTGAAAGTAAAGAATTGGGACGCACTCCCATGCAGTTTTCGATTCCTTTAATGTAGTTTTATGATTTATTCCAAAGACCAAGTAAAACGATCTCCTGGGACATAACGAACCAATTCTTTACTTTCAGTAAAGTTGTGGGATAATAACGGGAAGGCTCTGTCGTCAACGGGTACTATACCGCCACAGAGTGCCAACATACCCAGCGAGATCGAGCCAGCAAAGAAGATATATATATCTACATATATATATTTATATATGTCCTGCTTAAATCCACTTCAAGCTGCCGCTCCTCACACGGCGGTGCCTCGAGAATATGATAGTGAGGTCATGGATAATCGTACGAAGATTCCCAAAGGATCTTGCGCGCACACACACACACACATATATATATATATATATATATATATATATATATATATATATATATATATAATTTTTTTTCTGCTTGGATAATGTGATGGGTTCTAAGTGACAAGGAAAAGCCCCACTTTTATTATGAATTGGATAAGGAAGAGGGACCAGGAGAGTCTGCATGTGTGTATGTGTGTCTCTGCGTCTCAGTATATCTTTGTATGTGTCTGTGTGTTTGTACATTTATGTATATGCCTCCATTTATGTATGTGACTCGGCGTGTTAGCGTGTATCTGTGGTTGCTTATGTCCGCGTATTTTTATGTCTGTCTGGGGGCCCTGGATATGTTACTGTGTTTATTTATTGTTCTATGTGTGTTTATGTGTATCTTTGTGTTCTGAAGGTATCTATGCACATATGTGTCTGTGCATTTGTGTCTCTGAATGTAGGGATTGGTGTGTATGTGTGTTTGTATGTGTGTCATATGTCTGTTTCTGTAACTAGATAGGCACATTTGTGTGTTTCTCTGCTTATATGCCTGGCAGCATTTCTGTCTGTGGGATTGTGCCTTTCTATGTTTCAGCATGTGTTTGTTTCCTAGGAGGTCTTCATCTTGGTCGCAGAGCAGTCTGTGTTGAGCAGAACAATCCAGGTAGGAGAAGTGGAGAAATGTATAGCACTACCCAGAATGCTTTGAGATCACAATGTAGGAAATTAGCGATAAAGTTGAGGGTTTAGATGGTAATTAGTTTCCTAGTCCCGTGTTTTAGAAAAAGGGTTTCTAACGCATATTGCACACATCACCCAAAAAATATCATACTGGAATGCACACTAATGACAACATTTTGACTGGATGAGATCCAAGGATAACACCTGTAAGAAACAAAAGCTTTTCAGGTGCTCAAAGCTATCTTTGGCTTGGAGAAAAGAGTTGTGCTGGCAGGGAAAGGTGCGGTCTCGAAGGAGTGCCTTCCTCTATTCTGGGAAGAAAACTTTCAAGGCTGAGCCAGCCTGACCCTGAAATGTAGGATAAAGAAAAACAAGCACTGAAAAAGCCAATAGATCTCGTCTGTGGGAACTATAAATACTTTGTCAATGGTTTTTTGTAACTCTGTGCAGCATGGCTAGACCGACCATCCCCAACAAAAACAAGCATTTGCAATGCAATAGGTCTCGCAGTTGTTAGAGTTTGAGCCATTGGCATTGTAAATGGCACTACCTTTTATTTATGTGTTGGTTTTTAAAACGTAAATAAAAGTCATTGTCAATTACGATGCCAATATGTTAAACTTTCGCAAATGTGAGACCTATTGCATTGCAAATGCTTGTTGGAGTTTCCTGGCTGGGAGCTATCTGTGGCCTCACACTGTGATGCAGGTGCAATGGAGGGGAAACAAATGTACACAGTTTATTACTTCTCAAGGACTTAAGAGAGGCATAACTTTCTTCAGTCCCTGTATATATGAGCTATGCATGCGCTGTTGGAAAGTCAGATGTGTTGGTCTGTCCCAGTATTTACATAATAAAACTTTAAATGCCACTATTCTGTTTTATTACTTTTATAGCGCTATAGCAGTGCTCATCCCAATGAAGAGTGTCAGAGCACTTTACTTTGCACGCACACATACAGTGACAATAACTTATATGTGTGTGTACATTAAAGTACAGGATGTGCTTCATAAGACAGTAAGGGTTACGAGGTGTAGGGCTCCCAGGGCTTTGCCAGCACCTGTACTAGGGATGGGCACTAAAAAGAGGTAGCTGAAAAGGGAAGAGAAAAGGGCAGCCTGGGCTGGGAGGCAGTGCAAAGCACAGGAGGAGTTAGATGGGAAAAGGAGAATAAAGCATGTCTACAGCGACCGGACAACAGAAAGAAGTGAGACAGTAATTAATAAAAGAAGAAAAAAAATGTAGCGAAAGACGAGAAGCTATGAGAGGTGGGGCCATAACGGTAAAAGGTCCGGCTACTATTATAATAAATGTGTGTGTGAGTGCGGGGGCAGATGGGGGGAGGGGGTGCATGCGCGCGTGTGTTGGGAGTTGCTGGAGAGTTACATTTGGGATATATTGAACAATTAAATAGGAGCAAGAGACACTAAAAGTGTGAAGTCGAGGCTGGGCTTTAATAGACGCACCGTAAATTCATCAAGACCTAACATGCGCTGTAAAGGCACCTAAGGGCGGCACTAAAAACTACAGATCCCAGAATGCAAAGTGCTGTGTGCCTGAAGTAATACAAACTTGATAGAAAACAAGGAGAATGGCGCCCAGAGGATATCCATAGGGACGAGCTGCCGCTCTATTCCAGGCACTGATCTCACCCCCTGAGGCCAGGAGTCACATGGGGCAGGCCAGGGGGTCACACCTGCGTCCCCTGACGACCCCTAAATGATGTCCATGGTGTCTTAGTGGAACAAGAGAGCTTTACCCGCCGTTTAAAGGCAGGTATAGGGGGCATACGCACGACCTTGGAGTCCAGTCCAAAGCTGTTGGACACGGGCGGGCGGGCATGGGTCTCCAGGGGCTCTAGTCTCTGCCCGGTCTGTCCAGTGTCAGCAGCCCCTTAGATACGGCTTTTTCCCCATGTCCAGGGTTCTTGTTCAGTCTGTGGTGTCGGGGACCGGCCCACAGTTGTCATAGCGCTGCATGACTGCAGAAAAAGCACAGAACAGATCGAAGCGCTGTGGCAACCCCCAGCATTGACTGGAATAAAGTACCAGCAGAGGGAGGGGGGGGAGAAGCATTACACAGAGGAGCCGCACCCTGAACAGCATAATATAGGAAAAGAGAGGACAGAACAAAACATTATCACTGCCACTAAACAATTGCAAAGTGTAAAACAAGCACCAGAATGCAGCGGGCAGGTCTGCTGAGAGGTCGGAATGCGTCACTCATGGGATGGCAGCGGTCCACACCAACCTTTAACCCCTAGCAGACCCCTCTCCTCCTCAGCCCCACAGCGCCCTCCTCGCAGCCCACGCGTCGCATGTCACAGAGCCCATGCAGATGTGCCGTTGTCTTTCCCATAATTATCGTCAGTCACACAAGCGCTCCCTCATTCCGCTTTTCGACCAAGTAAACCCATGAATAAACACTGCCCCGGCGCCTTGAGGATGCGTGGGCACTGCAGGACTCTGGGAAGGATGGGCTCTGGGCGGGTTCACCGAGCTCACTCACTTCAGAAAGCCTCAGTGACAGACGGGACACGCAACCATACCCGTCACCAGAAACCTCCCTGTCCCCACCTTAATCACACATAAATGACAGTAATTCGAGTCAGCCAGACGTATCTCCAGCCTCCCTCCTCCCCTTCAATAGTGCTGCACAGACTGCGCCTCCATAACCAGGGCCACTTGAATGATGACATGATTTTGGGGCTGCTGTTACCGCATAATTTGGGATTTGCCAAGTCATCCATCATCCACAGATTTTAACAAACAAGCCAGCCTGTTTATCAGCGCCGCGCGCCTCGTGAACAGCACAGCGCGCCCCTCTGCAGACTCCCCCTGCATTCCAAAGTCAGTCACGTGACTTGAACTGTTCACGAGGCGCGCGTCGCGATCCAATTCTTTCGCCCATGCATTCTAATGCAAAAGCTCACACGCGCGACCTAATCCTATTGAAACCCATTGGAAAATGCTGCGCGTGGCCAGCTCCTGTCGCCCCTCGTTTTTCGCCTGAGCCGACAGCTATAGTGCTCTCTGCGAGAGCGCGCTTTCGCGCGCTTTTCGCAGCGAGCCCTAAAAAGATGCTATGACAGCCATAGCAGTTGTGTCATTTTGTGAACATGCATGTGCCTACAATATGTGCAGAGGGACCTTTTTTTTACTGATCCAATTTGGATTAGTACTAAAAAGGTAGTTTCAAAGCATTTTATTAAAAAAAAATGGGCGGAGGAAAGCAACAAGGAGAGGGGGAGGGAAGCTACACAGAGTGTGCTGGTGGGCAAAGGGAGGATCACAGAGAACTCGGATAGAAGTAGCATGGAGGGTGGCAGTAGAAAAACACAGCACGGGTGAGAGAGAGCAGTGTGGAACACAGGAGAACAAAAGCAAACGGACAGGAAAGAGAGCGAAACGTGGAACGCAGAGAAGCGCAGGGGTGAGAAAACAATATGGAGGGAGAAGCACTCAAGGCAAGCACAACACGGAGGAGCATGGGTCTGAGTAGTGTGATGGGTAGGGTGTTTATGTGTATGGTACAGTGGTAGTGGTCAGGACAAGGAGGTAGTAGTGGCGTTTAGGGTGGTGGTGGTCGTTACGATGGTGAGTAGAATGGTGTTACAGTGGTGGTGGTCAGGGTGGAGGTAGAGTGGTTGTGGAGGGAGGGCAGTGGTGGTGGCAAGGTGGTGGTGGTAGGGTGGTGGTGTGGTAGTGGTAGGGTGATGGTAGGCTGGTCGGCGCGCACTGTTGCCACTGGCGCTCGATCTCGAAGCTCATGCAAAGAAGAGGTACGTGTTGGAGATTTGCATCAGCGGGTGACGCTGATGGTCAGCAGATGACATGAGGAGTCCGTTTGCAGTCATAAAGAGCCCAAAACCTCTTGATCTTCACTTGGAGTTCAGGACTTTTTTTGGGATCCATTAGGAGTGCACTCTGATGCCAGACAAGGGTCCAGGACCTGGGTGGCATCTCTTGGCAATCAGGAATCACTCCAGCAGAGGCCAGCAGGAGCGCTCAGGCAGATCTAGATAGGTCTAGTTGGAGCTGGTGTTAGATTTTTTTTCAAGGATTTATATTTTGGGCATTATTAATTGTAATTGGATTTATATAGCGCTTACTACCCCTGATGAGGCATCGAAGAACTTTTTCGGCAAGTAGCATGATACTCTGGAACCCATAAAGGATTAGTGGTGAATTAGTATAGTGAAATATGAAGTAATTTGAGCGGTGGATATGTTAGTCTGTTATTTGGACTGAGGAGGATAGTGAAGGGATAGAAGAGGGAAATGGTTTGAATTTATTTAGCGCTTGCTACTCCTGACGAGGTGTTGAAGCGCATTTCGGTGAGTAGCATGTTACTCCAGATTAAAGACAATAAATGTGACTTTTCACATTTGATTCTTCATGTATAGATTGAAGCAACATGATTGCAGTTGAAACAAATTTTATGTGATGACAAGAAATGCGTTTATTAATGTGTTATAGTTATGCTACATATTCTGTTTCGGACCAGATTGATGCCATCTCAATCACTCAATCCTGTCTCCTTCCCATGTGTGCACTTTCTCCCCACAGGCTCCGCAGAGCACAGGCAGACCAATGGATAATGGGCTTATTCCACTATTGTGAAAACATTGTTTTCAATTAACGTTCTCCTGTTCCCTATGACTTGAAACAATATCAAGATATCTTCCACTGCATTCTGTTGTGAATACAAGTATATTAATTGGCTGAAAGTTCCATTGTTTGAATACTGCATATTAGTTTGAAAATCTATGGATGAATTTAACATGGAGAGTGCTGAATATGTTTTTTAAAATGGGATGGTGCTTATGTGTTAAGGTATTGAAGTGTATTTTTCTCTAAATTCTGATATGCCAAAGAGATGACGTTTGGCACTCAGACCATGATGATTTTGCAGTTTTACTAATTTGCTATGCAAAAATTGTGTATAAGAACTCCTTGATTTCGGGGTGAGCCAGACGTCTTTTTTGTTCTACTAGGGGTTCTGCCTGGTTTCTTTTGATTGTGCTGCTCATTTGGGACTTAGAATAATTATGTTCTTACATACTCTGTTTAATTTTGCACCTGAGGAAATTTATGGCATTATTTCTGAACCACCTACTTTTAAATTTTGTAATAAAACCCTTTAACTTTTTACTGACTTAGAACTCAATTTTTGAGTGGGCCCCATATTTATCTTAAATGATTTACTCTGCTAATCAATGTTTAAGGGGTCCTAACCAAAATGTAGCCGATGGGAGAACTGGATAAGGTAAAATTTCAGGGTGTCTACATTTTGAGGTGCCCAAATTTTGGGGTACAGTTTTGCTTCCACACTGGTTAGAAGGGCAGTTGCAAGGAGGCCTCTGGAAACTTGTTGTGTCCTTGTAGCTCTAACAGGAGATCAGCCAGTTGACCCTTGGGTTCAATTGTGGGGAGCCTGGGTTCAAAGCAAGCAGGTCCGATCTTCCTTCCCCAGTCAGTAGGGCAATGCTTTTTCAGAATCTTCCACACGTCCAGGAGTGTTCTAATGAGAAGTTCTGAAGTTGCCACTTCTAGCCCCAGTACCAACCTCTGGGTGGGGATTCCCACTTTGTCTAACCTGTCCCCTTTCCAAGGTTTAGCTCCAGACTGTCAAGGTCAACAAGGGCAGACATGCCTAGGTATGAGCTGTATTTGTCAGTGGCAGGGCAGGTAGCCCGTAGAAGTCAGGAAGGTGGTGGGTATAGCCCAGAGACTGCACTTTGAAGCTCAGGAAGGCTGAGAACAACCCCCAAGACATCCTGCTCAGGAGAGAAACATCCTGGCCTACATCCAAGGCCCTTTTGTCCCAGTGTCTGGAAGGAATACTTGAGATACCACAGGAGAACCATTCATGGTTATGTGACCCTGGATATTGGCGGAAAGGCACATGTGGTTTAGGTTGAAAAATGACAACTTTCCAAAAGTGGCATTTTCAGAATAATAATTTAAATCCTGACTTTACAATTAAGGAGCATTTTAAAATTAAAATTCAGTTTATAGGAAGAAGAAGCTTTTTTCTATTTGTTCCCAAACTGAAGTTATCACTTATTAAGTAGTAAAAGGTAACCTAGGGTTGGTCTATGTGAGAAATAGCCTTATAACATGGAAAATAAACGTTAAGAGCTTTTTACTATCAGAACATGTAAAACTTAAAATCATATGTCCTACTTTTTAAATTCCATGCACCCTGCCCAGGAGTGGTTAGGGTCTACCTTAAGGGTGACTTATAAAGGTTTATTTTGCCTCGTCAAAATGGCATGTTAAACTGCACTACAGGCTGCAGAGGCAGGCCTGATACATGTCTGACTTTAGTGGTTGTCAAAAATGATGGTAGAATGCACTCCAAGTTCTTCAATCTTGACCACTTTGACAGAAATGCTCTACAGCATGTTTTTTTGCGTGCAATTCGAGCATACTAGCCTTTTGTCAGGGGTTACTAGCCTAAAGAGAAAGCCCATCAAAAAGTCATAAAGAACCCCTTTAAACATGTTCATAAATCAATCATGAAATGTGAAAACATACACTCCAAAAAAACATATTGTAAAATGTGAAAACATACACTCAAAAAAAGTGAATAAACAGGACCATTCCCCTATACATGCTAAATTCAGAAATACATACTCAGTCTAGACTGTGATAGTTTGAAAGGTTAACAAAATTTAGAAAATGCTGATACTCCTAAATTGTGTCAAATACTTATACCAAAAACAGAGTCAAGTGTGACTGTTCACTCACTTTTCTACTATTTAGATGTTCAATCTTTTTGAATGTATGTTTTCACACCTTACGATATATTTTATTGGAGTGAATGTTTTCACATTTCACAATTGATTTATGAACATGTCTATAGGGGTTCTTTATGACTTTTTGAAGAGCTTTCTCTTTACTTTAATTACCCCAGACGAAGGGTTGGGAACTTGGCTGTTTCAATGATAATGAGTGAATTAAACATGGAATAAAACTGGAATAAATATGGATTACCCAGCTTAAAATATGGATTCTTGCCCGTTGACTTTTTGCATTTTTGCATAGCTGTGTGACTTGATTCTGGAGCAGAATGACGCACCAGATATTCCGATTTGACTTTAGTGGTTGGCATAATGAGTGCTGCAGCCCCTATTACCATTTAATTTACAGACCTTGGGTACAAGTAGTACCATATACTAGGGACATATAAGTAAATTAAATATACAAATCTGGCGTAGGTCAATTTTACATTGGCAAGAAGAGAGCTAAACGCACTCCAGTTTAGCACAGAGTCCTGAAAGACCTCAAAAACAGGCTCAGAAAAAGAAGGCAAAAATTTGGGGTGACACTGCAGGGAGAACGCAGCCGAACTCTGCAAACTGCGGTGTGTACATACACCCCAGTCTCACATGAAGCAAGTACTATCACAACCACAAAAATGTGATGCTTCCTGATGATCAAAAATGTAAACCATTCTGACATCAATACAGACATACTCCACACTACAGAAGTCCTAAACAAGTGAAATTATCAATTTTCAGAGTTTTCACCATGGAACATATGCTGATGGACTCTATCCATGGGTGTTTGATCTTCAGTAATAACTCTATTTGTTTATTATTTACCCCTCCCTTTTCATTCACTTACCGGTTTGTTTTTGTTTTACTGCTCTTCTGTGTTGCCGTGGAATAGAGACGAGAGGTAGCCCTTTTGTATGGGTTGCCTATGACCTATATGTGAATTTGGGCATCCACGGTCTGCCTTTTTTTCTTGTTCAGAGTACACCTGCTTCTTTATTTCCTTACATGGCAAAGGCCTCTGTACCTCCTGTCCCTATCATTGCTGTGCCCTGACATTTTGCTGCTCTTATCCGATGCATTGTTTGTTTATGCTATAACGTCCCTTTAACTTTAGTTTTTTTCAGTGAATTTCTAATTTTTTTCATGTTATTTGCTAACTATATCATCCCTGTAACCTTTGTTTTTTTAGTGAATTTCTAGTTTTTTTGTTACTTCCTAACTACGATGTCCCTGTAACCATTGTTTTTTCAGTGAATTTTTAAGGTTATTTAAATTTTATTTTCTAACTGTAACCTGTAACCTTTCGGTGTGGGTGTGTGCTTGGCTATATGGGTCAGTGAGTGGGTCTGTGAATGGCTGTATGGGTCTGTGAGTTGGTGTGTGAGTGGCTGTATGGGTGTGTGAGTAATTTTCTGGGTGTGTCACTGGCTGTAAGGGTCTGTGAATGAGTGTGTGAGTTGGAGTGTGATTGGTTTTGTGGGTGTGTGGGTGGGTGTGTTAGTGGCTTTATGGGTGTGTGATTGGCTGTGTGGGTCTGTGAGTGTATGTAAGAGGAGCTAAATGGGTGTGTTGGTGGGTGTGTGAGTTTCAGTGTGGGTATGTCAGTAGCTCTGTGAGTGACTGGGCCAGAATAAAAAAGCACCTGCCCCCTTGTTGAGCAGGAGTCCAATGTTTTGCAGAAAAAGTCTACCCAACAGGAGTACTTTCTACTGGTTAATTAGTAAGTGCTACCTAGTTGGGCAAATGTCAAGGGTGTATTTTACACTAGCATACTACATGTCCAGCACACGCACACCACAGATGCAGAGCCCATGTACATCTAATTAGGTTTGGAAGTATACCCCCATACTCTTACAGCTGCAGGTGTGCCTTCAGCATTATTCCAATGAGTTGAAGCAAAAAAGGCCTGCTCTTATCTCTAGTAAGAATCCGATGTAGGATTATGAGGGTAGATAAAAAGGCTACTGCACCAATCAATAATAAACATATGCAGCAAATAGGCAATTCTAAATCACATTGGCAGTCGGAATATAAACTGGATTCTTGACACCCAACACGAATGCTTCATTTGTGAGCAAATACAACTAGTAAATCTCAGCGCATGAAGCCGATCCCTCTCCCTTCAGTGTGTTTTGGTCACATACTCCTTCCTAGTCTGCACCCCTGCTTTTCCTCCTCTCTTTTTTCTTTACATTTTACAGTTGCTAGGACTTCCTCATTTCCGTGTTTTATTAGACTCTATAACTTCTGTTTTAAGGTGGAGTCTCAGAAAGTAGTAGAGGGGATTCACCCACAACAGAAAAACCCCATTCTGATACGTGTTATCAGGTTTGAGTAGGAAGATACGCTGAAAACCCCTATATTCTGTAAAGTGTAAGGAGTACAACACATGCTAACACCTGCTAAGAATAAGGGCGAAACAGGGAAAAGGTAAATTGGAAATGAGTAAAAGTGAATTATTGGACTAGAGTCCTCTGTACATTGGACTGTACACCATTGCTAAGAGTCAGCGCAAAACTTGAGCTGTCTTCTCAATAGGTAGCGTGTAAGAGCCCACTAGAAGGTAAAATCATAATGTATAGAAAATACGTGGTAGATTATTTAATTCCGTCCTTGGTTTACCACTCTCTTGGTGGAGGGCTACTGTCACGTGTCAGGACTGACCAGGAACTAAGACAACAAGCTGGATCAGGGGCTGCAGGTAACTGAAGTATTGGGAAGAAAAGCGAGTGATGAAGGGAACCAGTAAGGGAAAGCCCTCTTTGCTAGGAATTTAGTGATATTTACCTGGTATTCCTCTTCATGAGAGATGTGACTGGGATCAAGCTTACACAAGTGTATGAGTCCAGACACATGCCTATAGCAGAAACCTGAAGTGGCACATATGATCATATGCCGAATATTATGAACATGAAAATATACTACTAGGTATAAATGTGGGTGTGGATGGGGAAATGAGTCAAAAACAGGGAATATCTCCTCAAAATTAGGAGTGACAAGGTGAAGATCAAGGAAGGGCGTAGAACCATGCATATCCACTGACAATCCTTAAAGGCGTAGCATAGGCACAATTCAAACAGGTTACACCCAAAAATACTCAACTAGAACTGCACACCACACAACGGTCATTCTTTAGAACCACAATTGAATCACACTGAAATCAATGGAGGCATGGAATAACACTATCAGGACATAGAATAAAACGTGCAATAAAAGATAATGCACAGCAGCATTCATATGATTACAATCTGCACAACGACAACATACTCACACAAGCGGTTTAAGGAACAGATTTTCACACTAAAAATAAGAAGCGATAACTAGACAACTCAATAGCAGAATATATGTATTAGCAACACAAAGGGTCCCTTTCATGTCGGAGGCACTACTTTTCCTAGAATTGTAGCTGGGACTTGGATCAAGCTTATGGAGACTTACAGTCTGACAGATACCACGATTAGACAGACTAGTGACTGATGTTGACATGCTGGTAGGTCTATAATCATCTTTTGGGTGACCAATCCCCTCGCCATCTGTGTGCTGTTGTGATTACAGACCGCAAGAGGAGGAATTCCACCCTAAAATTAAAAATCTGTCTTCAATTGTGTAGTTCTGCCAACTCAAACTGTGCTGCTATGCAACACACAGCTTCTTCACTCACCACAGGGTGAATCGGTGAACAGCCATTATCACATGATGACATGAAAACTCTTGCACATTATAGGTTTCCAGCTCAGGCGTGAATGTGCTGTACACAGGTGGCCTCCAATTAAAACCTCACAAGGACATGGCAGGTGGCTCCAACTGATATTGCTCTTGCTATGGTGGAGGACTGGTGTTACCTATCCCCTTTTCATGCCACACTGCTTTCGTCCAATGTACAAACCAAAATTGTGATTTGGTAACACATTACCGAATTGAAAAATAGGTTTCCGAGTACATTGCATATTGGAAGGGGCATTTTTATGACATCCCTTCCAATTTGCGATTCCTTAAGGTAGGTATTAATGGTGCGGTCACAAACCGTTGATAGGTTACCAACATCTCCAAGGAGGTGGTAACTCATTCACTAATGTGAAATGAGCGGTGAAGTTTGTGAATGTTGACAAACACATTTTTTAAAAGTAGGTAGTCCAGGGGACTACTGTTCACTCCTAAAAGAAGTTTGTGAAACTTTTCATTTTTTTTAAAGGCTTCCCAGTTTCCTTTAAGGAAAACAGGCTGCACTAAAATACATGATTGCTGTATTTAAAAGCAATAACAGATGAGGTGGTGTGCTACCACAGCAGGTCACCATCCTTGTGATGGCAAGGAATCGAAGTCCATCGCAAGTTGCAACTTAAATCATGAATGAATATTCATGAGGTAGGTCGATTTGCAACCTACTACGATTCGGTATTTTGTGAACTGACGTGTTAGTACGTAGGTCAGTTCTCAAAATACCAATGCTTTCGGTAACAGTTGAGTGCACAAAGTGAGACCACATTTACCAAATGCATTCTTCAGGCAAAAGGCTATATGTGAGTTCAGAAGACAGTATTTCAAGTCTGATATTCCTGTTATTGGGGTGAGAGGACATGGGACCTGACTCATGGATTCAATGATCACCAAAGATCTGCTCAGCAGATATCAGCAACATTCATATAAAGTTGCTGTCAGTTCACATAGTGGTGAATGAAGTCATGGAGTGCTATTGAGGTCCCCCTAATAGAATCCAGTGGCTGGGTCATAGTAATGTGACCAGGGGGACTCAAATATCTGCAGCTGTGAATCGTGGAACATGTGAACAGTACATGGAACATCTACATGATGGACCATTAATGTGTACACGGTGCAACGCCTTGTACAGGTGCTAACTGGTGGCTTGACGCCATTTCCTTTGCTTGTTTTGTTGGATGCAGTATGTCACAGTGGTACTTTCGGCGACATGACACTGCCAGGTTTAACAGTACAATATAACGAGTGACGACAATTACATAGATGTTGATCACATGTATATGCCAAAAATCCACAATCAGTGATATAACATTACGACAAATTTTTCAAGAGTCTGAGATCAATAGGAACTTACTCTGGATTGCAATTATGCAAGTTACTCGCTGTGGACATCTTGAACTGCACGCATTTCTTGAGTGCATAACTAGGTGTTGCAACACCAGCGGCAGTCTTGACAAGCTTATGCTTTGTATTAGCACTGGGTATATATGAGTCGTGCAAGCACACCAACAACATAGCTGTGAAAGACATGCATTGCATGAGCTACTGTGTTGGTGAGAGACACTGAAGTGTACACATCGGTGACTCGTACTATACTAAACAATGAGTCTAATTATGCTGTACTTGTGGAAGGAGACATAACAGGTTCTGTCACCTTTCCATAGATAGTGACCAGTCTGCATGGCATCACGTTGAAGGACAAAAGCAGTGGTGGGTTGATGAGGGGCAGGCAACAGAGTCCCTTGATGGAGGTATAAATATACTAGATGTAATTGTATGTGGTTGTGTTTTGTGTAGTTTTCTTGGTGTGATAGCATGAGGTGTGCCCAGACAGACATATGGGTTTATGAGATCTCCCAGTTACAGTGGACTTATGTAGTAGCACAAATGTTCAGGCCTAGAATAGGAATGACATTGCTGGCAGATATACCTGGCTGGGTAAGAGGGTTTGGCTGTTGAACTAATCCAGATTGTGACATGCCACACCGTGGGTGGCCGCTGCTGCGTGTCCTTGGGACAGTGTACACCTGAGGCCTGGGAAGAGTGAAGGAGATTACTGTCACTTCTGAATGATAAAGTATGGTCTCCAACGTTTCCTCTACTCCTTTACTCAAATCATTTTTACTGAGCTAACATTTCTTTTTAAAGGAAACAGTGTTTCACCGATTTTAGTTTTCATAAGTAGTAAGGTGTGGCGTCTTCTACTCATGAGACGGAAGTGCAACTTTGGAAACACTTCAGACAACTCTTGAAAAAACATGCAGGTAACATGATGTTAAGATTACAAAACAAAAAGCAAAATCCAAAGACTCGTGACAATGACAATGGCGCATAGGAATGACTGGGAATGGATTCCTTAATTGCAAATCACAATTTGCACTGCGCAATTAAGGAATATTTAGGAATCTGAAAAATGATTGCGATTACTACCTACATAGCATTTTGCAAGTCCTTTATAGCGATTCTCTAAACATCTAAACTTCTATCCACTCTCATTATCACAAACCTTAGCTCTAGTTCAGAATAATACACTCTAGTAATTTATTTTGAAAAAACAGCAAATGTCTATTCAGAAGCTGAACCAAAAGTCCTGTCCTTTGGATTACCTAAATGCCACAGACCCTGGAATCTGCATTTACACTTTTCTGAACCCATATGGCTAAACACTTTAACAAGAGGCAAACAAGTGAGAAAGATTCTAAATGAAATTCAATGTGTGGTGCACATTGCTGCACCATTAATAAATTAAGTGTATGTTTTTTAGAGGAGTGTCTACATTAATCTTACATGGGGCGGCTGGCACAGGTAACAACAGTGGGGCAGGGTGGGGCATGGGCAGGGCAGGCCTGTGAGGGAGGGAAGTGAACGGACGACGGCATAGGGAAAGTAGAATAAAGCAATACATAAAACCACTTACATTGCGCTCTCCGAGCACAGGGTAAGTGTTTTCTTATTTTTTTTTTATTTTACTTTCCCTATCCCATCGTCTGTCCTCTACCCCCCACCGCCCGCCCCTGCCCAGTCCCTGCCGCCCAACCGCAGTTACCTGTACTGGCCATGCATGAATCTTACTCTTTTTATCAAACGGAAATGTGCTTTCCTTGCCCTCCCTTTTTCTTCTCTCTCTGTTCCTCTTTCTCAAGTAAAGGGAGTGTTCAGTGTTCACAAAGTGTGATATTTGTCAGAGGCCAGGAATTTATTAATTGATGATGGACCTTGGTCAAAATGTTCCATTGTGGGTATGTTAACGAGTTGTGTATACAAAGGTGCACTAATACAGGTAGGAGAGCAAAAATTCTCAACTAGGTAGTCGATCTGGAGGAATTTGAGAATATTTTTGCAAATCATTGAATGTTACCATCTGAGGGAGGTGAAATATGAGTTTAACGTGATTCCTATGAGCATTACTTTTTAAGTATCACAAAGAGATCCAGTGGCGTAACAATATCACTCGAAGCTCCCACAGCTACTGACTGGGCCTGGAGAGCGGGGAGCCCCCTCCATGAACTTTGCAGGGGGGGCCCTCATGCTTCATTACGCCACTGAAGAGATCTTTTCTCCGCACTTGTGGGCAATCAAAAGACATGGGGCCCGATTTATATTTCGGTGGATGACCTGTAGTCCTGCCAGGGGGACGGAGAAGATTTTTCCATCCCCATGGTGGAGGGAAAGTCACCGAGTTTATAAAAGACTGCCAAGTTGGCGGTTACTTATTAAGCATTGTCAGGAACCACTGTCCCAGGGGTTTCTGTCAATGCTCTTTCCTGTTTGGCGCAGGGCTCTGACTACATGATGAAGCCTTGCACTAGACAGGAATTTTCTTTTTGAAAAAAAAGAAAAGGCTCCCCTTGCCAAGGGAGTCATCTCCCATGGCAAGGTGGCATTATGAATTTTTTTTAGTTTTCGCTAAGTTTTGCCTGGTGGCTATATGCCCGCCCATCATAATTTGGTGGGCGGACATAAAATCATTTCAGTGGAGTACTCACCTCTGTAGCCAAACCTTTTGTAAACCCGCATCTAAATCGGGTGGGTGGATCATTATTTTGGCAGCAGGCATACTCCGTCGCCATTGCGACGGAATATGCTCAAGGCCAAGATATAAATCGGACCCATGCTGTTCCTTTATGCTCCATAGCCATCCATTTTTGTCTATGACAGCACCTATTCTGTGAAGAACAGTACATTTCTAGCAACTAAAGCCAAGGGTGTGATCCCACAATCCCCCACCGCTCCCACCAGCACCACATCTCCATTGTATTCCCTTAACTGACATTTTTTGCTCAGAAAAGGTTGCGTGACTTTAGTCTGTATTAATGCGACCCTTCAGGATTGACATAGTTTGGCCACTGGGTTCAGAATCTCTCACAGAGAATGCAAGGGTAGAACAAGTGTTTTGGCTTTGTCAGTGCATATTTTGTTTTTGTTATAGTTTTTGTAAAACCTTGGGGCATATTACCAACAACTAGCAATAATTATCGCTAGGTTGGCTTAGCGGCAATAATTTTATCGCCGTGTAGCGACGATTTTTATCGCTTAGGAGCCTTGATATTATCAAGGTTTATCTCCTAAGCGATAAAAATCGGGAGAAATGCATGAATATCGCTGAAAAGTCAGCGATATTCATGCATTACCGAGCAAATGCTCTTAGCCATGTTATCCACCTCCCAATGGATAACATGGCTAAGAACTGCTCAGGGCAGGTGTTAGCTTTTGGAGATATTCGCGCTTAGCGCGAATATCTCCAAAAGTTGGTAATAGGAGATAGCGATGTTAGCGACTGTTTCCAGTCGCTAACATCTTGGCACGCCCACTTTGCATGTCATTAGTGATAAATTTCTCTGACATGCAAAGCGGGGCCCAAGATGGTCGCTATCTCCTACTAGCTGTCGCTAACTGGTGTTAGCGACAGCTAGGTAATAGGGAGATAATTTTATCTCCGCTTTCTTGGCTTTTAAAGCCAAAAATGTGGAGATAAATCCCTTGATAATATGCCCCCTTGTTTTTGAGTTGCTTTTGGGCCCATGCCAATATAAAAAATTAAACATTGGCTTAAAGCAAAAATATTTTTTGATTTCATAAGGCACACTTGCCTAGTAGTCCCTGGTACAAAAGGGAGTTACTTTGTTTAGATGTGCTCTTTGTGAAGGAGGAGAATGTGGTCTCTTATAGTGAAGTTAGCCAGTTGTTGGAGTGGAGTGACCCAATGCTGCAGGGTGTAGTGGAAGAAAAAAATTATAAGACAACAAAACACTAAGAAGGCTAGCCGAAAGCCCCTATAAGTAAATAATATGGGGAATGTTAGTAAAATCAAGGGTATTGGCTAACACCAGACTTAAAAAGAACACCAGGTCCAGCTAGTATCTACAAGGGCTGGCTGGACGCTTTCCATGAATCCATCCCCTGGCTGCAGGTCCTGTCATGCCCTATGAGAAGGAAGAGTGAATTGTTTACCAGCCAGCACACACTTAAGATGGAATAAACACTGTGTACGAGTGTTGTGACTACCAAGTAAACATCTATTATGAGCAATCACTAGAGGAGAAACTGCACATTAAAAGAGAGCCATGGGCCGCTATTTTCACCCCTTCAATCTAGAATTGACGAACAATGCTTTAAGCTTCCTTCTGCTTGCTTCCATGTGTAGTGGCTGGGGCTCTGTAGGAGCAGTTCACAGGTATTGGGAGCATTAGATCTGCCTGCGACCTTGCCAGGCGTGGCCCGTGCAGGTAAGAGAGGTGGTGGGGGCGGGGGAGGGGGTATTTCGACATACGACGACAAGGTAAAATTGACTATTTATTTAATTTTCTTCGTGGTTGTCTGTCGGATCTCCCGCCTCCAACCCGTCCCACCGCACCTACCTGCACAGGCCGCAGATGGGAAACATCGTTTACAACGCGCCATTACAACGCAAGTCGTTACTACGACTTGCGCTGGATGGCGCTGTTGGATAAGGAATATTGTAATTTTATATTCCAACACCTTCCCTACTGTTACGTGGGCTGGTGTTGGAATATAAAATTATAATAATCCTCAATCCGCGCACACCAACGCAAGTTGTTGTAACGACTTGCGTTGTAATGGCAGCGTTGTAAAGTGCCGCGATCTAAAAGATCGCGTTGTACTGACATACATCTGCCGCGGATGGACCTTGCACCAGGCACCAAGAGTCATCTCTGGTTTCCCAGCAGTAAGCACTCACTAAAGGAGTGCTGCTTATTTAACATGGCTGTCAGGGGTGTAACGGAGGCCCCTGCAGGTCCTGTGGAGCAGGGGGGTGGAGGATAATCCTCCAGGAGGAGGCCCCCAACCGTGCATGGGGGCCCTATTCATCCCAAGGCCACTGAATATTTGTGAGATGTGGCAGACTTGAAAGCCCGTCATCACATTCTGAAGGGAGCCACATCATTTTACATTCCGCCACTGACGGCTCTGCCCGGGAGGAAGTTTCAAGTATTTTGTGACAAATTTTCAAACCACCAAGGCAAAAAAAAAGCCAGGGAAAAGCTTCATGGTTACGAAGCTAGAAATGAGAAAAATAATTCTGTGGCAAAGATAAAACATATTGCGATCACTCGGAATTCAGGAAGGTGGTAAAGACTTGGATGTTTCAACATGGATGACATCCTTAGGATAGACTCAGCTAAACCAGAGTCAACTTTGAATAACTACATGAAGGGAGACATAGATGTCATACATAGGCATCATGTGCTGAACCTCTTACTCCTCTTCAGTTCTCCTCATACATAAGCACAGCTACAAGATAGGATTTGATAGGAGCAGCCATCTGGTGCTCAATGAAGACACCAAAACACCTCCTACATAGGTACCATATAAGCCCACACCCACTAGCCATGCACATTTAATCGAGTCATGTGCTGCACGTCTACCAATGAGCACTTAGAGACCTCATCAAGGGAACAATGCAAATGCTACAACATCACAGTACAACACAAGACACCCAGTTGCACTAATCGTGGGCACAGCACTTCAAATGATTCTGATTTGCTTTCAGTTAGTAACTGTTTGCTGATGTCTAAACGAATTAGTTAATGAATAATTGATGCCTTTGCACTAAAACTAGAGCATTACACACATATTAATTCCTACAAAGTACCGTTCTATTATGTGTTGGTGCTAGTAGTTCCACCATTACTACTACTATGACTACCTATAATATTAGTAACAATACTATCAATGATCATAATAATGAGTGAAACTGTTTATATGTCACAACATCCAAAACAAGCCAACAACTTAAATCAATGTTTATACACACTGGATGATCCCAAAAATAAATGTATTTGAACACTAGTATAATTTTTAATATTCGCAGCTTGCACCACCATTTGGCTAGGTTACAGCGTTTGTCTGACCAATATGACTACTTCTCTTTTAGAAGGATCCACTTAGCTGTTGTTTGGTAAAATAAGATACAATAAAAATGTACCATCCTTTTTCATATATATTACTGTTGAAGGTGATGAATGTATTTGGTGATGTGCACTTCACATGGGTTTATGAGGAATCATTAACCTCTTCCATGCTCATGACGAGCTGAGCTCGTCATGAGGCACGGTTGAGCTGCACTCATGACGAGCTGAGCTCGTCATGACCGTTGGAACGTTCACACGCGGGGATAATTTCCCCGCTGTGCCGAACGTTCCAAAGCGGGTGTGGCTGTGAGTGCAGCTGCACTGTGCCTCATGACGAGCCAAGCTAGTCACAAGCACAGCGGCGCCACGCGCGGCCTCCCCCCCCACAGCGGGGGAAAACACCCCGCAGCGAAGGGGTTAAAGAAAAATGCAGAACCTTACCAGAACACAGATTGACTGACAACTGCCAATCCACTGTTAGCCATCACATGGTGCCTGGTGCTGTGTAGTGTAAGCAATAGTGCATGTATGGGTGATGTATGAGTGAGTGAGAGGGAGTAGAAAGATTAGACTTCGAAAGGCGGGATTATGTGGCACTTTCTGGGCATTAGAGAAGGTTGCAGTGCATGCACACTAGTAATCAACCCGATCCTCTTGTGTATATTCGAGTCTTCGGCTCCAGGAATTGAGAGCACCTCACATACAGAGTACTTGCCGAGAGCATGATGTGTCCAAGCAGCTAAACCAGCATGGCTTTCCAGAGAAAGAAGACCTTAGGATGGGAAACTCTCGGTTTAGAAGGAACCCTTATTGAATATTGAGGAACCCCTCAACACAGCTGAAATTAGGGGACCCATAACTCTACATCGCATTTAATGAGGTAAAAAAACGAAATCACAATTGTTAATACAAAGAAAATGGTATACGGAATTTTACGTCCTTAACATTTTAGTCCCTTCTAGATGTTTTGGGGCCAATTCGGAAAGGCATGAAGGAGTATGTAATAGATGAGTACCACGTTATGCACTCCAAAAGGCCCCAGTGTGTAGGCCCCCACATGTATTTATTGAAAAGGTTACCCTGATCAAGTATATCCATCGCTGAAAACGAATGCTGGATGGTGGCCTCAGCAAGCAAAAATCATGGGCAGTGTTGAACAATTCCTTGATTACTAAACAAGCTAGTGTACAGAATCCTCTAGCTGGGTAGATTGAATGCCACCTAAAGACACTTTTTATAACAATGGGCTTCAGTGGTGCAACCGGGCACACTCCTCCTGCATATTTAGGCACAATCAGTTATGAGTCTGTTTGGCCATTCGTAGAGAGCATGTTTCATAAACATGGCATGCTAAATAATCTCAAAAGTATACTACTGAATGCCTACATATGCCTCTTATGTATGTTAACACTTGGTCTTAATTTTCTTCGCAATTGGGAACGATCTGTTTGGGATCTTGTGAATTTGTCTGGTTTACAGTCGTCAACATTGCCCAGAAGTGGTAGCCCTCTGCCACTCAAAATGTATTTCACTGATCATCACCAATGCGTTGTGACCAGCTAAAGCCAAGAATGCAATAGAAGTTTATGCAACAACCACACTGTGACAATCTCCAACCCGAGCACCTGCTGAAGTAATGCTTATGACAAATAAAATGCCTGGGGAAATAATCCCACCATTCATTCTACATTATGGTGTAAAAATACCACAAGCAATATTGTAGTGAAAAAAAGGGTTGTATGACAGTACAATGCGGGCTATTACCACGCGTGCCATTACAACGCTGTTTTTACAACGCAAGTCGTTACAACGACTTGCGCTGTAAGTGCTGGATAGTGGAATAGTTTAATTTTCTATTCCAACTCCAGCCCACGTTACAGTAGGGAAGGTGATGGAATAGAAAATTAAACTATTCCTTGTCCAAAAGCGCCCTCCAGCTCAAGTCGCTGAAACGACTTGCGTTGTAAAAGCAGCGTAGTAATGGCAGCGCGTGGTAATGTAAAGGCTGTTCCCCGAAAAAGGGCCACCATAAACACTGCGCGCCACAAAGCAGTTATGTACCAAAGTTGTCCAATGCAATGGGAATTCCCCTAAGAATGCTATTCATTGGAACGATCGTCCTACTTTAAAGATTTTACTTTTCCGTTTTAAAATGGACTCTGCAATGTGAACACATGATGTGCAATTGTAATACCCAGGGCTTCTGATATTAAAGTTCTTAATAACCCCCAGGCTAATTCCAAAAGCCCAGAGTCACTCAAAAAATCCTAGATGCTCTCATAGGTTGCTCTCCATCACACCCAAGTTTCGCAGAGGTGTTCTTTAGGATATCCATATTTCTTTAAAGTGCTGATCTAAAAAAATCCCTGGAGTCACCAAAAGATCTACCAATGCAACACTCAGAGCTTTCAAGTTGATGTAACATTAACTCTTGGAGTGTTGAGAGGGTACGAGGGATGGCCTGGGCACCATGCAATGTCCTGCGCAATTCTGGGTCCTCAACTGGTTGGAGGGCCAGGAATAGGAGGGTTCAAGGAGGAGTCGCACGCAATCACACGAAGGTTTATGCTGCACTGTAGGAGAGACAGTGGAGGGCACACTGACAAGGGGGGGTGGGGGTAGAGGGGGTGGTGGGGGGGGGATCGATAGGTCATGGATGTTGTGGGCTAATGACGAGGTTGCCCTGATAAGAACCATGGCACTAGAGATTTATATTTGATGCATGGTTGTAAGATGTTTGCACGAAAAATCAATAAAAAATTTGTTTAAAAAAAATAATATATATACAACTCTTGGAGTGTTGGATTGACAGCAGGTCAGCCAATCCACATTCTTCATTTTCAAGCAATAAATCTTGTTGTAGTCCCAATCATGAAGTATTCCATAGCCATTCTTCTGCCTTGTGCCTGGTTTACACTCTGTATTCCACATGCCCACTTGCCTTCTTCCTGATTTTGTTTAATCATTTCTCAGTAGTTGGTGGACCTGTTTCTCTCCTCTCTGCTCCACAGCCTGTCGTGGCTCTTTGTGGGTGAGGCTTACGGACTGAGGGAGGGGAGCATTACCATTCGACAAAAGCAGCTATTGTTTCTTCTCCCCTTAAGTTAAGCATAAGGGACACAGGTCAGAATGGGGTTATTAATGAATTGTTTTTTCCACGGCAGCTAAAGTCTTGTGCAGGAACTGGCCTCTGGGCAGGGCAAATACTCCACGACTCTACATGATTCTGGTCAGGGCTGGACTGGGAACCACAACCGGCCCAGGCAAAGTGCTTGGCCGCCCCCCCTCTCCCCACTGGGGGATGGGTTGGAGGTGCCTCCGAGCTCTTTGCCGCGGCCAGGTTTCAGCCGATTTTGGTACAGGGCCGATTTTGCAGCTTTGCTGCAAAAACGGCCCTGTAACAAAAATGGCCCCCAGGGGCCCAAAACCGGCCACCACCCATGCGGCGCACCGGGGGATTGCCCGGTGCCTGCTATAGCCAGTCCGTCCCTGTTTCTGGTGATCACAGCCTTTCCATTTTTAGGTTGAGCCTGGCAGGGGATGTGCTGCTCTGTGAGCCATGCTATATTGGACTAGGTACTTGAAGCCCCGTTTTGTCAGTGGCTTGTGTCATTGTCCTTCGTAAATGCTGGCTTCCTATTCGTTATTAGGCTTGTTAGTCCTCCCTTAGTACCGCCATGTCTTTATTTGTAACCTCCCATGAGGACTGGCCCTTTACTTCTGTTGGTACATGTAGGTCTTCTTTAGTCTGTAAACATTATTGTCTTTAATGACTTTTTCTTACTGCAGGAGGGTCTCTCGTGCTCAGTTGTGACCACCAGCTTGTTTATTTAAATCATAGCAAAAACGGGGAGCTCTTCAGGGGCCATGGGAGACAGAAGGGTGCAACTCAGCGATGCTCAAGCTTTTGGAATGCAATAGGTCTCGCATTTGCGAGAGTTTAAGCTATTGGCATTCTAAATGACAATGCCTTTCATTAATGTTTTAAAAACCAGAACATAAATAAAAGGCATTGTCATTTACACAATGCCAATAGCTTAAACTTTGTAAATGCGAGACCTATTGCATTGCAGATGCTTGTTTATGTTGGAGGAGAGGTGATTGACAAGGACAAGGCAGGTGCCGTTAGCCTTATTGCCTTTACTTGCTGGGTAATAATGAATGTAAACTACCCGATCCCTCGTTATGTGCCAACACCAGTGGCGCAGGCCCATAGTAGATCATTAACCGCTATTATTTTCCAAGAGTGTGAGTAATGCCTCTTAATTAACATCATCCAGAGTTCTGGTCATAATAGAGTCATTCAAAGCTCTATTGTTGCCTATAGAAAGAAGTGTTGCTCAGAGGTCTTTTTCTATAATGCAGACTGACTCCTAACTTTAGTCTTAGTAGCAGCTAGAGTACCCCAATGATTCTCTTGTGATAATGTACAAGCATTTTGTGAGACCTGCTCTTTTTACGTCCCTTACAGCAAAGCCTGAGACTGCGGTCTGCTTTACCATCTTTGCATAGGAAGGCCTGTGTAACTAAGCAGTGTTCTTTGCGGATATATATAGCATAGGACACACAAACATGGACAGAGCTTTTCAAGGGAGCGCCCCGACACTGTCGACTCTTTATCAGCCTAAGTCCTCACCTGTCTGCTCCCCCACCTGAGTTGGTGCCTGCAAATGCAAGAGCGAGTCTTAATACAAGTGTGAGTCTATAGACGAGCGTGGTGCCAGAAGCTTAGCTTATCCATTGCCAAATAAGGGAGCACTCCCAGTTCCCTTACTCACTTTAACAAATTCAAACCTAAGCCAGAAGTGATAAATATATACGAATTGTTTCATGTATTGTGTGTAATTTGCTTCCAGGAAGCTCCTTTCAAAGAACCTTTTAGAAATTTTTAAATTTCCCACTCCAGGATGGGTGTCTGCCATCTTTGTATGGTAAATTTAAAAAAGCCGAAGTAGCCAGTGGCTCATGACGATTAGTCATGTGTCATGACACGTTTCCACATATGTCATCACACTGGGGCCAAAAGCCAAAATGGCCTCTCTGTCTTGACAAATGATTTGGTGACACGTGCACATGCATAGTTCATCAATAGCGTCGTGACACAGACATGCACACATGTGGTGACACGTGCATGCTATATCATTGCGCTATGGGTTCTTTTTCCGCTGCTGTAAAAAAACACTGGCAAAGGTAAACGCAAGACGTGCTAGCTTTGCCACTGGTTGTTTTGAAGAAGCACTCCTGGCTCTACAGTCACACAACCAAATGCCTAATATATTGAATAAGACGAGCATTCCAGAATGTGAATATAGTATGTGTTTAGGCACGAAAGGGACAAAAATATAACTTGCACCATGTAGGCTGTATTTGACAATGCATAGCATCCTGTTGACACTATTGAACCAATGAATGAGGCATATTGTGCACATGTAAACCAATTAAGTGTTCACAAAGTTGGCAACACGTGTCATATGTTCCTTACACATCAATGCTGGACTGTTATGCACTATGTGAACAGGCCGTGGCCTACAGGCACTGTAGTGTTCCTTTTGGACCCCTTGCTTTGATTATTAATGTTTCTCAATGTAAAATCATAAAATACGCTCACTGCTGCATAATGTACAACATTTTTTGACTGCACAGTAGAGGCATAGGGTACATGAATCAGACTATCCTAACCCAAGAATCATATTTTTGTTCCTTCTAAATTATGAAAATGAATTGCATTGATACACTAACACCTAGCTAGTAATCTTGCATAGGCGGAGCCAGCAGTGGGCAGAGAAACACATCCTGGTTGTGTTTGCATGCTAAGTCCAAACTCACAACTGTGGGCCTCATTTAGAAGAAACGTACACATTGGCATCGGTGTGTCAGTTTCCTTGCGCCTGCGTCAAATGCCCTTGCGACACCATGGATGTGCTGTATTTATTATACAGTGCTCCTTGGCAAAAGGATTGGCAGATGAATCAGAATATCCGACGCATCTATTGGCGCAAAAATGACGCATTGCTGGAGTTGGTTGTAAAACTGATGCAACTCCAGCAATGCGTCAGAACACATAGGCGAGTCCCATTGTAAAAGCCCTGCGTCAATCCTTATGCCTGGTCAGAGTAGGCTTAGGGATTTTGATGCAGTCAAGTCGTAGAGTAACGCAGTTACGTGGCTTTTTTGTGTAGAAGTGCCTACCCTACATACATTATACCTGGTGCAGGTATAATGTGACGCAGGACTCTACAAACTTTCTAGATAAGAAGCACTGATAGTGCCGCCTCTGTGTCAAAAAAAGCGACGCAGCGGTGGCGCTAGGGGCTTGTAAATTAGGCCCTGTGAGCTTCATTTCCTACTTAAACTCAAAAAGTACTCTTACCATTTGTATTGTTTTCTTTTGTTGTCTATGTTAAGAACTTCTACAACGCGCTTAGATATGGGGCAGTGCGGTCTTCATTTCTATAGCGATAATGCATTTACTCTTGCCTTTGACTTGAGTAGAGTGATAAGCATTTCAAGCGTGGGTACCTACCTCCAAAGGGTGTGTGCCTGTGCCGAAAATCATGAGTTTGTGGGTGTTTACCAACTTTTATACAATGAGCCACCAAGAGCCAACCACAAATACACTGCTACAACCGAATAGTTGAATGCAGAAATCCCGCCACACTGGCGGGATTTCCGCACCTACAAATCTTTTTTCCGTAAGGTCCGCCGGTCCTAATTGGGTGTCTGAGATTTTTTACATGCACGAAATGGGCACTTTGCGCACTTCAGTTCCGCTTAGAGAACTGTAAAGTGGAACCCTCACACAAAGAAGGATAGGACATAGGGGAGTCTTTTACCTCTTTGATACTGGGGTCACGATTTAGGTTCATCTCAGAGAGCAGCTGAACCAGCAATCCCCAGAAGTACAAAGCAACCACCTCATTCATAGGATGGCCCTCGTGCACTCTATTTCTCTGTATTTCAATTAATACTTTTTATTATATGACCCTCATTGTGGTTGGCCCAGTAAAGTGCTGCTCTTGTGCAAACATCTGTTTGTGCTGGGGTTGCAATTATAAGTTGGTCAGTTTCCTGCACCCACTAATTCCCTGGTGCCATAAAGTCTAACCCCCGTCGTTACATTTCAACACATCCAAACTGACGAAATTTACCAGCTAAAAAAAAGTCCAGTAAACACTGACGTAGATTTTTCTGCGGAAGCATTAAATTCTGCATGACATACCCCATTTGCATGGAAAAACCTCATTGTAGGAGTTGTTTATAAACCACAATAAGTAATAGCCATTCATTGGGCTCGATAAATATCATATCCCCAATGGGCCCCGTGGCTTATTTCATAGTAAACTTGAAAATTATTTTATGGTAGCCTGAACCTTAACCATAAGGTATGGACTACTGACAGAATATTTGTTGGTGACATTGGCCCAGATGTATGAAGCCATTTTGCATTTCTTAATGGGCCAAACCGCTTTTTTGGCCCGTTAAAAAAATGCTAAATGACCTTTTAAAATGTACAAAGGGCCAAACCCGGTCGCAATTTGTGATTTTTACTGGTTAGAAATTGCAAACTGGGATTTAGGAATCGCAAATTGGGATTACTTATTTCTAATTCATAAAGCAAATGTACAAAGCATTTTCTAAATGCGAATTGGGCATTTAGGAAATGCAATTACCATCGACGTCAAGTCGATGGTAACCTTGTGGAATAAAAAAAAAATGTTTTTTTTTTCATTATGACATGAAGTGCACATATGTAGGGCATATGTGCACTAGCAAATTAGGGGTGCCTCAAGGGGGACTTTAAGCTCAGAGGTACCCTTGGCTTTGCATTTCTTAAATTGTGATTTCCTGTTAGGAAATCGCGATTTAGGAAATGCAAACCATTTCCTATTTCGCCCATGGGCCGTAATGCAATGCATTTCCTATTTGCGATCCCCTAATAGCGATTCCTTATCTGAAAGAATCGCTATTAGGGAATCGCAAATTTTGTACAGATTCTTTTGCATTCCTTATATGGCAATTCCTATGGCTTTGCTATTTAAGAAATGCAAATAGGAACATTAGTACGTCTGGCCCATTCTTATTTGCACAGGCATTGTGGCTTCATGGCAGGTATGCGGAAGGAATACTACGAGCAGTTAACATGTAAGGTTTGGGGGGTTGTTTATCAGCATTCACCCTCCAACAAAAACACAATAGGAAAACAATGATCATGAGAAAAGAAACACAACTCCTGGCTTCGCGTATTCCCTGAGCCACAAAGGATTCAAAAGTACATCAAGCTTGTGGTTTGATGTCACAGTCCTCCCACAGGAACTTCCTCTGACTTCAAAACAAACATCAAAGTTCATTCTCTCTTTTTAATTAATAAAATCCAACGAAGCCAGTCATGCAAGCCTGTAATTATGAAGTTAACTGGACAATACTCGAAAGGAGGCTGTTGGTACAGTTTAAATTTCATGCACGAGTTGCCACGCTATAAAGCCTGCTTGGTCTATTTAACATGCCTGGTTTATTTCAGAACGGTTTCCTTTGGCTGCGCACTTACCACAGGGAGGCTTGACAGGGGAGGGTAATGAACGGGCTAATATTCGTTTGATCTCCAGTCGGCTGTCGCAGAGTCTTGGACAAGTCCCAGGAGTAGCCATTTACTTTTCTTATTAATAAAACTACTTTTGGCATTCTACTGATATTTGAAAGAGCCCACACTGTCAATGCAAATATATGTGCTACACCAGTGCCTAATTTGTAAAAGAATAAGGGCCAAAAGTATCAAGATACCATTTGCGATTCTCAAATAGCGATTTTTAAGAAATCGCTATTTGAGAATCGCAAATGGGTATGTATGTACAAAATCATTTTTTTTTTAGCGCTTTCTTAAAATTCCTTAATTGCGATTCGCAAATTGCGAATCGCAATTAAGGAATACTTTCCCATTCATTTCTATGGGTCAGGAGGCCCATAGGAATGAATGGGAAATTATTCTCAATTTGCGATTCGCAATTTTCTAATCGCAAATTGAGAATAATTTCAAGGGTGCAGGGGTGTCCAAAGGATTCAAAAATTCAAAAATGTGCATTTTTCAAGGAATTAGCAACTTACCACCAACTAGATGTTGGTGGTAATTTGCGATTCCTTAAGGACATTTTGTATATTCCTTAAATGCAATCGCAAAATATGGAATCGCAAATTTTGCGATTCCTTATTTTGCACCAGTTTTTGCTTAATACATACCATATGTGCTGGGGCTCAAGGTTTTGCTCAGAAGTCTGCGCCCCGCCTATCCAGTGTCTGGGTTGCAGAATACCAAGGCTGTGTGGACTCTGATTCCACCCTATGCCTCTTTCATCTACTACCAGACACTCCCTGCTGCTTTATCTGACATCTGTAGGCTGTTGTTCATCCCCTGCTTTCTCCCTCTGTCACTTTTTTCTGTCTTTCTGGTCTCCCTTCTTTGCCCCTTTTGTTATGTTATTTTATGTTATTAGCATTTGCAGGGCATGCATATCACTCAGGAGGGTGTTCTAGCACCTTAGAAGGAATGCCATGGGCTGTCTGAGTGTCTCCAATCGGAAGAGCTATGTCTCCAGCTTCTTATGGAGTTGGAGGACTGAGCTAGCTGCTCTGATATGAAGGGTTGCTCATTCTACCTTTTGGGGCAATGTAGAAGAAGGCATGTCTCCCAGCTCTTGTTCTCCTGATGCAGCGTAATAAACAACAACGTGGACAAACCCAATGAGGGATCCAAAACTAGGAGAAAATGACTCACTGTGATTCACAGGAATGTTGAAAAACCCTTTGGTTTTTTAAAAGAACCCTCACTCACCAACCTAGTTGGTGGCCTGCTTCATCATAGGGTTTCCAGCTGGGCTGCAGAGTGCAACCCAGCTGTGCTTCGACGCCTGAGCTACAGCGGAGCGGGTTTTGTTTGGGAGTGGTGATGCGTAAAAGGTCAGTGCAGATTAAAAGTACCTCCAAATATACAATTGTTACATTTTATTCCTGAATCTCTGGGGTGTGCTTAAAAACTAAAGTCGGGATACATCTGAAGACAAAAATTGATCTTCTGTTATCCCAATCACTGGTGTACATGTTTCAGCCTCAACAAAATAGTACTGAGGCTTTCATCAGGACCAAATCAGAAGTGCAGAAAAAGTGAGCACACACGCTAAGGTGTGATGTAATGCAGTGACCTCACCGTACTTACGGTTATCACTGAGAAGTAATCTGAAATAGATAAAAGACACACTCACAACATAAAAATGAACATTTCTAATATACATCTAGTTTACTAAAAATGGGGTGGGGTGTTTTGGTGGAGACCCCTAATACAAGTAGTAAGGTTGTGGTGTAACATTCAAGTGAGGTCATAAAATAGGTGACTGGATCCTCATTACACCCTTACATATGGGCAGGCAGGTGTACAATTAGTGAATGCTAGATATACTCATAAAATCATGTACAAAGGCATGCCAGTAGGTGGAGTCGGGTGTTGATATGCAGTAAGCCAGGGCCCAAAAAGTAGGCCTTGCTATTACGAGCGTGCGGGATAATAAAGTACTGCAGCTTGTGCAATTTTGACTAACCTTTGACAGTGACGTACAAGGCCGGCAATATTTATGCCTAACAGATACCGATAAAAAGCAAAGTGCTAGCATCGGTATTTTATTATTAAAATTAGTGGTAGAGAAACAATGGCAGAAAAAAGAATGAGGCTTACAGAAGCTACATGAATTAGGTAGCTTTGATGATCCCGGAGGGGAGAGGCTCCTCATGCAGCAGACATGTGTGAGGAGTAGCCTTACCAAGCAGAGGGGTTTTGAAGGGGTATGGAAGTGGATGCAGTTGTTGAGGTAGGCTGGGCCCCTGTTGTGTAGGGCCTTGTATGCGCTGGTCAATAATTTAAAGAGGGAGAGTTTCTGGATTGGGAGTCAGTGTATGTCCTTGAAGTGTTTGGTTACGTGTGTCTGGTGAAGTTGGTTGAAAGTATGTCTGAAGGCCGCGTCTTGTATCACTTGCAGTCTTTGGGTGAGCTGGGATGAGGTGCTTGCGTAGAGAACGTTTCCATTGTGAAGCCTGCTGGCAATAAGTGATTGAGTAACCGTCCTGCATATGTAGAGAGGGTGTCATTTGAATATTTTCCTGAACATTTTGAAGGTGTGGAAAGATGATGATGTGACTGCATGGACCTTGTTGGACATGAAGATTTGGGTATCAATCACTATATGTTAACACGTTAAGATACTGGGGAATTCCCAGTGTCTGGAGTGTTCAAGTGGAAATTGTAACTGGAGTATATCCTCCCTTTAGACTATATATCATACAAAAAAAAATACTCCAATGGACCAACCAGTGGTCAGAATAGACGGTATGTTTTCTGTGCCCACGTGCAGGGACAGAAAAGGAGAGAAAAATATATATGAGGGGAGCCTCTTTAGTGAAAGGTTGTGCTTTTCACAACCGTGTGTAAGGGGAAGAGCATCCTTTGTTTTAATTACCCTCACACACCCTGGTGTCATGCTTCATCATCGGGTCACCCCGACCCCTAAAAGTCGGGGTGGGCTCAACCACAATGTTGGGAGCTCTTCTGATAGATAAAGACTAGGGGGCTTAAAGATTAAAATACCTCAGTCAGACCCTAGGTTTCCCTTTATTCTTGGGTCTGGCTGGGTCAATAAAAATCTAAAAACGGGTCTTATTGGAGTTTAATGGTCCTAAGACCCTAGTGCCGACATGTTTCAGTCCAAGGCGGCTATCAAGGTCCTGGACTTTCTTCAGGGCAATAGGAGAACCCTCTATGTGAGGAAAATTATGGGATGGGAAGTCCCTATCCTCTCCGTGAAGCGAGGGCAGAGTAGCCACTCCTTGCGGTGTGTGACGTGTTAGTGTGTCTGTAAATTGCCAGGCTCCAACTGTAGGGTAGAATCAGGAACAGACACAAAATAAAAGAATTCATAAAAAACAATTAGTCAGTACTTCATACCCAAAAGGTGTATCGTGTGTAGCATGCCAGCATTTGTGTGCATGCCTTTGTGGGAGGAAAATCCCCCTCATTGTGCCACTCATCATGGTATCTCTGTGGATGTATTAAGAAGTGTTGGTCCGTGCACAACCTTGGGTTTAGTTAGAATTTAAAGATTAAAAAGTAGATTCATAAAAAAATATTCCTTATGTGGGGTGCTCCTGGGGTGACGTTACCGTCATAAGTACGTCAATATGATCATGAACTCTCTGTGCAGCCAATTGGGTTTGGTTGCAACCCCCTTTGGGCATGCCCCTGAGTGCCTCCGTGGAGGTTTTGTGTGTATCAATAAATGTTATTCGAATAAAGGTTTAACAATTCTCACGTTGGATTCAATCAGTTGAATTTTATTGAAATATATATATTTACATATATATATACATATTATATAGCTTGCACACAGAGGGGCCGATTCCGATCCTGGAAAAACGCTGTACAAATCGTGGTATGGAGTGTTTTCCCCATACAACTCGTACTTGTAAGGAGGCCCCTACAACCTAGGAAGTACGATCCGTACAAATAGACGCACTCCATACAAATTGTAAAAAAGACCATACAACTTGTATATACAAGAGATTCCAATTCGGATTGCTCTGTACACGACGTTCCCATGTATTCCCAGCAGCAGTTTACAACCCGGCAAGTACGATTCGTACAAACGGCACTCCATACAGCTCTTTTTTTACAAGAGCCAAAAAGTGCTGGAAAAACCTTGTACGCCCCGAAAACAGTACGAGACAGACCCCCTCATGTACGCGTCGTACACCCCATGAATACAGGGGTACAGTGCGTATGTACGGTGCGTACAGATGGCACGGAAAGTGGGGTACGGTGCGTACATACACGATGAAGGGGTACTGGTCGTGTAGGCACCGTACAAGCACCGTACCCCAAAATCGCATATGTACGCACCGTACCCCAAAATTGCGTATGTACGCACCGTACCCCAAAATCGCGTACGTACGCACGCACCGTACCCCAAAATCGTGTATGTACGCACCGTACCCCAAAATCACGTACGTACGCACCGTACCCCAAAATCATGTATGTACGCACCGTACCCCAAAATCGCATACGTACGCACCGTACCCCAAAATCGCGTACGTACGCACCGTACCCCAAAATCACGTATGTGCGCACCGTACCCCAAAAACACGTGCGTATGCACCGTACCCCAAAAACACGGTTTTGGGGTACGGTGCGTACGTATGTGATTTTGGGGTACGGTGCGAACGTACGTGATTTTGGGGTACGGTGCGTACATACACGATTTTGGGGTACGGTGCGTACGTACGTGATTTTGGGGTACGGTGCTTGTACGGTGCCCCAAAAATCGCGTACGTACTTTCTGTACATGCACGATGTTGGGGTACACACCATACACACGCCTCGCATGTGGGGGACCCCTGTACGCCTCATACCCCTATACGACCCATACCCCGGTATGAGTCGTACCCCCAGAACGAGTCATACCAGGGTACAAGGCGTATAGGAGTTCGCTTTGTTGCTCGGTATGAGTCATTCCCCGTATACAGGCCATTTTCCATACAAATCGTATGCTGACAACCCGGTACCAAACGTACTTGACGGGTTGGACAGCCTTTTTTACAAATTGTATGGTCTTTTTTACAAGTCCGTGTCGTACAGCTTTTCCCGATCCGATTTGTAAGGATCGGACCGATCTGTATGTATTTTTCCCATACGAATCGTACTACACGGGTTGGAAGGGACTTTTACAATTTGTATGGAAAAAAAATACAAATCCTATTTGTATGGAAAATAAAAATCCAGGATCAGAATCGGCCCCAGAATGATTATCGATTCTGATTGTATTTTATTTTATAATTTATGTATCTTTTCAATTGCACAGAAATGTCCCATTACTGAATGAAATAATGAATAGTGCATAATCCATTTCATTTATAGAATTCGCTCCCTGATGAAGAGCCGGTGGGCTCGAAATAAATTGGAGAATTAAGAAATGCATAAACTAATGATGATTTATCCTAAAAACAAACTCAATTGAAATGATAAAAAAAATGTCAATAAAATTCAACTGATTCAATCCAACGTGGGAATTGTTAAAGCTTTATTCGAATAACGTTTATTGATACACACAAAACCTCCACGGAGGCACTCAAGAGCACACCCAAAGAGGGATGCAGCCAAACCCAATTGGCTGCACAGAGAGATCTCTGTGGATGTGCCTGCTGTCTCTGCAGTCCGGAAAAAAACAAACCGCCTGTGCCAGGGCACAAGGCAGAGCCCATTAGAGACCCGTTTCAAGGCCCCCTTTAAAAAACTGCTGGTGTTCCGCACCGGTGAGACCTCACCCACTTAAAGCCCAGGGTGCCTCAAAGAGCGCCTTTCATTAAGGTGTAAAAGAGTTCTCTTATGTCAGGGAACATTGACATACACAAACTATGCAATGTTCGTCGTGGGTTCAAAGTAACACAAAAATAAAATGATTCACAAATACGAGTGAGATACGGTCATAGTGTTCTCACAGATAAAAACCCTGGTCATGACTTGCTGCCTCAGGGCGTGCATGGAGTTGAGCGTTCACCACCAGCTCTTCTCTGCTCGGCCCTCCACCCAGCCCTGCGTCTGCTGAGCCAATCAAGATGCTGCATCCTTGCTGTTTACAGAAGTAAACAGCATGAGAGCAGCATGAGGATTGGCTCGGTTAGGCGCTGCAAGTGCTCCTTAGGAGACTTGGGGGCTCCAGCTGTAACCCCCCGGGTTCCTAACATGGGGCAGCCTAGCGAGAGTTCAAGTGCGCATGTTGGGCTGGTCAGAGCATGGCACCTGTCAAAACTAACAAACACACTTCAGGCCCAGCTGAGCCACCTGTCAATCCACATTCAAGCTCCCCCTCCCGCCACTCACTAACTCTCAAAGGCAAACACTGTAGGGCCATGTAGATGCAGCTAAAAGGAAGCAACATGTTTATGGGGCTGCCTGGGGGCACCGAAACAAACAGGGGGTAATGCCCCCTTTGCCCTAATAAAGAAGCTGCCACTTCCTGTGCTGCGTGTCTGCCTGAGGAAGGGGCATTCAAGGGCTTTCACTTAGTAAATTAAGCACTAAGGCCTTCATTTAGAGGTTGGAGGCATGAACATTGATGCCCTGTGGATAGAGATATTTGCCTACCTGGTGGAGATCTATGTTTCTTTTGAGGAACCACTTCCATGGTGGCTTCTCTGAAGACACTCAAAGCTTTTTTTCTAAAACCAAAAAACGAATAACCTTAATACCCTGAGAATTGTGGGATCATTTATATTTTCTTCCATTCAGAACCGTAAGGCATTTCCTGCCAGTCCCAAACAGGTAAAATGGACCGCAGATTATCCACCCTTAAACTGACAGAGAGTTTGAGGTACTTGCACCAATGCCCAATGTCTGTTTGGCTGTCGATTTAAGGTTTCCACTGGCAGAGCCAGTGGGGGCCCTGATGGCCATGTTTCGCCTGACTCTAAATAGAGCGGGCGACCATCAGTTTGGTGGACACGCTACTGCACCACAATTGTGGTGGAGTACCCTCTCCGCCAACCTATAAATAAGCTTCTAAGTTTTCATGTGACTCTGAGGGGCAATGGCATTTCATGTAAGTGACAGATCAGGCGGGTTCTGGAGTGCTCACACTGAAGATTAGGACACTGGGACTTCCATGCCCCCTCACATAGTGAATGGCTTGGTTGATTTGAAAAAAGGGGTGATCCTATTGAGCAGTTAGGTAATCCCTGTCTCTGTCACCTTATTTTGCAACTGCTAGCATCTACGGGGGGTGCTAGAGATCCCATGACAAGATGGCAGCTTCTTAGTGCAGCACCCCCAGCCGGGAGGCGTAATCCTCTTATCATCCTGCCATCCGGCCCATATCCTCCCCAAAAAAGAAACCTTGGGTGTAAACAACACTGTGCCACTCTGTGGGCAGCTCAATACAGTCTCAAAATGATGAAGAAGATGCGATCTTGTCTGCCAGTGTGAAACCGCATGGAAGGCTGTCTCACGGTAGGCTTCGGGTACAGACTCTTCCTGATGCAAAGTATCTTGTGAATATCTTACTGGACCTAGTTATCAAAAACGAAACCTCCCTGTGAGAGGCACAATTGTCTATTGGATCTTCTTAGACCAACATGATGGGACTTATGGATTCCCTACATATGAAGAGCCGGCTGGCCTTAGCTGTGTTAATTACCTCACTGGAATACTTTTGATTTTAGGTTGCACACAAAGTAGCCTTCAGTGCCAGGGACTATTATGACAATGTATTCTTTTTGAGGCAAAAAGTAATTTCAATGTTAGTCATTTTTTTTACATTGGTGAGAATCAGGCCGCTTCCCCAACAAGAAAGTGTTACTAAAAACATGGCTAACCAAGCATTGACAAAGCCAAAATGCGGGCAGCCAACGCTAGACCTATTGGCTTTATATAATGCAGTTATGACAGGTTATATAATGCAATTATCACAGGTTCATTTGTATGTTTTCTATACATCTGAGAGCAACATTTTTTGCATAGTGGTGAGGTCCATTCGTCAATTAACCCCTTCCATGCTGGTGACGAACCCCAGCCCTCACGCTCCACGGTGCTCGTGTGCTGATGACGGCTGGGGTTCGTCATGGCCCCGCCCTGTTTGTGCGGCTGCCGCACACGGGGGGAATCACGGCCGCACGGAAGGGGTTAATACATCAACTGATTCATGTTAGCTTGTCTCTATTTATTGCATGATCAAATAATGAGCTACAATTAACATTGTGATCTAGTGTCCGATACATTTTGTGCAGTCTTTATGTTCATACAATTGGAATACAACTTTCTGTCCATTTCTTATGGTTCATTGCAAAATACCCGACTATGCTATTCAAGAGCTTTGTAAACAGGTTTGCTTTGGAAAGTGAAATCATTATATTTTCCCTTGTTTCTTTTAGCCGTACCGGAACATGTTTATTTCTCCTGCATAATTGTGTTTCTTTTAAATTATCTAATTATTTATTACAGCTTTTCTGTCATTTATTACAGTGGACATGTGTTTCTACTCATAGAGAAAATCGTCTATTTGCGCTTTTCAAAGGTAAATGGGGTCTCATATTCTTTTTATTAGGACCTTCTATGTTTCCGTTACTGAATGTCATCAGTATTGTTTTGCTTTATTTTTCATATAGACATCTCATGGCTGGACTGTATTACATGGATTTTTCTAAGTTACATTTACCCTTGGTTTAATGGCCTGATGCATCTGATTATACTAAGGCGCTCGTTTATATTGAAGTCAGTTTATCATCTGCAGTTTAATAAATGCTGCAACTGTTAAGAGTACAAGGAAGAATTAAATCCCATGCTACTACAAACCATTTCAAAAGGACAAGATTGAATCATAGTCCCTAATGAAAGACAGTCTACTTCCCCCAGACAAATAGGAGTCTTTGAATTATGTATTTTACCTAATCACAACAGAAACTGCTTGAGGCTGGCTAAGACACAATCATATAGCTGTGTGGCTATCAGATGACACATTTTCTGACCATTTTAAGCTGCAACTGGCTAACAGATGTTGTGAATGGAAAAATGTGCTGTGAAAAATGATTGGCACTGACAACTTCACAACAAGAACATGTGTCACTGTTTAGACCCATAAACCATTAACTCCAATCAGAAAACACTGTCATCTATACAACGTCTGTCCAATAACACACTCAACACCTCAATGCAAGAAAGCCCTTTAGCTTCTAAACGTTACATTAGATGGACATTGTAAACAAACAATTATGTTAAACAATTTCTTATTTTTCTTTATTAGGGCATTCCCACCAGACAGCTATCCTATAACTTACCATTGGTTGGATTTATTGCCAGTCTCATTTCCTTGCTTCTTATTGGATGACGTGACTTCCTCTTTAGGTCTCACCTATTCTATCCCGCAAGGATTGAATAGGCGAGATTATAGTAAGCGGTCCGAAAAGTCTACCTAGCTGCGGATCGCATACAGTTCATGTAAGACAGGCGCATGCACATCGCACACCCACACCATTGCCAGCCACATCCCACACCATTTGTTTGAGCCTCAGCATCAAACTTCAAAGGAAGCCGCTCCTGCGCCACGCAAATGCCGAGAGCTTGTTTTTCGTTCTTTTTGATCTGTTGCCGTTTCTTTCACTCTTCCCCCTTTATCTATGTGATTACATCATCATTGCTGAAACAGGATACTGGCAGATGTTTTGATATTGCACAATTTCTTGACGTAATCCCATATATTTGGATTGGTGCCTACAAGCAGTGTCTTTTCAAATCCTAAACTTGGGCATTCAGCGGCTTCAATTCTTCTCACTGCACTGTTCAAAGCATGACCGGCTGCAGGTCAGAATACTCATGTCTCCATATCTGGCCTCTTGCTAACCGTTGAGCTGTGGCCCAGGCTGATGCCTTCCCAACTCGTTCTGTAGCGAATGTCTCTAGTTTCATCTGAACCCAGTAACATGATAAGGAGGATTTTCCTCTTTCTTGGTTACAAGATTGTTTCTGTTAATTCTCTGCCCATCTGATTCTTTGAATTTCTATCATGTACCTGTACTGCATCTTTTTTCCTTCCTGTATTCCCCCACTGTATGCTTATTCCCACCGTTTTCCTCCTTTTTTTTCGTGCTCTTTGATCTGTTTCTGTTTCTTTCACTCTTCCCCCTTTATCTATGTGATTACATCATCCCTGAAACAGGATACTCTCAGATGTTTTGATATTGCACAAATTCTCGACAAAACCCCATATATTTGGATTGATGCCTACAAGCAGTGTCTTTTCAAATCCTAAACTTGGGCATTCAGCAGCTTCAATTCTTCTCACTGCACTGTTCGAAGCATGACCGGCTGCAGGTCATAATACTCATGTCTCCATATCTGGCCTCTTGCTAACCGTTGAGCTGTGGCCCAGGCTGATGCCTTCCCAACTCGCCTCACACTGCTGCACGCCACACTGCTGCACGCCTTACACTGCTGCACGCCTCACACTGCTGAACGCCTCACACTGCTGCACGCCTCACACTGCTGCACACTGCTGCATTACTCACACTGCTGCAAGCTGCACACTGCCGCACGCCTCACACTGCTGCACGCCTCACACTGCTGCATGCTAGACACTGCTGTACGACACACTGCTGCACGCCACACACTGCTGCACGCCACACACTGCTGCACGCCTCACACTGCTGCATGCTGCACACTGCTGCATGTCGCACACTGCTGCACGCCACACACTGCTGCACGCCACACACTGCTGTACGCCTCACACTGCTGCATGCCTCACACTGCTGCATGCCGCACACTGCTGCATTACTCACACTCCTACATGCTGCACACTGGCCCACGCCTCACACTGCTGCACACCGCAGACTGCTGCACGCCACACACTGCTGCATGCCACTCACTACTGCACACCACACACTGCTGCATGCCTCACACTGCTGCATGCCTCACACTGCTGCATGCCTCACACTGCTGCAGGCTGCACACTGCTGCATTACTCACACTGCTGCATGCTGCACACTGCCTCACACTGCCACACGCCTCACACTGCTGCATGCCTCACACTGCTGCACGCCTCACACTGCTGCCTGCCTCACACTGCTGCACGCCACACTGCTGAAAACCTCACACTGCTGCAAGCCTCACACTGCTGCACACTGCTGCATTACTCACACTACTGCATGCCTCACACTGCTGCATGCTGCACACTCTTGCACAACACTGCTGCATGCCACACACTGCTGCACGCCACACACTGCTGCACGCCACACACTGCTGCATGCCTCCCACTTCTGCACACCTCCCACTGCTGCATGCTGCACACTGCTGGACGACACACTGCTGTACGCCGCACACTGCTGCACGCCACAGACTACTGCACGCCACACACTGCTGCATGCCTCACACTGCTGCACGCCTTACACTGCTGCACACCTCACACTGCTGCATGCTGCACACTGCTGCATTACTCACACTGCTGCATGCTGCACACTGCTGCATGCTGCACACCTCACACTTCTGCACGCCTCACACTGCTGCACACTGCTGCATTACTCACACTGCTGCATGCTGCACACTGCTGCACGCCTCACACTGCTGCACGCCTCACACTGCTGCATGCTGCACACTCTTGCACAACACTGCTGCACGCCACACACTGCTGCACGCCACACACTGCTGCACGCCTCACACTGCTGCATGCTGCACACTGCTGCATGTCGCACACTGCTGCACGCCAAACACTGCTGCATGCCACACACTGCTGTACGCCTCACACTGCTGCATGCCTCACACTGCTGCATGCTGCACACTGCTGCATTACTCACACTGCTGCATGCTGTACACTACCCCACGCCTCACACTGCTGCACGCCACAGACTGCTGCATGCCACAGACTGCTGCATGCCACACACTACTGCACACCAACACACTGCTGCATGCCTCACACTGCTGCATGCCTCACACTGCTGCACGCCTCACACTGCTGCAGGCTGCACACTGCTGCATTACTCACACTGCTGCATGCTGCACACTGCCTCACGCCTCACACTGCCACACGCCTCACACTGCTGCATGCCTCACACTGCTGCACGCCTCACACTGCTGCCTGCCTCACACTGCTGCACGCCACACTGCTGCACGCCTCACACTGCTGCACGCCTCACACTGCTGCACGCCTCACACTGCTGCACACTGCTGCATTACTCACACTGCTGCATGCCTCACACTGCTGAATGCTGCACACTCTTGCACGACACTGCTGCATGCCACACACTGCTGCACGCCACACACTGCTGCATGCCTCACACTTCTGCACACCTCACACTGCTGCATGCTGCACACTGCTGCACGACACACTGCTGTGTGCCGCACACTGCTGCACGCCACAGACTACTGCACGCCACATACTGCTGCACGCCTCACACTGCTGCACACCTCACACTGCTGCACACCTCACACTGCTGCACGCTGCACACTGCTGCATTACTCACACTGCTGCATGCTGCACACTGCTGCGCGCCTCACACTGGTGCATGCCTCCCACTGCTGCATTACTCACACTGATGCATGCCACACACTGCTGCACGCCTCACACTACTGCACGCCTCACACTGCTGCATGCCTCACACTGCTGCACGCCTCACACTGCTGCACGCCACACACTGCTGCACGCCACACACTGCTAAACGCCTCACACTGCTGCATGCCTCACACTGCTGCACACCTCACACTGCTGCATGCCTCACACTGCTGTACGCCTCACACTGCTGCATGATGCACACTGATGCATTACTCACACTGCTGCATGCTGCACACTGCTGCATGCCTCACACTGCTGCACGCTGCACACTGCTGCATTACTCACACTGCTGCATGCTGCACACTGCCGCACGCCTCACACTGCTGCATGCCTCACACTGCTGCACACTGCTGCATTACTCACACTGTTGCATGCTGCACACTGCTGCACGCCACACACTGCTGCATGCCTCACACTGCTGCAAGCCTCACACTGCTGCACGCCTCACACTGCTGCACGCCACAAACTGCTGCACACTGCCGCATTACTCACACTGCTGCATGCTGCACACTGCTGCACGACACAATGCTGCCCGCCTCACACTGCTGCATGCCACACACTGATGCACACCACACACTGCTGCATGCCACACAATGCTGCACGCCACACACTGCTGCACGCCTCACACTGCTGCACGCCTCACACTGCCTCACGCCGCACACTGCTGCATGCTGCACACTGCTGCATTACTGACACTGCTGCATGCTGCACACTGCTGCATTACTCACACGGCTGCATGCTGCACACTGCCCCACGCCTCACACTGCTGCACGCCACAGACTGCTGCATGCCACAGACTGCTGCATGCCACACACTACTGCACACCAACACACTGCTGCATGCCTCACACTGCTGCATGCCTCACACTGCTGCACGCCTCACACTGCTGCAGGCTGCACACTGCTGCATTACTCACACTGCTGCATGCTGCACACTACCGTACGCCTCACACTGCCACACGCCTCACACTGCTGCATGCCTCACACTGCTGCACGCCTCACACTGCTGCCCGCCTCACACTGCTGCACGCCACACTGCTGCACGCCTCACACTGCTGCACGCCTCACACTGCTGCACGCCTCACACTGCTGCACACTGCTGCATTACTCACACTGCTGCATGCCTCACCCTGCTGAATGCTGCACACTCTTGCACGACACTGCTGCATGCCACACACTGCTGCACGCCACACACTGCTGCATGCCTCACACTTCTGCACACCTCACACTGCTGCATGCTGCACACTGCTGCACGACACACTGCTGTGCGCCGCACACTGCTGCACGCCACAGACTACTGCACGCCACACACTGCTGCACGCCTCACACTGCTGCACGCCTCACACTGCTGCACACCTCACACTGCTGCACGCTGCACACTGCTGCATTACTCACACTGCTGCATGCTGCACACTGCTGCACGCCTCACACTGGTGCATGCCTCCCACTGCTGCATTACTCACATTGATGCATGCCACACACTGCTGCACGCCTCACACTACTGCACGCCTCACACTGCTGCATGCCTCACTCTGCTGCACGCCTCACACTGCTGCACGCCACACACTGCTGCACGCCACACACTGCTAAACGCCTCACACTGCTGCATGCCTCACACTGCTGCACACCTCACACTGCTGCATGCCTCACACTGCTGTACGCCTCACGCTGCTGCATGCTGCACACTGCTGCATTACTCACACTGCTGCATGCTGCACACTGCTGCACGCCTCACACTGCTGCACGCCTCGCACTGCTGCACGCCTCGCACTGCTGCACGCCTCACACTGCTGCATGCCTCACACTGCTGCACGCCACACTGCTGCACGCCTCACACTGCTGCACGTCTCACACTGCTGCATGCCTCACACTGCTGCACGCCTCACACTGCTGCACACTGCTGCATTACTCACACTGCTGCATGCGGCACAGCCGCATGCCTCACACTGCTGCACGCCTCACACTGCTGCATGCTGCACACTGCTGCACGACACACTGCTGCATGTCACACACTGCTGCACGCCTCACACTGCTGCATGTCTTACACTGCTGGATGCCTCACACAGCTGCACGCCTCGCACAGCTGCACGCTGCACACTGCTGCATGACACACTGCTGCACGCCACACACTGCTGCACACCTCACACTGCTGCATGCCTCACACTGCTGCACGCCTCACACTGCTGCACGCTGCACACTGCTGCATTACTCACACTGCTGCATGCTGCACACTGCCGCACGCCTCACACTGCTGCACGCCTCACACTGCTGCATGCCTCACACTGCTGCACACTGCTGCATTACTCACACTGTTGCATGCTGCACACTGCTGCACGCCACACACTGCTGCACGCCTCACACTGCTGCAAGCCTCACACTGCTGCACGCCTCACACTGCTGCACGCCACAAACTGCTGCACACTGCTGCATTACTCACACTGCTGCATGCTGCATACTGCTGCACGACACAATGCTGCCCGCCTCACACTGTTGCATGCCACACACTGCTGCACACCACACACTGCTGCATGCCACACAATGCTGCACGCCACACACTGCTGCACACCACACACTGCTGCACGCCTCACACTGCTGCACGCATCACACTGCCTCACGCCGCACACTGCTGCATGCTGCACACTGCTGCATTACTGACACTGCTGCATGCTGCACACTGTTGCACGCCTCACACTGCTGCACTCCTCACACTGCTGCACGCCCCACACTGCTGCACGCTGCACACTGCTGCATTACTCACACTGCTGCACACCACACACTGCTGCACGCCTCACACTGCTGCATGCCTCACACTGCTGCACGCTGCACACTGCTGCATTACTCACACTGCTGCACGCCACACACTGCTGCACACCACACACTGCTGCACGCCACACACTGCTGCACGCCTCACACTGCTGCACGCCTCACACTGCTGCACGCCTCACACTGCTGAACGCCACACAACACCACCACATCACTCAGGGACACCACCATATCACTCTAGGACACCACCACATAATAATAATATTAATAATAATAATAATAATACTGCAATTTAGTAAGCGCGACAGCTACCCCCAGCACAGTGGTGTCCCGGCGCTGAATCACACAAGGTAATGGGGCGACGAAGGCAAGCGTGCAGTATTTCACATCACTCTAGGACACCACCACATCACTCTAGGACACCACTACATCACTCAGGGACACCACCACACCACTCAGGGACACCACCACATCACTCAGGGGCACCACCACATCACTCAGGGACACACTCAGGGGCACCACCACATCACTCAGGGGCACCACCACATCACTCAGGGACACCACCACATCACTCAGGGACACCACCACATCACTCAGGAACAATCAATCAATCAATCAAGAGTATTTGTAAAGCACGCTACTCACCCGCTAGGGTCTCAAGGTGCTGGGGGGGGCTGCTACTGCTCGCAAAGCCAGGTCTTGAGTTGCTTCCTGAAGGAGAGATAGTCCTGGGTGAGTCGAAGGTGGGTGGGGAGGGTGTTCCAGGTCTTGGCCGCCAGGTAGGTGAAGGGTCTTCCTCCGGTGGTGGTTCTGCGGATCCGTGGGACGGTGGCGAGGGCGAGGCTGGCGGAGCGGAGCTGGCGGGTTGGCGTGTAGAACGTGAGGCGGTTGTTGAGGTATTCGGGGCCCAAGTCTTGGAGAGCCTTGTGTGCTTGGGTGAGGAGTCTGAACAGGATCCTCTTGCTGACGGGGAGCCAGTGCAGGTCCGTCAGGTGGGCGGAGATGTGGCTGTGTCGGGGAATGTCCAAGACGAGTTGTACTGAGGCGTTCTGGATGCGCTGGAGTTTTTTCTGTAGTTTGGCGGTGGTCCCAGCGTAGTGGGCGTTCCCGTAGTCCAGACGGCTGGTGACGAGGGCCTGGGTGACCGCTTTCCTGGTTCCAGTGGGGATCCAGCGGAAGATCTTACGGAGCATGCGGAGTGTGTTGAAGCAGGAGGAGTTAATGGCGCTAACTTGCCTGGCCATCGTGAGGGAGGAGTCAAGGATGAAGCCCCGGTTGCGTGCATGGTCCGTGGGCTTGGGGGGGGCCCAGAGCAGGGGGCCACCAGGAGTCGTCCCAGGCGGCGATGGATGGGCCGAGGATGAGGACTTCCGTCTTGTCTGAGTTCAGTTTCAGGCGGCTGAGCTTCATCCAGTCTGCGATGTCTTTCATTCCGTCCTGGAAGCTGGCTCTGGCGGAGGTGGGGTCGTTGGTGAGGGAGAGGATCACTTGGGTATCGTCGGCGTAGGAGATGATGTTGAGGTTGTGCTTGCGTGCGATGGCTGCGAGGGGGCTCATGTAGACGTTGAAGAGGGTGGGGCTGAGCGAGGAGCCTTGAGGTACGCCGCAGATGATCTTAAAGTCCACATTTGTAAAGCGCACAATCACCCGTAAGGGTCTCTAGGCGCTAGGGGCCGTCGGGAAGATTAAGCGAGCTATTGCCCAGAGTCACATGGTGCTGGGCTAACCTGCCGCCGGAGCCGGGGATCGAACCGTGGTCCCCAGATTCCAGCGTCAGTCGCCCTTGCCGCGGTGCCACACCTCTCCCTATCTTGGTGGCGTCTGCGAGGAAGGGCGGGAGACGGACTCTTTGGGTTCTGTCGGAGAGGAAGGAGGTGATCCATTCCAGGGCCTTTCCTTGGATCCCAACATGGCAGAGATGAGTTGTCAGGGTGCGGTGGCAGACCGTGTCAAACGCAGCCGAAAGGTCGAGCAGGATGAGGGCGGCGGCTTTTCCGTTGTCCAGCAGGGTCCGGATGTCGTCGGTGGCCGCGATGAGGGCGGTCTCGGTGCTGTGGTTCGCTCGGAATCCGGACTGCGATGGGTCGAGGGAGCCGTTCGTCTCCAGGAAGGCTGTAAGCTGTTTGTTGACGGTTTTCTCGATGACTTTTGCAAAGAAGGGGAGGAGCAAGATGGGGCGAAAGTTCTTGAGGTCTGAGGGATCTGCGGTGGGTTTCTTCAGGAGGGCGCTGATCTCTGCGTGCTTCCAGCTCTCCGGTAAGGTGGCGGATATGAAGGAGTTGTTGATGATGTCCCGAAGTTTGGGTGCGATGATGGAGTCGGCTTTGTTGAAGATGTGGTGTGGGCAGGGATCGGCTGGGGAGCCCGAGTGGATGGTGTTCATCGTGTGGGTGGTATCTTCCGTGCTGACCTGAGTCCAGGCGCACAGGGTGGTGGTGGGGGGGTGTAGGTTCGGTGGTGGGGTACGAGTTCTGAGCGCCGAAGCTGTTGTGTATGTCGACGATCTTACGGTGAAAAAAGGTGGCCAGAGATTGCAGAGGTCTTGAGAAGGCGTGATGTCGTTGTTGCTGACGTTGGGGTTGGAGAGCTCTTTCACGACGTTGAAGAGTTCCTTGCTGTTGTGGGTGTTGTTGTCCAGTCGTTCTCTGAAGGATGACCTTTTGGTGGTGCGGATCAGCTGGTGGTGTTTGCGGGTGGCGTTCTTGAGGGCTGTCATGTTATCCGTTGACTATTTGTGGCACCAGGCTTTCTCGAGGTCACAGCAGGATTTCTTGGAGTCTTTGAGATCGTTGGTGAACCACGCGGCTTTCTTGCTGTTGAGGTTGCTGGGAGGGTTTTTCAGTGGAGCAAGGGTGTTGGCGCAGTCGGTGATCCACTGTGTGAGGTGGCGGGCTCCTTCGTTGGGGTCCGTGGTGTTGGTGGGAGGGTTTAGGCTCAAGGAGGTGGTGAGTCGGTCAGTGGTGATCTTGTTCCAGCATCTTCGGGGGTTTGTTGAGGGCGGTGGTGGGTTGTTGTTTTCCGGAAGTTGAAGTGTACGCAGCTGTGGTCGGTCCGGTGGAGCTCGGTGGTGTGGCTGAAGGAGATGTGGTAGATGGAGGAGAAGACGGGGTCAAGCATGTGGCCGGCGTAATGGGTGGGGGTGTTGACCAGTTGCTTGAATCCGAGGTTGGCAAGGTTGTCAAGTAGGGCGGTGGTGTTGTTGTTCTGGTCGTTCTCCAGGTGGAAGTTGAGGTCTCCTAGGAGGATGTAGTCGGGGGAGGCGAGGGCAAGCGGGCTGATGAAGTATGCGATGGCCTGGCTGAAGTGTGATCGTGGTCCCGGGGGTCTGTAGATGAGGTACCTCTGAGGGTGGTCTTGGGGTCGGTGTGAATCTGGAAGTGCAGGTGCTCTGCGGTGGCGAGGGTGTCGTCGGTGTTGGTCGTGATGCGGATAGTGTTTCTGTGGGCGATGGCGATGCCTCCTCCGGTCTGGTTGACGCGGTCCCTCCGGATGATCTTGTAGCCGTCCGGGATGGCAATGGCGATGTCGGGGTCTGAGGAGGCGTTCATCCAGGTTTCCGTGAAGAAGGCGACGTCTGGTGCCGTCACTCAGGAACACCACCACATCACTCTGGGACACCACCACATCACTCTGGGACACCACCACATCACTCTAATACACCACCACATCACTCAGCCCAACCACATCATCACTCAGCACCACAACAGCATCAATCAGCACCACAACAGCACTGTCCTTGCTTGCTACCAACAAGCTTTGCCGTAGCCAATAGGACTCGCATTAGGAAAGTGTAAGCTATTGGCTTTGTGAATAACAATGCTATTAATTTAAATATTTTCAAAGCCAACACATATTTAAACAAATTGTCATTTACAATACTAATAGCTCACTCTTTCCTAATGCGAGACCTATTGCATTGCAAATGCTTGTTTTTTTGTTTGTTCCTCCCCTGGTGAATAGCCTCTTCACTATCCTTTAGGCTGACTGATTTTTATCACTCCATTACTCACTTTTAGGGGACAAATTCCACATTCTTATGTGCCATGATAGTGCATTCCCATCTCTCTCTACCTTGTGTGTTTCTTACCTGCCAAATACCCAGTGGCTGCTCCTCCGCTAAGGCGGAGGTGCATCGCCCCCCTGCCAGCAGCCCAAAAAATGAAGGATGAAACAATCATTGTTTATTATTGTTTTGTTGTTACTCTCTTAGCCAAGGCTCAGGGCGGGCCTAGGGGGACGACAGGCATGGGGGGGGGGGGGTTTGCACTGTTATCAGGCTGCATGATGGTTTGGCCAGCTGTCTCAGGACTGAATCTCTCTCCAACCCAAGGTGCGTTGCCGGGTTGGAGACAGCAGCCTAACCGGAAGCACAAATCGAGGGCGCTCAGGCCAATCTTGATGCTGCTTTTATGCTGCTGAAAGCAGCGTCGGGATTGGCCGCAGTAGACAATGGGAGCCTGTGCCTGCAGTGGAGAGGAACGTCATGCACCGATCTGGCAGGTAAGTGGTTTTTTTTTGTATCATTAGCCTTCCATCCATCCCCTTTTCTCCCCAGTTCCGCCACTCTATCGAGGCACCGGCCGCCACTGCAAATACTCAACCCCACGCTTCTTTTACTATTTTCTTTGTGCGCTGCTCTATCTCTCGCATGCTTCTCTTCCAAACTTGCATGCCCAGTGCTTTGTGATTCTATCTCACTTGTGTGCTTCTCCCCCACCTCTGTTTCTCTCTTACTCATGTGCTGCACGCTCTCCTGCGCTTCTCCCCAACTCCCACACTCAGCCCTCTCCATCATGTGTGTCTCTGCACGCCCTGTGTAGCTCTCTTCCTCATGTGCTGCTTACGCCCACCTGCTCCTCTGTTGCCTCCCACCTCTGCAGCCCTTTTATAAATGTTTATAAGGGACTTTCGCCCAAAAATATATATATATATATATACATATTTACTGATCCAAGTGGTGTCTACCAAGGAAGAAAGAAATGTGTATGTAACAGAAACAGCACAGGGGTAATTACAGAGTCAGGCAAAGGTACAGCTCAATATGTGACATTACAGCTTTTGCAACTGTAATTCCTTCCAAGTAACTACAAATTAAATCTTGCTCATCACTGACAAACACCAATGAAGCCAGTACCAACCAAAACAAAACAATAACAGGCTTAAAGCGAAGCGTGGTTTTAACAAACACCATTTCAGAGAATTTTGTGATCAATTTAAGTAGACACAAGGGAGCAGTGTGAGTGGGGAAAGCTAAGCGCGGGGTTAGGGCTGTTTGTGTAAAGCACGTCATAGAAGCACGGGGAACTAACGTGTTTTGCTTCTCTGCGGTGCGGCGGAGACCTTTCAGCACGAATGGGGATTGCTTGTCATGTAACTAACTGTCCTTCCCAGCAACATTTCTAAATGCTCCATTTCGTTATCACTGAAAAAGATTTAAAGGTATATAAGAGAAATAGTGTCAGTAGCACCTGTTTCAATCTTCTCGATTACATCAGTGGTGCTAAAAACCTGGGGACATATTACCAACAACTAGCGATAATTACCGCTAGGTTGGCTTAGCGGCAATAATTTTAGTGCCGTGTAGCGACGATTTTGTTCGCTTAGGAGCCTTGATATTATCAAGGTTTATCTCCTAAGCGATAAAAATCAGCCGAAATGCATGAATATCGCTGAAAAGTCAGCGATATTCATGCATTACCGAGCAAATGCTCTTAGCCATGTTATCCACCTCCCATTGGATAACATGGCTTAGAACTGCTCAGGGCAGGTGTTAGCTTTTGGAGATATTCGTGCTTAGCGCGAATATGTTAGCGACTGTTTCCAGTCGCTAACATCTTGGCACGCCCACTTTGCATGTCATTAGTGATATATTTCTCTGATATGCAAAGCGGGGCCCAAGATGATCGCTATTTCCTACTACAGCTAGGTAATAGGGAGATAATTTTATCTCCGCTTTCTTGGCTTTTAAAGCCAAAAAAGCGGAGATAAATCCCTTAATAATATGCCTCCTTGTTTGGGCCGGGCAGGCCTTTTCTTCTTCCGGGCATTTCCTCTATGAACAGGAGCCCTGGGAGGCCAGCTGTGAAAGCCCAGGGCTGCTGCTCATGCCTCCATCACTTTCCCCACCTCCCGAAGTTAAATGTAACAGGCATGGGAAGCTTCAAGAGAGGAAGAGAAATCGAAGGAGAGAGGGGCAAGATAGAAAGAAAGTGGCCAGAGAGGAGAAAATGAGAGAGAGAGAGAGAAAGAAAGAGTATGGGTGGATGGAAAAAGAGAGATAGTGCAAGAAAACGAAATGAGCAGGGCTGGTTTGAGCACTTTTTCCAGGGCTGCTTTTGGGTCTCCTGTGTGGCCTCGAAACTTGCACCTGCCATGCAAGGTATTGTCAACGAATCCCCTTTATGCTCCCACTGCCACCCAAAGACTGTTTTTATTCCTGCCCTACAATCAAGGGCATTTTCAAAAATAACAAAATGATTGCAGCTGTGTGGAGGGCAAGCACTTTTTGTGAGATGTCGGTCAATCAAAACATGTACTACCTCGTACTGAACCATCTTCTCCCAGTTCTACTATGTGGTCTAGTTTGGATTCATATATTACTGATTGTTCCTCAATTTAACATATGTATTGCAACTCTCATTTGCCCGTATACCTTCAATGTAGCTCCTCTTGTTTTTTCTTCTTTTCCTTTTGACATTTATTGTTATAATATCATATTTGAATGCACACTGATATGTTATATTTCCTTATCATTGCATTGTATTTATTCCTTATAATCTGGTGTTATTTTTGTAATGTGTTTATGCATGTGGAAATATATTTAATACAAAATCTTCTGAACACAACAAAACCATGTACTACCTGGAGTCAGGCTCCAAACATGTGGGCGGAGCCAAAACCCCTCTCCTGGTGATACTCACATAATTGTCTGGCGACAGCTGTGCTGTCAAACCAGACCATAAAAAGGGCGAGGGGTAGAGGAAGAAACACTAACTTAAGCCAGCTGATTGGGACAAATGAGAAAGATATCACATGCTACATGTATGCTGTTTCTCAGTGTTGTAAATAACAGGCGCTATTATTTTCCAATGAGATTATTCCCATTTTACCTTGGAAGGATGGAAGGCTTAGTCGTTCTGGCCAAACTTTAAGTGTGTGACCTATAGATTATTTCAAGCAGTAACTCACTGTGTAAGGCTTCTGGGTACTGTGAAAGATCCTGTTGCCCGAGCTTGACATTTCAGGGGCATACACATGCCATTACATTGCTACTAAAGGGTTTTAGCTAACTAGATCATTTGTGACATTGTTCTCTTGTGACAGCACAGATGAAAGGAGGGCAGTCATTAATGTACGTGGGTTTTTAGGTCTGGCTTGACATTGCATTCTTGAGCCAGACCTATACCATTACTAATGCTTAATATCTATGTGTCTCACACCTGCACGCAGCACTTTGTTATCTCCCTTTCCAGTCTTTCCATCATCCTGGTAAACCTGTTTGCACCCTCTTTGATTTCCTTATGCATCTTGTGTTCAATCTCTTTTGCTGTTTCCCTTCTGTTCTCTACAGACTTCTTTCTCTTTGCACCCCTACTCATGGCCCACCTCACACACATTTTCACAAATTTGTCACATCTCTCTTTTTCAATCTATCATTTCTGATCCCCTTTCTCCTGTCATTTCCTGTGCCCTCTACTTCGTCCTAATCTACTTATCTTATTTTTTCTTTCGCCCTAAGTTCATTTCCTCTTAATCCTTTTCTTCTTGTTTACACATTTGTCTTCACTTCCATCTTCTGCATTCTTCCTGTTTCTTTTCACACCCTTACATTCTCACTTTTAATTTTCTTCTTATTTTTTCCTTTAAGCTCGTGGTTGCAGGTGGGGCCCACCGGGACTCATTTTTGAGGATTTGGATTTATTTTCTATCATCAGTCTTTGATCCAAAGCAAGAGAAAAGAAAACACAAAAGGAGGAGCAATAGTAAGACAGAAAAACAGTGACATAGGGAGAGGGAGAAAGCAGAAATGGAAAAGAGCCTCCAGGAGGGAGATGAAGAGGCTGGGAGTGTCTCGTGGTAGAGTAAAGAGGTATAAGGTGAAATAAAGTCTATGCTGCCCTGTTGTTGGGCGTACCAACATTCAGTAGCTCGGACTGAGCAAAACTTTGTGCCTCATTGTTCATTCTTTTACAAATAAAGCACTGATGTATTATTCCTCTTTCTTACCTCTGTTCCTTGGCTTCACCCTGCATTATTTTTTCGGGCTCATTGCTACGCTTTCTCTGTCATCAAGCTTAAATTTTGTTTCCCTTCAGTCCCTAAATCCTAAATTCCTGCTTGTCCAGTCTCTTTTCCAAGTTGTCTATTATGTCTTCTTGAGTAATGCTTAGATTAAAGTTAAGAGGATTTCATAGAGACCAGTAAAATACGATATAGTAGTGAAGGCAGAACTAGAGCATGTTTTCCTTTCAGGGGACTTGTATAGCACTGGCTGCACCAGGGTATGCACAGGTACTGCAGAGGGAGTAGCATTGTAAACTTGAGGCGCACAAAACAGACTTCACAGACATGACAGAAATATTCCTGAACATAGAGCACGGTCAGCAAAAAACCGACCTCAAGAGGTGCCCCAGAGGGTCCTGGACCCTTGACTAGTGTCAGAGTGCACTCCTTCAACCCTAAAACTGCAAGAACTGGACCATAGGTGAAGAATCAGAAGTCGGGATTCTTTGCGCCAAAAATAATTATCTCCGGTTGCCTCGCGAACGCGCGCAGACTTCACCAGTGGTGCCAACATGGGGCCTGCATCTGACTGCCAATGCGACCATCCTGTCTACACACTCCAGACTTCACCCACACAGTGCTCTTCATGTCACTAATGACCGAGCCCCGTTTCCTGCCAATGCGAGGAACTGCAGGTGACCAGCTCTTTGCTCTGACAGTAATTGCTCATGGTTTCCCACCAAAGTGAAGCTCTGACGGAGGCTTCTCTCATTAAACAGGACTAAATTTGAAGGTAAACTTTCAGTGGAACAAACCGAGGGGCATATTACCAAGCCCCAGCGATAATTATCGCTAAGCGCACTTAGCGCTAGGATAATTATCGCTGGGTAGTGTGGATTTTTATCACTGAGATAGCGTGCTATCAGCAACGCTTATCTCAGAAGTGATAAAAATCCTCGCGCTAACTGCCAAATGAGAGATTATCGCTGGAAAACCAACGATAATCTCTCGAAGTTTGGCGTTAGCTTGATGATAGGGACTCACAAACTTAGCCATGATATCCACCTTCCATAGGATATCATGGCTAAGTCAGGAAAATACCAGGTGTAAAAAAAGCAGCGCTAACCGCGGTTAGCGCTGCTTTTTTTAATCACTAACATCCTTGATAATAGGAGAAATGTCGCTTAACAACATTTCTCCTATTATTTTTCTCTGAAACGCCCCCTTTGCATCTCATTAGAGATGCAAGGGGAGGCGTAGAGAAAAAGGGTGCTAACATGCGAATTTGCGTGTTAGCACCCTGTTGTTGATAGGGAGATCATTTTATCTCCGCTTTCTTGGCTTTTAAAGCCCAAAAAGCGGAGATCAATCCCTTGATAATATGCCCCCTGGTGCCTGTATCTGACCTGCGCTCCACTGAGGTCACCCTCAACTTCTGACTGCGACCTTGTCCAGTGCGACCAGATGACCGCGATTGACACTTTGTATTTCTTGGTGCTATTTTTACCTAAACTTTGAAAATTCATATTTCCGGTTGGATTTTTTGTCTATTTTTTTTAAAGTTGGTTGCGATTTTTCTTGTGGTGTGTTTTCACTTTATTACTGTTTGAGTGCTTTATAAATGCTTCACACATTGCCTCTAAGTTAAGCCTGACTGCTTAAAGCCGGTCATCAAAATGGCGGCTTATTTATAACGGGAGGCCCAGCGCCATGGTCACAGATGTGGTCAAATCCAGAATCTGTTTTGTTTTTAAATACTCGCTGCTAGCACAATATGACCCAAAAGCACCTCTTGGAGGTCAGGCTCCGATTACCCCTCGAACTCTAGCAGAAGGGTGCCTGACCATAAAAGGGCGTTTCTGACATAACATTTTGTATTGAAATACATGCGTTCTTGCGCACCGCTAGTTTGTCTCATGAATAACACCTATTGACGGGTGTAACCTCGATTACCAGACAAGTTGTGCCTGGCCCGTGAGCCGGATTGAGCCCCTCCGGCCTGGCGGTGTCCTTAAAGAGACCCCCGGAGCGGTTCTGCAGCACTCCCCCCTCGCTCCAAACCACAGTACAATTACAAAGCCTCTCCGGCCCGTGAGCCGGATTGAGCCCCTCTGGCCTGGTGGTGTCCCTAAAGAGCCCCCCGGAGCAGTCCTGCAGCACTCCCCCCTTACTCCAAACCGCAGTACCATTACAAAGCCTCTCTGGCCCGTGAGCCGGATCGAGCCTTTTGGCCTGGCGGCATCCTTGAAGAGCCCCAGAGCGATCCTGCAGCACTCCCCCCTCGCTTCAAACCGCCGTACAATTACAAAGCCTCTCCAGCCCGTGAGCCGTATCGAGTCCCTCCGGCCTGGCGGTTTCAACACTTTTGGAAACTTTAAAGACACATTTTGTCTGTTTATTTTATTTCATTGTATTTTATAATAGACTTTGTAATTGATGTTGTCCATTTATTAGGTCCTCCCATTGAGGAAAATGCACAAGCAGACCTTCCAAGCCTAAGATACATATAGGCATGTGCATGTTGTTACTACAATGCATGTTGTTACTCTCTAGTCTGTGTAAATTCTATAATCTCTAGTGTGCCCTCCTCCACCCTACCTCCGTGGCTCCTCAAGACGGCGTCCAGCCTACTGCTTCATTGCTAGTTACGTCTCGACATTCTTACCATTCAATCATGCGCCCATCTAACCCCACCCGGAACACTAATCTCGTGCATTACGGACCCAATTCCTGGTACATTAATTACCCTAACAAAATGACCAGTAATGCAAAAAAGAACTTCAAGCACAGCACTCTAAAACAACTCCCTGAAACACTCATTGTAGATAACTATCACTCAGCGACCAATGGCAGCACGAAAACAAACTTCATTTTCTACACTAATCACCCGGCTCAATGGAAAAACAACTTCTCTCTTCACCTTCAAGTCGCCAAGTCCGTAACAATTCCCTATGGTGAAAAAATCTCCACTACCATCTCCCCGACCTTCAAAGGGGATCTCACCAATCCCATCTACAGAACCGGAACCATTCTCATTCAGGCCACCGACCCGCAACTCACCACTTTTGACCGCCACTTCCCCACACTTCTCTCCTCGCTAACTCAACTGAGCCATCAATCCCTTTGTCCCCTATCCCCCACTACCCTCACAAATATCGTGGAACCGATCCAATCTCCCTGCCCTGAAGACCCTCTCCTCAACTCATGTATTCCACCATCACTCACTACAATCACACTACCCCTATTCTTACTATCCGTCGCCAAACACCCACCATTTTCACATCTACTGATCTCACCAGGAGCAACATACCCACAACCAACAATCCCCTCAAGGCCAATCTTAACAACTTGGTCTCTAACCGCAGCCCTCCTGCGACTGAAATCCCTCAACTCATGAATTCCACCATCACTCACTACAATCACACTACCCCTATTCTTACTATCCGTCGCCAAACACCCACCATTTTCACATCTACTGATCTCACCAGGAGCAACATACCCACAACCAACAATCCCCTCAAGGCCAATCTTAACAACTTGGTCTCTAACCGCAGCCCTCCTGCGACTGAAATCCCCACAGACACTCCCCTCTCCACCCCTGAGAATCTGAGGGGGGACTTGTACAGCACTGGCTGCACCAGGGTATGCACAGGTACTGCAGAGGGAGTAGCATTGTAAACTTGAGGCGCACAAAACAGACTTCACAGACATGACAGAAATATTCCTGAACATAGAGCACGGTCAGCAAAAAACCGACCTCAAGAGGTGCCCCAGAGGGTCCTGGACCCTTGACTAGTGTCAGAGTGCACTCCTTCAACCCTAAAACTGCAAGAACTGGACCATAGGTGAAGAATCAGAAGTCGGGATTCTTTGCGCCAAAAATAATTATCTCCGGTTGCCTCGCGAACGCGCGCAGACTTCACCAGTGGTGCCAACATGGGGCCTGCATCTGACTGCCAATGCGACCATCCTGTCTACACACTCCAGACTTCACCCACACAGTGCTCTTCATGTCACTAATGACCGAGCCCCGTTTCCTGCCAATGCGAGGAACTGCAGGTGACCAGCTCTTTGCTCTGACAGTAATTGCTCATGGTTTCCCACCAAAGTGAAGCTCTGACGGAGGCTTCTCTCATTAAACAGGACTAAATTAGAAGGTAAACTTTCAGTGGAACAAACCGAGGGGCATATTACCAAGCCCCAGCGATAATTATCGCTAAGCGCACTTAGCGCTAGGATAATTATCGCTGGGTAGTGTGGATTTTTATCACTGAGATAGCGTGCTATCAGCAACGCTTATCTCAGAAGTGATAAAAATCCTCGCGCTAACTGCCAAATGAGAGATTATCGCTGGAAAACCAACGATAATCTCTCGAAGTTTGGCGTTAGCTTGATGATAGGGACTCACAAACTTAGCCATGATATCCACCTTCCATAGGATATCATGGCTAAGTCAGGAAAATACCAGGTGTAAAAATAGCAGCGCTAACCGCGGTTAGCGCTGCTTTTTTTAATCACTAACATCCTTGATAATAGGAGAAATGTCGCTTAACAACATTTCTCCTATTATTTTTCTCTGAAACGCCCCCTTTGCATCTCATTAGAGATGCAAGGGGAGGCGTAGAGAAAAAGGGTGCTAACATGCGAATTTGCGTGTTAGCACCCTGTTGTTGATAGGGAGATCATTTTATCTCCGCTTTCTTGGCTTTTAAAGCCCAAAAAGCGGAGATAAATCCCTTGATAATATGCCCCCTGGTGCCTGTATCTGACCTGCGCTCCACTGAGGTCACCCTCAACTTCTGACTGCGACCTTGTCCAGTGCGACCAGATGACCGCGATTGACACTTTGTATTTCTTGGTGCTATTTTTACCTAAACTTTGAAAATTCATATTTCCGGTTGGATTTTTTGTCTATTTTTTTTAAAGTTGGTTGCGATTTTTCTTGTGGTGTGTTTTCACTTTATTACTGTTTGAGTGCTTTATAAATGCTTCACACATTGCCTCTAAGTTAAGCCTGACTGCTTAAAGCCGGTCATCAAAATGGCGGCTTATTTATAACGGGAGGCCCAGCGCCATGGTCACAGATGTGGTCAAATCCAGAATCTGTTTTGTTTTTAAATACTCGCTGCTAGCACAATATGACCCAAAAGCACCTCTTGGAGGTCAGGCTCCGATTACCCCTCGAACTCTAGCAGAAGGGTGCCTGACCATAAAAGGGCGTTTCTGACATAACATTTTGTATTGAAATACATGCGTTCTTGCGCACCGCTAGTTTGTCTCATGAATAACACCTATTGACGGGTGTAACCTCGATTACCAGACAAGTTGTGCCTGGCCCGTGAGCCGGATTGAGCCCCTCCGGCCTGGCGGTGTCCTTAAAGAGACCCCCGGAGCGGTTCTGCAGCACTCCCCCCTCGCTCCAAACCACAGTACAATTACAAAGCCTCTCCGGCCCGTGAGCCGGATTGAGCCCCTCTGGCCTGGTGGTGTCCCTAAAGAGCCCCCCGGAGCAGTCCTGCAGCACTCCCCCCTTACTCCAAACCGCAGTACCATTACAAAGCCTCTCTGGCCCGTGAGCCGGATCGAGCCTTTTGGCCTGGCGGCATCCTTGAAGAGCCCCAGAGCGATCCTGCAGCACTCCCCCCTCGCTTCAAACCGCCGTACAATTACAAAGCCTCTCCAGCCCGTGAGCCGTATCGAGTCCCTCCGGCCTGGCGGTTTCAACACTTTTGGAAACTTTAAAGACACATTTTGTCTGTTTATTTTATTTCATTGTATTTTATAATAGACTTTGTAATTGATGTTGTCCATTTATTAGGCCCTCCCATTGAGGAAAATGCACAAGCAGACCTTCCAAGCCTAAGATACATATAGGCATGTGCATGTTGTTACTACAATGCATGTTGTTACTCTCTAGTCTGTGTAAATTCTATAATCTCTAGTGTGCCCTCCTCCACCCTACCTCCGTGGCTCCTCAAGACGGCGTCCAGCCTACTGCTTCATTGCTAGTTACGTCTCGACATTCTTACCATTCAATCATGCGCCCATCTAACCCCACCCGGAACACTAATCTCGTGCATTACGGACCCAATTCCTGGTACATTAATTACCCTAACAAAATGACCAGTAATGCAAAAAAGAACTTCAAGCACAGCACTCTAAAACAACACCCTGAAACACTCATTGTAGATAACTATCACTCAGCGACCAATGGCAGCACGAAAACAAACTTCATTTTCTACACTAATCACCCGGCTCAATGGAAAAACAACTTCTCTCTTCACCTTCAAGTCGCCAAGTCCGTAACAATTCCCTATGGTGAAAAAATCTCCACTACCATCTCCCCGACCTTCAAAGGGGATCTCACCAATCCCATCTACAGAACCGGAACCATTCTCATTCAGGCCACCGACCCGCAACTCACCACTTTTGACCGCCACTTCCCCACACTTCTCTCCTCGCTAACTCAACTGAGCCATCAATCCCTTTGTCCCCTATCCCCCACTACCCTCACAAATATCGTGGAACCGATCCAATCTCCCTGCCCTGAAGACCCTCTCCTCAACTCATGAATTCCACCATCACTCACTACAATCACACTACCCCTATTCTTACTATCCGTCGCCAAACACCCACCATTTTCACATCTACTGATCTCACCAGGAGCAACATACCCACAACCAACAATCCCCTCAAGGCCAATCTTAACAACTTGGTCTCTAACCGCAGCCCTCCTGCGACTGAAATCCCTCAACTCATGAATTCCACCATCACTCACTACAATCACACTACCCCTATTCTTACTATCCGTCGCCAAACACCCACCATTTTCACATCTACTGATCTCACCAGGAGCAACATACCCACAACCAACAATCCCCTCAAGGCCAATCTTAACAACTTGGTCTCTAACCGCAGCCCTCCTGCGACTGAAATCCCCACAGACACTCCCCTCTCCACCCCTGAGAATCTGAACTCTGCCCCACAACCTTTCCCCACCACTAACACAGACCCGGTTCCCACAACTGTTACTTCCCCCTGGTCGAACGTCATTTCCAATCCAGTGGTCTCTCTTCACCCTTCTACAACTACACCATCACCTTACGCTGTCACACCCCCCCATACACAACCCACCTTCAACTCTATCTTCTTAGACACGTCCCGGAACTCCGATGGCCTTTCTTTAGTTTCTCTTCCTCCTCACATGGACACTAGTCCCACTTCTCCTCCACTGAACTCCTTGAATGGGAGCTTTTCAAATCCGTCTCCCTGCGTCCAACCCCTCCCCTCTCCTAATCCCAAGGATTTCACAGACCCTCCCCTCTCTACCCCTGATAATCGGAATCCTCCCTCACAACCTTCTCCTACCACCTACAATGTCCCTGTTCCCCTGACCCTTACTTCCCCAGTCTATCGTAATTGCCAACCCAGTTGTCTCTCTCCCCCTTATACCACTACTTACTCCCCTACCGCTGTCGCACTCCCACATTTACAACCTGCCTCCACAGCCTATCTCTCTGACAACGGCTGGAACTCTGACGTCCGTCCCAGAATTTCTCTCCCTCCTCACTTGGACACCAGTCCCATTTCTCCTCCACCGAACTCCTCGAATAGGAACATTATATTACTAACTCCCTGCGTACAACCGCCCCCCACTCCTAATCCCAGGGACTTCATCCAACCCCTGACCCCTGCTCAATCTCCCCCCATAGACCCAAGTCATCCTCGACCCCTGGCTAATACCTTAAACTTTCTCAGCTCAATAGCACAGCAACTGAACAGAATGGAGCAGAAAATTAACTCCATTGCTGCTGATTTCCTTTACTTACAACAAGACCTTCTTAACAGGGCCAAGCCACCATGCTCCCTCCCCCGCGAGATGTTGTGCTCCTACTACACTCATTACATCTCACATGGCCCCACAGAACACCCCTCAACCCTCCAGTCCATCATCGAGCCAGGCTCTCAGTCCCAACAAGGATAGCCAACCCATTTCAGTACCGAAACCGGATGAGTTCTACAACTCTCACCTCGCTTTGTACCAGAAGTCAGCCCCTTTCCACATCCCTGTTATTATCGGCACTAACAGAATTGCAAATACTGTCCACTCGTCTAGACCCCATGCTCAATACACCTTTATCCACCTAACTCTCCCCATCATCGAGGCTCCCCGTCCTCTCTCTTGCATGCTCCTAAACTGCAGATCAGCAGTACAACACGCTACTGACATTGCTGAAGCTCTTCTCGCTGAAGAAATTGACATCGCCTTCCTCACAGAATCCTGGCTCAATGCCCACCCACCCCCATTCTTGAAATTTCCACCCCTCCAGGGTACAACATCATCAGACAAGACAGGCCGATCAAAACTGGGGGGGGAACTAGCCATCATTCATAGAGATGGAACACAGATTACCAAACTCAAACCTGCAGAATACCTATTGTTTGAATACCTAGGCGTCGAACTCACTACCAAGTGGCACCCCACCCATTAAATTCTACTCCATCTACCATCCACCTGGAGATCGTACCCTTTTCCCCGAAGAACTAACAGACCTAATAACACGGTTCTCCTTGACAGACACTAAAGACGTGTTCTTAGGTGACCTCAATATCCACTGGAACGACCCAGAAGACTCCACTGTCCTGAACCTTTCCAACTTTCTGGAAATATATAACCTCAAGCAACTTTGCAATAATCCAATTCACATCAAAGGTGATACACTAGATGCGATCATAACCAACAACTATCTGATCTCCCTGAGAGAGATTTCTCCCATTGACTGGTTCGACCACCACCTCATTCTGTTCAGGATTGACACACTTGCTAGCCTCCAACCTATTAGTGTTGTCAAATCGAAACTCTTGGCCAGAAACATCAAAGAAATACCTTTATCCCAACTTGAATCCAAGATTCATCCCCATCTTCAACTCCATCCCTCATCATGGACAGCTGATGACCTCACTTCACACTGTAACTCAAGAATGACAGAGGTTTTAGAACAAATAGCTCCTCTCAAACTCAAACAACTGAGGAGAACCAAATCAAAACCCTGGTTTAACGTGGAGCTGAATGATGAACGGCGTCAACTCAGACAAATGGAAAGGTCTTGGAGAGAAAACCCTTCGTCCTTGCACCTAACACATCTTAGATCTGCTCGGCCGTATTTCAAAAAACACATCTTCAATGAAAAGGCATCTTTTTTACTCAGCCAACTCGATCTGGCGAAAAACAGACCAAGAGAACTCTTCAACATTGTTAAAAGCCAAACTAACTGCACTCCCTCTCAAGAAATTGAAGCCACCAATGAGCGATATGAAAAAATTGCCACCTTCTTCACTAATAAAGTCCCTAAAATTGACCAATCCTTCTTACAAACTGCTAACCCTCCTTCCCCCTTAACTGGCCCCCCTTCAACCTTCCTTGACCTCTCGGAAAGGGTTCTTAACAAGGACAATCAAACCTATCTCCAGCTAAAAAACAATGTGCATTGGTCCGACTTTGAGCTAATGTCAGTTAGCGAGGTCTTCAATATAATTTCTAATCTAAAACCAACCTCCCACACTATGGACCCCCTCCCTTCCACAATTATAAAAGAACTCAACCACATCATCGCCCCTTTCTGGACAAAAATCATCAACGCCTCTCTCACCTCAGGCTGTGCCCCAGACTCCCTCCAACTAGGACAAATCACACCCATTCTCAAGAAACCTGGGGCTGACCCTAATGATCTTAACAACCTCAGACCTATCTCTAACCTCTCATTCCTTGCAAAAACATTGGAGAAATGTGTTCTCCTCCAACTCAATAAACACATTGAGAAGTTCAACCTCCTCAACGCCTTTCAATCTGGTTTCAGAAAAGGCTGTAGCACGGAAACAGCTATGCTCAACGTCTCCGACGACATTCACAAGGCCCTAGACGAAGGTGATGCCTGCCTACTCATCCTTATTGACCTTTCTGCGGCATTCGACACAGTAAACCACCCAGCCCTTCTGGAGACCCTATTGAAACGTTCCGGCATAAATGGCACAGTACTAAAATGGTTCACCTCTTTCCTTCAACACCGCTCACAACAAATTAAAATTAATTCCTGTCTCTCAAAGCCTACTAAAGTCACACTTGGGGTTCCGCAATGCTCGACCTTCTCCCTGTCCCTCTTCAATCTCTTCATGGAGCCCCTCACAATCATATTGAAAACAGCTGGAGTGAATTACCACCTTTACACGGACGACACCCAAATCTATTTCTGGATCAAGTCCCCCAGCAACATCCAACTCCTCAATACCACCCTAACTGAGATCCAATCTTGGTTCTACGTTAACCACTTAAAGCTCAACCCAGACAAAACGGAACTAATCCTATTCTCTGCAAAAAGTAACCATCATCCAATCCAAGAGTGGCTCAAGAATCTGGTTGCCCTAAACTGCCCCCTTACCCTATCCGACTCAGTTAAATCTCTAGGCATCACCCTTGACAAGAACTTATCAATGGAGGCCCACATCAAAAACTCTGCAAAACGTGCTCTTTTCTCTCTAAAACACCTCAAGAAATTGAAACCTTTTCTACCCCATGATGACCTCAAGACAGTAGTCCAATCCCTAGTTCTCTCTAAAATTGACTACGGGAATGCCATCCTTACATGGACTCCAAAAGCTCACCTAGCCCCTCTAAGGGCAGTGCTGAACATGTCCTCTCGACTCGTATCTGGAGTTAAAAGATTTGAACACATCACTCCAGCCCCAACTGCCTCAATTGGCTTCCCATGGAAGGGAGATGTATCTATAAACTGGCCTGCATCACACACAAAACCCTTCACTCTCCTGCCCCCAACTACCTAAATAACAAACTAAAAAGAGCAGGTCAATCCAGATCGCTGAGAAGCTCCAACTCACTCCTTCTTATTCCTCAGAAAATTAAAAAGAAAACCATCCAATACCGTTAGTTCTCAGGCAACGCTCCCAGGATATGGAATGCTCTTCCTGTAGTCCTCAGATGCAAGCCCTCCTTCTCCTGTTTCAAAAGGGACCTGACACTCCATCTCCTAAACAAACACTTTCATGACCAACGTCAACTTACCTAGACTACTATATCCGAGTTGTCTCCTCGCTCCTCGGACATTCAAGGATAGTGGGTGACTGGACTATGTCATTCTCACCTTTTCTTTTTATTGCTCTCTCCCCTCCGCTGCACTGCATTTTTATCTCCCATGCTGTATTTTTTGTCTTTGGTTTGCTTCCTTACTGCCGGCCTACTTTGTAATGTAATGTCCTTCTGCTGTTTACTGTGTTGTATGTGAAGCGTTCTGGTACCTACGGGTTAAGCTGGCGTTATATAAAACTTTTAAAATAAAATAAAATAATAAATTACTTGAGTAGGGTTCTCACCACTATTAACTAATAACACGATTTCTTCCAGTAAGGCATGGAGTAGGGGTGTTGCTTTGGATTGAAAGAGTTTAGGAAGATCTTTGATACTACAGCGATGCATTTTTAGGGGAAACTGGTTTGAAGTTTGTGTTTTTTATGTTTTCTCTTTTTGTACATGAAAACTGTGATAATACAGACCACATACTGTCAGTGTATTGCTCGGAGAACGACTAGAGCCCTGACCTACAAGTACCACACATAAATTTGAGGTGATACATTATCCCACATATTTATTTCATTAGAATTGCCTCCTATCAATTGCTGTTTAGACATACATATGTGCAGTAGTTACCTAATTCATGGTACGGTACCAGAATATAATCAATTTAATATTTTTCTGCAAACATTTCTGCCAAAAATAATATTAACTATCAAATGTCATCAAGATATGTATATCTACCTAAGGATAGGTAAACTATACACCGCCACAGATATGTACCTTGACCACATACATTTTGAAAGTACATACATATGTGACTATACACTTATATACTTACCCTGATGATATTTTGGCAATCATTGTTTTCCTCCAATGTTCATGTCAGATGATGTAAACATTCACAATATTCTTACATACAAGTCTAACTCACTTTATTATATTACATTACATTAGGATTGGACCCTATGACCTGTAGGTTATAAACAAATATCTGTTGCACAAACCTTTGCAGTGGGTGGTTCAACCCACCAATCGCTCATATTCGAATCAGAAAATGTGTCACTGCAGTTGTTCTTTTTCTCTTCTGACCTGTCTCACTAGAATGGAAATTAGCGACTTTAAGATTGTAGACACAATTTTCTGTGATGCTGAAATTTCATATCGTGCTGTAGAGTAAGCGAATTGACCCACCGATGTACCCCACTCACATTAAAGGGCCACACGGGCAATGTGGTTATGTGGCAAGGTCGACACAATAACGTGACAAACAACAGGTAAATTATATGACACCCTGTGACAATATTAACTAGCCATTTTACCACATTTTGGTGGTGCAACAGGGATTCCATTAGAATAGTAAACACAACAAGACGATAAAACTGCACACAAACACATATTCAGAAAAGTGCAACAGTGCACGTTTGACCAATGGCACAAAAGTAAGTACAAAGCATAGAGGGTCTAAGCAACAAATAAAATACAATCTGGGCTTGCTGAAAGGACCTTGCAATCAGCTCCTTCCTGGTGCTGGGCAGGTCTTTAAAGAAGACGGGTCGCCATACACCCAGGAGAAGGGCCAAGATATTTATTAGAAGATGTGGCGGATCCCAAGCTCGGGCAGCGGCCTTTACTGGGACAGCGTAAGTTGTTCTCAAGGAGTCTTCAGTAAGTTGCACAAAAGTGATACCTCAGCGACCTCGGGGTCAGTGCGGGTGGGGGCAGCGGGTTGGGGAAGGAAGTGACATCCCGCTGCACATCTGTCAGTGAAAAGAGGCCACATGCTGCTATCAAAACTGTAAGAATGAGTTTTGTTATCTACAGAGACAGTATCAAGGCGGGAACCGTCACACGTATTTAATGACACACAGCAGGGGACTCAGGCTGGAGCCAAATGAGCGCCATCTTGTAATGTTATCCTGTATACACATGACTGATCTACTTTCAAAACAATACCGATGTCTTCCTTTAATTACGAGCGCCATCTTGTAATGTTATCCTGTATACACATGACTGATCTACTTTCAAAACAATACCGATGTCTTCCTTTAATTACGTCCTTTAATTAAGACAATCGGGTGGACTTGTTTGGTTTTGTTTGATCTTATTGGACAGTAGTATGCAGAGAAAAACATGGCCGCGCCGGTGCCATTCCATGTTAGCATTTAACACCTTGATGATGTTTGTGATAGAATTTCAAACTATTGCTTCATGTAGGGAACAGTGAAGAGCGCACACTCTTCAGCACACCTCAAGAAACGTTTTGCTGGTTTGAATAATCTTTGAGGACTTTTCATTTGTGTGTTTGGAGGTTGCAAAAAGGTGTCATGGGATTCAATCCCTTCAGATGCACTTTAAAACTGGTTAACCTTGTGAAAATGCATTGCTCCTGTTCAAAACTTGAGATTGTGGACAATCCTAAACCTGAAATATGCACCAGGATACTTTCATTATCAATACGCCCATTTCCTTAGAAAACATTCCCTTTACTTTCCAACTAGATTTGGCAACATAACCAAATGGGCTAACGCCCAATATGCATTTTCCTTTATGCCGGTTTGTTAACGACCACCTAATTATTTAAAAGATATTTCTAATTTTCCCACTACCTCTGAGAAAAGTATAGTCCCTCCAATGGATGCTTAAGGGGGATTATAATTGCTTATGGAGTCCCTTGCAAGCCTCTCCGAACAGAGGCTTTACTGTTTGAAATTTTGCATTAACGTTCTAGCTACAAACATTCCCTACTCTGCTCACATTTGTCACCCTCCCATTATATCCTCATGAATGTGAATGCTTGTGAACTGGTGGTTTGCTTTTTGAACAAGATTAATCTCAAAGCATTAGTGTTAGACTTGGGCCTTAGGGCAGGTTCACCCCTAATCTTTTTGCCTTTATTTGTGACCCTGTGTAGTGATTTTTGGGTCTTGGCGCACTTTTTCCCTGTGTCCCAGAGTGAAAGTGCGTGCGTGTAGTATGGCTGGCCTGCCCTCCCATAGGAATGCATGGGGAATGCGTGTGCCCTGGTAGTTCCTGATGTGTGGGGAGTGCAGGCTCGAGTTTAGTATGTATGAACTCGTGAGAGTGAATGCTGCGCAATGGTATGTGCGGCTTGTATGTGTCTAGAAGGGAAGTGCTACTTCTGGACATTGATGTATGTGTGCAGTGAGAATAGTGGAGCGTGATTGGCTGGAGCTGGCTGGCATGCCAGGCTCCAGGAAGTCTGGATGGGTCTGCCCGGTGGTGAGTGTGAGATCAGCATGAGTGATGTGTGGGAGGAGTAGATCTGTGTCCTGGATGGGCTGGGTTTTTCCCCACACAATGCTGGCTCCGCCCCCCTGTGGTTTGTCTAATGACCCAAGCCTCCCCAGTGAATGAAAGGGGTGGTTGGGCCATCAAGGGTACTCCCAAGCCAGCTGCAACTGGTTTCCCCCCACCCTGCACCTCCTAACAAAGGATTTCTCTGTATAAATATGGGGCTGTGTCCCCACAGAAATTGTTCTACTTGTGGATCCTTGCCAGAGGGGGCTGTTGCTGCTGCTGGGGCCAGGAGGACCGCCACTTGGCTTGTCTCCCTGCCTGGAGACCCAGTGTGCTGGCTCTGGCCCTGCCCTGCCCCCCTGTCTGCCTCCAGACCCTGCTGGAGCTGTTGCTGTGCCTGGAAGCGCTTCTACTTGATTTATAGCGCTAGGAGCGCTTTCCTGGTGCCCCAGCGCTCAATGGCGCTTTGCTTGTCTTTCCAGCGCTGAGCGCGCTGATCCTGTGCTCCCAGAGCGCTTGGGAGCGCTTTGTCGATATTGCCGGTTTTTGGAGCGAGCGAGTGCCCACCTCGCTTTATTTTTAATTTGAAGGCCGGTGCCACCCGGCATTGCCCCGTTGTGCGGATTTTATTGCGAGCCGGTGCCCACCCGGCATTGCCCCGAGGTCACCGCCGCAGCCCAGGAGCATTGGAATCCGTTGCCGGGCCGCTGCCTGTTGCGACCCGGAAGTCCCGCCTCCTGACCTCCAGGGCCGCGCTGCCATTGGCGGCCCCAGAGGAAGTCAGGCGGATTACAGCGGGACGGCGCCAGGCCAAAGGAGCAGGAAGCGGCCGGCGCGCCTTCCCGAGGCTCCCGATTGAGAGGAGAGCCCCGGAGAGTGAGAGGAGCTCCCCGCACTGCCGACCCGCCGAGGAGACGCATCTGGCCCAGGAGACCCGGTGAGTACGGGGACAGGGTCCTCTGAGTTTATTTAGGGCGGCCCCGGTTGGCAGCGGGCCGCCCCAACGACCCCAGGCATTTGTTCCGAGTCCCCGTGAGGGACTCCCCGACGCCCAGTTGTTTCCTGGAGCCCCGAGAGGCTCCAGGCATTGAGAAGGTGACAGAGCGGCCCCGAAAGGCAGCGGGCCGCTCCAACGTGCTTAGTTGCCCCGAGTCCACGAGGGACTCCAACGCGAGGGGCATTAGTCAGTGCAGAGCCCCGAGGCTCTTGAGTGCCCATCATTGTTTTAGAGCGCAGAAGCTCTTTGGTGCCAGCACCTTTGTTTTGCGAGCCACAGAGGCTCTAGGGGGACACAGGCAGCTAGTTGGCTGCAGCCCCGAGGCTCCCAGGCTGTGTCTCCCCACCATTGTTCTTGAGCCCACCTGGCTCCAACGTCTGCCTACCTGCTATTCACAACTGTCCAGCACTTAGTGGACAGTTGCTACGTTTAGGCTTTTGTGTCTGTGCTGCCTGCGCAGACCTCCCTGACACTGAGACTCAGGGCATTCCGCCCCTTTCGAGGCCAGTTGGCCTGAGGGACATTTTGAGTGTTGTGCTACATGCACCCTGCGCATTGTGATTTCTTTGCTATATGATTCTTGCGCAAAAGTTCTAACCTGCACCTCTGAATGTGTTTTAATGTTACATGTGCAATTCTTGTTTATTATTACCTTTGCTAAAAGTGACCTGCTTAGGTAATTCTTTATGTGTTTATCCCCTTTGCTAAAAGTGACCTGCTTAGAGGATTGTTGGTGTCATTACCTTTGCTAAAAGTGACCTGCTTAGGTAATGCCTTGTTCTTTTATTTCCCTTTGCTAAAAGTGACCTGCTTAGAGGAATGTTGATGTTTAATTGCCTTTGCTAAATGTTACTTGCCTAGGTGATTATTTTAGGTTTCCTTCCCCCCTACGTGATTTCCCTACAGAGACTAGGGTGGCGTAGGAGGTGATAGGTTTTCCTTCCATAGGTCCTAGCTCCCTGCGTGATTTCCCTACAGAGACTAGGGTGGCGTAGGAGGTGATAGGTTTTCCTTCCATAGGTCCTGCTGATAAGGTCCTAGCTCCCTGCGTGATTTCCCTACAGAGACTAGGGTGGCGTAGGAGGTGATAGGTTTTCCTTCCATAGGTCCTAGCTCCCTGCGTGATTTCCCTACAGAGACTAGGGTGGCGTAGGAGGTGATAGGTTTTCCTTCCATAGGTCCTGCTGATAAGGTCCTAGCTCCCTGCGTGATTTCCCTACAGAGACTAGGGTGGCGTAGGAGGTGATAGGTTTTCCTTCCATAGGTCCTAGCTCCCTGCGTGATTTCCCTACAGAGACTAGGGTGGCGTAGGAGGTATTTTCCCTTTACCAGTTGTTACTGGTTGTATGCTACATTTTCTATTTCTGTGTTACAGTCATTGTATGTTGATGTGCTAAAGTGTTATACCTACAAGTATTATTTCTAAAAAGTGCATACCCCTGACAGTGGTCCAGGTGGCCCTGTCCTGTACATAATCCCTTGTAAATCTTGCCCGTGCCTGTTGGCACATTGTAAAGTGTGTGTGTTATCTAATGTGTTTTTATTATTATAATACAAAGGCTATTTTTGATATAACCTTGTGTGGAGTTTCCTTTGTGGTGGGCCTTTGGTTGTTGTCGCTGGGGTGCGCGCGCAAACGCTTTACACATCGCCTCTGAGATTAGCCTTGCTGCTCGCGCCACGTTACCTAGAGGGTGAGCGGGGGTTATCTTGGTGTGTGACTCCCTAGCCCTGACTTAGAAATGGTGATCCCTGACTGACCTCGACGCGAGTCATGGCCGGCCAGGGTCCCGTTTCTAACATTGGTGGCTAGCGGTGCGGATTGGACTTGCGTTTGCGTTGTACCACAGTGGCGACAGGCCACACTTCAAAACTCTGCAATTTTAGATAACCACATTTTGGGATTATTGTTTTTTAGGGAAGTTCAGTTTTGCTTCTCCTGAAAGGTGTCATTTGTATTTTGTCCAGTACCTTGTTCCCCGCCCTGCTCCCAGAGTTTGGTACCTGTGTCGCTAGTGGTCAGGTTGAGATAATCAGGGGTGGTAGAAACTGCCTTACCAGTCCGAGGGGAGGGTTGTGTGTGAATGAGTGTGTGTTACGCTGGACAGTGGAGTGCAAGTTCTGAGATAGGAATCTTGCTGAATTGTGTAATTGTGTACTCCTGTGTAAGCTCAGACCCCCAGGTTCCCTGTGTCAAACTCTTCTTGAGAACGTCCGCCAAAATGGAGCCTGTTTTTGATCTCTGTTGTCTTTTTAGGTACAGTAGGTCAGAGCTGGTCAGATTCTGTGAAGAGGGAGGCATGGAGGTGAGTGTGTTGGATACTCAGTCCCAGCTTAGGGACAGCCTGATCCAATGGCAAAAGGGTCAGTGGGATCTTGAGCACAGTGAGAGAGATAGGGCCCGGGCCGCACGTCATGAGGATGGTGAGTCTGTGGAGAGCCCTGAAGAATGTGAGTTGTATGAGGATGACAGTGGATGGATGTCAGCAGATAGTGAGGACCCCATAGGTAGGGAGTCCCTTGCTGAGTCCAGTGTCAGTACCAGCGCCACATCCCTTGTCCTGTCCCCAGAGGATTGGTTAGATAGGAAGGAAGAGAGGGAGCATCAGTTAGCGATGGAAAAGCTCATGTTGGAGCATGCCCAGGCTATGGCGCAGCTAGAGATCGAAAGACTCTTAGCGCAGGAGAGGATAGAGGTGGAGAGAAGGGCCATCATCCGTGAGAGAGCAGCCCTAGAGGATAGACTCTTCCCTGCGCATAATTGTAATTGTCTGGATTCCCCAGGGAGGGTGGAGTCCAGTGGTGGCAGCTTTTTAAATATTTGTGTAGACAGTCCCACTACCAGTTCCCCGAGTATGTTGCCTGCTTCCCCCGCAGAAGAGTTTGGGTTGAAGTTCAGGAGACTTAGGAAACAGCCTCATCAGTCTTGGGAAGACTTTGAGGACGAATGTTGTGGAGCACTGTTTGATTGGGAAGAGGCTCACGTGAACGACAAGTCTGGCAGTTTATTTAGCATGGTTGTCACAGAGCACCTGCTCAGTTATTGTTCACCAGGGTTGCGCCAGCACCTGTTGAAGTTTGGATCGTTTATTGCATGTGAGCTTGCAGCGGAAGCAGACCGATGGGACAGTGCGAGAGGTTCTTTTGAGTCACTAGTGAGTGATTCCAACAATAGTGGGTCAGGTGTCTTCCAGCCCAGTGTGGTGGAGGAGGGTGAGAGTAGCCCAGCTAGGTCCTTGGTTAGTGAGAAGGGTGTAGGGGCTGACTGCCTGTCTCAGTGGAGCGGGAGTGAGTGTGTGACCGAGAGTCCCCAGATGCCCGAAGCCCTGTCACAGAGCCTGGATGGTTTCTTTAGGGAACACCAGGAAAGGAACCTAGGCTTGCCTGTTAGTTCACTTGAGGGAGATCTCCTAGTGTGTAGAGAACCTGGAGCATCTGTAAGCGGAGCTTCTATGGTCCTAGAAGCTGGCAGTACCGCTCCAGGAGGGAGAGTACAGAAGTCCAGTGAAAGGAGTGATTGGGGGATAGGATGTGAGTCCCCAGAAGTCCTGGAGTGCCAGGCATTGGTTCCACCGAAGGTTTTAGACCAGAGGTTGGATGGCCAGGTTCAGGATCAGCCTGACCTGAAGGGTGGGACTACTGTAATCAGTGTCCTAACCAGTTCTTTCTCCAGAGGTACCGCCCCGGTTGGGAGGGAGCAGGACTCTGGAAGGGGGTGCAGAGGGTGGGAAAGCCCACCCCTGACCCCGGTACCACCTGAGGGGTTAAACCCTAGGTTGGGAGAATTGTGTTTAGAGGGGACCCCTCGCAGGAGGAGGAGGAACCCTAGGAGAAGAGGTAAGGGGAGGAGAGCCTTCCCTGAGACTCCTGGTCCACCTAAGGTTGTAGACCCTAGGCTGGAGAACCAGTGGCAGTCTAGCCCTGTCTTACAGACAGGAAGAGTGGAGCATGGCTATTATGTGCCAGGGGTTACTACCCCCCACTTTGTGAGTATACAGGATCCAGTGGTACCTGGATGGCCTAGGGCCTGGTCCTGGCCGAGGGCAGCTGGAGAGTGCCAGTGGGGTACCCCAGTTAGTCCCTACAGTAGTTTTAGAAGGAACCCCAGGGGTTCACCGTGGCGTAAAACAGGAGGGTGTCCCTGCAGTTGTGGGCCCGCGTCCTTGTTTTATCGCCCCAAGCAGGGAAGCCCATCACGGTGGTGATCGGTCTGCCCTGCGTTTTGGCTGGAAGGGGGTCGTGTTAGACTTGGGCCTTAGGGCAGGTTCACCCCTAATCTTTTTGCCTTTATTTGTGACCCTGTGTAGTGATTTTTGGGTCTTGGCGCACTTTTTCCCTGTGTCCCAGAGTGAAAGTGCGTGCGTGTAGTATGGCTGGCCTGCCCTCCCATAGGAATGCATGGGGAATGCGTGTGCCCTGGTAGTTCCTGATGTGTGGGGAGTGCAGGCTCGAGTTTAGTATGTATGAACTCGTGAGAGTGAATGCTGCGCAATGGTATGTGCGGCTTGTATGTGTCTAGAAGGGAAGTGCTACTTCTGGACATTGATGTATGTGTGCAGTGAGAATAGTGGAGCGTGATTGGCTGGAGCTGGCTGGCATGCCAGGCTCCAGGAAGTCTGGATGGGTCTGCCCGGTGGTGAGTGTGAGATCAGCATGAGTGATGTGTGGGAGGAGTAGATCTGTGTCCTGGATGGGCTGGGTTTTTCCCCACACAATGCTGGCTCCGCCCCCCTGTGGTTTGTCTAATGACCCAAGCCTCCCCAGTGAATGAAAGGGGTGGTTGGGCCATCAAGGGTACTCCCAAGCCAGCTGCAACTGGTTTCCCCCCACCCTGCACCTCCTAACAAAGGATTTCTCTGTATAAATATGGGGCTGTGTCCCCACAGAAATTGTTCTACTTGTGGATCCTTGCCAGAGGGGGCTGTTGCTGCTGCTGGGGCCAGGAGGACCGCCACTTGGCTTGTCTCCCTGCCTGGAGACCCAGTGTGCTGGCTCTGGCCCTGCCCTGCCCCCCTGTCTGCCTCCAGACCCTGCTGGAGCTGTTGCTGTGCCTGGAAGCGCTTCTACTTGATTTATAGCGCTAGGAGCGCTTTCCTGGTGCCCCAGCGCTCAATGGCGCTTTGCTTGTCTTTCCAGCGCTGAGCGCGCTGATCCTGTGCTCCCAGAGCGCTTGGGAGCGCTTTGTCGATATTGCCGGTTTTTGGAGCGAGCGAGTGCCCACCTCGCTTTATTTTTAATTTGAAGGCCGGTGCCACCCGGCATTGCCCCGTTGTGCGGATTTTATTGCGAGCCGGTGCCCACCCGGCATTGCCCCGAGGTCACCGCCGCAGCCCAGGAGCATTGGAATCCGTTGCCGGGCCGCTGCCTGTTGCGACCCGGAAGTCCCGCCTCCTGACCTCCAGGGCCGCGCTGCCATTGGCGGCCCCAGAGGAAGTCAGGCGGATTACAGCAGGACGGCGCCAGGCCAAAGGAGCAGGAAGCGGCCGGCGCGCCTTCCCGAGGCTCCCGATTGAGAGGAGAGCCCCGGAGAGTGAGAGGAGCTCCCCGCACTGCCGACCCGCCGAGGAGACGCATCTGGCCCAGGAGACCCGGTGAGTACGGGGACAGGGTCCTCTGAGTTTATTTAGGGCGGCCCCGGTTGGCAGCGGGCCGCCCCAACGAACACAGGCATTTGTTCCGAGTCCCCGTGAGGGACTCCCCGACGCCCAGTTGTTTCCTGGAGCCCCGAGAGGCTCCAGGCATTGAGAAGGTGACAGAGCGGCCCCGAAAGGCAGCGGGCCGCTCCAACGTGCTTAGTTGCCCCGAGTTCACGAGGGACTCCAACGCGAGGGGCATTAGTCAGTGCAGAGCCCCGAGGCTCTTGAGTGCCCATCATTGTTTTAGAGCGCAGAAGCTCTTTGGTGCCAGCACCTTTGTTTTGCGAGCCACAGAGGCTCTAGGGGGACACAGGCAGCTAGTTGGCTGCAGCCCCGAGGCTCCCAGGCTGTGTCTCCCCACCATTGTTCTTGAGCCCACCTGGCTCCAACGTCTGCCTACCTGCTATTCACAACTGTCCAGCACTTAGTGGACAGTTGCTACGTTTAGGCTTTTGTGTCTGTGCTGCCTGCGCAGACCTCCCTGACACTGAGACTCAGGGCATTCCGCCCCTTTCGAGGCCAGTTGGCCTGAGGGACATTTTGAGTGTTGTGCTACATGCACCCTGCGCATTGTGATTTCTTTGCTATATGATTCTTGCGCAAAAGTTCTAACCTGCACCTCTGAATGTGTTTTAATGTTACATGTGCAATTCTTGTTTATTATTACCTTTGCTAAAAGTGACCTGCTTAGGTAATTCTTTATGTGTTTATCCCCTTTGCTAAAAGTGACCTGCTTAGAGGATTGTTGGTGTCATTACCTTTGCTAAAAGTGACCTGCTTAGGTAATGCCTTGTTCTTTTATTTCCCTTTGCTAAAAGTGACCTGCTTAGAGGAATGTTGATGTTTAATTGCCTTTGCTAAATGTTACTTGCCTAGGTGATTATTTTAGGTTTCCTTCCCCCTGCGTGATTTCCCTACAGAGACTAGGGTGGCGTAGGAGGTGATAGGTTTTCCTTCCATAGGTCCTAGCTCCCTGCGTGATTTCCCTACAGAGACTAGGGTGGCGTAGGAGGTGATAGGTTTTCCTTCCATAGGTCCTGCTGATAAGGTCCTAGCTCCCTGCGTGATTTCCCTACAGAGACTAGGGTGGCGTAGGAGGTGATAGGTTTTCCTTCCATAGGTCCTGCTGATAAGGTCCTAGCTCCCTGCGTGATTTCCCTACAGAGACTAGGGTGGCGTAGGAGGTGATAGGTTTTCCTTCCATAGGTCCTAGCTCCCTGCGTGATTTCCCTACAGAGACTAGGGTGGCGTAGGAGGTATTTTCCCTTTACCAGTTGTTACTGGTTGTATGCTACATTTTCTATTTCTGTGTTACAGTCATTGTATGTTGATGTGCTAAAGTGTTATACCTACAAGTATTATTTCTAAAAAGTGCATACCCCTGACAGTGGTCCAGGTGGCCCTGTCCTGTACATAATCCCTTGTAAATCTTGCCCGTGCCTGTTGGCACATTGTAAAGTGTGTGTGTTATCTAATGTGTTTTTATTATTATAATACAAAGGCTATTTTTGATATAACCTTGTGTGGAGTTTCCTTTGTGGTGGGCCTTTGGTTGTTGTCGCTGGGGTGCGCGCGCAAACGCTTTACACATCGCCTCTGAGATTAGCCTTGCTGCTCGCGCCACGTTACCTAGAGGGTGAGCGGGGGTTATCTTGGTGTGTGACTCCCTAGCCCTGACTTAGAAATGGTGATCCCTGACTGACCTCGACGCGAGTCATGGCCGGCCAGGGTCCCGTTTCTAACAATTAGTCATGGTACACGTGGTAATTAGTAACTCTACCTGGTAAGGGGACCCTTGAAGATTAACGCTAAACCAGCTTGTGGTTTAAATCCATTCATAATACTAGGAAAAAAAGGAAGCAGCTATATTACGAGGTACTGACTGACCTGTTAGTTTTATCCTTTGTACACAGTAATTCTCCCTTTACATCAATTAGGTTCTGAGAGAAAAGGAGTGAGCTATACTTACTCATAGTTCTACAGAAAACAGAAAAAAATGTATCTGCACTCTCGAGACTAAAGTAGAAATCTTGAGGCTTTCGGACCCAGGTGAAACCAAAAATGGTTCCTTAGCCATACAAAGTACCATGATCCTAAACATCAGGCTAATAAATCCTCCTCTTCTTTTGATGTAAAACCAAATTCTCCAGATCCTTTACTCGAACTATCTATGTCTTAAAATGTACCTATTTGTCTGGGCTGAGTGGTCCTCCGACATTCCTCCTGGAGCGCTTTCTTCCTATTGACTTGCGGTTCTTCCTCAAAGTGGACTCACTGGATCCTCGGGAATCCTGTGCACCCTGGGCCATTGTTGCTGTGTCTCCAGATCATCCTTATAAAAAGTGGACCTGCCTATGCATTTAAACTTCATAACGTGCAATTTAAAGCTAACATGTTTTCCTGATAATTGTTATCCTCCTGGTGATTAAAGCTGCCTCCTGTGTACAAAATGTATATTTCTGCTTATGAACCCTCCTGTTCCTATCCTGAAAGCGTATAAAAGAGCCTCCAGAAGCCGATTTCACAGAAAGGGTGGATGGGGTATGATGTTGGGCTATCACATCACAGAATGTTTTTCTGTGGATGTGATGTGATGGATGTGATGTCAGATCCGCTGCATGTTGGTTGTGTAACAAATGTATTGGTGTTGATGCACAACTTGCTGCTGCTTCTATCTGCTTCCCAATGTCTCCACATGGAGAGGGAAGTTACCTACCTCTGCACAGGGCTTCTTAACCTCTTCCATGCTCATGACGAGCTGAGCTCATCATGAGCCACGGCGCTCCGGTGCTCATGACGAGCTCAGCTCGTCATGAGCCGTGGAACGCTCACACGCGGGGATAATTCCCCTGCTGTGCTGAGCGTTCCACGGCAGGTAATGCACCTGTGACGAGCTAAGCTCGTCATGAGCACAGGGGCGCCGTACCTCATGACGAGCTCAGCTCGTCATGAGCATGCGGGCGCCGTGGGTGCCCCCCCTCACCCCCCAGCACAGCGGGAAACTAACCCCCGCAGCAAAGGGGTTAAGAGACAAGTGCAGAACCGGCATGGAGATGTGGAAAGTTTAAAAATGCTTGCTTTCTTATTTAGGCAGGATTATGTACTCCAAATGTCTAGCTTTTGTCAAAGTATGTTACCCGTTCTTTCCTTTGTTTGCTTACTAACCTTGTCCTTCATCTACCACAATGCTGTCTGGTCTTCATGTGCTGTATTGTTCTCTCTCTCCTGCAGTTTTCTTGCTCATCTTGCTCTCTTCTTCCTCAACAGTACCATGACACTGTCCCAAACAAAGGGATATTATCAATCCTGCTCTTGCTAGTCTGTCACCTCTCTTCTTGCCGTAGGAGTGATACTGGTTGACCATCTCCTCATTGCCTAATCTGCCACACATTCATGCGCCTCTCATCCTCCCTTTAATAGAGACCGTGGCCCCCATTGGCCCACCTGGAACAATTTGCAGGAGACCACAACCATCGTCCTTCAGCTTCATGATCAACTGTCCTGGCCAGTTCCCTTCCTAGAGACTTTTTACATTTATTTACAGTCATCACCTTTATATCAGCATCCTCTTTTATCTTTCACCCAGATTTCACCACCCCGTTTCTCTTATGTGGTCAATAGCAAACAGTTGTGGCAGAGCCGACATGACATTTCTGAACTTCCTCTGCAGCTTCTCTCTTATTTCACCTTCTCCCCTGAGCCTTACGGACCGCTAATCCTGTAGTGATGCTGCTGCCCTACTTCCCTGGGAAGATGACACCCACATACCCTGTCTTCTACCGAACAGCAAGCTGCTCTTACTGATCCCCTTCTGTGTACCTCTTATGAGGTGGTCCACCATTAACTTCTCTGCGTATTTCTGCGTCAAAAGACATTGTACTGTGCTTAACTTCTTCAGTCCTATGTTGTAGGAATGGTTCCCTGTCCTACTCTGCCCTCCAAAATTGAATCCAGGAGCATCAGTACTGGTTCACTAGTTTCCCTCCCCATGATCTGATGCAGACTGGCTCTTCTCCATGCACCACAATGTCATCCTCTCTCTGCTTTCACCCAGTCTCTTCCTTCCTTCAATCCCTCAGACACCTTTGCATAAATATGTCCTTCTATGATGATGCCTTGTATACTCCCTTCCAATACCACAGGAATCGACCCCACTCCTGTTGAATTCTCCACAACACTCACACTGTCTCTCTCATATTCAGGTCTTCCACATGCCTTCTCTCTTCATAACTCCCTTTGTATTAACACATGAATGCCAATAAGTCCATCTTAAGACCAAGCTGGCCTTTCCTTTCTGCTTTGGTCCCCTATACCTTGCCATTACTTTGTTTTCGCTCAGCTAGGCCTCAAATCCTCTCACATCTCATTAACTTTACAGGGCTCACCCTCCCAGATATTGTACTGCATGCTAACTCTGCCTCCAAGACACTTATTGAGGCAGCCTCAGCCAGGCATTGCCACAAAGGTTTAGATGGTCTTGGCAGTGGCAAGGTTGTCCTATTGTTGCCTGGTGGCTCTACCTCTCTGGCCATTGTGATTGAGGCCTCAAGGAGCACCCTCTCACAGTGCTGTTTCATTCGGAGATGACACTGAATTGATTGTCATCTACTTCAAGTGGTGTGATTTAAGGCCCACTGCGTACCAGCCTTGCAGCCGGCATGTCAGCGCTGACACACACACCCTGCTGTTTCTTTCCGCTCACCTGCAAAATGCAGAGAAAACAAACTGCAGCTGTTTTCAAATTAGTAGCCTTCATACCAGGGCTGGGCTCAGCTCATGCAGTCAGTTTTCATGATATCCATAATTGAAAAATACGAGGCATTTTACATGCAATGAATATCCATGGGGCCAATTTGCATTGATGGAGGCCATTCTGACAACGTGGCTGTGTTTTAATTATACAACTTGAGAAGTTCTGCTCTACTTCCTCTTGAACGAGCAAGTTTTAATGGCTTTCTTGAAACATAGATGACTTTTCACCTGCTGGTATGGTGCATAACTCAGGCCCCTTCATCCCTGCCATGTAGGAGGGCCCTCAGTCTTCAGGGCCCCCCATTCAGCCCAGGGCCTATGAAATCTGCGAGATATCTGCAAGAAACAGAGATTTCGGGATCGGAAGATTCACAGCAACGGCGGAGCCATAAATCGAAGGAGGAAATCGACGTTAGCACCCAAAATCAACCCCAGCAAACTCCAGGACCTGACAATCAAAATGGCTCCTGCGGCTTGCTAAATCGGTGCGATCGGCGCCGAGAGTAGAGCTCCTTCGCAGCCGTTCCCAACTGCACAGGATCGGGCTCCAGAGCGGCCGACAGGTACAAATAATCTTGGGACTAAAGGGCGATCCCCTTATGCGCACACCGCCGGAGCCTGAGTCATTGTGTGTGGCTCCGTGACCAGACTAAAATGAGACGCCCGCCAGTGTCCTCAGGTATGACCCGCCCGCTGCCTCAGCGGACATGCCAGCTAGTCTGCCAAGAGGCTCCGGTTGCTGAAGAGCGAGGTGAGCGACCCCCTCCTCCCCACACCCATGCGCGAGGCAAAATGGCGGCCCCCACTGTTAAGGGAGATGTGTCCCAGCGCACCTACAGAGCAGGGCATCCAGGGTCACCAGGGGTGATCTTTGTTGCCTAATGGGCGCCCCCTCCCTGCAAAGCTCCGCCGCACTCGACACACTTGATATGGAACAGGGTCCAAGGAAGCCTGACCCCATTATGGCCGACAATGATGACTTCTTCCCCCCCTTGCGGAACTTCGACTTACTCTACCCGTCCAGGACTGTGCCTGCCCTCATGAGAACATCTGCAATTCTTTCAGACCATGGCTCCCCGACCCCAACCCCCCTGCCCCTCCCGGACACTCTTCTGACTATCCCTGAGCCCACGTGACCCCTATCCTCACAGCGGAGTCCGAACATTATGTCCAACGTACGGTGGAGCTGCTCTGTTCAGCTAATGAGGAGATCAGCCTTGGCTCACCCTCTGACCATCACCTGCCCAACCGGACCTTGGGCACAGTTGCTCCCCTTCTCCCTGTCTCGCCCACCCAGCCTCTACGTTTTTCCTACCCTCGCCCTTTGCTCCATCTCCTTTCTATCCTCCTTTCTGACCGATACCCGTTGGAGCTTCCTTTGAGAGCTATGGTGTGACTGCCTATGGACTACCTCCCTGGCCGTCACCTACCCATCCGTCGTTGGGCTGACTTTCCCTTTGTCTCCTATTCCATCTTCCCCCTCGTCCTCTCTCTTCTCACCCCCCTCTCTGCTTTCCCTCTATACTTGTCTCTCCTTTTTCCCCGTTACTGTGTCTCATTTTGTTGATGTAACGTGAATTTGTTACTATCTTGACAGCGGAGTCCGATCATTATGTCGGACGTACGGTGGAGCTGCTCTGTTCAGCTAAAGAGGAGATCAGCCTTGGCTCACCCTCTGACCATCACCTGCCCAGCCGGACCTTGGGCACAGTTGCTCCCCTTCTCCCTGTCTCGCCCACCCAGCCTCTACGTTTTTCCTACCCTCGCCCTTTGCTCCGTCTCCTTTCTATCCTCCTTTCTGACCGATACCCGTTGGAGCTTCCTTTGAGAGCTATGGTGCGACTGCCTATGGACTACCTCCCTGGCCGTCACCTACCCATCCGTCGTTGGGCTGACTTTCCCTTTGTCTCCTATTCCATCTTCCCCCTCGTCCTCTCTCTTCTCACCCCCCCTCTCTCCTTTCCCTCTATACTTGTCTCTCCTTTTTCCCCGTTACTGTGTCGCATTTTGTTGATGTAACGTGAATTTGTTACTATCTTGACAGCGGAGTCCGATCATTATGTCGGACGCCCGGTGGAGCTGCTCTGTTCAGCTAATGAGGAGATCGGGCTTGGCTCACCCCCTGACCATCACCTGCCCAGCCGGATCTTGGGCACAGTTTCTCCCCTTCTCCCTGTCTCGCCCATCCCCACCTCTAAGTTTTTCCTGTGCTCGGCCTTTGCCCTGTCTCCTTCTATCCTCCTTTCTGAACGATGCTCGTTGGAGCTTCCTTTGAGAGCTATAGGGGAGACTGGCTCTGGAATACCTCCCTGGCCGTCACCTACCCATCTGTCATTGGGCTGACTTTCCCTTTGTCTCCTATTCCGTCTTCCCCCTCATCCTCTCCCTTCTCACCCCCCTCTCTCCGTTCCCTCTAAATTTGTCTCTCCTTTTTCCCCGTTATTGTGTCTCATTTTGCTGATGTAACGTGAATTTGCTATTATTGTTGTAACTTTGCTGACCTGATGTAAAGCGCTCTGATACCTACGGGTCTAGCCAGCGCTATATAAAACTGTTTAAATAAAGACTCAGGGCCAGTCATCTCATTCTGCGATGGCTTCCATCATTTTGATTTACGCCCCTGCTGCTAATGCGGGTGGAGCTGAGCAAGATGTTTATGAAGTCATCCTACCAAAATGTAAAGAAAGTACAGCGCTGGAAGTAGTGCAGCTTTGGTTATTTGAAAGATAGGTACATGGTTAGAAGGGTCTCATGGCATCAGTTTTTGAAATGTTGTAATATGCTCAACACAAGGACAAGCTGATCCATGTTCCCAAAGACCCTAACCTCATCGACTAGACCCGCAGAGACAGTCTGACTCGTTCAGTCTCTATTCTGCCTCCAACGCCATTACCTTAATGCGATATTGTTATATACTTTTTGTGATTATTTACCACTACCTCAATTCTGTATTTTCTATACTTTATCTATTTTATTGTATAAAGACTGTTCTGTCCCATATAAATTTCCCCCTGTACTTCGAACAAACTTACTCAAATATTATGTAAAAGGCACTGATATCTTCCGGTCTAGCCAGCACTATATAAAACTCAAAAAGGAATAAATATTGTTATTGAAGCACTGCAACCAACTCGCAGTGCAGGCGTTCTAGGGTTTTAATGAAATTCTGTTTCATCGCCAGATCTGCTGAAATCCCACAAGCATCCCCATTTAATCCATAGGTTTAGATAAACATTAGATCCAACATATTCTATGCCGTGTGTGGCTGTCCACTAAATTTTGATTGAAGGCTCCCAAAAAGAGGCTGTCAACACAACTCGAGCTACTTTATCCAGAGTAATGACAGATGGTCACATATTTTTTAGTTCATGGATTTATTGTGTTTTTTTATTAGCCCCATAACAAAGCCTTTCACCACCTTAGGGTTCTTTGAGGCCCCCTTCAGAGTAAGGTAGGTTTTTATCAGAATCAGAAAGACTCCTGAGATCATCAAACTCTGCTGTTGCTACAGATTCAGTCCTACATACAGCTCTAAAACCACCCTGGAAAAGATGAAGCATTTTTGGGGGATTCCTCAAACCTGGAGAGTTGGTTGAATGCTACACGTTCCAATAGCTTTGCTACATATGGAAGCTGGGACATCCGTCTGAAAGATTCCAAACACTCCGGATCCAGTGTGTGTGTGTGTTTTAAAGAGGCTTTTTTTTAGATCAGTTGGAAATTGTTAATTATAGCCTTCAATGTAGTGTGCGAATTTATTTGAAGCTCTTTTACAGTTTTAGCTGAATGCAGGTCTGCTTTTGACCCTGGTGATCTACTATTTTCTGTCAATGATCAACACTCTTCATTGGTGAGGGGCTCAGATTGTTTTAGATTAGCGGTTCTGTGAAAGTGTTCCAGGTCATTAACCACGGTCTTAGTCTGACAAAGATCATGTGCCTGTTACTACTTGTAATTACTTGAAAGACAGTTTTAACCAAACTGGTAGATTTCAGAATGTGGTCTGCATAATAAGCAGCTTTAGTTTTTATAATTCTTTTTTATATACATTATTTATGCTGGCTAATTCGCTTCTTCTTTATCCGAATAATTCACACGCCATGTGCACTCTAAATTCCTTAATTTAACAAGCACTGGCGTTGCCAATAGGTCTCGCAGTAGGAAACTTGGAGCTATTACAATTGCAAATAACAATGCCTTTTATTTTTGTTTTCATTTTAAAAACATAAAGGGCTTTGTCATTTACAAAACCAATAGCTCCGACTTTCCTACTGCGAGACCTATTGGCAACTCAGGTGTCTCTGAGTGATGATGTGGTGGTGTCCCTGAGTGATGTGGTGGTGTTGTCCCTGATTGATGTGGTGGTGTCCCTGAGTGGTGTGGTGATGTCCCTGATTGGTGTGGTGGTGTTGCTGAGTGGTGTGATGGTGTCCCTGAGTGATGTGGTGGTGTCCCTTAATATTTAACACAGAAACTGTAGTAATGGCCCGGACTACATTGCAACATTATGCTTAACAGTATCTAAGGGGATATTTTTTAAGCGAACGAGCCTGTGGACAAATATGTCAAGTAATACCATCCTAAGGGTTTCAATCTATCCATATGAGGTGCTGTGTTACTTAAAAAAGTACACCAAATCAAGTAATGGGAATTTGGCTAACTTCAGTGGTGTGATCAGAATTTCACCCTGGCCTGATTTTATAGGAGCTGGAGTATGGCGAGAATGGAGTTTGGTGAGAATGGAGTATGGTGAGAATGGAGTATGGCGAGGATGGTGAGAATGGAGTATAGTGAGAATGGAGTATGGCGAGAATGGAGTATGGTGAGAATGGAGTATGGTGAGAATGGCCCATGGTGTGTAATCCGGGGTGGGGAACAGCAGCAGTCTCGCAGGGGAGGTAGTTTGACTGTGGTCAGTCTTACACTGTCCCTAAAATCATCTGAATAATTTGTCTGAAGAGGTAGCTTCCCTTGTATAGGCGTCCCGCAATGTATAGAAACAATCATGGCTCAGGAGACCTGCCGGTCTAGCTGTGCTGGAGAACATCGACGGTTCAAGAGCAGTGCACTATTCGTCTGTGCTGGATAACACGGAGGGCCTATCACACAATTCTATGTGAGAAGCAAGGGATCTTGACGTCAGCAGGTATTACAATCTAGCTGACCGAAAAGTAATTCGAAAAACAATTAACCAACATGGCTCCGTTAAAAAATAAAAAACTGTTTCAAAGCGGAAAAACATATGCATACATTACAAAAGCATGACGTGCAAGCGGACTTTCATAGCATACAAATTAAAACACATTGCTGCTGGTAACTGCCTGCAGACAAACTCCCATCTGTTGAATGAATGCGTAGGGCAAAAACATGTGCATCAGAACACGAGCCGACGCAGGAAACAAAACAAAAAGAGAATTTCAGTCGCTGTTGCGCATTGATTATTTAATACGAAAGTCGAAAAAGATAAATGCACGGATTCGAAACCAGTGGTGCGCGTGCACCACAGAGGAGCGGGGGCGAGGGAGAAAGGCAGCAAAGCAAACGTGCACGTATTTATTGCAGGTTTTAAACCTAACATGTTAAATGAAAGCCGAGCGCTGTAAGCGCAGGATGTGACAAAGCAGCAAAGCGAATGTGCACGTATTTATTGCAGCTTTTAAACCTAACATGTTAAATGAAAGCCGAGCGCTGTAAGCGCAGGATGTGACAAGGCAGCAAAGCGAACGTGCACGTATTTATTGCAGCTTTTAAACCTAACATGTTAAATGAAAGTCGAGCGTTGTAAGCGCATGATGTGAAAGCAACAAGCAAGCAAGTTTACAAATTTCTAAAGGCACTGCAAATAATTAAAAAAAAGCAATGTCCTGAGCAAATGGTGTACTGAAAGTATGGCCGGCCACCGGCCAGCCATGAATAATTAGGGAAGGAGAAGCCGCACAGCACACGCTGGGAGAAGCCCTTTGATGTGCTGTGCGGCCGTGAATGCCAGCGTGTTAGGGGAGGAGAAGCCGCAGAGCGCACGCTGGGCGAAGCCCTTTGATGTGCTGTGCGGCCGTGAATGCGCGTGCTTGTTTGCTCACGTGATTCACGTGAACTTTAAGAAAACCGCACGAACGAAACCCTTGGTTTCACGATTATTTTGAGCACTTGAATTCTCGCTCCCTCAATGCGCTTGCGCGCATTGAAAGGTCACGAGACCTAAAAACTAACTCTATTGGGAACCATTTATTATAGTTCTTGTTAAAGGGAGAATTGATTTACGGGGCCCATGTTCATTGATTTCATCATTCAGAATTACATTTTTGTTCGTGTAGCTCACAGGTATTATCATCTAAGTTGAGGGCATTAGATTTATCTAAAAATCGAGTTGAACCAGGGTTGGAAGAGTAAGGGCAGAAGTAGAGGCAAATAGTTATTGTGTTACATCGGTGCTTGTAACCTGCCCAGTATTGGAGTTGTGTGCGCAAAATTGAAAACCAAGAAACACTATTAAAAACAAGCATTTGAGGGGGGCGTGGCCTGGAGCCGTCAATGGTGGACGTGTAGTTCCCCAGCTCCGTCCTCGGCCCAAAAATAAGCTAATTATCCTGTAGCACCCTGACTGCAGCCCACCTGATCTCTCCCCAGATTGTCTCCGGGGTCAAGCGGCGTGCAGCGGTGCGACTTGCTCCCTTTTGGACCGCTCTATCGGCGAGATCTGAGGACGGCGCCCGCTGCGGCCTGTGGACCGGGGTGAAGCCCCGGCCTCGAGTGCTTGGCTAAGCCGGCCTACCCCCTACCTCCTTCGCGGTCCGGTCGGGACCCGGGATTTGATTCCTACTGCATCGCCGGCCGGGACGGCGGTGGGCGGTGCGGTGCCCCACCCTGACTAGGATCCTGCTACCCCCCCGACCGGCTGCTCCACCACTGGCCGGCCGCCCTGCTGCGAGGACCTGCGGGGCTGTCCCCCCCTGCCCACCCGCGGAGCTAGCGGGACTCAGGCATTCCGCTGCGGGGACAGGAATCAAAGAGCGGGCAGTGCACGCAATCTGCTGCCTCCGCCGCGAGACCGGCTTCATCCTGCACGGGCTGCCGGTGTTGGAACGCGGATCGGCCCGACTTTCCTGGCAACCTGACGCCATCTTGTCATCGCTCCGGGGCTTGAGCGAGACCTCTGAGACCCGGCACTCTCGCCCTGCCTCCCCCTGACTCGCCGACTGAAGAACATGGACAACTTGCTCAGGGACACACGCACTGGCGACACGCGGCCCTCGGACACAAGGGTCTGAGGTGAGGGAGTGCTCACCGCGCTTTGGCGCCATTTCACGGCGCTGCAGCCCCGACCTTTGCCGCGCACACAGCGGATGAGACAAGCTCTGCAGTGGCCTAGACCCCACCACTTCTTCCCCTCCTCTGACTCTGTGGGCCTGGGGTCATGCCCGCCTGAGGGGACGCCGGAGGCACACAGCCACACCCTGCGCTACTACAACGCTAGGACCTTTACTTCTTCAGCCTCTGCCCAACACGTGGTAGTCCTCCCGCAACCACCACCGCACACTTGAAGGGATTGCGGCGGGCAGCTGCACCCATTACAGCGCCACCCTGCTAACGAGATCTATGGGCAAACACAGGGACAAGCCTCGGACCCAGGGCGCTCAGACGGACGCGCAGTCCACGGGCTCTGACGACCCCCTGGCCTCCTCCAACATGGACATCATCCCGCCGACCGGTAAGGGATCGCAGGACGCCAAGCTGGATTTGATCCTGAATGAAATTCGCGCAACGCGAGAAGCGCTGGGATCGCGCATGGACACCATGGCGACGGGACTGTCTCTACTGAAGGCTGACCATAATAAACTGGCGGACCGAGTGGCGGAGCAAAAAATTGCGCTGGATGACCTAATCCCGCAGCAGACGGAACACTCCGCGAAATTGGAAAATGTGGAGAAACAGCTGAAGCGGCTATGGGATCGAGTGGATGATGCTGAAGGACGGGCCCGCCGCAACAACGTCCGCATCCTGGGCATTCCGGAGAGAAGCGAAGGGAGGGATCCCACGCGGTTCGTGGAGGATTGGCTGCGAAAGCTGGTGGGCCAGAGGGAACTCACCGCCCTCTACAGTGTGGAACGGGCCCACAGGGTGCCGGCAAAACCCCCGCAACCAGGAGCACCCCCTCGCCCCCTGATCGCTCGTCTCCTCCACTTCCGAGACCGAGACACGGTCCTACGAGCGGCCAGGGAAGAAACACCAATACGCTTCGAGGATAAGAACATATCGGTATACCCTGACTTCACTCCCACTGTGCAGCGGGCCAGGTCCACCTTTCTGGGGGTGAAGCGCAATTTGCGAGACAGGAACATGAAATATGCACTTTTGTTCCCTGCTCGGCTCAAAATACTACATAACAACAGGTCCCACTTTTTCGACTCGCCTGAGGAGGCAGCGGAGTGGATGGAGGTCGCTCTGGCCCCGCCAGCATCACAGGACCCTCTCGCAGACCACCGCAGTGACACCCGCAGGAGCTCACCAGGCCGACGAGACGATGCTCGCAGCCCCGGACACCATTCCTCCCACGGGACATCGTCTGCAGCGCATCCCCTTGGCCACCAAGCAGTGGACCACTCGTCAACAACCCCGCAACAGCGCCTGACTGAGGAGGCGCTGGCCGCACACGACGCAGGAGCACCCGGAGACAGACTCACCGACACCACCGACACCCGCACTGAGGTTTCTGGCTCAGTTGACAGCTTGCAGCTCTTCCCGAAGATCACGGCCCAGATGGCTGCGGAGTTTTGAGCCACGACACGGTTGATCCTCTACGGGTGGTAACGTATGACTAATCCCCTCATTCACATATGGTGGGTTGTATGTGCAGGGGCCCATTGTATTGTGGGCTACCAAACCCACGCAGTCCGTTCAGTGACGTCCGACGGAGGCTTACCACCCCCGGAATGCACATGAACTTGACTGACTTGTGCCCACGTTGGGCACCATGGTTTGGCTCCTGGGTATGTTGGCTCAGGGACCCGTTTGTTCTGGGGTTACATGTTTGCGAGACACTCTCATTTACTAGCACGACGAGTCAGGTGGGGTCACCCAGTAGTTTCACTCTGCCGCTCCGCACAGATGGTAATGGGACATCTTAACAATTACCAGTTGTGTACCTGGAACGTGCGTGGCATGGGATCGGTGCACAAGCGACACCGAATCCTTGCGCACCTCAACCGCAGGGGAACACACATTGCTTGCTTACAAGAGACACATTTGAACGCTGCTGAAGCGGTGAAACTGCGCAAGAAATGGAGAGGGCAGCTTTTTTCTACCTCTTATTCTGCATTCTCAAGGGGGGCTGCGATTTGGCTCCGTGGCTCTCTTCCCTTTCAAATGCTGGAACAACGGATTGATAAGGAGGGTCGCTATGTGTTTGTACAGGGACTGTTGGATGGGGAGGCGGTTGTCATTGGATGTGTGTACTCACCTAATGTGAACCAGTCGGAATTTTTGTTAACTATCAACGAGGTACTGGCGGGTTGGGCTGATCTTCGCTGGATCATTGGGGGCGATTTCAATGCTGTACTTGATGTTAGGATGGATAGATCACATCCCCCCTTACAGGCTACTGAGAGCAGGAAACAGGCAGATGCGCTTGCGAGCTGGGCTGAAGGCTGGGAGTTGGCGGACGTGTGGCGTAGCTTACACCCTCTGGAAAGGGAATACACCTTTTTCTCCCCCCCCCATTTGCTACATACCAGAATTGACCATGTTTTCTGCTCCCGTTCTCTTATGGCACTGATTGTCCAGACGCAGCACATGGGGAAAACTCTGTCGGACCACAACCCCGTGGAAATTACATGGCAATGGGGTAGGAGGCTGGCTCCCATCCCGACCTGGAGACTGTCTCCTGATCTCCTCGAGGATTCGGTCTTCCGCTCCTCCCTGTCCAACACTATTGACACCTACTTCACCACGAATGAGAACACGGCCAGCTCCAGGCAGATAGAGTGGGACACTTTCAAAGTCTGTATTAGGGGGGTTGCTATGACCAATAGGGTGGGGAGGAGACGGGAGGTGATCAGCCAACTGACAGAGGTGGAGGGCACACTGGCGCCCCTAGAGACTGAGGCAGCAGGCACCAATGCTCACTTTACACCACTGCAAGAGGCACATATTAGACACGCGGAGCTCCTGGAAGATCTGCGACTTATTGACTATAGGGAATACACGAATAGGCAGCATACACAGGCAGACCGAGCCGGTACGCTACTAGCCCGCCTCCTACGGGACTCTCCGATAAGCCATCCCATTCTGAGGGTCCTGGACCAATCTGGTTGCCCGGTTATCACCCAAATAGGGATTAATACGGCATTCAAGGATTATTACTCCTCGCTGTACGGTCCCCCGCAGCCTTTATCGGTGCCAGCACTTACGGCCTTCATGGGGGGTCTGGACCTCCCGCAACTTACTGCCAGCCAGAGCAAGGACTTGAAGCGTACTATTTCAGTAGCGGAAATTAGACAGGCGATACGTGCCCTTCCGAAGGGAAAGACCCCCGGCACGGATGGCCTACCAGCCGAATTCTATGCGACATATATAGACGTCCTGGCACCACGGTTACACACTATCTATTTAGAGGCCCTACGTACATCCTCTCTACCGCAATCATCCATGCAGGCGTTGATCACGTCCCTCCTGAAACCGGCCAAAGATGGTCTGCAGATGGCCGATTACAGACCGCTGTCCCTTCTCAATACTGATTCAAAAATATTGAGCAAGGTGCTGGCGTCGAGGCTTGTTCAATATGTGCCACAGCTGGTCCACCCCGATCAATGTGGTTTTGTGACGGGCCGTAATACGGCCATGAACCTCAGGCGCTTAACCCAGCTCATGCTCGGAGATAATGTAGACATGGCCTCCGAAGGTTGCATATCTCTGGACCTAAAACAAGCATTCGATTCACTACGATGGGACTATATGTTCACCACCCTATCAAACTTTGGGATACCATCCGAATTTATCGCTTGGGTCAGATTGCTTTATACCTTCCCCACGGCCAGAGTGCGCACCTCCCATCAAATTTCAGGCCCCATAGCCATAGCAAGAGGCACCAGGCAGGGCTGCCCGCTCTCCCCTCTCCTCTTCGTCCTTGCCCTGGAACCGTTGCTCTGTAGACTTAGGTTGATGGCCCCCCACTATGGCATACGACGGTACGAAACACATTGTATCTGCGTATGCGGATGATATTATATTATTTTTTCGCGACTTAAGAGGCGACTTGAGTCCAGTTTCCAGGATCTTTGAGGATTTCAGTGAGATCTCTGGCCTCACTATCAGTGAATCTAAGTCCTATGGGTTCACCTTTGCAGCAACGGATGGGTCGTCCCCCCTGTTTTTTGCCCCTCATACATTCCAGATGACGGAAACCACCTTCCGATACCTTGGGATACAGATATACAGAGAAGCGGGCATGATGGTGGACGGCAACCTGGGGAGGGCCATCAGAACGCTGAAATCACAAATTCAGTTCTGGCTGACATTACCGCTCTCAATACCTGGCAGGGTGGCTATATCCAAGATGGTGATGCTCCCCCGTCTCATCTACTACTTCACCAATTTGCCATTCCAGATCCCGGCGGTGACATTTAGGACCCTCGACTCCCTCCTTACCGAACTTGTTTGGGGTCCTGGCCGCAGACGCATAGGCCTGGCCAAGTTACAGCTCCCCTCCGACTCCGGAGGCATGGGCTTGCCGGACTTCAGAGCGTATAATTATGCGTGTCAGTTGCAATGGCTAGCTTACTGGGTGGCGGGCCGTAATCTTCATGAGATTAATGCTTCAAAGGACGCCCATGCTAAGGGGAGAGTACACATCTTGCTCCTGCCTGGCTCGGACCTACCTAGAAACGCTCCACCGCTTCTCAAACTGGCGATAACATACTGGCGGAAGGCATTGAAGTACACGTCCCCCGGGACACCTTATGCCCCCACAGTCCCACTGATGGGCATACCTCTGGGCTCGGGCACACTCACGGCGGCCTTACTGGAGCCCTGGTGTGACGCAGGTGTCACACAAGTGGGTGACCTGTTTGCAGAGGGGCACTTGTTATCCTTCGAGGACTTCAGGACCAAGCAGGGCGTCCCCAACGGCTCCTTTCTTCTGCACGCCGGTCTCCGCCATTATATTGCACGCATATGGTCGCCTGAAGGGCGGGAGCCGGTCACGAACCCTCTCGTCGCCATGCTTTATCTCATGGGAACGGGTGGTCATCTGACTAGATGGCTCACGGCTGGCATAAGAACTGGGAGGGCACTTACGCTGTCACCACTCCGGGCGGCATGGGAGGCTGACGTAGGGAGGCCACTGGGGGACACAGAGTGGAAGCGCATACTTCAGTTCCCCAAAAAGGTAGCTAGGAACCCCAAATACAAATTCATCCAACTGATGTTACTACATAGAGCCTACCTGACACCACACCGTCTACATGTGATGTTCCCTACTGCCAAGAGTGACTGCCCCCGATGTGATGCAGACGATGCATCGCTGGTACATATGCTGTGGCAGTGCCCTAAACTAGGGCATTTCTGGGCCGCTGTCCATGACTCCCTAGAACAAGCTGGTATTCTGCACGGACCCCCTACACTGGAACGTACACTGCTTGGGCTGGGGCCATCAACACGCACCAGGACCGTGGCAGCGCGCTTCTCAGATCTGGCCTTGTTGCTGGCAAAGCGCGCTATCACGATCAGATGGAAGTCGTCCAAACCACCTAACCCTGACCTGTGGCGGGCGGAAGTAGTGCGCTGGGGCAAGGCGGAGGGTGAAGCACTACAGAGGGAGGAACGGAGGGGTCTCCGGAAAACTCCAATCTCAATGGATTGGTTTGCCATGCTGGGGGCATTCGAGGCTGGAAATGATGAGGCTGAGGGTGAAGCAAGTGAATAGCCACATCTGGTATCACTGGGCCCTGCTGCACGTTCCCATGCACGGACACAATCTATGGTACTCTGCGATGGGGTACGGGGGACCCCGGCCCATCACTCATGTTACTCTACCATACCTGTGCGTTCAAACTACACTGTGTATTATTATACTGGGATTGACCCATCTTTTCGATATTTCATTTATGTGCGAACTGAGAGAGTGTCGGGTGGGATTCCTGAGGGTGGAGGGTGGGACCGGGTGTGCACTGGGTTTGTTGGTTCGGTCAAAAATTAAAAATCGATTTCGCTATGTTTCTTTATATGATCTGAGCTAACGCATGCATGTATCTTCTGGATTGATAACAAGCTTGTATATGTGGACATGTATGCATGTTAATGCTCTATGTACTTTGCTAATAAACAGATTTAAAAAAAACAAAAAAAAAACAAGCATTTGCAATGCAATAGGTCTCGCAGCATTAAAGTTTGAGTTAATGGTATTGTGTATGACAATGCTTTGCATAACTTTTTTAGCAAACTTTGAATTGGTGAGCAGTCAGAGTGTGTGCAAGAGTATGCTGTTCTTGAAAGCAGTGTGGTACAGAGTGCAGGAATTTGGATGACCTGAACAATGTGGATGATGCACCTCACGCACGGGGCTGACGCAGTTTTTTTTTCTTTTTCTGAGTTTTATATAGCACGAACTAGGCCCGAACCGAATCAGGTATCAGAGCGCTTTACATAGCACCAGTTACGTTACATGAGGACACACTTTCATTTTTTTTTTTAGGCACGGGGAGATTAAGTGATTTGCCCAGAATCACAGGAGGTTTTTGGCGTCGTTACCGAGACTCGAACCCAGATCCCCAGTTCCGAGGTCGAGCGCCTTAGCCGTTAGGCCAACCCCTCTCCCCAGTTATTATTCACACAGCTCTGATGATGCACCTCACGCACGGGCTCACAGTTGTTATTCACACAGCCCTGATGATGCACCTCACGCACGGGGCTGACGCAGTTTTTATTTACACAGCTCTGATGATGCACCTTAGGCACGGGTTCGCAGCTGTTATTATTCACACAGCTCTGACGATGCACCTCCGGCACGGGTTCACAGCTGTTATTATTCACACAGCTCTGATGATGCACCTCACGCACGGCGCTGACGCAGTTTTTATTTACACAGCTCTGATGATGCACCTTAAGCACGGGCTCACAGCTGTTATTATTCACACAGCTCTGATGATCCACCTTAAACACGGGCTCACAGCTGTTATTATTCACACAGCTCTGATGATGCACCTCACGCACGGGGCTGACGCAGTTATTATTCACACAGCTCTGATGATGCACCTCAGGCACGGGCTCACAGCTGTTATTATTCACACAGCTCAGATGATGCACCGCAGGCACAGGACTGACAGTTATTATTCACACAGCCCTGATGATGCACCTCATGCACGGGGCTCACAGCTGTTATTATTCACACAGCTCTGATGATACACCTCACGCACGGGCTCACAGCTGTTATTATTCACACAGCTCTGATGATGCACCTCACGCACGGGGCTGACGCAGTTATTATTCACACAGCTCTGATGATGCACCTCAAGCACGTGTTTATAGTTGTTATTATTCACACAGCTCTGATGATGCACCTCACTCACGGGGCTGACGGAGTTATTATTCACACAGCTCTAATGATGCACCTCAGGCACGGGTTCACAGCTGTTATTATTCACACAGCTCTGATGATGCACCTCCGGCACGGGTTCACAGCTGCTATTATTCACACAGCTCTGATGATGCACTAAATCATCCCGTGCATAACAAAACATGTATGTGTCCTTGAGTAATATAAGTGGCGCTCACGTGCAAGGATCGAATTCCTGCTATACACAACAGTAAAACAAAAAAATAACTCTATTCAGGTTAAACGTCAAAGGATGAGTTACTGAAACGAAATAGCTGCCCTTATTTGAACTGCACCTAAATTGAGAAGGCGCGTCTTTCAAATAAAGCGCACCTTGTATTCTTTCCACAGAGTTGGTTGGGCCACAAACAACAGCCCAATAAATACGAACAATGATAGATAGCAGAAAGTTATTTTTCTATTGTGCTTACTTCCACAGTTAACACATGTCAAAATGGTCTAAGTAACAGGTGCTGGTATTGCTCAATTAAATATTACTCGATGTACTAACCTCAAAAGGAAGAAAAGCTGTATTTGTCTGCTGGAAATCCCACTCATGGTTTATGGGCCACATCAGCTGTTAGGAGGGAGTGCTTAACTGACTAGCCCAACTAGTACTCTGGAGCAAAAATGAAATTGGAACGAAAATGGCCTCGTCGAATATATATTCAAATGAAAATGGCCTCACTTGACATATTCCAATAAGCATAGACCCATTTAGCAGAGTATAATATATGCATATGTCGTGCAATATCGCTGAGTTTGTTCTCACCCAGTCTACTGCACTCCTCTTAAAATGTTATGTGCGCGCGCACTCGAAAATGAAACCTAGCGTGGGGGCGGGACTTCCGTCTTGTGCGCGAAGCCCGCGCCCACGGAGTTCCTGGTCCGAGGAGCAGTGGTGACGCGGGGCTCCCATGCCTGAGGGAGAGCCCCGCGGAGGCGACAGAACACCGGATTGGCGGTAAGTGGGCCTTGGGGGGCGCTCGTGTGTGTGTGTGTGTGTGTGTGTGTGTGCGCGTGTGTGTGTGTGTGTGCGACGGCGGGCATGTCTCTGTATGTGTGCGTGTATGTGCGCTCCTGTGTGTGTGTGTCTCTGTGTGCGACGGCAGGGGGTGGGGGGAGTGTCTCTGTGTGTGAGCGTGTATGTGCACTCGTGTGTGTGTGCGCATGTGTGCAGGGGGAGGTGTGCCTGTGTATGTTTGCGCTTCCCAGGAGACAGCCACGGCGAGTGCGGCGCGTGCCAGTTTCAAATCGCCTCCAAGGCGACGCGCGCAGCCAGGATTGTCTCCAGGAATGCGAGAGATGGCATAACATTGCAAATCAATTGATGCCAGTGAAAAGGAACCAGGGCTTGACAGTTCATTTAATGCAAATACCTAACAGAGTTCCCAAGGCAGTGGGCACCTCAAGTCCTTAGTTGAACCAAAACCTCCCACCCTCATTCAGTAACTGAAATATAACCATATAATGTGACTGAATGTTCTATCGTCATTTGCGGCTACATTAAGGCTGGTTTTGTAATGGTTGCTTATTTGCTGTTCTTGGGTGTACTCCATCTAGCATTAACTGGTTATTTAACAGTGTCCAAAATTAATTAGGAATGAATCACTTGACCTGAGTAACCAGGGTTTGTAAAGTTTGCGTGGTATACCGATAAAAAACCCTCATTCATGTACACAAGTCGGAAAGGCGGTATATCTTGGTTCTCCGCCTTGCTTTAGAAACGTGACAGCATCATCATTGGGTTAGTTTTGTATGCCTCGTCCACCCGGAGGTAAATCACTGGTTATTACAGTAGTGATCAAAGAAAGGTGAGGGTGCTCTGGTGTAGTGAGAATCAATAGAAGTGATGTTAAAATCTCGTGTATCCAGATTTTTACATTTAATCAGTCTGGGTTCAAGATACTTAAAAACTGTGTTGTGCGTAGGAAGACCTAGTCTACTGCACTAAAAGTGTCCATAAAAAGGTCGACATGTTTCAGCCCTTGTGGTTGCCCATGTCGGTCACTGGGCAACCACAAGGGTGGCTACAATGGGTGGCCTTCTGGGTGGCTGGATATCATATGGCTGAGACAGAATGCACAGAGGCTCAGATGTGTGAGGATGTATTGCAACATATTTTGTTTGAAACTTACTGTGGCTTATAACCCAGTTCTGCCATATGTGCTGGTGATGTCCTTTAATGGCCTTCTATGCAAAGAAGTGCTTTCACCACCAAGGGCCTGACACATTGGTAGAGGACGGGCATATACATGTTAGGAGTCTTGTTCGAACTGGACATAATTCATAGCTTCCAAACATTAGTAGAAGAATATGGATTGCGCAAAGGTTATTCATACTAAGCTGAAAAGACAGAGAAGAGTTCCCCATCTGGTTGTATGGTATGACAGTATTTTAAAATATCATCTGACAGAAATATTGTGTCCTAAATATTTTTTACAAAAATACTGCCCTATTGAAGTTGCTAATCGAAAATACAAACACAGTGTAAACTATATTTGGCACACAATATTTCTCTCAGGCAATATTTTTGCTAACAATATTCTAAAATACAATCCATCTCGGAGCCCTAATAGCTGTGTTTCTGTATGTGGCAACTTATCCTGGTGTTAGGTGTGCTCTTGCAGCAAGCTGAAGCTACCAAAAAGAGAGTGTGCAAGCATCTTTTTAGTTTGTGGGGACTTACTGCCTGCCGTCCAACAGGGAGATGCCAGCAGTGAAAGACCACACTCGTCTGTCTTGGAAAGCCCTCAACTACAAGATCCTGGCCTTCTTGAATTATAAGGCTGCCCTGGACTTGGTCTGAAGGAAAGATTTGAGCAGACTCCCTAAATGACTGTACGAACCAGCTACTTCTCAAATCACGTGTTGACTGTATCCTTGCCTTTGACTGTCAGCAGCTTCGACAACTTTGGCTTGGTTCATGCTATAGGAATACCACATATACAAACATCATCATTGGCTGTAGAAGTTGCAATTTACCAGGGCCTCTAAGCAGAGGCGCAACTAGAGCCAAATTTGGGGGGTGGGGGGGCTAAGAAAAAAATTCTGGGGGGACTGAACCTTTAATCAGTAGGCAGGTTGGAGCTGCAGGGCCTCCAGCAAGGGGTGAAACAACAGCAGGGCCTAATTAACATTCAAATGGTCTTTTAAAGACCTGTGAAATGTTCGGGTGCGGCTGTGTGTGTGCCTGGGATCTGTCTCATCCCGGGCTGCCACACACGACGGGGGGGGGCTGAAGCCCGGTGAGTCCAATGGGTGTTGCGCGCCTGCCTCTAAGATGGAACACAACACTGGAAGAACATTTCTCTGACTTCAGACTTGTCATTGGCCCCTTTTCCTTGGCATCCTCAACTCACAATATTGTATTGAGGCATGGTGTTTTTTCTTTTTTCCTTGAATCCATGCTCTTTACATTTCTGCTGTTATTCATAGCCCCTTTTAAGTTGAAGCCTCTGGCTTGCTAAATACATCTTGGGGACACCCAGAAAGTTTCCCTTGGAATGTATTCCACTCGTTGCTTACCATTGGTTTTGTGGTTTGTAACCCACATTTTCTGGTTCTCTATTTGTACACTTTATTTGTTGTAGGCTGTCCAGGTTCTGTTTGTTCCTCCCAAGGAGCAAACAGGCACATGCATCAATATTGTTTTTTGCGATTCCTTAATTGCAAAAAATAAGGAATCGCAATTAAGGAATTGCAAAATGCAATGCATCAAGAAATCGCTAAATAAATTGCGATTTCTTAATATTCCTTAATTGTGACTCGCAAATTGCGAGTCGCAATTAAGGAATACCTCCCCATTCATTCCTATGGGCCTAGAGGCCCATAGGAATGAATGTGAAGACATTCTCAATTTGCGGTTAGCAATTAGCGAATCGCAAATTGAGAATGCGATTTCAACGGTGGACACCCTGTTGCACCCCTGAAATCAATCTGTGCACATATGTTGTGCACACACATGCCCTAAGGGCATGTGTGTGCACAACACGAAACTTAAAATGCACAAAAGTGCATTTTTCAAAGTTTTCGCAAATTACCATGAGGTTCAACCTCATGGTAATTTGCTCCCCCTAATTGCGAAATCGCAATTTTTTAAAGTTTCATGCATTGCATTTATGGAATCGCAAAATGCGATTCCTTAAATGCAATCGCAATTTGAGAATTCGCAAACATTTGCGAATTCTCAAATTGCGAGGGCCTTCACCCTTCATGCATTCCAAAAGCAGATTTTGCGATCGCAAACGGACGATTTTTGTGATTTGCACCGTTTGCGATCGCAAAATCCTTTGATGCATGTGCCTGAAAGCCTTTTCACACTACCTCTCCTTGTATTCTTCCTCTAGTGCTCCCTTCACTAAACAGGTGTGTAAATCTTGTTCTTATCTTGTCACATTTGCAGAGTGGAGTACACATTTTGCGATTGCACATTGCCATTACAGACAACACATTTTCAATTGAAATGACCATTAGATTTTCACAGACATACAGTTTTACTACTAAAACTACACAGCGGACAAACAATAATGTGTGGAAATGGCATCACCCAGTATATTGATTTTTTTGATCATATTAACACATTTGTTTCCCACACAAAGGCCATGGTACTCGGGTGAAGTTGATTATAGAGTTTTTTTATTTATTCCTCACAAATAAGCAGCATCAACGTGTTTCGGTCCCTCAAAGCATCTTGGTCGCCAGTAGGTAGTTATAGTTAGGATGTAGTTTCCATAGGAAGAGCATTTTTAGGTTTCGCCCTGGCGTTGCAACTGCATAGCAGTTGCTCCGCACAGGGCGAAATCTTATGTCCTAGATATGGGGCTTTGGTCCCGCCTCTGTCTCCCATTGGCTAGCTCCATAAATGGAGGCTAGCCATTCGGAGACAGAGGCTGTCAATCACGCTTTCCCCGTGAAAACGCGATTCGGGGGCGTTTCCGTGTGTTTTTTTAAGTCCCGCCCTCTCCTCTTCCCATTGACTGGACTTTTACCTTCCAGCCAATGGGAAGGGGAGAGCATGAAAAACACGCCCCCGAATGTGCCGGCCGGGACACCCCTGTGACGTCATTCCCCGGGCCGCGCTGTGATTGGCTACCGGCCCGGGACCTGACTTGTTGTTTTTTGTTGGAAGATAAGAGTGAGGATTGTGTTGTGACATGCGCTGCAAACAAGGACTCCAGATCCGTACAGGTACGCGTTTTACTGACAACTCTTGCGTGCACCGTGCCTGGAGCCGAACGAACCTGTTTCATTGCTCCAGGATCACTTAGGCTGTTCATTCTCCAAACCAGAGACTGTTTTAGGGAGGGATGGGGACTAATGGCCACAGCTGCCGACTTTAAAAGTGCGGAAAGGACATTCGAGTCCCGGCGCCGGTTCACCCTCCTGTGATTCTGTGCCAATCAATTCATCTTCTCATATCTTAAAAAGGGATACTTTGTGCTTGCCTAAATTGGACCATGTTCATGCTATATAGAACTGCAAGCATATATAACAGTAATAAAAACATGTTTTATAAAGCCGAAACCAAACGCCTCTGTGTGCCTGCCTAAATCTCGTTGGGTGTGTTCACTAGCTCACTGAGCCGGTCACTGCGTCCAACCCAGGGAATAGTTATGAATGCAAATTTCACAATATAAAATCAGGGTTTCGCCTCCGTCGCTTGCCGAGGGTTAGGGCGGCTTTCCTGTGAGAGCAGGATGGCTATATTTCACCAGGTCGCCGTCAAAGCACCCTGAAAGGAGGTCGCGCTGGGCGCCGGGAGGACATTTTAAGGGGCAACAGAAAACACCACAGACCTCAGCACAAAGCTAAAACTGCGCTGATCGTAATACGATAAATAAATGGGCGCCTTCCCATTGAGCAACTCTATTTACCTTCTCACAAAACCACACACACACAACACACGCACACAAACTGGCACACCTATAGAAGCGAACACTGTCAAACACACAGACGTACACAGGTGCGGAAACGCAACACAGCCACGAGCACAATCAGACAGAGTGAGACTCAGACAATTCCAGCCACGTAGAGGACACACAAGTACGTCATATAGTATAAAACAGACACAGCCACCCTTAGACAGACGCACCCAGGAAAAAAAGACACACAAGCATATACATCAGCAAACAAACCCACGCATATTACAGCCACATGCTAACAGGCACACAGGCGCAAAAGCACGCACACACAGAAAGCACACACATACATACATTCACACACACACACCTAAAACACATTCTAACCCAAATACACACACACAAGCAGACACTCCAGAAAACAACCACACACACGGTGGCATACGAAACGTCTCTCACGCACACACGTGCACGCACACACTACTGTACCCAGTTTATTATAGATACAGGTGCCTGCAATATCAGGACGTGCATATTTTTCATGTTAAAGAATGCGCAGTACCGAGCACCTGCCTGGTTGCGTAGAAAAGCACAGTGGGGGCGAGGCGTTATATGTTTAATGCCCCCTGAATGCCATTTCGAGTGGCCACAACTTGCAGCTGAAATCCACCGATATTGGTAGCTGCAGGGATCGTTTGTTTTAATGTGTCACCCAAATGTATCACGTGACAGCTGTTTATCCAAAAATCTCGAATCTGCAAAACCTGACAGCGAATTGATGTGGAAAATTGGTTTGTGGGGTATTCTGTAACCGTAAATACACTCTGACCCATTTTCGTGTTCTGCCTTACAAGACGTGAGCACAGTCCTCCCGGATCGCTCGCGAGCTTGTGGTTTCAAACCACACAGCTCAGACTCGGCCCATCAGTGACCCCTGCCTGCCACTGCCAGCCACACGCAGACACCACTTCACTGCCCACCCCACTGCACCGAGAGTCCACGGCCGCACTGCCCTCAGCTGCCGAGGGTCAGGAACACCCACAGGACTCTGCAAGATGTCCGGGCTACAGTGTGGGACAACAGCGGGGCACATCAGTGGTGCACGGGCCTTTTGCAAGCAAGTCAAATGTGCACTCCTCCTCTGGCTGAGAAGCTAAATACAGCAGTCACCTGGGTGAACCTGGCTCCCTAACACCCACGTGCCACAGTGCCACTGCACCTGCTGCACTATTGATAGATACATCCTAGACAACACGTCAATAGAGCACAAGTGTAGACCTTGAAAGTTGGTTCCACACACAGTCTCCTCTATAAAAGTGTCTCCTGCACACGCATCGGCTCGCCCCAATTTCACCTTACACTGTGCGAGAAAAGAAGGTCCCTTTTTTATCTGGACTGTGTTAATTTACTATTTGACTCTAGTACAATCACTTCTGGGTAAGTGCAGAAGTCTGAAAATGCGATGGGAATATTTTAGTTATCTTGAGACTACTGCAATGGGGACAGTTGTGTGTCACTTTCGTATTCTAGTCAGCACCTTAGAAATCCCTGTAGAATGTAATGCCGTCAGCGCTACGTAAAACACAAAAGTCATAATAATGTTAGTGTTGGCTGAACAGATGCTGGTAGACAGCTCTTACAATTCCACAACCTAGATCCACACACACACACACACACCTTTCAGCGTACAATGGGTGTATGCATTTAATACATACTACTTTGGACGACCAAATACCCTGTCCATTATGACCAACACATCACAAAAGTAAACTCATGTGAAATAACAAATACAGACCAGCCTTCTGTCACAAGAACCACTTGACACTAGTGACTGTTCATTGCAAATCTCACAGAGGCAGCTCCTAACTCCAACTCAACTGTGACATGTTTTGTCGAGGTGAGCCCTGTATCAAAGTGCTTGTGTGTAAACTGGGTGGCTGAGATCTATGGAGCGGAGCAATGAAGATAACCCTGAAGTACCAAACCCTTACGGTTTGTCTCACCCCCACAACTTGAACAAAAACCATGTAATCAAAGTCAATCTTTCTACATGTGCTCCAGTTTGGCTGCCTTTCTGCCAAAGTGTGAAAAGTTGATAGTATATATTGACACTATGTAAGCTCACTTTGAGTGCTTAGGCATGCTAGAAGTGCTTCAGTTTAAGGTGTTTTTAAAAAAAACTTCTCAGTTACCTGTGGAGCAAATGGCGAGGCCCGAGTGACATAGAGGCCACAAAGACTTCTAGGAACGACAGTCACACACATCTGGTTCTTGGCCTATCTTTAAGTAGCTGTTAGAAAGGACTGCTGACAGCTAGTGGCCAGTACAGAAACACATGATGCTCTGCTGGGCCTAATCCACTCTTTTAATGAGACAACAAGCACATTATATATTACTGTACCATCATTGGCGTAGAAACATCTGTACAATACTTCACCAGTTTCAACAAGAACCGTAACTTATGCATCACATCAACACATATCCGCACTCTGGGTTTTTACATGTTTTTAAATCACATTTGAAAATAAGTTCTACAGTGAACCCTGTTCACAGGGCAGTAAAGCGTATACAGTATATATATATATATATATATATTTTTTTTTAAACCTTTATTGAGACAAAAAACAGGAGATACATGCGCAGGCCCACAACCATCATGGCCGGCCGCAAAAATAGACGAGAATAATAGAGAACCACATATCAATATACAATCAGGATATTGAAAAGGACGCCAAAAACGACAGTGGGGCGCGCAACTCAGGAGAGGAGGTTTTACATTTTTAAAGCAAAAGGGAGCGAGGGGGCTGCAACAGGAAGGAGTAGACACCGCACATTTAGAGCCCCAAAAGAAACGCGGCAAGAGGGGCGTGCCCCATATATAAATAGTGGTGGGCTATACATGCAAAAAATATACAGGAGCAATAGGCAGCAATTCACACAATAACAGTGGGAAGCGTAAACCCAGAAAGCCCATCCCAGGGACAAGAAGCAAAGATCAGATGAAACATAAGAAAACAAAGGTTGTAAGGACCCGAAACAGCCTACCCCACTAAGAGGAAAGAACCCTCCCAAAGCCGGAAAAGAGCGATAGGGACCATAGAACAAAACAAACTAAAATAACACACCCCCCCCACACCCACCACCCTGCACCCCTGTAATGGCTACGGCCAAACCCACTAACAGCGTGCCTGTCGCCCCGGAACTGCCCCACAGTAGGGAAATTTATATAAAAGATTATATAAAAGAATGGAGGAGGAGAGAAACGAACCCATTCTCGGAATTCAATACTCAGGCCGCCCAACCCTAGACTCCATCATCAACACAAACAGAATGCATCACATCCCCGGCTATCAATCAACACCCCAGCGGCACGAGCAACAACAGTATAAGCACATGAGGAGACACCCCCACCCCACCCCCCGCCGCCCGGCATTACGACCAAGTCCAGCTTCACAGTACCGTGCACCATCTCAAGTCCCAACAGTTTTACGGCATCACGGTGATTGAGAGGGAAAGTTCAGCCCTGTCCCCTGCGATCCAAAGCGTCGACGTGGTCCAGCAGCACCAGGGTCATCTTGAGCGGAACAAACAAACCGTGCGATCCCAGTAAATCAGAGCGCCATCCAATAAAGTCTGTCCAAAACAATGTCTTACGTGCACCAGCGATAAAAAGGTTAACACCACCCTGGAACAGCCCGCCCGGCCCGGGCGGCACCAGCAGCCGCAGAAGAGCATAGGAAGTGCCTCTAATCACCAAGAATGGAGTGTCCAAAGATGGCGTCCGTGGACGAGGCCCCACACACTGAGCAAGCACCCCGACATCAGACCGCGGACCCCCCGTCGCGGGCCGCATCAAGGGGGCATCGAGAGCGCAGACCACCGGCACCCCCGTGCACATCTGGGCGGGCAGTCCACAGGCGTCGGGTACAGGATGAGGCCCAGAGCCACGCGGTCGCAAATGTGCGTGGGCAGGCAAAGTCACAATAGAGAGAACAGCATCCAGACTGCGCCCTAGGTCACAGGCCGTGGTACACAAAGCAGTATGAAGATCATCCAGGGCACTCAGAATGTCCGTAATCTGCACTGGCGCCTCAGGAGGGAAGGATGCAACAGAGCTACTCACACGGGGCTCGGAAACCTGGAGCCGCCCACAAGACTGGCCGTCCATGGTACCATCCCCACACTGTGCACCACGCCCGCACACTGCAGAACACCATCGGTCCGGGGGGACGAGGGGCTCACCGCCCATGTCACACCAAGCAGGCGTAAGCGCGGCGACTGTAGCAGCCATGTCACCAACTATAGCCCGGGACCATGAAAAACGAGCTCCGATAGCTCCGACTTCAAAATGGCTCCCTCCGCATCACCTAACGAGATCAGAGGCGCACAAAGGCTTACAGGAGCCTGGGCGGTGTAACATTGTCGCAATCGCCGCCAATGTATCCCCTTCGCATAAAGGGGCAGAGCGGTGAGATGGGAAACACGGAATGCAGCCACTGCACTCCGTCGGCTGGTCCGGTGCCAAGTACAGCGGCCGCTGTTGTTGCGTGCGATGGCGGCCGCACCCGGAGAACAAAGACCCGTCCACACCAGGCAGCGTCCGGGAGAAGGCGAGGGCGCCCAGCCGCTGTTGCCGCATGGAGCGACGGAAGAAACACACCAGCGGAGTCGGGGTCATCTCCCGCGCCCGAGAACAGCACGCAGGATCAGGACCAATGCCAGGATAGGTCGCGGGGCGGGAGGGAAGCGAGAAGGTCGGCGGAGCCGAAGGATTAGGCGGCCATCATAGCTGCAGGCTAGGCTCCTCCCATGACATAAAATACCGTATACAGTATATTGATGACAATTTTTGTTGGTGTTGTAAGCCTGTCCTGCTATTATATGCACCTCCTCGGCGAAAGATAGAATGAAGGACTAAGGCATGCCGCGTAACTTTACTGTGGTAAATCGGTCCATTGTGGGATTCTTTTAGTTTCGTATTCACACAGTGAGAAAGATGTGCTACACTTTTAGGGCTGCAGCACAATTAAGTTAGTCCTTTCAGGGCATGGTTTCTAAAACTGGTCATGGAAGTGACCCACTGATCACGACTACCATGTTGCGACTCCACTGCTTAAAATGTTAACACACAGAAGTCTGCTGTAGGCAGACGGCACCATTGCAGCCTTCTGCCAAGCATGACATAAGTGGCACCAAAGCCCTACTTGGCTCGTGCACCATAGAGTTCAAAAGTCCCGATGTTAGGGAATATGAGTAAAGACAGTAGACATCATATATAGTGACAATGCCATTTATTTATCTGTTTTCAAAACCAACACATAAATACAAATGTTGTCATTTACAATGCCAATAGCTCTAACTTTTGTAAAGGCGAAACCGTTGCATTGTAAATGCTTGTTTCATTTGCCAGTAACTTTGGCGTCATTTGATGAATCCTCAAAAAATGTCAAACTAGTTTGCCCGTCACTTCAGCTGCTGTCTGGAAAGTTTCAGGGAGAGCCGTTTAGCAGGAGACAGGAAAAGGGGGGGTGCCAAAATGCATTTTCCCCATGCAATTTCCCTTAGAGATTTTTTTAGAGACGACTATGAAGATTCATCAAACGGCGCCAAAGTTATTTTCTATGGAAACTAGGTCATAACTCAAACTACCTACTGGCGACTGCCATTGCGTAACACATATATAACTAGATAATCCTATGCTTAGAGACTTTGCAAGAAAAGCAGACATTAGAAGTGAGCAGTTTTAGAGTGTTGGTGTTGTTGAATAGTGCTCCATACTTGGAACTACCCTGAGTTTCCAACTTCCTTTTTTGCATAATTTATAAAGCACTCTCGACTAATATATATATGCATGAGGCGCAATTACCTTTTGAAGTGTGGTGGTTTGTTCACTCAACAATCGGATTAGCTGGGTACGGAGGTGTGCCTAAATACGGAGGGAACTGGGAAACTTTTCAAGCCTGTATACCCAGAAGTATTTACCATTTATTAAACTGACTCATTAACTGCAACCATGTCAGCCGACGCGCTGAAAGAGAGAGAAGAAGCGGCAGCGGATATGTTTGACGACAGCAGAACGCCAATGCTGGACTTAAGCACCCATAATGCACCATCTGGGTCGCGCAAGGGTAGCCTCTGGGACAAAGTGAGGCAACTAGAAAAACCAATGAGAACAGAACAAAGCAAGTGGCTGGAGGCGAAGTCCCTCCAGCGTTACCTCGACGTGGTGGAGAGTCCCTCGTGGACTCCGTATCCTGCTAGCCCCTAGTTATGAGAACCCAGATAAATCAATGATGAAGGAATGGGCGGAGACGAACTTAGAATCCTCCAGAAGACTAATTATTATTCTAGTAAAATATGCAGATACCGAGTGTGCAAAAATTCAAACTGAGATAGAAGCTCTCAATGATGAGTTAAACCAAATGGAGCAACAAGATGAATTAAACAAACTTAAGGAAGAAATGGTCAAAAGGCTGAAAAAGATGAAGAGAAAATAAGGGAAAGAAAGGCATACAAATGCCATTGTGACCACATGGACTATGCATGCAGTCGCGTATTTACGTTTGCCAAAAAATATGACAGATTGAAAATCTGTAAGTACGGAGGAACACCACATGGACCCCAAACCGGATAAGCTTATCAGAGGAAAGTAGCGGTGGCAGTGTCTAATTCTGACCTCAGCTCAGTTCAAGAAAGCGAAAATGAAATGGAGACCAGACAACAAGCCATGATACAAGTTCCAGCCAGCAACTCTCTGGCAGACAAAGTAGATTTTTTATGCATCGAACGCAGGGACACCCTGCGCCCACAAAATCAAAACAGACAAGCAGGAACTCAACCATCAAGCGCAGGCAAAGACGGCACGCCAAACGAAAAAGTACAGCAGCCAAAATCAAAACAGAAGCAGAAGGGACAACCATGGTGCAATTGGAACCAGTAGATCAATTTCAAATTACCAACAGTCAAACTATTATTAATTTGACCAATACTACACTCAATGCGGCGGAAAAGCAATGGTTGGCACTGGGTTTGTCATACTGCCCGGAGAGTTCCCTAAACTATGCGGCAACCAGAATTGATTTATTCAAAAGCATAAGAAAACTAAAAGTGAAAAAACACTTTGTAAGATCAAACCAAAAAATATTTTATAGACAGCCAACTGACCCAGTCCCCGCCATTCAATTTGACAGCAACAGACATGCCAACTCTGCAAGTACTACAAGAGTTGGCCATAGAAAGTGACGTCTTGACATAAGAAAGAGAGCGCAGGACCAGTCAATCTGAACAACTGAAGTGCACGACCTTTCAAACCAGGGTCGACCTTTACCCCTATTACTCTCAGGGACTCGATCAATATATTCAACGAACAGGTCACGACCAGCATTAAAAAACTCAACTATACAATGAATGCCAACACTAAAAATAAATCGAACAAACAAGAGCTACAATACCATCAATCAATAGCAAACTAAGAGAGAATAAAGATATAATCATCGGAAATTCTGACAAAGGGGGTAATTTGGTACTTTGGAACAAAAAGGACTATATAGAAGAAGCTATGACACAACTAAGGGACAGAGAATGCTACCATTGCTCTGACCATCAGAATCTAAAAAGCATGTATAACTGCTATGGCATGAAACTTGTATCATGGGAAAACTCAGGATTTTTGACAACTTATGAATGCAAATTCATGAAAAATGACAATCCTGTGACGTCCTATAATGTACTTTATACCAAAGGTGCATAAAAATCCCCTAACACCACCGGGTAGGCCAAATATATCAGCCCGCAACAGCATTTTAGAAAAAACTTCACAATATATGGACTATTTTCTTCAGATCCACGTGAAAGAACTGCCCTCGTATGTGAGGGATACTGGTGATTTTCTCTCTAAAACCAAAAATATAAAATGGCAAGACAACTACCTGCTTATCACATTGGATGTCACATCCTTATATACATCCATCAAGCACCAGGACGGATTAAGGGCACTAGGACACTACCTTGCACACAGAAGGCCTGATTTTGAACAACATAGCGCAATGTTGGTCAACATGGTAGACTTCTGTCTTAATAACTAGGTGTTCATGTTTGAAAACTCACTATATCATCAACAATGTGGAGTGGCGATGGGGGCCAGCTTCTCCCCCAGCTATGCCTGTCTACACATGGGATGGTGGTAGAAGCTGGTCCGCCACAAGGAGTACTTGACATATATGACTACCAATGTCATAAAATGGTTGAGATACATAGATGATTTATTTGTGGTTTGGCACGGTACAATGAGTGATGCAGAGACATTTGTTCAAAATCTGAATGTCAATAAGTTGAATTTACAGTTCACTGCGTCCATCAGTTCCACAACCGTAAACTTCCTAGACATTCAGAGTTACATACAAAATGGTCAGTTACATACCACACTACACAGAAAACCCACCGCGGGCAACTCGATATTACATGCGAGCAGTGCCCACCCCGAACATTTAGTATACCATTTGGGCAGATTTTGCGGTTGAAGCATATATGTAGTAGTGAAGAGGATCTCAGACAGGCACAAACATCTAGCAGAAACAGATTTCTAGCTCAGGGATATTCTACTAGATGCATCTACATTGCCATCCAGAAAAGCAATGAACCAGGAAGGGACATCCTCCTCAATAACCAAAGTAAGCCAGATTTAACCACCAAGGATAAAGAGGGGACATTTAGGTTTATTTTTGGGTACAGCAAGCAGAGTAAAAACATCAAAAAAAACATTGACAGAAACTGGCCCATAGTGTTGGAAGATCCAGTCATTCAGCAGTTGCTACCCAGGAAAGCTGCCATAACATATAGTAGAGCACCATCTATGAAGGATATCTTGGTGCTCAATGATTTTGAGGGTCCAGCTGCAGATACTTGGTTAAGTCAGCGCCTGGGTTTCTATAAATGCAAATCCTGTAAGGCATTCCAACATGGCATCGATGCTTCTAAGTACAAGACCCCTTTCAACCCTATAGAGGTCCAAATCACTAAGGCCCTATCTTGTAAAACGAATCATGTGATATATGTGCTGGAGTGCCCCTGCAGTCTAAGATATGTTGGCAGTACAATACTACAGGGACATAAGAGGGTACTCCAGCACATTAGGGCAATCAAACATCATGACCAGACTTATCAGGTGGCCCAGCACTTTGGAGAAAGGCACAATGCAGATCCAACACTTTTAAAGTAATTCCCAATAGACAGTGTCCCGATCAGAAAGAGAGGAGGAGACCGAGTGAAAGCCCTACGACAACTAGAGACAAAGTATATTTTAAATCTCGATACAAAACATCTGGGGGGCCTGAATCGAACCGAGGATTTATATACTTGCCTCTGATTCATATCTAGGGAGTCTACAAGAGAACAGGTTCCAAAATCACAGGCTGAACAAAACTGAGCTGTCAGTCAAATTTAAACTATTTATTTCAAAATATTAGACATTAGAATTTTTTACCGCCTTTTTCAACAGTTTTTTCACATTTATACACGGTTTTTAAAATGTATATATTGAATCTCGCACCGTGTAGCGCGTCATGTGATCAAGATCCCTTTGGGATCGAAACGCGTCATCATGGTGAAGTTGTGTGTACGAGCAGAATACAATTTTGCAGTTGCACGCATCCGTGGTCCGTACTCCGTTCTTGAGCGCATAGGGAAGCAACTGCGAAAAGGAGTTTACGTCATATATATATATATATATATATATATATATATACACGTACACACAAAAACACACACACACTATGTGTGGCCTTTAATCAGGGAGTTCCAGCACCCTGCATTCCAAGCAAACGCTGTCTACAACGAGAAATGTTGTAGACATTCTTATCTGAAAACAGGGTTGCAGAGGACTCAGAAACCTCCACAGCCTTATGCTACTAAAGTTTCAGAGGCTGGGGAAAGGAGCAGGCTGACAGACAGTGCTTAATTTGAGCCGGTGGTTGCTGGTTGGGGTCACCAGCACTCATTTGTGGGGACTGGCAGTCTGGCACTTATTTTTCTGGATTAGATATTTCCCGAGAGCAAGAAAGGGAAAAACACACAAAATGAAAAGCTGGAGGAAGAGAAAGATGAAAAACCATCACAAAGGGACAAACAAGCATTTACAATACAATAGGTCTCGCGTTTGCGAGAGTTTATGCTATTAGCATTGTAAATCACAATGCCTTTTATTTGTTTAAAAAGCCAACACATTAATAAAAAGCATTGTACATGGTCAAACTTTATTTGATTACCTGCCAACATGTGTAAATTCCCACCTTTCGAACTTGCCTTCATTCACCGTATTACAAAGCATGGATGTGCTATTCTGTTTAATAAAAAGCAGTTCAGCGTTGCAATCCCGCCGCGGCCGCACCGGAAGTCAGGCAAGGTCGCCTTGTGACGGGGGCGTGGCCGCGTTCGGACCGGAAGAGGAGGCGTAAATCCGTCTTGCGGCCCGGGGCTCCTGTGAGCGGTGGAGAGCCCCAGGGCCGCCAGCAGGAGGTTGCGGAAGTGTTGCGGGGCTCCCTTGACCAAGTGCGAGCCCCGGGAAAGGAGCGTGCTGCGAGTGGAGTCCCCCGAGATTGGCCCGGTAAGTTCCAAAGGGCTGGGGGGGCCTCAGTGCTCTCGTGTGTGTATGTGTGCGGGGGGGTGTCTCTGCATGTATGTATGTGCGTGCGTGCATGGGCGCTCGTGCGTGTGTGTATGCATTGTGCCTGCGTGGGTGTATGTGTGTGTGCGCGCATGCGTGTGTATGGCTGTGTGTGATTGAGAGTGAATGCCAGGCAGGGGATGTGCACGGCGACGTGCGCGCCCTCGAGGAGGAATCTGAGACAGCGAGGCGCGTGGCCGATCGCTGTCTCACATTCCCCCAGACACGCCAGCAAAAGTTGTCTTCGCAGACAAAGCATGCTTCGCATGCTTTTTAGGTCTGCTCGACCTAAAAAAGAGACCTGCAAAAGTGAGATAAAGGAACAGGGAGTGTCTGGTAATGTATTAAAGAGTCCTGGAGTGGATTCATGGCTACACAGTCTTGATATTCGGAGAGCGAACATTTTAATTGAACCGAAGCTGGGATCTTAGTAGAGTTTGGAGCATCAGCACTTGTCCTTATACAAATTAACCACTGCTACCAGATACACAGGTCAGCACAAAGGTACTTAGTGTATGCACGGTTCCTTAGAAGGATAGTAATGAAGAATAAAGCAGGTCAGGTAGGAGCTTTGCAGGCTCACATCCGACCTCTCTGGTTTCTAGCAGAGCCTGTGTAAGTACCTCATTTTTTATGAATCGGCCACTATATATTACAAGAGGCATTGTGGTTCCAACAATAAGAACCACTACAGCAAACAACAACCACGTATACAAACAATTGACTTGCAAGTATGGAAATATGTTTAAATCAAACAAACAGCAACAAAATACCCAAGCATTTTGCAGAAATTGAAACGGGAAGCTTCCCATGTCTCCCACACAAACCACTAATGTGAACAATACGAGCTGTCTGTAGAGTTAGGGATCTGCTTTGATTTAATTCATATGCCAATTACTGTATAATTTCGGGAAGTGATTGTTTTCGTGTAGTACACCACCTTCATTATGTTAACCAGTGTTTCATCAGTCATGTTCTTTCCTATGTGGGCGTGTTCCTCCCAATGCCAAGTCATTCGCCCGATTCCCACAAGCAATTGGAAGGCACACAATTAGAGAATTCACCAGAGGAGGCGAGATGTAAACCACAGGACTGGTAAGTGGCATTAAGATTAAGGCAGATTCCAAGATAAGCCCTCTCGTCAGGAACCCGGTATCCCATCATCAGAGCAGATTTAGGCATGTAGATGTGATAGAAGACAGCAGTGAGTGTTTTCTTTGGCACTGAGGGATTTGAGCAACAACACGTTGCAGCTATTCTAGGAAAGTATGTATAACTACCAACATCTAGAGCTGTATTACAACTGTGGAGCAAGCGATGACAGGCACTCCCTCGGTGATAAGATGATTACATGAAGTATGTGTCAATCAAAGTTGTAAAAAAATGCAATGATGGAAAATAAAAACATTACAAGTAGCTGCTACGCGTGTCTAAATATCATTTAAATCAATAAATTTGACATGCTTGTACATTATCTCTCAGACGTGAAATATTTTACTTTCCTTGTTTTCTTGCTTACTTATCTTTCCATAAAATACTCTCGTCTCTTTTTTTATGTGGTTCAAAAATGTCCCACAGAGCACCAATTACATGGACTTTCCCTCGGTGACGTTCACGCATTATATTACAGGCAGGGCCACTGGAATTACGTGGCAGGGATATACCAAAATATGCAGCAGGTTTAACTCTCCCTAGGTGAGCACTAGGGCTGCGAGCTACTCGGAATTAGTTTCAATCTTATTGCTGCATTGAAAACTGTTGAACCTGAATTTCAAATAGGATTTTATATGTTGTGCTGAAATTTTAGCTGGGGGTACGATTTTATCTTTTGAGTGTAAAGGGAATTTATGTGAGGCACACTGACACCTACTCACGCTATCAAGCCTCCTTTTTCGCCTCTCCTTGCCGCTTTTGTTGATTGAAGGCGGCGGCGGGCGCCATCTTGGGTGTGGGCTGGGGCTGCGCTCTAGTCGCGCTGCCCTCCCACCCTCCCAGACTATTTAGCCTGCTAAACTCGCGACGCTTGCTGCCTCTGAAGCTCTCCCTAGGTGAGCACTAGGGCTGCAAGCTACTCGGAATTAGTTTCAATCTTATTGCTGCATTGAAAACTGTTGAACCTGAATTTCAAATAGGATTTTATATGTTGTGCTGAAATTTTAGCTGGGGGTACGATTTTATCTCTTGAGTGTAAAGGGAATTTATGTGAGGCACACTGACACCTACTCACGCTATCAAGCCTCCTTTTTCGCCTCTCCTTGCCGCTTTTGTTGATTGAAGGCGGTGGCGGGCGCCATCTTGGGTGTGGGCTGGGGCTGCGCTCTAGTCGCGCTGCCCTCCCACCCTCCTCACGCCCCATAAATTAGTATCATGACCAGACGGCGCAGCGGGCTGGCGCAGCGGGCGCGCCGGACGCGCGCCGGACGCGTGCCAAAGCCAAGCCCGTCTGCGCCCGTCAGCGGCCGGAACCGGCCCAGGGCCACTACCCCTGGTTCCAGCTTGCTGTACACAAAACTACAGGGTAGAGTAGGGCCCAAGGGGAATTATTATTATAGACCTATCAGCACCTTGTCCCCCAACTATAGATATTCAATACAAGGAAGATGCTACAGGTCTTGGGTACAGTCCAGACATGGTAGGGGAATCTCAAAGGTATTCCGCAACAGAGGCTGGAGTAACAGGATAGACACAGGGATACAGAAGATGAGAAAAGTACCCATCAGCCCACTCAATAGTGGAGGCTTGTCATTTGGAATTTTCAAATGTAGAAAGTTGGTGTCCAACAAGCACTGCCTCCAGTGAGTACTGAGGCTAGCCTAGGACCCAAAGGTTGAACCCTCAACCTGAGCAAATGACAGCACAAGTGGCTGAAAAGGGCTTAGTTGCAGTGCTCAAAGAAATAAGAAAATGTGAGAAAAAGGAAGATGATCCAAGTGATTCTAAAAATGCCTACCTTGACGTCAACAAGAAAACTTTATTGGGTGTGCCCGTCAAGATGGTATAATTAAAAACAGAGTGATAATAGCAAGAAAGATGGTTTGCTATTTACCCAAGATGTTGCCTGGTCAACATGTTTCAGCCTGTAAAGGCTTTCGTCAGGACCTATGTACCACTACTGCAACACTTACTTCATAACGTGTGAGAAAGAAAAAATAATGTTTTCATAGGTGGTGTATCCCCTCCTGTTAGGAAAAAGAAATAAGACAAAATTGCACAAGAAAGTAAAATGCAAAACGTAACTTAAGTCCATTATAGTGACAGTCACGCATGTATGCATTAATTATTTACAATATTTTCAGTATAATCACTTACCCAACTTTGTGGGATCAGGAGCCTCACCTCACCTGGCGACAGCTCAGGCTAAAGGAGGCCACGCACTGAAAGAAATGTATTCAGAGTGGTGTTATAGTTTATTTAAGTTCATCTTTATGCAGCTATTTCCCAGATTACATGCAGCGGCAGACTAAGGCAGTTGTTGGCTACAACCGTGTAGTGGTTCAAAAATATGCTAACCAAAACACTTCACCCCAATGTACCCTACATCTATTTGGGTGACATAAAACCTCCGTGGAGGTGTGTATAAATGGTATTTATTCAGAATACAGCTTGGTTTCTTTAGTTGACACACATATTCATAGATACAAATTCTGTGCCATCTGTTGTATAAACTAAAATCTTAACAAACAATAATTTTACTTTTACAAACCACAAGCAAAAATGTTTGCCTCAAAAAATCCTATCTAGGATAGAGAGTTTGCTGAAAACTCTGGCATGATACAGGAGAGAATACACTCCTACATGACAGACTCCTTAATTAGAAATAGGGAACATGTTCTGCATAAGCGTTACTAAAATACATAAGAACGCTAAAAAAACCCTAAAGAAAGGGGAGAGAGAGAACGAAATTCCGTCTACAACGTCCCTGTCTGGTCACCTACCTCTCCGTCGTTGCCTCTGGCTTAAACTAAGCCGAGGGGGAGGTAGTGTGCCAGTATAGCCTAAAGGAAAATATAGGGACAGAGCGGACCAGAGAGAGACACTTCTCGTCTACTCTCCTATTGGCTCGTTCCCGCACACTGAATAAACCAATCATACTCGGTTTTCACATCCGCCAGCTACTGCACCGTTCGCGATGTAAAAAACATATCCTGCATCAGGGCGGACCATATAGAGACCTGAGAAAACAAGGGAACCCATTGGTTCTCACTCTACACAGGAAACGATACCACTTTTCCTGTCGGTGAAATCCGCAACAACCAGACCGCTCCCAAACCATAGCCACAGGCGGACCTGATTGGTCCAAGTCGGCTAACCGGAAATGTTAAAGAACAAGTTAACGGAAAAGCTGAGAAAGGCTGACATTGTTCCGCTTACTCAACGGACTGCCTCATCCTCGAATGGAACATCCTGATTGGTTCTTGTTCCTAAAAGCGGAGAAATATACGTGCCGCCAACAGAAGAACAGTGGCACAGCATATATTAACGCCCAGCATGTATCAATACACAGCCAACTGTAGAAGACTTAGTGTTCACTACATATCACACAGTTTTGGTGTGTAACAGCGTACATTTAGGTGTCTATAGTAAGTGGACGATCACATAATCCTACACTCGCTTAATGTCAACTCTCGCCTCATGTCAATACCACACGCGCGTCCTGTCGCCACGTTGTATACAGGTGCTGTCAATTTTTTTAAAAAAAGGAGGAAAGGAAAAACGCGCCAACCTAATAGCGCCCCAATGACAAGATAAGCCATTGACTTCGTCCCATTTAATCTGACTGGTGCAAAACACGTTACCAGCGCCTACGTTTTCAAAGTCCGCTTGCTGAGGAATCCAGCCGCAGTTAGCAATGTCTACGCGGACCTGTCTCAAAAAGAGGAAGGCTGAGGTCTCCCTCCAGTGACACAGTTTTAACGGTGACACAGTCAAGAGTGGTGCTCATTTAACTGTATAGTCCCTGTGGTCACCCGAATCTTAGTCCGAAAAACCTCAATCGCTCATGGTAGACCCATAAGCCCAAAACTGCTATACTGTATAAGGGTAACACCAAAATTCAGGAAGCTTCTAGAACCCTGTACTCTCTATGATACACAGTCGGTGGTATTACAGCTGTAACCACGGAACATCGTCGTTCAATCCTTCTGAATCGCACATCAATTTATGGACCCATCTCTGCTTCTTTCTTAATAGAAATTGGGACACATCTGTGACATGCTGGGGTATGTAAGGTTGCTCTAACACTACCCATTGGAGTTCATCCGGTTGGTGTCTTGCAGCAAGAAAGTGTGAGGTCAGACGAGTCGCCTGTTTGTTACGCCTGATCGTGCTCTTATGCTCTTGTATCCGTAGCTTGATCTTTCTCGTAGTCATACCTATGTATCTTAAATTGCACGGGCAGGTGATTAAGTAGATTACTCCCTCGCTATTGCAATTAGTATGACGTTTGAGTGCCCACGGTTTGTTAGTGCCAATGTCAACATGGAGAGTTTTCCTCGTTTGTGGGCAGACTGAGCAGTTCCCACAGGGATAGTGCCCTTGGACCGGTGGGAGATCCCACAACGTAGCTGTCGGTATCTCTGGCGTCACTCGTGGTCTTGTGTGTACTAATTCGTCTTTGAGGTTACTACCTCTCTTGAACGCAAACAGAGGCAATGGTATGTTCTCTCCGGTGCTGTTCAAAATGCGCCATCTGCGTCGTATTATTTTCTGGATCTTCGATGACGAAGAATTGAAGGTAGTTACACAAGCCAGTCTGTCTAGAGGAGGTTTCTTGACTGGGGGTGCTAAGAGTGCCTCGACAAAAATTGGTCGCACGAAAATATCCAGGGACTTTGATTAGGAAATCAAAGAAACGGGCAGAAAACAATCACCGTGAGGCACTCTTAGCACCCCCAGTCAAGAAACCTCCTCTAGACAGACTGGCTTGTGTAACTACCTTCAATTCTTCGTCATCGAAGATCCAGAAAATAATACGACGCAGATGGCGCATTTTGAACAGCACCGGAGAGAACATACCATTGCCTCTGTTTGCGTTCAAGAGAGGTAGTAACCTCAAAGACGAATTAGTACACACAAGACCACGAGTGACGCCAGAGATACCGACAGCTACGTTGTGGGATCTCCCACCGGTCCAAGGGCACTATCCCTGTGGGAACTGCTCAGTCTGCCCACAAACGAGGAAAACTCTCCATGTTGACATTGGCACTAACAAACCGTGGGCACTCAAACGTCATACTAATTGCAATAGCGAGGGAGTAATCTACTTAATCACCTGCCCGTGCAATTTAAGATACATAGGTATGACTACGAGAAAGATCAAGCTACGGATACAAGAGCATAAGAGCACGATCAGGCGTAACAAACAGGCGACTCGTCTGACCTCACACTTTCTTGCTGCAAGACACCAACCGGATGAACTCCAATGGGTAGTGTTAGAGCAACCTTACATACCCCAGCATGTCACAGATGTGTCCCAATTTCTATTAAGAAAGGAGCAGAGATGGGTCCATAAATTGATGTGCGATTCAGAAGGATTGAACGACGATGTTCCGTGGTTACAGCTGTAATACCACCGACTGTGTATCATAGAGAGTACAGGGTTCTAGAAGCTTCCTGAATTTTGGTGTTACCCTTATACAGTATAGCAGTTTTGGGCTTATGGGTCTACCATGAGCGATTGAGGTTTTTCGGACTAAGATTCGGGTGACCACAGGGACTATACAGTTAAATGAGCACCACTCTTGACTGTGTCACCGTTAAAACTGTGTCACTGGAGGGAGACCTCAGCCTTCCTCTTTTTGAGACAGGTCCGCGTAGACATTGCTAACTGCGGCTGGATTCCTCAGCAAGCGGACTTTGAAAACGTAGGCGCTGGTAACGTGTTTTGCACCAGTCAGATTAAATGGGACGAAGTCAATGGCTTATCTTGTCATTGGGGCGCTATTAGGTTGGCACGTTTTTCCTTTCCTCCTTTTTTAAAAAAAATTGACAGCACCTGTATACAACGTGGCGACAGGACACGCGTGTGGTATTGACATGAGGCGAGAGTTGACATTAAGCGAGTGTAGGATTATGTGATCGTCCACTTACTATGGACACCTAAATGTACGCTGTTACACACCAAAACTGTGTGATATGTAGTGAACACTAAGTCTTCTACAGTTGGCTGTGTATTGATACATGCTGGGCTTTAATATATGCTGTGCCACTGTTCTTCTGTTGGCGGCACGTATATTTCTCCGCTTTTAGGAACAAGAACCAATCAGGATGTTCCATTCGAGGATGAGGCAGTCCGTTGAGTAAGCGGAACAATGTCAGCCTTTCTCAGCTTTTCCGTTAATTTGTTCTTTAACATTTCCGGTTAGCCGACTTGGACCAATCAGGTCCGCCTGTGGCTATGGTTTGGGAGCGGTCTGGTTGTTGCGGATTTCACCGACAGGAAAAGTGGTATCGTTTCCTGTGTAGAGTGAGAACCAATGGGTTCCCTTATTTTCTCAGGTCTCTATATGGTCCGCCCTGATGCAGGATATGTTTTTTACATCGCGAACGGTGCAGTAGCTGGCGGATGTGAAAACCGAGTATGATTGGTTTATTCAGTGTGCGGGAACAAGCCAATAGGAGAGTAGACGAGAAGTGTCTCTCTCTGGTCCGCTCTGTCCCTATATTTTCCTTTAGGCTATACTGGCACACTACCTCCCCCTCGGCTTAGTTTAAGCCAGAGGCAACGACGGAGAGGTAGGTGACCAGACAGGGACGTTGTAGACGGAATTTCGTTCTCTCTCTCCCCTTTCTTTAGGGGTTTTTTAGCGTTCTTATGTATTTTAGTAACGCTTATGCAGAACATGTTCCCTATTTCTAATTAAGGAGTCTGTCATGTAGGAGTGTATTCTCTCCTGTATCATGCCAGAGTTTTCAGCAAACTCTCTATCCTAGATAGGATTTTTTGAGGCAAACATTTTTGCTTGTGGTTTGTAAAAGTAAAATTATTGTTTGTTAAGATTTTAGTTTATACAACAGATGGCACAGAATTTGTATCTATGAATATGTGTGTCAACTAAAGAAACCAAGCTGTATTCTGAATAAATACCATTTATACACACCTCCACGGAGGTTTTATGTCACCCAAATAGATGTAGGGTACATTGGGGTGAAGTGTTTTGGTTAGCATATTTTTGAACCACTACACGGTTGTAGCCAACAACTGCCTTAGTCTGCCGCTGCATGTAATCTGGGAAATAGCTGCATAAAGATGAACTTAAATAAACTATAACACCACTCTGAATACATTTCTTTCAGTGCGTGGCCTCCTTTAGCCTGAGCTGTCGCCAGGTGAGGTGAGGCTCCTGATCCCACAAAGTTGGGTAAGTGATTATACTGAAAATATTGTAAATAATTAATGCATACATGCGTGACTGTCACTATAATGGACTTAAGTTACGTTTTGCATTTTACTTTCTTGTGCAATTTTGTCTTATTTCTTTTTCCTAACAGGAGGGGATACACCACCTATGAAAACATTATTTTTTCTTTCTCACACGTTATGAAGTAAGTGTTGCAGTAGTGGTACATAGGTCCTGACGAAAGCCTTTACAGGCTGAAACATGTTGACCAGACAACATCTTGGGTAAATAGAAAACCATCTTTCTTGCTATTATCACTCTGTTTTTAATTATACCATCTTGACGGGCACACCCAATAAAGTTTTCTTGTTGACGTCAAGGTAGGCATTTTTAGAATCACTTGGATCATCTTCCTTTTTCTCACATTTTCTTATTTCTTTGAGCACTGCAACTAAGCCCTTTTCAGCCACTTGTGCTGTCATTTGCTCAGGTTGAGGGTTCAACCTTTGGGTCCTAGGCTAGCCTCAGTACTCACTGGAGGCAGTGCTTGTTGGACACCAACTTTCTACATTTGAAAATCCCAAATGGCGAGCCTCCACTATTGAGTGGGCTGATGGGTACTTTTCTCATCTTCTGTATCCCTGTGTCTATCCTGTTACTCCAGCCTCTGTTGCGGAATACCTTTGAGATTCCCCTACCATGTCTGGACTGTACCCAAGACCTGTAGCATCTTCCTTGTATTGAATCCCGCTTGCTGTATTCATCTCTTTATTTAAAAGAGTTGAATCCTGGTAAGACACATCAGGATTGTATTATTGTCGCTCCTACCACTGAGATGAGCACTCCCCTCCCCCCGTGTCCAGGTTGCAGCTATCAGTTCCCCCCACCTCATTTATTAGCCCACCTAGACCCTAATTATGTCCCACATCTTGCTTCGGACACTACGTCATTGCATGGCTGTCGAGCCACACTTATTAATACGCGCTCACTCCCTTGTCATAGTTTCCAGGTCAATGAGTTTATTCTCGCTCATGATCTGGATTTACTGTTTGCTACTGAGACTTGGGCAGATGCCGGGTCAGGGCCGGATTTCTGCGACGCTGTCCCGGATGGCTATAGCGTCGTCAGACATGACAGGCCTATAGGAAGAGGTGGAGGCCTCGCAATTATTTACAAGGATTTATATCGCACCACACTCGACCCTATAGATTCTGCTAATTGTGAATCAGCTGCCTTTGCTATTAGCATCAGCCCTAAGCAAGCTTTTAAGGGTATAATACTATACCGCCCCCCTGGCCCCCGTAACCTTTTTCTCTCCACTTTCTCTGACCTGAACGATAACGTTATAGGTTCAGACAAATATACTATACTGGGAGATTTTAATTTTCATTTGGAAGAACAGGAAAACTCAGACACTACTCAACTTATTTCCGACCTTTCTAATTTAGGATTGCACCAATTAGTCAGGGGTAGTACTCATCAAGCTGGACATACCCTTGATGGTCTGTTCACAAATGATCCTAACATCTCTGTGCTGGACATTATCCCCATCACGTGGTCAGACCACAGGGCTATTATATTCCAGCTAGATATAAGATCTGTATATCCCTCATTTCCCAGGCCCCGATCTAGGGTGGGGACCCGTGCCTGGGAAAATGCAGATATACCTCAGATGCTGGACTTCCTAGCCTTTTCCTGTCCTCTGGACGGAAACACTCCTGTACTATCAGCTTCAGATTTCCAGGATTGGATCTGTACCGCAGCTGATTTAGTGGCCCCTGAAAAACGCACGAGTCCGAACAGAGCATCTCCTTCGGCTGCCTGGTATAACGAAGATCTTAGACTTCATCGCCAACATTGTAGGAACTTAGAAAGGCGATGGAGGAAAGCCTACTGCCCCATAGCTAGGCAAATTTATAAAGATGCTCTTGCAGTCTATAAAAAGGCGGTTATGGCTCAAAAAACGGCTTTCTTTTCGGCGCGAATTGAGACCGCTGCCAACTCTGCCAGAGAGTTGTTCTCTGTTGTCACGACACTGTCTACACCTCCCTCTGGCTCTGGAGTTGAGCCCTCACAGAATTTTTGCAATGAACTAGCCACCTTTTTTACCTCAAAGGTGGCAGACATATATGCATCATTTAAAGGGGAAACAGAAACTGAATATAGAGGCGGTACTGGGGAAGAAGGGTCTTACCACCACAACCGTGATTTCTTTTCATGTTTCTCACTTGCCTCACATGATGATGTCACCAAACTCATTTCTTTCATCAAATCGGGCTCCCCTTTGGACCCATGCCCCCCTTCAGTGATGTCAAAACTCACAGAAGTGATCTCACGCCCCCTTATGGAGATTTGCAATTCTGCATTTCAGACAGGCCAATTTCCCAATATATGGAAGAAGGCTGTCATAAAACCTCTTTTAAAAAAGCCTTCCCTAGATCCCACAGCTGTTGCCAGTTACAGACCCATTGCGTGTCTGCCCTTTCCTGCCAAAGTATGCGAATTTCTGATGAATAGACAGCTCTCAGAGTTCGTCGAGACTCACCAACTTCTCGACGACACGCAATTTGGTTTCAGGAAAGGGCATGGAACAGAGACCGCTTTGATAAAGGCCTCTGATGAGATCAGGGTGATCATGGATCAGGGAGGGGCGGCTGTCCTGATCCTCTTGGATTTGTCAGCGGCCTTTGACACGGTTGACCATGTTACTCTAGTCGACCGTGTCACAGCCCTGGGGATAAACGGTTTGGCCAGGGATCTTATTTCATCTTTCCTCGCAAACCGCACCCAGATGGTGAGGCTGGGAGAATTTTATTCACCTATCTCTGCTCTCCCCTGTGGAGTCCCACAAGGCTCCTCGCTAAGTCCGATGCTATTAAATATCTATGTAGCGAACTTAGCGAGGGTAATAAAGGCCTATGGGGTACGGCTTACATCTTACGCAGATGATACCCAGCTGGTCCTGGCTATCCACAGGGATGGCCTTGCTGTGGCAGCTAACTTCCAGAGAGCTATGCTTGAGATCAGTACCTGGATGACCTCGAACTGTCTTAGACTCAACTCGGACAAGACCGAGATTATGACCTACGGAAAACTTTCCCCTGAATGGTCTTCCAGTTGGTGGCCGGAAATGCTTGGCCCTCCACCTGTCCCAGTGGAAAAAGCCAGAAATCTGGGAGTGATATTTGATAGCAAGCTGGCTTTTGACCTTCATACTAACAAGGTTGTTTCGTCATCATTCTTTATTTTGAAAAAAATAAAGAAACTACTGCCTTATCTCCCTCCCTCAGCTGGGAAGACTCTGGTCTCCACCTTAGTCTTCTCAAAAATAGATTATGGGAACGCTCTCTTTCTTCACACCCAGAAGCGTGTCATAACTAAGCTGCAATCCATTCAGAATGCGGCTGCCAGGATCCTTCTAAACATTCCTCGCCGCAAATCCACTACTCATGGCATCCGTCAGCTCCACTGGCTGAGAGTTGAGAGCCGCATAAAATTTAAGGCCCTCTGTATTGCATATAAGGCAGTACATGGCATAGGACCCAGGTTCCTGACTGAAGCCTTTCAGCTTTATGTCCCCAGAAGGCAATTAAGATCGGCTAACATCAGTCTCCTCTCTGTGCCACGCACAAGAACGGCCACTTGGGGAGACAGGCGTTTTCTTGTAGCCACACCAAAACTCTGGAATCTTTTGCCACTCACCATCAAAACTGCCCCGAACCTGATGAGCTTTCGCAGGCTCTTAAAAACTTGGTTGTTTAACCAGTAAGAGGATAGCTGAATTCAGTAGCTCCACAGCGCCGAGACACCTCAGGGTATTTGTTGCGCTATAAAAGTTGCGTAAATAAATAAATAAATAAATAAATAAACTATATTATGCGTCAAAGAAAAGGCAAATCGTGGCATAATGCAGCATATTTTGTGAAAGTATTACTTTATTATTTTTTTTTTACTAATTTTAGCACTGAATGGGCATTAGTACCAGTTTAACATCCAAACACGTCAATATGCAACTGAAATGGGACCCATCAACCTTTGTGAAGGGCCTTCCCCTGAGTTTTAGTAACTTTTGATCCATTTGAGCTAGAATTTTTTTTTACAATCTGAAGATTATCCCGCAGATAGTATTATGGCCAATTCAATAATTACGCAGAAAGTGCGGTGGCCACAGAATCATATAATTCCAATGGCCCTGGTTATAGGGAGGCCAGATACAAGTACAGAAGGCACCAATCAGAATTTTCAAACAAAATCAGTAGTTTACTGTATCCAATACGTAGATCTGTGAATAAACTGAAGGTCACAAGTTTGAATCCTGATGGAACTACTCAGCCTTTCATCCTTCAGAGATCAATGATATGAGTGCCATTGAGTTGGGTGATAATTAAGGCCTGCATTGTCGCCTAGTGGTGATTAAATGTGTATTCTTTATGAGTGCACTGATCACTATCAATATTGAAGCAACACAAAAAAGCAATTCACAAAGCATTGCTACTAGTGGATAGAGTACTACCATTAATAGCAAAACAATAATGAGTCAAAGTACAAGGCCTCCAAAATAAATATAAGTGGGGTGACTACATATCATACGCATTGAGCAATCAAATTACAGGAAGTGACGAGGCAACCCCATCATTCTCTTATCTTTAAAGGAAACATTTGTGCATTTGTTCTTCCTTTTCACTGCCAAGCAGTAAATGTTTGAGGCAATGTAGGGGCCTACACTAAAAAAATCATGCATTTATAAATAATTATTCACTTTGCAAAAAATAATGAACTACCTTTGAGTTGCACAAATGGAGGACTGCGCTTCCATGTATATCTCAGATACAACAAGGTCATGTTAAGTGAGCATTCAAAACATTACCAAAGGGGTTGATGGACGGAGCGTTTGAGCAAATCAAACACTCACCCCCAGTCAACTGATCTGGGTTTAATCCATCACCATTCTTTAGCTCACCCCACCACCCAGTTCAGACATGGCCATATGCAAATCAGTCTGACCCTGTGCCTCATGGGAACAGTCTAGCCCGAACTGCCAAGCCATGTCTTCCCTGGAATGGAAACAAGCATCCTGGGACCGGTTTCGGATTCATAATCCTCATCAGCCAGGCTATCTTGAATCCAGTGGTAGAGTGAGCAACGACCCAAGTCTGGGCATACCCTGCCAACTCAGGGCGAACAAAGTGATACCAAAGGGGATGATGGACGGGGTGTTTGAGCAAATCAAACACTCAACCCCAGTCAAGTGATCTGGGTTTAATCCATCACCATTCTTTAGCTCACTCCACCACCCCAGTTCAGACATGGTCATATGCAAATCTGTCTGACCCTGTGCCTCATGGGAACAGTCCATCCCAGACTGCCTAGCCATATCTTCCCTGGACCAGAAACAAGGATACTGGGACCGGTTTCGGATTCATAATCCTCATCAGCCAGGCTATCTTGAATCCAGTGGTAGAGTGAGCAAGGGACCCACGTCTGGGCATACCCTGCCAACTCAGGGCAAACAAAGCGATACAAAAGGGGATGATGGACGGAGCGTTTGAGGAAATCAAACACTCACCCCGAGTCAACTGATCTGGGTTTAATCCATCACCATTCTTTAGTTCACTCCACCACCCCAATTCAGACATGGCCATATGCAAATCAGTCTGACCCTGTGCCTCATGGAAACAGTCCAGCCCAAACTGCCAAGCAATGTCTTCCTTGGACCGGAAACAAGCCTCCTGGGACCGGTTTTGGATTCATAATAATCATCAGCCAGGCTATCTTGAATCCAGTGGTAGAGTGAGCAAAATATGACAAAGTAGGTAGGATGTAATATGGTGTATTTATCATGGATTCAGCACTATGTAAAAGTAGCAAATACGGTCAGTGATATCACTCATAGAAACGTGGAAAGAATAGTTAGGTGTCCTTTATGTCTACTACACACCATATGTACCCCTTTCAAAGCTTCAGTGATAGTTAGTTTATACATTGCTCAAGGTGAAAAGATCTGTAAACAAACAGAAACTTGCCCTAGTGTGCACTTTTAAAACCTGCCCTTTTTACTGAGACTATAGTAGAGTGATTAAACAAGCTGCTTCTGTGTTTTTTTTCAAAGAGGTTGTGGTTTGACGTTGATGCTCTGGTGAGAGTGAGGAATAGCCATGAATTACAGGCATATATATGACTCAATAGCAGCTTTATCCATGCTCATCTCACATTACAGGGCCTCGGCAATAGTGCACCCGGGTTGGTCTAGATCCAGTCTCTCCAGCCAAATGTTTGTGTGCGATGAATTGAAGACTCTTTGAAGGTGAGGGTCTGATGAATGCTTTAATGAATGGGTGTACAAGTCAGTGATAGATACTGAATGTCTGACGGAGTGTGATGGATGAACGGAGTAGCGCTTAATACCTAGAGAGGCACAATATGGCTGTGTTACTCTAAGTGGCAATGCTTATCTAAGTGACAACTTATGCTTAACTGCAAATCTGAGACATCTGCATAATATTCAAGTGAGGGATATTTACATTGTGAAAAGTGGGATGTAACGCAGCAGTGGTTGGATAGATGCAGAATGCCAGGAAAATGTCTACATACAAATGTTGGATGGTAGATTGTGATTCATTCAAAGAAAAGCGGCTGAAAGGAACTTGCCAACGCCAACGACATCCTCCCCTCACAAGAACTGTGCAACTCACTAGCCAGCTTCTTCCACCGCGAGATCACTGACATCCACGACAGCTTCAACACCACGTTCGCCCCTACTACGCCAGACTCCACCTCCCCTGTGAACGCCGCCAGCGCCATCCGCCTGACATCCTGGTCCAACGTCAACGGCGACGAGACACGCAAGTTCACGAACTCCATCCACTCAGAATCTCCGTCAGACCTGTGCCCACACCACGTATTCAACAAAGCAGACGGAGCCATCACTCCCCAACTACGGAAGGTCATCAACATCTCCTTCGAAACAGCGACATTCCTGGAAAGTTGGAAGCACGCCAAAATCAACGCCCTCCTCAAGAAGCCCAATTCGGACCCCAAGGACCTCAAGAACGTCCGGCCCATCTCCCTGCTCCCGTTCCTGGCAATGGTCATTGTGAAAATCGTCAACAGGCAATTGGCCCGCCACCTGGAAGACAACAACATCCTGGACCCGTCCCAGTCCGGATTCAGACGAAACCACAGCACCGAGACAGCCCTCATCGCCGCCACAGACGACATCAGGCACCAACTAGACAGTGGCGAAACATCAGCCCTCATCCTCCTGGACCTGTCGGCCTTCTTCGACACGGTCTGCCATCGCACTCTAAAGACACGCCTCCTAGAAGCCGGAATCCAAAAGAAGGCCCTTGACTGGACCACGTCCTCCCTCTCCGGCAGAACGCAGAGCGTCCGCCTCCCACCCTTCCGATCCAAAGCCACTGACATCATCTGCGGCGTCCCCCAGGGCTCATCCCTCAGCCCGACGCTGTTCAACGTCTACATGGCCCCCCTCGCACAAGTGGCCCGCCAGCACGACCTCAACATCATCTCCTACGCCAACGACACCCAGCTCATCCTCTCCCTCACCAATGACCCACACACCGCCAAAACCAACCTCCACGAGGGAATAAAGGCCGTCGCCGACTGGATGAGTAGCCGCCATCTGAAGCTGAACTCAGACAAGACGGAGGTACTCATCCTCGGACCCACCCCCTCAGCCTGGGACGACTCCTGGTGGCCGACCACACTGGGAACAGCACCAACACCCACCGACCATGCACGCAACCTAGGATTCATCCTCGACTCCTCCCTCTCATTGTCTAAGCAGGTCAACGCCGTCTCCTCCTCCTGCTACAACACACTCCGCAGGATCTACAAGTAGATTCCGACCGAAACAAGAAGAACGGTGACGCAGGCCCTCATCAACAGCAGACTGGACTACAGCAACGCACTCTACGCAGGAATCCCAGCCAAACACCTACGACGACTACAACGCATCCAAAACGCCTCCGCCCGACTGTTCGTCAACGTCCCCTGCCACAGCCACATCACCCCACACCTGAGAGACCTACATTGGCTCCCCGTCTACAAGAGGATCACCTTCAAGCTCCTCACCCACGCACACAAAGAACTCCACAACGCCGGGCCAGCCTACCTGAACAGCAGACTCAGCTTCAACACCCCCACCCGCCAGCTCTGCTCTGCCAGCCTTGCCCTCGCCGCTGTCCCCCACATCCAATGAACGACCTCCGGTGGCAGATCCTTCTCCTACCTCACCGCCAAGACCTGGAACACCCTCCCTACCCACATACAGCAGACCCAAGACCTACTCGCCTTCAGAAGACTCCTCAAGACCTGGCTATTCGAGCAGTAGCAGCACCCCCCTCCCCTCAGCACCTTGAGACCCTCACGGGTAAGTAGCGCACTCTACACGTACTCTGATTGATTGATTGATTGATTGATTGATTGAAAGGAGTAGCTTCAGTCGGAGAAGTACTCTTCATCTCAAATTTGCAACAGGAGCCTGGCTGAACATATTATTTTGCCTTTTGTCAAAAGGTAATCAGATTTTGACCTATAGATTGCAGTACGTTGTCTTTCTGTTTCGTAGCACCAGAGCGATTGATTATATTCTCACTGGAATTAAATACATTGATCAAAAGCATTGGTAGGACCGACGTTTTTGTCTGGAGCAAGGTAAAGCCTCAAACTGTGTGGGCCTTGAATTACTAGGCCCTTGAGGTAGTACATCATTATAGGTAGTTGGTCGTTATGTTTAGTGTTAATTTGTTGTGAAGAGCTCATCTTGAAATTTGAAAGGGTAATGTCCTTAATGCTATGAGAGCAGTGACTCCACTCATTCGCAAACCACAAAATAAATATGAATACATCCTAATAAGATGGCCAAAAAGAAATATGGATAAATACTGACGGAAATGTTAAAAAGCATAAAAGAACATAAAACTGGGAGGCCTACATTTAATGCAAAATTGAAATTGATCGTCATTTATGGGGGCCTTCTAAAGAACTTAGATAAGCCCCATGATTATGCAAACCTAAAAACTGAGAGCTGGAAATCAGCTTTTTACATTCCAGTGCTAGAATCAGCAGCATTTAACTTGAGCATGGGCTTCATTTAATTACCATTAAGATCAATGTCTTTAGTGAAATTCTGTTGCAAAATAATCATCCGGGGACAGTGGTTTCTGTTGCAGGTAGTGCCTGAGAGAAATCTTCGAAAGACATTCGGGCTGGGCAAGCAGTACCCCAGTTAGAATTACGATGGTCTTAGCAAAGGATGACCAACTTAGATTATAAGTGGGAAGATTGAAAGTGCTGTCCAATGCTTCAAGCTTAGATCAACAGAGATGCTGAGTCAATCAAAGGCCTTTGATTGGCTGTCTGGTTACTTGCGAATTTATGACCAACTAAAATTTCCAGAGTTTTTGGCTGAAATTGAAGCTAGGTCTTGAGCTAAAAAAAACTAAAAATCATTGGAGAATGGATAATCTTGGACTGCATTTTTATACAAGCCATCCACAAGAGCCCAACAATTTCAACCATTTTCTGCTTACCGCGTTAATAAGGAAACTAGGACGCCCCGCCACCTGCAGATGGAATGGCTGGCTCAGGCAGTCAGGTCTTTGACCCCTCTAGGCCATGGATTGTGATTGCTCTTCCCCACAATGGGCCAAGGTGAGCCCCCTCACCTTTCACTCCATCCCTGAACCCAGCGACATTACCATCCAAAACCCTTCCCTCTTTCCCCATGGACTGTTGCCACCTACCCCCGGTAAATTGCTTGTTAACAGCTCCAGACTTTTGTCAGTCAACTTCACAATCTATGGGCTGTCAATTAATATCCCCTGCGTGCCACCCTGTCCATAGTATTTCAGTGCCTCACTCCAGCCTATGGCGTGGCACCCACTGTTCTCTAGGTCACTTTTTTGCCCTGTTTTTTGGCAGTCACTGCCACTTGCTGTCCCACTGCCTGCCTTTCTCATCACAACCACACCAACATCCATGACCCATCAACCAACGCATCATACATTGATGCACCTGAATAAAAACAAATATTGCTGTGAAAAACATGGGTCAAAGGGGTGGGAGTCCATTGAACAATGCAAGAAAAAGTTCAAGCTGATAGGCAACCAATCTACCAATGCCGCTAAATTAACTTTTCTACCTTTTGTCAGAATAGTTTTTTAGTCAGTTACAACCCTGCTGCTTGTATTGCTAGTATCTTGTGAAACAATTTGTTCCAATTTACGATGCTCAACCCCCTTGTTATTTCTTTATTTGAAGGTTTTATATGGCACGAACAAGACCCTCAGGGGTCTCAGAGCGCTTTACCCATGTTGAAGAACAGAGACATATACAATCAATATTATAATAGTCAAGAAACACTACAGGATATGGCAGATCCCCGATGAGAGTGGGATCAACTCAATGATAGGACAGATATATCACACGGTAATATAACAAGCGAGCCGTAATCATGAGTGAAGTTGACGAGTCCTGATAAACTCAGTGAGAAGAGTTACAAGGATCTAGGGCAGAAATGTGTTTATGAGTACTAGGTTAACTTTTTTCTTGAAAGATGCAGTTGAGGGATTCAGTCTGGTTTCAGGGGGAAGAGAGTTCCAAATTTTCGGGGCGATGCCAGCGAAGGCTCTCTTGTAGGCTTTCTTTTTAGAGAATCTCTGTGGTTTCACCAGTAAAGTGCTAGAGCTTCTAGAAGATCTAGAGCCCCGAGAGAGTTCAAGCCTCTGAGCAAGACAACTTGGGGTATTGAAGTGTAGGGCTTTTTGGGTCATTCATGCAATTTGCAACTGAATTCTTGCTTTGTAGGGGAGCCAGTTGATGGATTTCATTCAGGGGTGACGTTGTTTCTTTTCGATCCAGTGAAGAGCCTTGCCGCAGAGTTGAGGAAGGCCCTTAAGGGAGCCTTTTTGGGTTTAGGCAGGCTGCCTAGGGTTATGCTCCCATAGTCCAGTCTGGGAATCACTAGGGCTTGGATGGCAGAGTTGAAGTCCTTGGGCGGTAGGAAGAATTTTAATTTTCTTAAGTTGTTTATTTGGAGCTTTGCTCCTTTGGTGGTAGCACGAATGTGCTTCTGTTCCATGTTTAGTACAGAAGTGCATTTAGAATGATTTCAAATGAAATCCTGTGTTCTGCAATTGACTTGAGTGTTTGAGGGGATTTCAGCTTCTGCTGCATGTGCGGTACCTGTGCTGCACTGTTGCGGTCTGTAGTGCAACAGTTCTGCGAGGGAGGGAGTCTTGCATTGCTTTTGTAAAACTGTACATCGCCTGAGAGGGAGGGAGGTTCACTTAAATAATGCAGTGCTATATCAGTCCTTTGAGAGATGGAAGCTTCGACTGCTAATGCTGAAACAGTGTTCGGACAAAGTATTGAGGAAAAAATATCGTATGGACAAAATATTGTGTCAAGAATATCGAGGACATAAATAATATGCAGATACATTTCTAGCAGTACTTTGCTTCCTAAAGTGATATCAGACCACCATTCAGTGCTACAGGTGAATTGTAAACTCTTTCAGGCCATTTCACGGGCTAGGCTCTCCTCCCCAATGATTTTGTTCCTACTCCCATTGTACCATCATTTACTACTCCGAATATGTCCCTCCTTCGCTACCCTTGTACAATTGTTTAATTTGACCTCCTTGAGGCATTTGTCGTGTAATCTGTGATCATGCTTGTTTTATCCCTACCTGTTGATGTATTTGCATTATTGTCCCTCCTTTCCTACCTAATGTAAAGCGCTCTGATATCCTATTGGATCTAGTTTGCGCTATATAAAACTTTATAAATAAATAAATAAAAATATAGGAAAGCAAAGTTTTACTATACTTAACTCCATATACCTGTACCGTGATGATGTATATACCTTCAAGCTACGTAGATGTGGAGTTAAGGATAGTAAATCTATACTTACCTATTTGCACTTACCTTTCGATATTTTGGTCTTTGATATTTTTGACACAATATTCTGTCCACGCGATATTTTTACAATTGATATTCCATGAGACATCCGCCAACAGTGCACCTGTTCTGTGTAGGAGGCGAAACTGCCCTGATGCTGCCATGCTGTACCTCCTCTTTGATGATGGAAGTTTGCACTTCTGCTGATGAGCTGCAACTGTTCTCTGAGCGGCAGAATCTTGCACTGCTGGGGCGCGTTTGTACCTGTTCTGTTTCCATTTGCGAAGCTATACTGTACGAGAGCCTCAGATGACTGGCTTTGCCAATGCTTGTTTAAACGACATTATGAGGTAAAAGAATGGAAATGATCCTAGTCTTGGCATTTTCTATGACATGTCTTTGATACAAATCACATTAGCCGCGCTGACTTACAGATCTAAAGCCATGCTCAAAATGAAACAAAAATAACAGGCGAAATTTGTTTTTAGCACACTATGAAGGAATGATTGAATACAAGGTACTGCAAATATATATAAGTTAAATATACTTCAGATGACATACATCTTCTGACCCTGATGGAGCAGTCCACGAGGTCTCCTGTGATGTCAACTTTCCGAGCTAATAATGGAACACAATTACATTAACAAATGAGGCCGAAACTAGGAAGCTGACAGTGTGCTTTGCATAGGTAAATATTTCCAAGTACAACCAAAACAGCTTCGGCTTCTGGAGATACAAATGAATATACGGGTCAGTATGCTGCATAGGCAAAATAATTCATTGAAATCAGCGTTGATTGTTAATAACACCGCAGATAAGATAAAACGTTGTAGGAAATTGCAGAATGTCTGATTACACATTTGTCAGATGTCATAGCAAGGACTGCCACGAGTTGGGTGTAAATTGCAGACTTCTAGGCTAGTCAAGCCACAGCAGAGAACTCTCAAGCTGCATATAGGCAGTTAGGGGCAATATAGAAGGCAGAATTAACAACTAACAACGTAGCAGAACACAGTGTAACATAATAATGGATGACATAACATTGCCGGATTTTGTCTATATTGTCTATTTCGTAAGCCTGTTAAGAAATATTCGTGAAAAGTCATGGAAAACCCATCACTTGATCCTGAACATCTAACACACTATTGTCCTATCACTAAGCCTTCAATTGTACTAAAATGTCAAAATTATCTAAAGTTCTAAGTAATCAGGGGCCTTATTTATGAAAAGTAACGCATCGCTGCGTGAAAACAGCGATGCGTCACTTTTCACTGCGCCCTCCTTGCAACACCAATGATGCGTCATATTTACAGTATGACGCATCATGGCGCAAGGAGTTACAGATACGTCAGTATTTCTGACGTATCTGTATGGCGCAAAAGTGACGCATTGCTGGAGTGTGTCACAAAAGTGACGCAACTCCAGCAATGTGTCCTTTCACATGGGGCAAGCCCCATGTGAAAGTGCCTGCGTCAGTCTTACGCCTGCTATGACCCTTTCTTGCGTCAAAACGCCCCCCTTGCATACATTATACCTGGCGCAGGTATAATGTGGCCCAGGGGTTTACAAAGTGGCTTCACTTTGTAAATATGGCGCAACAAGGTGCATTTTTTACGCCACTTGTGCGTCACAAAAAGTGACGCACCGGCAGCGTAAAAGTGACGCACAGCCTCATAAATGAGGCCCCAGGTATTTTGAAAGATCTTCAACAGAGCCTTAGACCTGTGAGAGGTGTAACCTGTCACTCGATTTCGACATAGCAGCTACCTGCTTCCTCCCGTGCGTCTATGTACTAGACAGGTACAGTAGGTAGACAATAGATGGGTTCTCACTTTCCCACCATGGTGGGTGTAAGAGACCTTAATTCTTTAGTGACTGAAAATCTCAGGGGTTCAAATGTCTAAAAGTGCATTAGACCAGCCATTGGAGGCCGTTATTAGTTACTTTTCTTTGATATGGGTGCTTTTGCCGAGCCTCGCATGTACATTTTAGGAATGGCAGAAGTCACCCTTCAGTTTACTACTTTCCTAGTCCTCCCATAGGTAACATTGTCCATACAAGACTTGGGTGCACCCTATTCCATGAGTATTCTCAATGTTATCAATATTTATAGAAAGCCTGCAGTGTCTGTGCTTCCTCTGCCTCTTATACATCTGGAAACCACCTGCTTGCCATCTGGGTCCTCTCTCATTCTCCAGACGCCTCGGGCAGTTATAATATCCCCTGGCTTCTCATGTTCTTGGTTGCTGCACACACATCCTATTGCAAAGGGCCCAGAGCATAATGACACTGTAATCTTTCAGTCATGGGGTACCGTGCTGTGCTTTGACCTTTTTTTACACCTTGCCAACGCCGCACTCTGATGAGGGATGAGTATTTTAAATAGGCTGGGATAGCTACCGTGACTTCAGCCCAGAGATGCGGGCTCTTCCCTCACCAAGAGTTCCCATGACTGTCCATTCAGCACCTTAATCACTAACACTTGAGTTTCTGCAGTCTAGCCTATAGTAGTCAGGAATAGGCACTTTTCAGTCCCTACTTGATTGGTATGCAGTGTTTGACACTGACACCCACTCTGTCCTTATTAAATGATTGGTAATGGTGGCGGTTTCTCAGGGCAACCTAATGCCTTGTTTGCATCTTTACTGCCAAACTAAAAAGGTGTGGGGTTTACAAGATTTTGTGCCCAAATGGTATAGGGAGGCTCTTGACTTCACCCGGGCCCCCCTCTCTTCACTTTCCTGTTTATTATTCGCATGCAGCTATTGAATAAGATGCTCAAATACATTGGTGTAAAATTCAATATTAATACACACCAATTGAAAGTCAGAGGTATCACTCTAGCATGAGCTCCATTACAACATATATATAACACACCCATGGCCGGACTGGCCATATCGGGCATCGGGCTTTCCCCAGGAGGCTGGGGCCAGTTTTGTTACTGGGGCAAATTTTGCAGCAGTGCTGCAATATTGACCTCCCAGTAACAAAAGAAACAAGCAAGCTTTTCCAGCCTCCTGGGGCCAGCAGGGACTGGTCCGAGAAAATTGCCAGTGCTGCTTTGGATTCCCAGTTTGTCCATGATCACATCATAAAAGCTAGGGGTTGGAAAGAGAAACTACTGCTGGGCCCCTTCCACAGGTCTACAGGAATCAAAGATATTGGGATAGGTCACCTCACCCACTTATATCATGGCATGCTTCATCATTGGTGACCTATTCACACCGTGGTGTGGATGATACCACCACGGTGGACTTGACAATATTCCAGGATCTCTTGACAAAGTGGCACTGTATAAAGACAGGGGTCTGGATCTAAAAATACCTTAGGTATTCCTCGAGAATTATTTCTGTATTGGTTGGGTAACCTAAGTATGATTAAAACAAATCTATGGGGTTAATGGATTATAGGCAATGTGTCATCTATCCACTCTTCTTTTGTGTTATTTATATCTATATAGCCAACATGTTTCAGCCTTATGCTTGCCCCTATGGGTTAACAGACCTTCGTCAGAACCTTAATGTATGCTCCCTGTGTAACACACTCAGACCATGCAGCTAGATGAGACAAAAGGCTCTCATACCTTAATTGTCTTTCATGAGTCGAAACCCATAGTTTGGGTTAATGAGGTGTCTTGGCGATGGAGAGAGGTCACCTCCCTGTAGTCACACACTCGTCAAGGGATGATGCCTTAGCCCTTACAAAAGACACCCTTGAAGCTGCAGGCACTGCTCAGAGAGCGGCAACACCATTGAGCTAGGGTACCTCTTATTTCTGCTCACCCAGTGGCAACTGCATATCCATAGATTAGTACTGTACCATCTCTGATGGCCATGTTAACATCGGCGGTGCCACACCACCAACACTAAAGCATAGCATAGCAGCAAAAAAACAAAAACAAATGTGCATGGAGTGACTATCAACAAACCCGAGCCTTTGCTCCCACCATCACTGCTGCCTCTCTTCTGCAGAGGGCTCTGGACTCAGCACACAGCATAATAACTGGGCAGAATTTACAATACCAGCTAAACAGGTCTATTCCGTGGAGTGGTGTGGCTCACTGGTTAGAGGCGGCAGACCCGGAAGCAGAGAACGGCCCGGGACCAGGGTTCAATTCCCAACGCGGCAGGATCGTGGACCAGGGTCAGTGGACTTGATCATTCTCGCCTCGGTGCCTACTCTATCCAGGGATCACACTCGGCAACTCTGGGCATTAAGCTTGCCTCATCTCTACAACGGCCCCCCACAGACGCCGGGGATGCCTGGTTTCACCTTGGAGATACCCAGAAGGGACCATCTCACAGGGAAAACCAGGACGGGTTCCCCAGCGGTCTTCAGCGCCAGGACGCTTACGGGCAGCAGTGCGCTTTACAAGTCCCACACATTTTTACATTTACATTCTATAAGGGGGTAAGGTCGTGTTCACAGATGAAACAAAGTTGATCGCCTGGCCAATTTCTCAAATTGCACTGACAAATTTTCCAGATACTATCCAGACTAAACAAGATGTTAAAGTAAAGCTCAATATGTCGGGAAGACAAACGTCTAACGTGTTTAATGAAAAAATAGCTAGCTGCACATCAAATGATCGAGAGGCAATTGTCATTTCAGCCAACCGTAGCTCTCCCCCATAAACTGGAAGTTGATCATGTGATGATAAAATTAACACAAAATTGAACAGTTTTATGTACATTTTTTCTCTACAGACAAGTCAATGGGATGCAAACATGATACAAAATTGCTACTTTCAACGCAGTTTATCTAATGAGCGGGTGGCAGGATCTTCTCACAAAGAAAATGCAAGACTCCTTGAAGCAAGAGAAAAAAAAACAAGAATAAACTGATGGCTTCGTCAATTTCCTGAAATCACACTGCTGGATGGCAATATCGGAAGCTAGGCTACTCTTTATTACAAGATGCAGGAAATCTGTAAATGTACTCACTCGAAAAAAATGGCTTCTCGGTCTACTAACGTCATGCAATGTAATATACAGATGTGGAGGGACATTGACGTTAAAGAAATAGAATTACAAGATTATGTTTTCCCAACAGCATGAACTGAAAGTTGTTACATACTGAACAATGATAAGACTCCTGTGAAAATATGACATAATATAGGTTGTGTCGTGATGCCCCCTTTATATGAAACGTTCATCTTATCTTGGGTTGATTTGGCTTTTGGGATAGTGGGTTTGGCAAAGAGGCAGACAATTTAGTGCCACAAATGTCATTTAAGGAGCTGGTAAATTAATCCAGGGCCTGTTAATATGACGTTAATGTAGGTTTAGAAAGGAACATTGGTGATTCTCATCTTAAAAAGAATTAACATCTGAACATACTACTAATTTATCGCCTACACCACACCAATTTATGGAAACTCAATTAACTAGGACTCGTGCTTAGAGGCTTTGCAAGTAGTAGTAAAGCGCTCTAAAAATTCAACAATACAATGTTCGTGATTAACAGAAATAAGCTGTTTCTCATTATCGCGTCTGTAACTGTTAGTTAACGAGTCTAACTTTAACTTCGAACTTCTGTACGAACCACTGAAGTGGAGGCCTTCACAAGGCCTCGTGCGCAGAGGATTATTTTGCCTCAGATTCTCTCACATTCATACATTTTCTCTTCTCCCCCAACACAACATGCCATTCAATCAGTGCCCTGTGCTTCGTTTCTATTCAGGGCAAAAGGGCGCGGCATGCACCGGTTTAATGTTAATAGAAAAACACACGCGCTCCCTTTCCCGTGAAGCAAGAGGATAACAATTTTACTGCAGGTCACGTGACGCGGCCGAAACTACAACACCGGCTATGACGTCACCCCCTCTGTCCCTGCCATGAAGCAAACTACTTAAGCAATGCAAATCTAAAGAGGAAACAGCGCTGGCACGTCTCGTGCAGACAGACACCTGAGATCCATGCTGGTTAACCATTGCCCAGAGTAATAAAGCAGGAAAACCATAACAAACAGAGGGGTATATTATCAAATTTCAAATCTTTATTTCGATCAGAAAGATCATAAAAGATATACAATAGCACATCATTTAAAAAGAAATTTCGAAGCATCAATAATTCATTTGTGTTGAATACATAAATTTAAAAAATATTAAAACGTAAATAGCAATGTATCAAGGAAGAGGAATTTTCAAGAATCTCCTGCCATCTTTAAATATATTATCAAGGACAGGCGATACATTATCGCCGCTTTGCGATAATGGCCTTGATAATATGCTCTATGAATTCCAATCGAAGCCCATGTTAGATGTGTTCACATGTAACATGGGCTTCGATTGGAATTCATAGAGCATATTATCAAGGCCATTATCGCCGCTTTATCGGCAGTTTCCTGCCGATAAAAGCGGCGATAACGTATCGCCTGTCCTTGATAATATGCCCCTCAATCCATAACCAGACCAGGAAAGATAAAAACAAAACAGACATGATAAGGACCAGCCTTCGCATTGCTCATGTATACATAGGCCCATATTTATCAAGGTTTCGCGTCGTCCTTGCACCACGCAAAGAGACGCAAAACCTAAGTGAGATTTATCAAGCCACACAAGGCCACCTTGCGTAGATATGTAGATAGATATTAACAGGTATGTATGCCGTATCCACACCCGCCTAGTCTTGCGGGGTGTGGGATTCTTCAATCTAATTAGACCATGTTAGGCGCGTATATCTGTGGATGATGTGACGTGGCCCACTTGCTCAGTTCCAGGGCAATTTATGCAGAATGCTTGTTAGCGGCAATCCAAGGGCGTCCGTTGTCCACACAAGTGGACCTGTTAAGGTTGCCTCACAGTCCTGAGGAAGACCCGCCAGGCCGAGGCCTCAAATCTCCCTCGTAGCCATAAGCCGGGTCGAAACGTCGTCGCCCATGTCTAGCCTGGATCACGAGCCCCATAACTGACGTGCAACTTTGAGAATCATTCCTTGTTTCTATGAACTGTGTATATGAACACATTTTTTAAATTGTTTCTAAGTGACCAGGTTAAAAAGGAGACTGAGAATTGTGAATCAGTCCAACGTCTAATTGTCACAAAACACCCCTTATGACACTACTTGAATTCTTCTTCACCTCTACCACACTCCGGCACCAAAAACCCCCACCCCTTTTCCGCACGTTCCATTGGAGCAACCTTTCCTTTCCTTACCTAAAACAGTAAATAATATACTGCTCACCTGATGATATGTAATACATTCTTGATGAAACTGTATTTAGTTGTTTGCACCCTTTTTAATTTAAATGAATGTATTTAATACAGCGAGCTAAACATTATATGCTCTGAAATGTATTATAAATAACAATTGTAGATTTCATAGATATCGTCTAAAAATACAGGTCTAGGACCATTGACTTTTGTATCATGCAGTACGTACACTGTCGCAGACAAGACCTTAAAAGCTTACCGTGTCCAATTTGGATCATGAAGAAATAACACATTGAAACAAATAATATTCATTATACAAAATTATACATTTAAAAACCGTATTTGTTTTCTAGAGGAAATTGAATAACTTTGAAGATTATGGAAAATAATCCCAAGTATGATTTTGTGAGCTTAAAATGGTGCAGGAAAGTCAGCACATAAGAAAAGAATTCCGGTAGTATAATAAGGGCAAAATACAATTCTTATGTGAATTACCCTTTCGACACACTACTTATATAGGACCAGGTTTTAATGAGGTGAAATGACGAGCCCAACTGACAATGCTGAGGAGGGACTGAGCTTGGTCTTTCTACATACAATTATGTGCCTCTTGGTTGAAAAGTTAAAAACCTGTTCATACGAACAATTACTACTGGCGTGATGAAACATAGCTAAGTTAAGGCCTGTTATTTTATTTAAAGACTGCACCACAATGCAAATGTATTTGTGGATTTGATTGGGCCACGTTTTCGTGATTGATATTGTAGAGCCCTTGAACAGTATATGTCAGATAATTGGAAATGGTGATTCTGCGTCCTCAGTAAAGAAACTATTGCTCCTCTGTTGAAATCTGCACCTTCTGGGGTAAATATCCTATTAGCATTATTGACTGCAGATGGTGCAAAGCTGCTGAACCTATTTACTAATTCAAAATGCTAAGCTGCATGGAGTTCTTAACAATAATTTTTAATGAAATTGTAAAATCTGTGCAAAAAGTGTTTATGTTTTTGAAGTGTTCCTGGATGTCCAGCGCCTACCTAAAGCTCAACCTAATCAAGACATAATTCTTATTTTCTAAGAACAACAAACAAAGAACAGTATAAACCTTGCTCAATGACATGAGCCTTGGTGGCTTTGAACTTCCTCTGAATGTCACAGCACTTAGATTCACCTGGGACCACCAGCCTCATCCTTAAGGAACACATTGGCAAAATAAACACAATGGCAGCCTGGTGCGTGCACCAGCTCTCTCTTCTAAAGAAAATAAAACAAGTTCTTTAAAAAGGGACTTCAGAACTGCTGTTCAAGCCCTCATGTCTCACATCTGAAAGGTGATCACACCCTGCTCCATGATCTCACACACTCCACAATGGCACCCCTTAAGGGTATCCTACCTCCTGCAGCATATTTCATCCAGGACCTAAAGAAAAGAAATATGATCACATCACCTGCATCCCGATGGAACTTTATTTGCTCCTCTTGCTGGACTGCACCATCTTCAAAACCAGCTGCATCATTTACAAAGCTATTGTAAATGTAAATTGACACTTGTATAGCGCACTACTCACCCGCAAGGGTCTCAAGGCGCTTGTACGAATACCGCTGTGGAACCCATCCTGGCTTTCCCTGTGAGGTGTCCACTCATGGGCGCTGTGTTGAGGACTAAGGACCCCACTTTGCCGCTTGGACGAATCATCAGCAGACTGCAGGCGGTCTAGCTGCAACGGGACCTAAAGGATCAGATCCGTCCCTAAAGAAACTACTTCATCACAACTTAGGTGATGATCGAGTGCAGTATATATTTATACGCACATTGAGACTGCTGTGAGGCACTACCTGTTGGTAGCTGGATATAGCAGAGCCACCAATATTGGTCATTTGTTGACCCCAATTAAGATACATTGTCTAAGTGGGATATTATTATTTTAATCCTGAGGGAGGTTCTGGCTTTGAATAATATTTGCCATACCGAAACGCGTTGATGCAATGCTGGGTAGAAACACGCTAAGTTATTGAACAAAGGAACTCCTCCAAATAGAAACTAATGTACATTTTGGAGTGTGATTTAATTTTGTGTTCGGACTAGTGTATTTCGCCCCTTTTTAATTGGAACTATTTTCCTTGTGTATTGTCCCATTATATGTGATGAATTAACTGTGTATCAATGTCCCTTATTGCCTGTTTATTATGATTGTTTTTAACGCTGTGTTTAATATGCCAAAATAAAATGTACATTTGCTGTATGACTATATTATGTACATCATTTGTTGCTCCTAAAGTGTGGTACTGAATTGAGTGTGTATGTGCATGGTCTAACTGTGGTTAGCTCATAAGTTCACCCAAAGGGGAAACTTTCTTGACAATTCACTCCTGGGCACCCCCAAGGTGGAGGCCAGGCATCCTTAGCGTTGTGGGGGCCATTGTGGAGATTAAGCAAGCTATTGCCCAGAGTTGCAGAGTGGGACTCCATGATTGGAATAGGCACCGAGGCGAGAATTATCAGGTCTGTGGAATTTTTGAGCCCAAGACCTGCCGAGGCGGGGAATTGAACCCTGGTCCCGGGCTAGACCTCTGCATTAGGGTCTGCCGATCTAACCATTGAGCCACACTTCTCCACATTGCTTTCAGCACCCTCTTATTTTGCAACAAGCTTATCATCTCTGGTGGTTCTTGGAACACTCACAGCCAGGACACCATCAGACTACAGACTAAGAAGTGTAACAAATCAAAAAACAAGGCAGCAGGCAGAAAGCCTACACCAATTCACCCAGGAACTGGAACATCCCAGTATCCATCAGGACCACCCAAACGCTGTCCCATGCTGGAAAGTTTTGAAGACTCACCTCTTTACAGAAAACTACATTACAATGTATTAACAGTGCACAACCCAGCTAACTCTACTATCAGTCGTTACCTTTATGCTTGTGGTTGAGCCTGCTTATCACTCCACTGTCTTTTGGCTAGGTTCAATCTACAGACATATCATATACATGCATGTGTTTGTGAATCACAAATAAATGTTTATATTTCATAAAATGTTGTACTAAATGCCAATCTATTCCTTTCCCCTGTTGCTTCAATCATCATATTATAGAAGAAATAGCACCAATATCATCTTAATGTGAATGCAGCACCAAATTCATCTCAGTGGGGACTATTTCCAAGTTCATTAGAGACAAGGGTCACAGGCGAAGGCGGTGTACTTTTTCGACCTGTACATATACTCTAAGGGCCTGACTCAGAAAGGCCCCGCAGAGGTGGGGTAGTCTCCACACCTGGGGGTGGAATCTCTGCAATGAACCTCCCTCACAACTGCTGGCCTCCACCATGAAAGCGGTGGCCCTTTGTGAAGCAGATCCTAAATGTAGGGCCTCCATGTACAACAAAGCAACAACTCAGGAAGCCTGTACAACAAAAGCCACATTCAGAACGAGTGCAGAAAAGGAACTCAATTTACAAGCCGAAGGATGAAAGGCTGAGCTAGCCCTGATGAGACTCAGTGCCCCGACCTGCAGGCAGTGACTGATATCAGCGGTGAGATTTAACTCGCTGAGCCAACTCGTTGGAATATGCAGCATTTTGTAAATTGTTTATGTTTATACATTCCTATGATAGTGTGCTAAATGGCAGAAAGTAAGTGGGTTCCCATTCCTTTTACAATATCTCTACATATTTTTAACAACAAGCTTGTTGACAATTTTTAAAAGGCATACGAGAGCCTCATTTCAGCAAAGAAACTCCTGCTCCTCCTTTCAGCTAAGAAGGTCCAGTCTGATGCAGTAGAGTTACTTTTATCTCCCCTTCCTTTAACACTTATTTAATTACTTATCGATTATGGGTTGCAAATATGGACTACATTTGGGAGGGAGTGTCAAAGAGTACGATATAGTTTAAAAAAAACAAAATGTCTTACAGAACAAAACCCATCAGTATAAATAAGCGCCTTGAAAACCATAGAGAAAACGTGTTTTATTGCTATAAGTTTCTGTCCATCATCAATCTGCCAAACGAATAACGGGTAGACAATGAAATAACATATCATCAAAGTGCAATTATGGAATGGTGAAAACTCAAGGAAAGCGGATGGATGCTACTTTGTGCCAGCAGCACTCTCAGAATTTTTTATTTTTATTTAGAAGCCATGCTTTCAACAAATAGGAGAGACAGGAGAGTGCTTCTCAATAACCCTAAGCAAAAACACAAGTACACAAACCCAGACAAGTCAGAGCCACTGTAAAGAGCATGAAAGAACATTTCTATACAAAACATCCTGAAGTATTCATCATCAAATCAAAATAAAAACCACATGAAGTGCAACTGGCACAAGATATGAAGCGCCACATAATCTAAGGAGATATCAGTCAAAAATGTAAACCTTTCTTCCGCAGGCTGGCAGGACCCACAGAACTACAAAAGTAGCAGCTGTTCAAAATAAACCACAAGGATTAAGACCACTTTGACAGGGTAAGGAAAACTGGTTCTATGAAAATCGGAAAGAAAAACAAACAAGGTGTGCCCGCTTTCATATTAAAACATTGTAATGTGATACTGTGGGTTTTGTCATGGAAAATGCTGAATGAAGCTAGATTTATGCTTCTATAAAGAAAACTTGTCAATTCATGCTGGAAAATCAAGTAGCGCTGTATACAGTGTTTTCGCTGTTTCTAATCACTGTAAATGGGGAGCAAGATGAGATATAGCGACTCCCTTGATTAAAAGCAGAGATCAAAAACTGGAAGAAATGCATGATGGTATGGTTATTAAAACAAAATGAAAATTATTTTTATATACCTTTTTTTAGGTCTTACTTAGGCAGTGCTTGCGCAGTCTCTTCGAGATATGTTGCATTCAGAATATGGGCTTTAAAAGAACATGGCGACTCGGGAACGACCGCGAGGCCGCCTCCAAGCAGCTTACTCAAAACTATTGATCATAAGAGCTGCAAAACATACCTCGGATTGGAGGTGTAACAATTACGTAGGTAACTAGATATGACAATAGTGGCGTAACAGTGAACCCAGCCGAGGCCATTATAGTGACTGTAGTAGTGGGAATGAGGTGCGTCAGTAATAACTGACGACTACAAACAAAGTTACAACATATTACGCAAGTAAGAGGGCATAAGAGTATTAGCATAGTAATCTCAACTGTAGTTTCTGAAATAGGATCCAGACAGACTATACTGTTACATTCGGATCATGAAAAGAACCATTAACATTGCATCCAAATGGATCATAGAACAGGTAGCAAGTGGGTGAACCACAAATGAACAAGTGGAGCCGTACAACCAGACATCCATCTCAAGTCAACCTATTTAACAGGTTAAGGCCACAAGGCGGAGCAGGTCCATTAAGTAGTAACAGTAGCCTTCGAGTTTGAGCATGTGAAGCACAGTGTAGAGCGAAGACACCCAAGCTCAATTAGTCGGACTATGAGGAGACAGAGTTCATGGGACTATTATTATAGGACAGTCAAAGCTCATCCTAAACCGGATGTAGAAGCGTTCCTCTGGTCCGAAGGGGAAACTTCCATATTGCCGTCCCCCTGGTTGAATAGTAGGTGCCGTCGTTTTTGTGGTTCAGAGAACACATGGGTTACACCCTGTATTGTTACTTTGAACTTGGGCGGTCCAATAAAACCATACATGTATCCAAGTGACTTCAGTTGTGGTCTCATTGCAAGGAAAGCTTTCCTAATGTCCATAGTTTCTTTGCTAAAATCCTGCGAGATGAAAATTTTATGTCCTTTCCATAGTACATGGTTATGTTTACAGACAAAGGTAAGTATCTGCTCTGTATGTTGATATCTTAGCGGCTTGCACACTATCGCTCTCGGGCCTTTCTGATCCTTAGTGATTCGCCCCGGTACTCTATGCGCCCTGTCAAACTCTAGTGGCTGAGTGAAAGTTAGAATTGTGGCCTGTGTAAACCACTGTTCAAGGAAGGTTATGCATGATCCTAGGGATTCCTCCGCTTTTTCTGGTATTCCAAAAATTCTCAGATTGCCTCTCCTATTTCTATCTTCCAATTCCGCAATTTTCCTCACAAGATGATCCGAGCACAGGGTGAGTTTCTTGATGGCTCCACAGGTTTTAGTTTCGGAGTCTTCCAGTTTACTTATCCTGCTCTCGGATTCCATCAGCCGCGAATTAAGGTCCTTGATGTCTGGCCGAACTGCAACAACCTCTTCTTTGGTGCATTTCGCTAGGTCTCTAACTTCTTCCAGTCTGCTCAAGATAGTCTCCATTGCTTCCGCTATTTCCGTTTTCCCCTTGACTGGTGTCGGTGGGTCAGACTTCAGGCGCTTGGAAGGTTTCCCATTGTCTTTGTCTCCCATTCTGAAGCTGGTTGGCGGGAATTGCTAGTGCCCTTATATTTTACTGGTTGGTCAGGTCTGGAAGTACTACAGTAGGACCCTTTCGGCAGCGTGCAGCGCAGAGTAGTATCTACAGATGACCGCTTGTTTCCTTGGGGTTCACAAAGTCCACAACGCTGCGACTGGGTCGTGTTGCGCCAGTGTCGGATAGCGTATAAATTGACTGAGCTCCTTTATGTGAAGTTCATAGTGAAGATCATAGCGCGCAATTGTGTCTTTAGGTCTAGTGGGGAATCGTGGATAGTGATTTGCGCTATGTTTACGAGAGATGATGTTTTAGTCCTAAGCGAACAAGCCGATAGAGCTATACCTGCCTTGTTCTCCTCGATCGAGGAGTTCTCTGGTGTGTCTGGATACTCCCTGAATAAGGACAAAACTGAGGTGAAAATGCTAAACAACATGAGTGACAGAAACATTCTAGGCAACTCTGGGCTTACCTGGCAACCGAAGAGCTTCAAATACCTTGGCCTGGAGTTTGAGAAAGACCTAATCATGACACTAAAAATCAACAAAGAAATACTCTTCAAGAAAGTACACAAGCTCCTTGAGGGGTGGTCTCCGAAATTCTTGTCATGGTGGGGTAGAGCGGAGACATTAAAGATGATGGTCACCCCCTTAATCAATTATATGGCTAGCATGCTCCCTAGGACCTTTACAGAGGAATTTCTACAAAAAATAGACAAATTATTCAGTAACTTCCTATGGAAAGGGAAAAAACCCAGAATCTCTATGAAAAAATTACAACTCCCAAAACATAAAGGTGGGTTAGGATTACCCAACTTCAGGAACTATCAAACCGCTTTTCTGTGTAAACAAGGGGCTTCCTGGCTCAATGAGGCGCCTGGCTACACGCCGTTGTGGATCAATATAGAAAAGGCTATCATAGGCAAAGCCCCTCTCGCGGCGGTACTCACCATGGACCTGTCACACCTCACGCACTCTAAGTACATCATGATCAACACCAAAAGAGCTCTTCTCAGACTAGAACTAACACATAAATCGGGCCTGCAAGTAAGGAAGTCGGCTTCCTCATCCCTATGGTGTAACCCACTCATAAAGATCAATGGCTCGTCCCCCTTTTGGAAGCATTGGTCAGACAAAGGAATCAATGTGGTATCGGATCTCTACGACGGGCACATGCCGTTGCCCTTCTCAACGATCCAGTCTAAACATTCCCTTCAACCAATTGACTTCTATGCATTCCTGAAACTAAAGTCAGCTATGTCCACACGCTCGTTCACACTTTCGACACCTTGGTTAAAATCGACGCTCCCTCACCTACAATCTTCTGGTCACTTTGTATCCAAAGTTTACAGATAGCTCGCGCCGACACTGAGCAAATCACTGAGACGTAACAAACTTAAATGGGAAGCAGAACCTAACAATACCGGAATAGCTATTAAATGGGATAAGATCCATGCCTCAGCCCTCACACACAAAGTATCACCAATCCTCTCGCAAACCAAATACATGATAATCAATAGAGTGTTCTGGACTCCCCAAAAATGATTTAAACTTAATCTAAGAGATACCCCCACTTGTTGGAACTGCTCCCTAGCTGAGGGTGACCTGCCACACATGTTATTCCATTGTCCCATGTTACACAAATACTGGTCCAACGTCTTTGACTATATTGAACGCATATTCGACATCAAACAGGCGAGGGAATTCATGTACTTAATTCTGGGGGCCATTGATCCATTGTTATTAAGAGATCACGATCGCCAACTCCTTGACCTGCTACTCACCCTGGCGTGCAAGGTTGTCCTCTGTCATTGGAAGGCAGCTTCAGAGGTCTCTTTCACTGCTTGGAAGGAGTGGTTATCTTGTATTAGAGGAATAGATAATCCTGCCCTACACTCTTCCCCTTGGCAAGTTACCAGCAAGAAACTCTGGACCTCTCTGGATGCACCTTCCTTCTACTTTGACCCGCCGTAGTATGCCCATTAATTGCCAGGCGCCTAAAAAACGCCCGACAAGTAGCCATCCGGAGATGAGCCACAAATAAGCACGCAGCTATTCTATAGTAGACCAGCAAACTACCATATATTATCAGTAAGATACTGTATTTTACTTCTTGAGCTCCATTGTGACCGCACAAGCTGCATCTTAAAAATGTGATACATGAGCATGACGGTTGTTTATACAATATATGTTTTTTTTTTTTTAAACCAACTGTTAATCAAGTCCACACTGAGATCAATGGGATGCTATATTATATCATTGTATTGCGGAACTGTAATTTGGGTTATCACAACCAATTATAATGCATTTACTATGTATAATGTCATCTCAAGTATCAGTACCATCCTCATATTTGTCCGTTTATCCGTCAAGAAGGTGTGGTTCTGGATCAAACTCTGTGTTACTTTATTTTTCTTTGGCCTCAGTACATAATGACATGATTGTTTGTATTGTTGATTCACATTTGCTTTCTTTTCTTTGATTTCTTCTTGTCTAATAAAAATGATTTGAACACAAAAGAATATGAGCTTTAAGCTTTGCCCATTTTCTGCTCATTTATTTTATTGGCTCCTTTGACTGTCTTATTCAAATGATTCGTTTTCATTGGTTAATTTGTTTAGTAGTCTCTCCTTAGTACCTCATTTTCTCCTGTTGTAACCTCCTATAAGGACTGCCCCGTCACATATGTTGGTTCTCAGTACGTGTTATTTACAGTTTGTGAGCACTATTTTGTTAATGACTTTCTACTAGCTGCTGTTGCATGCACAACACGCTCTTCCGCTTCCACAAAGCAGAGTCCACGCTTTTCCTGCCTCAGTGTGGCGCCCAATCATGAATGTCATGCTTTAGCTTTTACAGATGCTCCCTCCCCTCTCTGCTTCCCGGCCAGCGTCTACACGGTAGCTATGTATGTTTTTCCTAAGCAGCGCGGCACACTGTGTTTTAGCTTTAACAAGAGATTGCTGCATTGATTTCTTATTATTTTAAGTTAGTAGCTTTCATTTATATCGCACAGGTATCCAGGCACCAGCCGCCGATGGTTCTTTGGAGCTGAGGGGCCATGCTCCCTCACCGTTTGCCCCTCAAAACCAGTGTCTGTCAGGCTGAGCAAAGGTCGGCCTGACAGACACGGTTCCTTTTCAGGTCAGACAGCCAGGAACTAGACATGCGCTAAATCAGCAAGCTCCTGATTGCCTAAGCTAAACTTGACTGGGCTGAAGAAGTCACAGCACCTGTGGGTGTGACCTCCTCAGCTCAGCAAAGACCCTTGAGGCCCTTTCCCTCAATGAAGAGGGGTTGCGTCACTCATTGCCTCACACCAGGGCTCTTCGGTTTTAAGCCCTGAAGCACCTGGATTGAGTGTCAGTCAGACACACTTCACCATAGTATGGGGAGGAGTCAGCACACTGGCATAGCTAAGTGGGGGGGCCCGCCCCAGGCGGCACTATTTTGGGTGCGGCGGCCGCGTGGCACTGGTGGCCAGTTGCGGCGGTCTTTATAATTTATTTAGGGACACTCACTGACCCTACTGTCAGTCATTACAGCAGTGTCAGTGTCCCCGAATAAATTAAAAAGGCTGCTGCAACGGGCCACCAGTGCCAAGCGCGGGGCCCCGTTTGAAGTGCAAGCGCCCCTGTTTGCAACTGCTTCCTGCAGTGTACGGATCACCACCTAGCGTAGTGGTGGTGGTGTGGTGCGTGCCCGGACCGAGGTGAAAGACTCCAATCAGCCAATGAGCTCTCTCAGCTCACACATCCATCCGACAAGCCCTCCCCCTTCATAGGGTGCAGGCTATTGAACGGAGGCGCGCAAGCTGGCTTTGAATTTCTCTGTCATTATTGCGTCCCGACGTACCGCATTTGTTGTGGTTGCTTGTGGGTCCGTCTCAGGGCCCAGTGGAGGACCAGAGCCACACCGAGAGGAACTTCTACAGTGCATCACAGGTATCTTCACAGTTGTTTGTTTGGAACGTGTGAAGACATGAACGAAAGGAGAGGAAACAGACAGTTAAGTCCACCCGGCAAGCGTGTTGAAAATTATGCAAATGGCAGTTTTTCCCCTCAATACCACATGTGATGGTTGGCACCTGAAAGGATACACGCTTCCATTAACATGGGTCCCAGTACGCTATTTTCTAGTTTTCTTTACCATTAACCCCTTGGCTGCTGGGGCTATTTCCCTGCTGTGCTGAGGGCAGGGGGGCGCGCACAGCGCCCCCATGCTCATGACGAGCTCAGTTCGTCATGAGCCACGGTGCTCCGGTGCTCATGACGAGTTGAGCTCGTCACAACCACGCCAGTTTAATGGAACGCTCAGCACACCAGGGGAATTAGCCCAGCGTGCGAGCGTTCCACAGGCCATGACGAGCTCAGCTCGTCATGAGCAACGGAGCACCGTGGCTCATGACGAGCTGAGCTCGTCATGGGCATGGGAGGGGTTAAGGCATTTACCATGATATGGATCGGTAATCCCACAAACATCCTTTTATTTATAAGACATGTCACTGTCATGAGTGTAAAGTCTGAAAATTTTGGGGAAGCAACAGTGTGGAGATTTTAGCAGCAAAGCATTTATTGTGGCATTGATAATGCAATGTTGGGGGAAAGCTAATACTACCTGGAATCCGAAAGCACTGATAAGGCATTAGTGGAGGAAGATCATGCGTACCTCAACACTGATAAGGCCCTTCTGTGGTAAGGCCATACTGCTGAGGTCCTGTAGCAATGAGGCAGTGCTGGTAAGGCAAGTTGGCGAGGCCTGGGATTCTCAAGGAATGAGAACACATCAGTTAAGAAGCTGGTACTGTTGATAGGCCTGGATGCTTTGGTGGATGGTGACGCTGTAACCCTGCAGGGTCGTACTTTGTTGCAGCTATAGTGGCTTGCTGCTGTGGTGGGCCACCAGTGCGACTCTCAATTAATGCAGACTGGTGCTAAGTTGATGACAAGATAGTGAAATCTTAGAAATCTCCCTTGGCTTGAATTTAACTTAGCTGTTGCACACACTCTAACTTAGATCGGCACCAAGCAGTACGCACTAGGAGTTTGGCAGAACCTCTCTGGCTGCAAGGGTGTCCGTCTGACTGTTGAGACTGGTGTGACTCTGTTCTAAGGCCAGGCTATATGTGTACCATCCCGCCCCCACCTCCCCTCAGTAGTTCATGCTGTCCTGAGTTCGTCATTGTATTATTGTACCTCAAGTCAGAGCACATCACGTTTGTGCATGTCCCCACTGCTTTAATGGGGGAACCATGATGTTTGGTCATTTAATGTCAACTGTAGATGATGGATCCCCGAACAGTGTTATGTATGTGCATGTTTGCATTGTGCTGAGGGGATTATCAGGTAATCATTCACGCAGCTCTCTGATGGATGTCACATGCGGTTATTCTGAGACCCCAGATAGAACATGCTGTTTGTGTGTTCTCCTTTGTACTGCCAGTCACCGGTGTATTTAACTGTGTAGCCTCGGACCTTGTCATGTATGTGCATGTAACTTGCATGATCGAGGTAACTATTAGCGGCGATACTACATGTCTCTCGGACCTCTTTCAAGTGCTCGCTGTACTTTTTCCCCAGCACCTCCCCCCCCCCCCCCCACCCCCCAGGAGCAGCAACCTGAGGGATAGCCCCGGGCACCACAAGCTCTAGCTATGCCTCTGAGTCAGCAGTCTCACTGACCCAATCCCACTCTGTGATGACGTAGGGACTGCTGCCTTCCCCTCATTGAATTTTTGAAACGTGAATGGCTGAGAACTAAGCTTGGTTAAATGAGAAGAGAAAGGGACAAGATCATTGAATGAACTGAAATAAGGAAATGTTTAAAAGAAATGAAAACATGAATCGAACTTTGTATTACATGAGCCAAACTGCCTGTTTTTCACAGGCTGTGTACTTTGGGCTGTGAAACCTAGTGGGTCACAGTTGCATTGCAGCTCTCACCACTGTGCCTTATCTTTTCCCTACCCATTTTGCAGGGTGTAGTACCTTATGTGGCCAAAAGAGGTCCCAAGGGACACCCAAAGGCAGCCTGCGGTACTGCACCCTTGCAACACTGCTTGCCCCCCTCCTACGAGATTGCAGTGTGAATTTCTTAGCATTATTTTAAATTATTGGCTTTTATTTATATAGCGCAGCTATTCAGGCTCTCGGGGGAAATGCAAGAATTAGCCCATAATCACAGGATGTTGAGCCTACACAAGACTCAAACACAGATCCCTGGATCACCAGCTCCCCAGTCGGCAGCTCTGGCAGGTGTGCCATATTCTTTCCCTATCCATTTTGCAGGGTTCAGTACCTTATGTGGCCAAAGGATTTTCCAAGGGACACCTAGTGACAGCCTGTGGTACCCTGCCCTCACAACACTGCTTTCCCACCCCCAACTCCGAGATCAATGAATTGATTTCTAAGCATTATTTTAAATTAGTAGTTTTCATTTATATTGCACAGGTATCCAGGTGTTCACGAGGAAATGAAAGGATCAGCCCATAATCACAGGATGTTGAGACAACACCAGAATCGAACACAGATCTCCAGCTCCCCATATTGTGTTTTTATCCAGGAGCCTAAACCGATATTTCTATTTTATGCCCTTGTTCGGTTAAAATCAATAATATCCCTATAACGGCATAGTAATCATATCCCTATTCAGTCGTAGCACATGCTGTCACATTAAGCAAGGCTACTCCCCCAGACTCCTAGAAAGCACAACGAGTTCTCTAAACAAACCAAACCTCCAGCAACCTGGGAAATCCCCCTTGCTTTTGTTTTGATTTCGTCCTAGAACTCCTGTAAAGCACTGTAAGAACGGCCAGTTCTTCGTGACATCTTTATTGACGTCTTATGTCCAACCTTACGTCAAACCCGGCACCTTTCAGGTATAAATATACCAACGTTGCCTTAAGCAAACACACGGTGGTGGTTTTGGAGCAGAGCAGCTATCTACTTGCCCGAGAGCCCAGCTGATGCGAGAGCCCACGGACGCTGCCCCTCCCTTTTGACGCACTGAGAGAGACGCTGTCTTTTCTCCTGCCGAGAAATCCAGCTCCGGTGTTTCCAGATACCTTCGCGGGTTACTGGGATATCGAGTCCTGAGAGAGAGATACAAGACCTCCTGCTTTCTAATACCCAGGTACGGAGCTGACTAAACCCTTAAAGAGAATTCTTGAGTCAGATTCTTGGCAAAACAAACTTAACTTAAACAGCTACTTACTTACTCCTTCCCACGAATTAGGCTTAGGTCAGGTACACCGGGGTAGGCGTATTTAGAAGCACCAGTTGAGTACGTTAGTCAATGTATATAAGTATGTATATATTTTATCTATTTTAAAGTATCATATGGCTAAGAAACCATTTAAATGCTTTTACAGTATTATTTTATAATCCTCCTTTTACTGTACGCACTTTACTTTACTATGAGCATTGCAATTGTGGCAATTCATTTCTCTTGTATGAGGAAGAAGACTGCTCAATAAACTACACCTTTTTATTGAAAACGCTCGTCTTTCTTTTCTCTGCATTCTGGTGAAACTAAGTATGCACATTTGACTGAGTGAAATAGCTGTCTATTGTTTTCACACGACTCTAGAGATACACTCTTATTCTGAGGGAGCAAAGTTGTCATGTTATATGGTTGTCGGAAGCTAATCCCTTCTTGTCTATCCCGGGAGGTTAAAACTCCTCCTCGTTTATTCGAGAAAGTTTCTAGTGACCTCTGAGCTAGCTGGCAAACCTTAAGTCTAATATAGTCAGTAAAGACCTAGTCGACCTCAGTCCTACGTCTACACTGCTGAAGATATTATTCCAATGCGCAGAGCCTATTGGGAATATAGGAACTACACTACATGGCGCCCAACGTTTGGTAAGACGATAAATCTAACGCAAGACGTTAGAGTAACTCAGTCGTGCTTTTTCACACAGACCTTTTTTTTCCCGTAAATACTCCAAAAGACGTCTGGAGTGGGTAAAAGGTTAAAATCCGCCGGAACTTAGTAGGAAGAGATTCCTATGTATAGTTTAGGTATAGTCAACGTTGAAGGATACAGTGTTCCAAAAAATTGTGCACCTAATGTTTGTTTCCTTGAAACTTGATCTGCAACAAAAACCTTTCTGTCAGTAAAAATGTCAGAAAGTGAAGAAGAGAGGGAGGCAGCTAGAATAGCAGCTCGACTCCTAGAGGATGACACAAGTCTCCTACAGAATGACCCGAATGCTATACTCATTCCGGTCAACATAAGGAAAACTATAACTCTTAAACTTATAGAAAATGGACTAACACCGAGAGGTGGAATAGTCGTATTCATAATTGAGGCCCATGAATATCGGCAGACAGAGGTATTCTATTCATGGATAAACTTTCCAGCAGCAAACACTGTCACACACGAATTCCACTATTATAAAATAGAGGAACCTCCGGATGAATACACCCCTTTCGAGGAGGTTGAAATCCCATTAAAATACCAAGAGCACCTGCTCTGGTTTAAAGGCGCCCTAAAACATAATAATCACATCACCAGGCTCGGTCCACTAGGTAGACCAGGAGCAACGTGGCCGGTTCTAGCCAGCTACACACCACATCCCGACATAGAAAAAATGTCAGACCGGGAACTATTAGCACAGCTAAAATAACTCATTAAAATACATAGACAATTAGTCCAATATGTAATGCGGACTTCAACAGTCCAACCAGCTATTAACATGCCACAGCTGACCCCTCATCAGGGGAACACAAACAAAATTACACCACAGAACATGCAATCATGTCTTGGTAAAGTACCCGCAAAACGGGAACAAATTCCATTCTGGTTAGCACAAAAAATTACTCAAATAGAGGCAGTATTTCCGGATACTACCCCAACTGAGAAACACAGAATTCTGACTATCTGCCTTCCAATGGGGATCGCACCACATGTGGAGGAATGTGACACTTGGGGCACAGTCTTTGCTTCCATTTACACAAAAACACATGGTGTTCCGTCCATGGCGGTAATACCAGATGTGCTAAGACAGATTCAAAATGAATACGGTCCGGAACCTGCTTTAACTCTGGGTATGAAATTACTGAAAGACTTCAAGCAGGTCTCAGCTATATTATTAGCCAACATAAAAGGAGAAGCAGCATCTCTGGCGATCCGCCAGAAATTGAAAGAAACAGATATAGCAGACCAACCAATTGAACTTGCCAGAATCATAGAAAAATCCTATGAAGAACTAGGAAGAGATAGTTTGGGTGGGAAACCAGTAAAACCCCAACTAACTGAAAATCCTGAAAAAATATTTGTTAAAAATAATCTAAACACTCCAAAAAAGAGCTGGGATGGAAATAAACAATCCACTCCCAAAGAAAAAAGATTCCAGTCCAGAGGAAGGTCTCCTCGGCGGAGAGAAAGATCTCCGGACCAAGGACACAAGTCTCCCCAGAGGGAGCCCTCTGAGAAAAAATACAACCTTAGAAATAGGGATAATCTGAAAAAACCTGATAGATATCAAGATATTGATACAAGTCCCTCTCGATCTTTTCAGACTTCCTCGCAGAAATCGGAAAGAAGAGGACGGTCCGAACACAGGGAAGAGCACGTCAAGTCCAAAGACAAGGAACCTGCTCATCAAAGTAAAAAATTCCAATTTCCAAAAAAGAAGGTAGCCAGTATTAAAGTAATCAAACATGCCGAGGATACTGAGGACACAACTGAAAAACGGAGAGTGGGCCCAGACAATGCTAGACAGCGCAGCAGAAGTGACCATAGCTCCAAGATCCTAATGAATCATCTGGAGACAGTGGACACGAATGAATACATTCAGGTGGAAACTGCGGATACCAGAGTTAGCAAACCTCATAAAATATACAAAATAACATTACGTATAGAGGGAGATAAGACTAGGAGAGTAAGGGGTCATTTTGGGATAACCTTTCCAAAGGCTATGACATCCTTTTAGCTGAGAAAGACTGGCCACCAGAGTTTGTCAGGGAGTGCCCTCATGGCGAAGAAATGATTATGCCTGCCTTCTCAAATCATATTCCAATGCATAGAAAATATACATATACAAGAAAATGGGCAGTAGCCCAAGCTCCTGCACTATATAAAAATCATGTTGGATGGGACGAGGACTCTCCTCCTCACAAAATCCAGTTAAAATGTCAACCAAGTGCACAAAGGCAGTACCCAATTAAGCAAGAAGCTAAAAAACAAGTCAGGGAGATCTTAGATCAACTTGAATACCAGGGGGTGATTGAAACATGCACCTCGCAAATGAACAATCCTTTGTTTCCTGTCTCCAAGCCAGACGATTCATATCTTCTAGTTTTGGACTACAGACACCTTAACTCATGTTGCAAGACATTTGCAGTACAAAACTCACATAGTGCGGCACTAATGAATAACATCGTGCGCAAAAAATACAAAACAACATTAGACATCTCTAATGGATCTTTTGTCAAAACATTGCACCTGAAAGCAGGTATTTGACCGCTTTCTCAATAATGGGGTCGCAGTAAATTTCTGTCGACTCCCACAGGGATTCAAGAATAGCCCAGGATTATTCTCAGCAAGGGTAACAGAGTTACTACAAATATATGATAGAGATCGCGGGTCACCCGACCAATAATTTCACCCGACACGTACTAGGCCCATGTATTTTTCTCCAATCAAACCCATATACATTAATCGGGTGACCTTGCACTCTCCGCTACCAGTAACCCTGAGTTCCTTCCTATATAATTCTAATGTACCCGACTTACCAATCCACCGTTACGGGTACCTATGACCACAATGAATCAGGGAGCTAGCTGTGAAAGAAAGGCAGGCAAAATACAATTCCGACTTTTATTTCTTCTGTATTCATCAAATAACCACAGACTACTGGGAAGTTTTTAAGGATTTTATCTAGATTTCAGATTTGGAGAGCATCAAGTTTACAGTTAAAAGGCAGTCAATAATCAAGATAACAAAAAGAACATAGCCATAGAGGAACAATGTCAGGGCAACCATTTATGAGTTATTAGAGGGTAAGAACATGAAAAATATGCTAAGCAGATTTCAAGAATGGGATTCGAGAATGGATAACTATAAGGGCAAATTTTTATGCACGAACTAGGAATTTACTACTGGGAAATACTACAAAGGTTAAATAAGTGTGGAAAAATCCTATGCATCTATAGGTAGGGGAAAAATGGAGCACGCTAAGTTCTAGCAACTTTACTTCAAAAGAGAAAATTATAAACCACATCTATATGTCATGAACAGTATAGAGAGAAGTGCATAAAGGGAGGGTAACATAGGAACATGCTAGAATAATAGTAATAACATGTGAGCCTTCATTCAGTAGCTTTGCGAAAGCATGGAAAATTAACATATGCAAAGAAATGTCTTTATTAAAGCAAAGACAGAAAAATAGGAGATGCAGTGAAGAGTTTCGCACTATATTTACCTAGAAAGGTGTGCAGACCAACCCTGGCCACGGATCAGTCAAGGACAGGAAATACCCCAAGGAAGGACAGTCATCAATGGGACAGCAGGTGCAGATTGGACACCCCAGGACAGGACAGGAAAACCAGATTAGGATCAGGACAGGACCACCAAGGCACGACCAGCACCCGCAGTTTGGAAGCAACGCCTGCACTCCACCCTCTCTGCAGCTATCAGTCAGAACCCCGATTGGGTTAGCGAACTCCCCAGCAAAGTGCTCCGCCAGCACTTAAGGTTTAGTAAAACCTTAGAGTCTATGGTCAAATTCGGACAGAGTGCTCCGCAGCGCTCTGTATTCAGTCACCTATTGAGTGCGTTGGGTCAGTGACAGGTCAGCTATTCAGACAAGTCGGACAATTTCTCTAGCTGAACCTAGGCTAGATATACTGTTTTCGGGTCAGTGTACCACCCCCCAATGTTGCAAAGTGTCAGAATCCCCAATTTCAATTGGTCCCCACGTAGGATAAGTTAACACACCAATCAGAACAAACTTCTACAAGCTCGTATTTGCATTGTAAGGAACCGCCTAGTGAATTTGGGGTTCCCCATGACATATTCTACAGAATACAATAGGAAAATATACAAATGTTGCGAATGCAGGACATTTCAGTTTTTCTAGCTGGGTGAAGGTGCATCTTCCCAGGCACGTCTTGGCTGCTACTTCTGGTTGGCAGTCATTCAATGCCACCTTCCACCCTTGGTCATGCGCAGAAATGCACTTCATCATGGACTCCCAAGCATCCCATCAACCCTCCAATCCAGGGTACATGAAAAGTAAGCGAAAACAAATTAAAACATAGAAATAAATGATTTTACTACATATCATGAGTTGCTATTTTATATTTCTTACTATAAAAATATACTAAGCGATTACGAATTAGTACAACAGACAATAACACGAGAGCATTTGCACAAGCTTCACCATGTGAGTATTCAGACAGCCATATTAGAGGCAAATACGCATGCGCACAGTTTCCCACCAGAACTACAACTACGTCACGTCACGTGAGTGTGACTAACGGATGCGCAGTAGTAAATTCCCAAGCGACTGCCATTTTAAGGACAAGGGTTATTTGTATTAGTAAAACACATAGGCAAGCGTCACTAATATACACGTACATTCAAAATAAAGGAAATTAGTAAGACATTACAAATTGGATTACAGAGTTATACATAATTCGAGGTTCATGACTCAAGCAAGTCGCGTAATGTGCGAAACCTTGCTCTATCAATCCCCTCTTTGATGATATTTACTATCATCACAAACATATGGAACCAGATGCCAACTTCTCTCAAACTTTGTGCATTTCGATTTCTTCCAACATCCTATTCAATTTCTCTTTCACATCTTTGTTAGGGTGAGAATTTTTCACCCTTTTGTAAATCTGATTATTCAAGTCTTCCAATTCAAGTTCATCCACACTCCGTTTCACACCTCTCTTATTCACAGCGTATTTCTTTGTGTGTTTGTGGCATTTGCAACAAACAAATATGAGAAAGATGACGAAACCTATCACTCCAATTGGCATCAGTACCTTAAACAATAAACTTTTACCTAAATTAGCAAACCAATGACCTACAGCGGAGAGACCATCAGTAAGTCTCTTCCAGGCACTATCAACCTCCAGTGGTTTAAGTTCCTTTTCCAAATTAGTAATGTTCTTTACGTACTTTTTGATTTGTACACTTTTGTCCGGTATGTAAGTGCAACAATGTTGCGCTTTCAACATCCGGCAGACTCCGCCCTCTTTTGCTAATAAGGTGTCAAGCGCAAGTCTGTTCTGCAAAACCATTGATCTGATCGCAACCATTTCGGTATTGACCAGCAGAAATCCATGAGCTGTGTCAGTAGACAACACATCCACTATAGTGGATAATTTGCAAATTCTGTGTGTGTTCAGAACCACTCCCACTCCAGGTATCAGTGCACTAAAAATACTACCCATTATTTCACCTACGCTTTCTCTTTTACTACGCACTAAGCCATTAGTGTTTTCATTGCTTCCAGCAATTTCCTTCACATGGTATATTTTCGGGAAGACAATGCCAAAGTAGCAGCTTCCATACCAGTGATCCGGCAATTTGAAATAAGCCTTGTTTCCACATATATAATAAATTCCGGGAAACACAGGTTCTGACCCATTTTTGAAACCCCAACCTCCAATTACCTTGTAATTATGCTCACATTGACTGGAACCAATGAAAATGTTATTATAATAACTAGTCTTCTCGCGATGAAGACAGAGTTTCCCTTTTCTTTCGAAATCCAGCAACAAAGCAGGACCACTCCCACCATTTGAGGTGCTTTCCATGTTTTCAGCCCATTTAGGAGTTTTCTGTCTTTTATCATTTGCCTTTCTTTGGAAACTCTCCCTTCTTTTCTCTGCCATGTTTAAAAACATTTTTTCTTGTTCATGTAATGAACAGGTCAAGTTATCTCTGTGTGCTTAATTTAAGTCTATGGTACCTACTGTCAGGAAGTATTCTCCCATATAACGTGTAACGTCACTTTTAGTATGTACAGGATTCAGATTTCCACGTATTGGAAGTTCAGAAAATATCACGTCTGAGTTAGAGTAGTAGTACTGTAACGGTCCTCTTTTGTAAAATAAGCTAGCTAAAATACTACAGGAAATTCCATAGGTCAAAGGTAGGTGATGATACGTCACGCCTTCAGCTACAGAAGTAGGTAGCTTCATGCAGACATAGCAGTCTTCTATTTCCATAGTTTCTACATAGTGCACTAAAAGATTAGCGAAAACATTTAACTGTGTCTGGTTTTTAACTCCATGATAGTGTAGTCCTTCCTCATCTGATGCTTCTAAGTCTCGTTTTGTTTGTCTGAGTGCTTTTTCACGTCTTTCTACACTTCGTGTTGTCAGTTCTTCAGTGTCAGTGGTCACAGTCTGAGTAGGGTCAATATTAGTATTTTTGCTTATCATATATGGAATGAAAACTGTTAGTCCTATCCAAACTATTATCACTATAGCTATACTACATATACATACTTTGCAGCACGTTTTGCAACAACTGCGTCTAGGCCTTCCATTCACATTTGAATCAGACATTCTTCGCTCAGAAGAAGTTTTCAACCACTCTTTGTAACTTTACACAGGTAGCTTACACTGGGCAGCTTCAAGGGTGTTCGTCTTCTTCGGCAGACAGATCAGCAATCTGTTCTTCGTCACTTTCGTCAGAAATATCAAGATCCTCAAATTCCTCCAAAACTAAGTATGTCCACTCAGGATCTTGGTATTTTTCGTTCAGTCTTTTTATTCGATCACTCCTTCTTTTGGAGCTTTCTCCAGCTTGCTCTGCAATTCGTGGACTTTTCCTTCTTTCTGCAAGTTTCTCTTCTACTGTTTTTATTCTCAGTCTCAGTCTTTTAATGTATCTTGGCTCAATATGCTTCTTTTTCTTGAGTCTTTTAGCTGGCACTGTGATTTGACTTTCTTCTAATGCTCTTTTATTCTCGTTTGTTTATGGCACTTCTCCTTCTATTTCTTCCCTTCCTGTCTGACTAGTTCCAGGTCTTGTATCTATTTCTTCTGCCTGGTTACTAAGCTGGCCTGGTTCTGGTGAATTTTGGTTTCGGCTTTCGAGTGTTTCTGTTTCTGTGTCCTGAACACGTTTTTCTAGTTCTATCGGATCCTGTTCAAGCACTTCGATCTCCTGATTTTCTTCTGCTCGAACTTTTACACTAGTTCTAGTCTGACCCCTTTCAATATCAGGAGTTAGTGGAGGCGTGTCGATCACTTGCTCTGTCCCTGTCTGACCTTCCTCTTCTTCCTCAGATTTGACGTGAATCTCAATAATCTGAGGGTCTTCGCCTGTGCCTATCTCTTCCTCTCTATTCCACTCTCTATCTTCATAGATTTGATTTCTTTTTCCGATTGGGTCTTCAGTCAGGTCGATTATGGGTATCCAATCCTCTTGACTGGTGCTCGGTTGTTCGTCATCAGCTACTTCAGGACCAACTTCTGCAGACCCCTCAGCTGGACAACCTTCAGCGTCAGTCTTCGCGTCTGGAATCACCTTTTATGTATGTCTGGCATGGATCCACTTTGGAACGCCGGCACACTTCACCGCTGTCGTGGTCACCAGTATTATTTGGCGTTTTTCTCCCCACCTCGGTGCAAGGCAACTCGAACGAGTATGTTTCTTGATTCTAACCCAGTCGCTAGGAACCAATTTGTGGACTGGGGTTGTTGGATTGGCGACGGCGTCTTCCCCAATCTGGCGAGAGATAGAACGCACTTGGTCTCCCAGTTGCTTGCAGTACTCAAGTACCAAATCATCAGAAATGTTTAACAATTTGTATCCTGGTACCCATGCTTGTCTCATCACTCTTCCCATTAGGATTTCATGAGGGCTCAGGCCTGTCTTTCGTTCTGGAATACTTCTGAGTCCCATCAGAACAAGAGGTAAAGCATTTATCCAGTTCATGCCAGTAGAATCACACATCTTTCCTAATCTCGATTTTATAGTGCCATTTATTTGCTCTACTACTCCAGAAGCCTCTGGACGATATGCACAGTGCAGCTTTTGTGTGATCTTGAATGCTTTACAGAGCTGATCGATTACCTCATTCTGAAAATGTTTTCCTCTATCTGATTCAATTGTGACTGGCACCCCGAACCTAGGTATCAATTCTCTTAGTAACAATTTGGCCACTGTTATGGCGTCACTCTTCTTGGCAGGGTAGGCTTCCACCCCTTTTGAAAACAGGCAGACAATGACAAGGACATATCTTTTTCCCTCACAACGAGGCATGGTGATGAAGTCAATCTGTATTCTCACAAAGGGACCCCCTGATTTCCCAATCTTTCCTAATTCAACTACTGTTCTTTTGCCAGCGTTGAACTGCTGACATGTCAAGCACCTCTGGCAGAGTGACTCTGCTACCTTCCTGAACTTCGGATTGTACCATGTTTGTTGGAAAACCAGAACCATGGCGTCCCTTCCAGTGTGTGAATTTCCATGTATCAGTCTGGCCATAGAAGCAAGTAGATGTCTAGGCAACACAGGCATACCATTTGGGCCCACAATGACACCATCCTCACTTCTCGGTCGACAACCAAGTTTCCTCCAATTTTCTTTTTCGTTCGAGGGCACAGCATGCTGCCAATCTCTCACCTCTTCCCAGGTAGGCACCTCTTCAAACACCATAAGTTGGCAGCTGTTTCCAAGTCGCCCCAATTTCACATTTACAGACATGCGATTTCTGGCACAATGTTTGGCAACTTCATCAGCAAAGTTATTTCCCAAAGATACATGGTCAAGGCCCGATTTATGAGCAGCACATTTGACCACTGCCAATTCCTTTGGTAATTGGATTGCCTCCAGTAAATCTTGTACAACTTTTCCATTTCTGATGGGAGTACCTGAAGAAGTCAGAAATTCCCTCTGTAGCCACAATTGGCCGAAGTCATGCACAACCCCATAACAGTACTGACTGTCAGTATATACTGTTATTCTTTTGTTTTTCCCAATTTTACAAGCTCTTATTAATGCAATCAATTCGGCTACTTGTGCAGACTTCACTCCATATAAACAGGATGCTTCTTTAATGCTGTCTATAGTGACTACAGCATAAGCAGCACTTAGGCCCACTAGTTCGTGTCTCATGCATGAGCCATCCACAAACAGCTCTTCATCTTCAACAGGCAAAGGCATTTCTTTAATGTCTGGGCGGGGTTTAGTACTGAATTCTGTCAGGTCAATACAGTCATGCTCGTTCTCTCCCTCGTCTTCTACAACCATTGAGTCAGGGAGTAGGGTGGCTGGATTCAGGATATTACACCGAGTAATGACTACATTTGCAGCACCCACGAGAATTCTCTCGTATTTAGTCAGCCGACTAGGGGTGAGATACTGAGTTTTAGCTCGGGTTAATAAAATCACAACTGCATGAGGAACATACACAGTTACAGGATGTCCCATTACAATGGATTCACTCTGTTCCAAACTTGTGCAAGTTGCAGCTACTGCTTTCAGACACCCAGGTAATCCAGCAGCCACTGGATCCAGAGTGGCAGAGAAATATGCCACCGGGAGTCTACCCATGCTCCTGAGTTAGGACTGACAATGCACAATTGTCACGTGTGTCACAGAACAGGGCAAACTCCTTAGAATAGTCAGGCATCCCTAAAGCAGGGGCTGTACACAGGCAATCTCGTAATTTTGTGAATGCTGTTAAGCTTTCATCATCCCATTCCACTGGGTCCTTTGCTCCTTTCTATGTCATTTTTATCAAAGGCTTTGCCAGGACTGCGAATCCCACAATCCATTGCCTGCAATAACCTACCACTCCAAGGAACATTGTGACTTCTTTCTGAGTACGGGGTAACTGCATCTTTTGAATTATCCTGACTCTCTCTGAGGTGACTTTTCTGATGCCTTTTTTGATCTGGTGCCCCAGATATTTCACTGATTTTGAACAGAACTGCAATTTTTCAGGGGCAACTTTATGTCCCTATTCTCCTAGGTGATTCAGTAAAGCAATGGTGTCAATCACACAATCTCTATGACTTTTGGACACCACCAAGAGGTCGTCGATATATTGCACCAAAACAGACTTTCTAGGTAAGACTAAAGATTCAAGGCACTTTTTCAGGATCTGATTAAAAATAGAGGGGCTTTCTGTGTACCCCTGGGGGACACGATTCCAAACATACACGTGACTGTCGAAAGCAAATGAGAAAAGAAATTTGCTGTCTGGATGCAATGGGATCGAAAAGAATGCATGACATAGGTCTATCACAGTGAACCACTCAGCATCCCAGGGAATCTGATACAGGATCACTGCTGGGTTTGGGACAATAGGACAGCAAGGAACCACAATTTTGTTTACCTTTCTCAGGTCCTGCACTACTCTGTACTTGCCACTAGGTTTCTTGATTCTAATTATGGGTGAGTTACACGGACTACTCATCACTTCTTATATGATGTTTGCTTCTAGCAATTTTTGTATTTCAATCGCAACTCCTGCTCTCAGTTCGGCACTCATTTTGTATGGCTTGGTATTGGGGTAAACTGCATTTTCTTTCATGGCTATTTGTATTGGGTCTACATTGGCCATTAATCCTACATCCTTTCCAGTAAAGTCCCATACTTCTGGTTTCACTGTCTTTTGGAGTTCTTCGGGTAAGTCTTGTATAGTCATTCGTTTAATTTCTGAGTCAGGTCTGATTAACATTAATTTATATATGCCATCCTCGTCTGGGGTTTGAATTTCGACGCCTTTTGGTGAGCAAAAGATGGTACAGTTCATTTTGCACAACAAATCACGTCCCAGTAAGTTTACTGGACTGGTATCACAAACGACAAATCTGGGCATTTCTTTGAAATTCCCTATTGTGATCTCCATGGGCTCGGTAACGGGGGTACTAATCAATTGATTAGATACACCCACTACTTGGATTGCTTCTCCCGAGAGGGGTAGGTTTGGAACGTCCGCTGTTCTCACAGTAGAACGGGTAGCACCAGTGTCCAATAGAAAGGTGACATCATTTCCATCAACCTTTCCTTCAATGTATGGCCCTGACTGGTCTACCGGCAAGGAGGCGCCAAGTACACACTCCTTGTCCTCCCCTCTCAGGCCCCGTCAGTACTGGTCGTCACAGAGAAAAGTGTCATTCAACAAAAACTGCGAAGTTGCTGTATTTCTATTCTCATTGCCCCCCCAGATCTCTATGTCGTCACCCTGCGGTGATTTTCCCTTATAATTTGGTTTTGGCGCTCGGGGCAATTGACTTGCTTTTACCTGTTGCTGAGTCTTTCTTGGTTTTTCATTCTGCGTCTGTGGAGTTAAATCAGGGGTTTGGGTATTATCATGCTGTAAATATGGACACTCATCTCTCCAGTGCCCGATTTCTCCGCACTGGTGGCAGGGAAATTTCTTTTTAGCTTCTTCTCTGCTCATTTTTACTTTGGGCTCCCCTCCACCCCCAGAGCCTTGATTTTGGGTATTCTTATTTATCTTATTCAACTGCTTTTCCTGTTGTTCTGCTAGCTTCACTTGTGCCCACATGACCTTCTCCTTGAGTGCCTTTTTCTTATCTGCCATCTCGTCCTCACAGTACTTTGCATACCGTAGGACCTCATCCATTTTCTTAGACTGCCAACAAATCTTATTGTCTTTGATCCACTGGCAAATTTCGGGTCTTAAACCGTTTACAAACCTGTAAATGAAGTGGGTCATGTCCTTCATCTCGATGTTATCTATTCCACTGTAAGTTTTGAACACCTGTAACAGTCTCTCATAAAAGGAGTGCACAGACTCATCCCTTTCCTGCGTAGTTCTATCTATTTTGGTCCAATCAGTTTCCTTTGCAGGCACCTTCATTTTCAGATGTAACATGACCTGGTCTTATTTTCTCATTACCTCATCAGAGGGAGCACCAGTTACAGGGTCCCTATCATACTCCTTGTTGGGCCAATCAATGGCAACCTTGCATTCGGTCCATAAATCCACAGGAACCACAATGTCGAAAAACCCATCCAGGTCTTTCCACAAGCACTTTTGCACCTTTACAAACCTTTCCACCTGCCTGTACCAGTCCACAGGCTTTTCTCGTAATTTTGGAAAGTCATTGGTAAAGGACACAATATCCTGTCTGGATCATGGAACGTGCACGTATTTTCCACCTGGCACTTCACGCATAGGGTATAACTGCTCAGGTTTGTCAGCTTCTTTTAGAACAAACTCAGAAGTCGTCTGTTTAGATCTGGCCTCATCTTTCTTCTTTGCCCATCTGGCTTTCCACTTTTCTACGTCTCCCCATTTTTGCAACACAGTCAACAATTCTCTAACCTGCGCCTTTTTCCCTGACACATTCATATTTTCCAGATCTTTGTCTGAAAAGTCAGCTCTATAGGGTTTCTGCAGTGGCTTTGATTTCGAAATATCGATTCCCATACTAGCTGCAGTGTCTGTTAATTTTTCATGGAGTACTCTGGTGTTTCGGATAAAACTCTTGCCGATAAACAGCAACTCTTCTTCAGAATAGGTATTTAATCTGTCTAAACCTACATTTCCTGCCATTAGCTCTTCCATTTCTATTCTAAGCTTGAAAATATCTAAAGGTTTCGACTGAGGAGTTTGTTTTTCTAACTCTCGACTCCACCTTTCAATTTCTTCAGGAGTCACCAATGTGACACTCTTGGTACCCGAAGTCGATTCCATTTGAATCTCCCTCGTGTTGAAAGGATTATGTCTTTTCTGTAACCTTTTTCCTGCACCCCTAATGGGCAGATCCATTAGCGAGACCTCGGACTCACATTCACTGGTCTGGGCATCCACAATTAAGGGCTCCGGTCTTGGCTGTGCTACAACTGGAGTAATAACAGGAGTCTTCCGACTTCCCTGTCTATCCCCATACAGCGGAACCACTGGTCCAATAGTTACCGGGATAGTCAAGGCTTCAGGACTTGTATTTAACTGGGAGATTGTCTGAATTATCTCGGCTCTCTGTTTAGCTAGAGCCTCTCGTTCCCTGTCCTCTAGTATCCTGTTTAAAGAATTGTCATGTAACACCTGTGGGGTCAAAGTTGGGGCAGTGGGATGTGTCTCACTTGGTCCTTCACCATAATTAGGTTTTGGGAACAAACTTCCTGTGCCTAGGGATCTCGGTTCCTCCTCAGACGGGGGTCTTGAGAACGGAAGTCCTGACGTTGAAGGCCTTGCCTCACCCTCGTAGGGAGGTCTAGAGCAGAAGTCTCTCTCTCTCGAATATCTTGACTCTCCACAAAATGGTGCTCTTTGACAGTTATCTCTAGCCCCTAGGGGTCCTAAACCCTCATTATACGGAGGTATTTGATAACCCTCTCCTACACTTACTGATCTGGCCTCTTCCCGGGGAGGAGGTCTCCGAGAATTATCCCCTTCACTAGAGGGTCGGTGTCCTTCATTATAAGGAGGCAGACTTCTCATAAACATGTCATCTAATACTTCATCATCTGACTCCCCAATGGGCACCCAATGTTTGCATTTTTCTGTTTTCTTTTCCCCTGCAGGAGGACCACCCATTGGCATCATTGGAAATAATCCTTCTACGATCATATTCTGTCTCCACTGTTTCATTTGTTTATCACGGGTTTCTTGTTTTAGTTTTGGATAACATTTTGTTAACCCTTTATCCATTCGGGGCTTGTCCCTCTCAAAAGCTTCGATTTACCATTCCTCTAGTGCTTCGTACTGCGTTAATCTAGGTCTGGGATGTAAATCATTCATTCGGGTTCTTAAATTAAATAGAATTCTGCCATTAAATGTACCTTCTAACGGAAAAGCCAAAATTCCATCATCCTTGGTGTACTCCGCCCAGTTTTCCAACCATACACACGAGTGATACCCTTTATCAAACATCATGAAAGATGCGGGAGTATTAGGTGGCGGAATAACAACACCTTCTCTGGTTTTAATCGGCTTGTCCTTTTTGAAATAATTCTTTACTTTGTTTATAAGGGATAGTTTTCTCTTATTTCCATACATAATGTCGTATCTATTAGTCTTTCACTTATCTTTTCCAAACCCTGGGTGTCTTGGATCGGGTCTAGTCTCCGGAGTATACGTGTGCCACATACGACTTCTGCGAGCGGGTTTGTTTACAAGTCACTCCCAATCCAAATGCGTCTTTTATTTTCGTGCAACCAATAAAGTGCACGGTTTCAAATATTCTCGACCAATGAGTGCGTGGCCTTTTCGCGAGACAGGTTCTCACGCTTCGGCGCTCACCCCTCCTTTACAATTCCAGCTCCGCTACACACCCGCTGCGTCTACCAATCCCAGCGCGGCACGGAGTGACGTCAGAGCAGCTTTGCGACTGACTCCCTCCCTCACAAGGTAACGGAAACTTAATTTCTCTCTAAAAGTGCAAGTGCTTTGTTATTTTACAACGAATACACATTTGCCACTGTACTCAAGTGTCTAGACAGTAAAGATTTGTTTCACTGCAAGTAAACTACTTCCATTTACTTTTCATACACTACGGATAGATCTCTTCCGCCTACCCTTCACTCAAGCATTAGGGAACCTGCTACTTCTTAGACTTATTCACTTCTTTCCGGGATATATACTAAGTCTAAAGTTTCACCAGTGAACCCCTTCGCTATCACCCAAGCTCCGACGAACCTGCTACTCCTTCCGGTGTGACCCTACATAGGTTATATCACGCTAGAAGTTTTGCCAGCGGACTCGTTGCTATCACTTATTCAAAACATACATTCACAAAAAACCCTAATTAGTGCTTCCAGTTCTGCCTAACCTGCACCAACTTTCCTGGAGTAAGTGACCTCAAAGCAAGTGGATTCTCTTCACCACTCGCTATTCAATTCCCCGGGGATTCCCAACATACATAGAAACACTTTACTAACGAGTGGGTTAATACATATATCAGTACAATAATAAGAAAAACAATTTAAAACATTTCATAATTTTTCAAAGCAAACATTTCACGTGAGTGATCAATTCACACAAACTGTTTCCCTCGTAGTAGCATAAAAATGTGATCATGAAATTTTAGCAGCATCCAACCTACCTAGCTTAACTAGTCCTACCTAACTTTAACTAGTCCCTAACCATACCTCTGCTAACAGAAAATTACTGATAGAGATCGCGGGTCACCCGACCAATAATTTCACCCGACACGTACTAGGCCCATGTATTTTTCTCCAATCAAACCCATATACATTAATCGGGTGACCTTGCACTCTCCGCTACCAGTAACCCTGAGTTCCTTCCTATATAATTCTAGTGTACCCGACTTACCAATCCACCGTTACGGGTACCTATGACCACAATGGACCAGGGAGCTAGCTGTGAAAGAAAGGCAGGCAAAATACAATTCCGACTTTTATTTCTTCTGTATTCATCAAATAACCACAGACTACTGGGAAGTTTTTAAGGATTTTATCTAGATTTCAGATTCGGAGAGCATCAAGTTTACAGTTAAAAGGCAGTCAATAATCAAGATAACAAAAAGAACATAGCCATAGAGGAACAATGTCAGGGCAACCATTTATGAGTTATTAGAGGGTAAGAACATGAAAAATATGCTAAGCACATTTCAAGAATGGGATTCGAGAATGGATAACTATAAGGGCAAATTTTTATGCACGAACTAGGAATTTACTACTGGGAAATACTACAAAGGTTAAATAAGTGTGGAAAAATCCTATGCATCTATAGGTAGGGGAAAAATGGAGCACGCTAAGTTCTAGCAACTTTACTTCAAAAGAGAAAATTATAAACCACATCTATATGTCATGAACAGTATAGAGAGAAGTGCATAAAGGGAGGGTAACATAGGAACATGCTAGAATAATAGTAATAACATGTGAGCCTTCATTCAGTAGCTTTGCGAAATCATGGAAAATTAACATATGCAAAGAAATGTCTTTATTAAAGCAAAGACAGAAAAATAGGAGATGCAGTGAAGAGTTTCGCACTATATTTACCTAGAAAGGTGTGCAGACCAACCCTGGCCACGGATCAGTCAAGGACAGGAAATACCCCAAGGAAGGACAGTCATCAATGGGACAGCAGGTGCAGATTGGACACCCCAGGACAGGACAGGAAAACCAGATTAGGATCAGGACAGGACCACCAAGGCACGACCAGCACCCGCAGTTTGGAAGCAACGCCTGCGCTCCACCCTCCCTGCAGCTATCAGTCAGAACCCCGATTGGGTTAGCGAACTCCCCAGCAAAGTGCTCCGCCAGCACTTAAGGTTTAGTAAAACCTTAGAGTCTATGGTCAAATTCGGACAGAGTGCTCCGCAGCGCTCTGTATTCAGTCACCTATTGAGTGCGTTGGGTCAGTGACAGGTCAGCTATTCAGACAAGTCGGACAATTTCCTCTAGTTGAACCTAGGCTAGATATACTGTTTTCGGGTCAGTGTACCACCCCCCAATGTTGCAAAGTGTCAGAATCCCCAATTTCGATTGGTCCCCACGTAGGATAAGTTAACACACCAATCAGAACAAACTTCTACAAGCTCGTATTTGCATTTTAAGGAACCGCCTAGTGAATTTGGGGTTCCCATGACATATTCTACAGAATACAATAGGAATATATACAAATGTTGCGAATGCAGGACATTTCAGTTTTTCTAGCTGGGTGAAGGTGCATCTTCCCAGGCACGTCTTGGCTGCTACTTCTGGTTGGCAGTCATTCAATGCCACCTTCCACCCTTGGTCATGCGCAGAAATGCACTTCATCATGGACTCCCAAGCATCCCATCAACCCTCCAATCCAGGGTACATGAAAAGTAAGCGAAAACAAATTAAAACATAGAAATAAATGATTTCACTACATATCATGAGTTGCTATTTTATATTTCTTACTATAAAAATATACTAAGCGATTACGAATTAGTGCAACAGACAATAACACGAGAGCATTTGCGCAAGCTTCACCATGTGAGTATTCAGACAGCCATATTAGAGGCAAATACGCATGCGCACAGTTTCCCACCAGAACTACAACTACGTCACGTCACTTGAGTGTGACTAACGCATGCGCAGTAGTAAATTCCCAAGCGACGGCCATTTTAAGGACAAGGGTTATTTGTATTAGTAAAACACATAGGCAAGCGTCACTAATATACATGTACATTCAAAATAAAGGAAATTAGTAAGACATTACAAATTGGATTACAGAGTTATACATAATTCGAGGTTCATGACTCAAGCAAGTCGCGTAATGTGCGAAACTTTGCTCTATCATATATGATGATGAGGCATTATCATATGTCGATGACATCTATCTGACAGATGATGACTTGGATACTCACTTGAAAAGAGTGAACACCATAATACTTGGGTTCGCAGCAGAGGGTTACAAATTCAACTTTAAAAAGTCACGAATTGCCCATCTAACTGTCCTATTTTTAGGTTATGAATTATCAAGTGAAGGCAAAAGCCTAGCGGACAATTTCTTAGAGAAATGCGCAGTACTCCAAGCACCAAAAACGCTGAAGAACTTACAATCAATACTAGGTTTCCTGAATTTCGGAAGAACTTACATTCTAAATTATGCAGAGAGGGTTAAACCTCTCTATGAACTAATAAAACCTGATTTTAAACCAATCAATTGGACTCAAAAACACACAGAAATTTTGAGATCATTGCAAACAGACATGTTAGCTAAAACAAAATTACAAACTCGCGATAACACACGCAACCTTGTAATCCGAGTCATCCCAGGAAGATGCGGATTCACGTACCTGACCTCTAATGAGGGAGAAACGGTACCAATAGCTTACAAATCACATTTGTACACACAAGCTGAAAAATCATTCAGTCTTGCGGAAAACATTGTAAATACGGTTCAAACAGCTATAGCAAAAGAAAGAGCCCAAGCCGAAGGCAAAAGAATAACTGTTTTAACAGCAGAATCAGCCTTTGAGTCATTAACAAGCCCACGCAATTTAACTACCGTGGCATTAGATCCAAAATGGATACAATGGGAAAATTCTCTTGCTACAGAAAGAGTGAAATACTATTTTGATCCGAACATGAAAAAACTGAAAGATCTAACATATGAAAAAGAACATCCTCTGCCAATCGAAATTCTGCCCATACAACTTTACGCCTGTGTAATATACACAGACGGATCTGCTCAACCCTCAGTTTGGGGAAAGCAAGCTTACAATGCTACGTGCGAGGTTGCTAAATGCAGGTGGCACGGAGGTAAATTGAGACCACTGGTAACTATGTCTCAATCTGTAAAAGACAATTCAGGTCAACGAACTGATTTATTAGCTTTAAGAATGGCACTCGATATTGCCGATCGCGAATTCCCGACACTAATAGTGTGCGATTCGCATTACTGCGTCAAATCCTACAATAATGACTTGCAGAACTGGGTTCAAAACGGTTACAAAGATGACACAGGTGCCACAATCAAGCATAAAACGCTTTGGGAACAAATAGTTCTTCTACAGAAAGAACTACAAAAGACTCACGTGATACATACACTGAGTCATCAGCGTGATGGCGTTCACGTTGCAGGGAATTCATTGGCTTATACAGCCACAGCGGAAGCAACTAAACAGGCTTCCGTAGCCACAAAAAAGCGTTCAGAAAAATACATAGACGAGGAAACCATGCTGGCGGTAAAAACGTCTTCAAAAGGCGACTACGCAGCACTACCCGTGCACTATCCACTCAATTATACATACATAATCGATGCAAACTCCGTTCCTTTTGCTCGAATCCCTGGAGTCGGGGATAGGGTAATTCCAAACATGAACAGGAGAATCTTGTTAATAGCAGACGCACACATGGGTGAGGGTCTAAGACACCAGAAGATCAAGGAATCTCTAATTGAATTGCAATCAGAATACTGGTGGCCGGGAATGAGCCTGCAACATCACAAATTTGCAATAAGCTGCCAGACTGCAACAGAGATCGCAGTGGCGAACCGGCCGGAGTATTGCCATGGCTCTTCTAATAGATAATGCAAAAGGCTATCTACACACAAAACCCAGCAGGAAAAATGCGTCACATTAACATTTAAAGACTAAATTCACTTAAAAATGTAGACCCCAGCGCTCGGCTGACGCCAGAACTGTTATAAAAGGTTTGCGAGTCTATATCGGCACATACGCAATTGGCATGCTACATTCAGACCAGGGACCTGCTTTTAGCTCTCGAGCTTATAAGGAGGCCATGACCAGCATGGGCATTGCATTGCGGTACTCTTGTCCCTTCCATCCTGAGGGAAATGGGATTGTGGAAAGATAAAACCGAGACATAAAGCAATCTATAACGGCGAGGGTATTAGGTTCGGGTGATGGGTGGGTCCAACATTTAACAAGTGTCCAACGTAGTCTTAACAATCTGCCAAGAAATTCTCTAAAAGGTTTAAGTCCGTAAAAACTATTGTTCGGGACTAGAATGCATATTCAGGACTTAGATAGTCAGACTTCAGTGGTAGAAGAAAAATGCTTTGATATCAAAGATCGTTTGGCTATTTTACAGGACTTAAATGAAACAAAAAAAGGCCTGAGCAACGTAAAGTTAAAACAGCAGCCAACAGCCACTGAAGATAAACCACCTGTCCCAGCAAGGCCTGTCTGGATTCCAAAAATTGGGGATCTGGTCAGAGAGAAGATTGCAGTGAAGAAAGAATTTGGGCCTCCTTACAGAAAAGCAGTACCTGTCTTAGCTGTCAGCGGAACAAGATCAGTTGTACTACCGCCCCTTTAAAAAAGGAGAACAGAGTTGTATCCATCAACCTGGTAAAACCACAATCATGTGGCCAATAATAAGTAGTAGGCCCAGTGGACTCCCAAGATGTAGCAGAACACCAAAACTCACTACAATACAAGAGGTTCAAACTGAGAGACTAATCACATTTGATAAACCTGCAGTGAATCAAAAAGGACTATGCAACAAAGCCATGGAACTTATGCCTCTTAAAACCCAAATTGCAACAGTTCGTCAAGACACACCTGTCTACAACGATGTAGCCTCAGACTATGCTAATGAAACAAAGAAAATTCCATAAGCAAATATAAATCCGGAAGCGATTCCAACAATTGACAGAACTGCATCAGGCTACTTCCTCAATTTCGATGACTTTTCTGAGGATCCAAGCGAACCTGAAGAAATGCCAACAACAAAAACTTTTAAAGACAAAGTAACTGAACTGTTTCATCAACTCAAAGAAACCTATCTGATTTCTCCATGGATTGAATTTTGGATTGTGTTAGGTGTACTTTTCCTCCTGCTTTGGCTCATCATGGTTCTTTGTTTGGGAAAATTCATTGAGGGAAAATACAGTACAATGGACACAGCAAGTCAGAACATCAACTTGGTCCTAAAACCACACAAGTCATCTCACATCGAGAAAAGAGAACTATCATCAGTGAATGTCACAGCCTATCCAATACCCGGTGGGGTAGCTTGGGACAAAACGGATTACGACATCTATGGCCCGGTCGAGCTCTTGAAATATCTACACCAGTTTAAGGTTTCATTAAGTGACTTTGTAAAACCGAGCACATTCTCGGATGATTGGGACTTTGAAAGTATTAATGATATGATGTCAGATTTAGTTATGTCAGCAAAATTTACAGAACATGATTACTTGCAGGGTTCATCAAACTATGAAGAAATGTACTGCTACAATCACTTTGCACACCATTATTTGCATAAATCTGCTCAACCTAGAAATATTTTTAATTATAATCAATGGGAACATTGTGCAACTCCACCAAAAGGTAGTTCAAAAACTTTTTATGGGAAATTCCCATACTTCTCAGGATTTAACACAAGTGATGCAGAACGTTTTATTTCAAACTGTTAAATAAGACAGGGGTAAAAACAATGCTGATTAATACTAAATTGATCTATTCGGAAACTTTTTATGAAAAAATGATTACATTTGGTTTTGATTTCTGGAAAAACAACATTGAAACAAAAACCATCTGGGGTACCAAAGATTGGCAGCTCCAAGGTTTAGAAGCATTATTTAGAGCCTGCATGATCCCAGAACAAATTATATTCTTGAATGACACAATTCAACAGACAACCTGTCTTGGCCTAGCCAAAATTAAAGACTTAAACAAACCGTCTATTCCAAAGCCAACACCTGACAGTAATAGCACTACAGATGTTGAGATAGACGTATCCCATATTTGTAACCAAAACAGAACACATCCTGATTGGAAAAAATGGTTGATCTGGCCCACAGACACAAATAACTGTCAAAATACAGGGGTTCAAGCCAGACCCTAGATACTCCCAGAGACAACATCCAGGGATAGTTACAACATACAGTGTAGGAAAACTCTGCCTCGAATGGCTACAGAAATCCACGCTATTTTAGAAAACACAGGTCCTAAGGTGAATATTTGCAACATACAATAAAATTATAGGGTGGAATCAGTCCTATATATCATTTTCCAATACCCAGCCGGGTAAGGAAGTTTTATTCAGTATATAAAGCGAAATCCGGATTTCCGCGTCGTCGTATACCGGTACCATTGTGTCCAGCGGCGACCTGCATGTTAGAGCCCCACTGTGGCGCACTACCGACAACTGATCGCAGCAAACCGAGGATTTTTCACTGCCCCACGCTGGCACTTTATATTGTGAATAATCCACCAAAGGAGCACTGAATTTCAAAGCAACTCTTGCCCTCAAGCTACTCGTGTCCCAACACGGACAAACGAGGCACTACTGACGTTGACCAGGGACATTACACGGTCAATAATCCTGCCATTTACGATTCCTTGTTACATCTTGGAAACCGCCAGGAGCGTTGTTACTAAAAAGGCAACTTAACTTTTAAGTCCTGATGATGGTCCCGGTTCATTAGGAGCCAGGGGACCGAAACGTCGACTGTTTAACCAACTCTGTAATATATCTATTGTGACCAATCTTTACAGTTGTTGTGTGTCTGAACTTGCGTTACTATGTATTGACTGTGCAAGAGACAATTGGCTCCCATGTTCTTTTGCCTGTTATTGTTTCTCTTTGTCTGATTTCTATTTTCCCTCTTACTATTTGTTTGCGTTTTCTTGGTTAGGTACAGGCTTGTACCCTATCCATTTTTATACTTGACCCTTGTGGTCACTGAAATCGCTTTAAATACTGAATAAAACTTCCTTACCCGGCTGGGTATTGGAAAATGATATATAGGACTGATTCCAGACTATAATTTTATTGTATGTTGCAAATATTCACCTTAGGACCTGTGTTTTCTAAAATAGATTGTTCGCCCATGGTCCTTTGGTATCCATTGGGTGCCCTTGTTATAACTTAAAGAACAGAAATCCACACTGGCAGAAATTAAGCAACACTTGACTTTACTTAAAGACGGTGCTGACTTGCGTGATTTCATAATGGGGCCACGCAAACAGCGCCAAAAACGTTTCATAGCGGCCGGTATATACGCTGCGTACAACGAAGCTTGGAAAGAAACGCAAATTGAAACAGCAGAAAAAATACGAGAACTTGATCGTATTAATTTGGAAAAATCACTTTCTGTTGTGGACAATGGGTTAATGACTCTGTCCTCCAGAATATATTCACTGGACAGTATTGTATCCTCTGCTATTGATATAATAGACCAGGACTTACTAATGTTACAACACGGTCAGTCCCAATTACGTTCTATTGTACAGCTTGGCTGGACGTTGCAAAATCTGCGTTCAGGCTACGCGCCCTGGCGTTTAATCAACACAACGTCATTATTCTCTATCTTTAACCTTACTGATACATAAATCAGTTTGGCACAAAAAGGAGCAGACTATACGATTCTGAGCATTGAAAAACTTGAGAGATTACCATTGACAATGTCAGAAAGACCTGTCATTGAATGGATAATACATGGAATAATCACAATTCCGATAACAACTTTCCAATTTAAATACTGTCAAGAGTATATACCAGCGGGCCAGTATGAAAGGTTGGGTAAAGGGTACATTAAGTCATCATGGACATTACCTTATACACACACATAATACAGTGAAAAGAAACAGAATGTATTTCTTAGTGGAAAACATTGTAAACAATCACTAAGCGGTATACTTTTGTGTCAAGGTATTAACTTGCATGGGGCCTGTGAGGGGACTTCAAATAACCTTTCATGTCACCAGCATGGCACACTTGCAACACGAATAGAGCCATTCTTTAGACGGCTTTCTAATGGGAGTTATATTCTAATAGTGGACTACAGCTGTTGTGGCTGGTGCCAGGGAAAGCTTATCTTGTAAGCGTGAGCTCCATGGTCACTTGCGGTATGCAAACAGCACTCCAGACATGGAGGCAAAAATGTGGCCTTCTTTGAATATCTCTTCTATTCGAATTGATACTTTAAGCAGAATAAAGTCTGTCCTTTTACAGACAACGGTGCCCTTGACGTCATCAAAAGAAACGTATGATCTGCAAGTTGCAAGGACAACGGCAGAGATACATAGCCTTTTATCAACAAATTGCCCCGTGCATTTCGTAGAAATGCTAAGCCAAATTCTAAATATGTCAGGTACCAGTGGTATCCCACATATATTTAAGACAATTGTTTCGGGACTGTTAACACCCTTCGAAACAGTTCTGGGCATTTTTCCTAATTTTGTCCATTCTGTCTTTGGCGGCCTACCACTTCTGTTGGGACTCGTAGCAGGCATTTTATTTTTGTTCCTTCTGCTTCGATATGGCAAGCCAAATCGCAGACAAGACTCCAGCAACAATGGAAGAAACGATCCTAGCTATACGCTATCAGGACCGCATAACTTTAAGTCCTTGGATTAGCCCGGCTAAGAGATCTGAATATGACCTGGTTTCTTTCATTCAGACCCATCTGGCAGAATTGCATCTTACCTGTGCTTCGATGTATGCTATGCGGAGAAGAATGCGTGTTGGACGTCTGTCTTACACTACCATCAGCAGTACCATTGGATACAGATACTTTGCTAAGTCCTGTAACGGCTCATGCATCGTGTTGTCCCCAGCGGTTACTCATCCTGATGACGGCATTCGTTGAGACTTCGCCACTACGATTAGGTGGTAGTGAAGTACGAGAGGAGAGCAACATCACCCAGGTACGACCTTCTGTGAGCATTGCTGATCCTGACATCGGCGATAGCAATCATGCTCGAGACTGCTCAGTTGCGGCATTTTCGAACCTCATCGAACTTTCACCTGAAGCCGTAGACAACTTTTTTGCGAGTCTGTCTGAAATGATGTTCTCCCCTGAAAAAAAGAATAACTTTTAAGCAAACAAGCACACAGCGTTCCCTGAACTCTGAATTCGGCCTTTAGCTTTGATAAACAAAAGCTACTGAAAATATTTGGAACTATTTTCTCCCACTGAAAGCAAAATTATTTTTTTCTTTGATTCCAAAATATTTAACTTTTTTTTCCTGGCACTAGTACTCTGCTTAAAGTAGAACTATTCTTAGAGAACAGAGCTTCTATTTTTAGGAACTCTAGAGACAATATATTACCTCAGCATCTAGCACATTTACAGCGACTGTATTTATATGTGATGGAATGGTCTCGACCTTCTTTTCTGTATTAAGAGCCATTTCATGAGTAAATTTCGCAAATCGTTCAGCTAATCATATATATGCATCGTTTTAACTGAATGATTACACTGCTTGAAAAGCGTACAGTACCAATATCATTTTCATGTATTTCGCATACACCATTTCAAATGCAAAAAATGTATTTTGGTGTGGGTTGGAATACACATGCACCTTTAAATGTTTACTATTGCTTAGTTTTAGTAATGATGGACATTAGATCGTGGAGTGGGTATTGTGTTTTTATCCAGGAGCCTAAACCGATATTTCTATTTTATGCCCTTGTTCGGTTATAATCAATAATATCCCTATAACGGCATAGTAATCATATCCATATTCAGTCGTAGCACATGCTGTCACATTAAGCAAGGCTACTTCCCCAGACTCCTAGAAAGCACAACGAGTTCTCTAAACAAACCAAATCTCCAGCAACCTGGGAAATCCCCCTGCTTTTGTTTTGATTTCATCCTAGAACTCCTGTAAAGCACTGTAAGAACGGCTAGTTCTTAGTGACATCTTTATTGACGTCTTATGTCCAACCTTACGTCAAACCCGGCACCTTTCAGGTATAAATATACCAACGTTGCCTTAAGCAAACACACGGTGGTGGTTTTGGAGCAGAGTAGCTATCTACTTGCCCGAGAGCCCAGCTGATGCGAGAGCCCACGGACGCTGCCCCTCCCTTTTGACGCACTGAGAGAGACGCTGTCTTTTCTCCTGCCGAGAAATCCAGCTCTGGTGTTTCCAGATACCTTCGCGGGTTACTGGGATATCGAGTCCTGAGAGAGAGATACAAGACCTCCTGCTTTCTAATACCCAGGTACGGAGCTGACTAAACCCTTAAAGAGAATTCTTGAGTCAGATTCTTGGCAAAACAAACTTAACTTAAACTGTTACTTACTTACTCCTTCCCACGTATTAGGCTTAGGTCAGGTACACCGGGGTAGGCGTATTTAGAAGCACCAGTTGAGTACGTTAGTCAATGTATATAAGTATGTATATATTTTATCTATTTTAAAGTATCATATGGCTAAGAAACCATATCAATGCTTTTACAGTATTATTTTATAATCCTCGTTTTACTGTACACACTTTACTTTACTATGAGCATTGCAATTGTGGCAATTCATTTCTCTTGTATGAGGAAGAAGACTGCTCAATAAACTATACCTTTTTATTGAAAACGCCCGTCTTTCTTTTATCTGCATTCTGGTGAAACTAAGTATGCACATTTGACTGAGTGAAATAGCTGTCTATTGTTTTCACACGACTCTAGAGATACACTCTTATTCTGAGGGAGCAAAGTTGTCATGTTATATGGTTGTCGGAAGCTAATTCCTTCTTGTCTATCCCGGGAGGTTAAAACTCCTCCTCGTTTTTTCGAGAAAGTTTCTAGTGACCTCTGAGCTAGCTGGCAAACCTTAAGTCTAATATAGTCAGTAGAGACCTAGTCGACCTCAGTCCTACGTCTACACTGCTGAAGATATTATTCCAATGCGCAGAGCCTATTGGGAATATAGGAACTACACTACACCCAGTTGGTAGCTCTCAATGCTGCTCTATATTCTATGCAGTACATTATGTGACCAAAAGAAGTCCCAAGGGACACCTAGTGAAAGCCTGTGGTACTGCACCCTTTCACTGTTTCTTGCACAGTAGAACAGCAAATGTTGCTGTACCCACAATAATGTGCTGCATAGCTAAATACTTAAAAGGTCCCAAAGGCAAGACCGATATCATTGAAAATGCTAGTTTTATTTTGGTTGAAAAACAAATCTAAATACCAGCACAGGCCTCTATCTACGTTTCAAATGGAAATGTTTCGTATGAAAGCCTTCTCCCTCTTTAGGAAGAACAATTAGAGAAGGTAAACAATTTAAAGGGTGAGGGTTGAAGTGAGGCTATAATATCAATCACATTGCTTCATAATTCAACGAATACGATGCATAAGGTTTCATACATGGGTGCTTCCATGTGAGGCTAGATGGCAGGGGTGGCTCCTCCATGTGGGCAGAGGAGCGTTGCCCCACAGCTTTCTCGCAATGGTATTATGAATGTTTCTGCTTCTCGCACTGCGAGAAAGCAGTAAGAAGGGTTTGGTTGGTTTGGTCCTGCTGCAGGGAAGGTTAGGAGTGGCTTGCCCACTGTTGCGGGCGCTGAATGTTTGGTTGGCCCCAAAGCCGACCAAACCAGTGATACACACTCTCTCGTTTTCTTCATGAAGGCTGCATGCTGCCTGTGTGGAGAAAACGGCCTCCTAGACGCCTGTGCGGTCGGCGTCCCAGCCAATCACAGCGCTGTCATTGCAGCATTGTGATTGGCTTAGAGGAGGAGAGGGAGGCTGACTGCTTCCTGGGACTCGGAGCAAAGAGTGAAGGCCCAACGCGGGACCAAAGGCGAAAGTAAGTTTTCTTTTGTTTTTTTAAAATTACCCCCAACGCATATACCCACAAATCATGCCTGCCGCAACTACTAGATGGGGTTTAGCATGGCTTTAACAGGGGCCTTCACAGATGTTTCCCAGAGCAACAGGTGGATTGAATTGCCTGTACAACAGTTGAGTGGAAAGATTTCACTTTGTTTGCAAACATTCTTGCATCAGCACTACTACCATAAATGTGGAAAACCTCCTGGACAAGCTTATGGTGCTATCAGTCAATACCTATCTGCCTACAATGAAAACAAAAGGCCAGATGAATATTTTTATATACTGACGGGAAGAGTGTTAGAATGACAGAGAGGGGATGGGAGAGTTGGTGTGGTCAGATGACTTAGGAATAAGAACTCCAGCTATGATCTTGGAAATGGGTGATTATCCTGTGCTGAGGTGTTACTTGAAGAACAGAGCTTTTAGCTTTTAGCTTCTTGAAATTGAAGGCTAGGGTTCTGATGGATCTGGACTGAGATGGCTTTCTAGATCACAGGCTCATAACAAAAGAATGCTTGGTATGTAGTATTTTCCTGTACTTCCTCATTTGCAGCGTGGTGATGCTGATGCATGTCATGCATGTTCCACTAGAGATTTTAATCTCGCTGTGTGGAACAGTGGGTGCCAGAGTTGACTATCTTGTAGATAGTGCAGAAGAATCTTGAATGTGATGTGGATGTACAGTAGAACAGTTCAGATATCTGATGGTCAGTGTAATCCTGTACCACTTGCAAGAATCTATGATGAGCTGTGCTACTACATGGAGAATGCACTTCAGTGGAGTCAGGACTAACGGACCAAAGCCCACCAACAGAAACTTCATCAACATGGCAAAGGACTAGAATCTCTACAGTGATTCTGAAGTCTACTTCCAGTAGGAAGTGATTTACTCTAAAAAGCAAGACCAGCAAATGCCAGCTTTCTTAATCTTATAGGCAATATAAGACCTGAAGATGGGATTAGTGTAATCGTACATGCCCAAAATCTTGCTGCTGTTGAAAAGTCAAGGAATAAAGTCATTTAATAAATTCAGGTGGAGAAGTGTGGCTCACTGGTTAGAGCGGCAGACTCTGAAGCAGAGATCAGGCCCGGGACCAAGGTTCAAGACCCGACGCGGCAGGGTCTTGAGCTGAAAGTCCGCTGACTCGATAATTCTCGCCTCGGCGCCTACTCTAATCATGGGTCCCACGCTGCAACTCTGGGCAATAGCTTGCTTAATCTCCACAACGGCCCCTACAACACTGGGATGCCTGGCTTCACCTTGGGGGTGCCCAGGAGGGGCTTCTCACAGGGAGAGCCAGGAAGGGTTCCACAGCGTTATACAGCGCCGGGACGCCCCGTTGGGTCAGCTGTGCGCTTTACAAAATACACTACATTTCGGAGCCTGATTTATATCTGCAGATTCTTCCTTGCTGTGGTTAAGTCCGAGATAGATCTTTAACATCCAGGCATAGATCATAACTAGAGAGACCTTCAGATGATTAACGTTGTAGCCAGAAGAAACATTTTGTTAACATTGAATCTTATCTGTGTACTCATTGATTCCTGTTCTGGATATCATTTTTCAGCTAGTTTCCTTGAGATTATATATACAGGCGGCTGAAGAACAGTGGAGTGAGGATGGAGCATTGCGGGATGCTGCAGGAAACAGTTGGATTGAGATCAGGGGAAACTCGTCTGATTCAGCTTGGATCTCTTCTCAAAGCATAACTTGGCCCTCTGTACAAAGCGGTTGAAGTCCAATGGGCAGCAAACGGTGTCAGGTAGAGCTCGGTGATCCGAAATTGCTGACATCTTCAGAAAGGTTGAGCAGGATGATAAAGCAATTGTCTTAGGTCTGTAGGTCATGATCAACCACTTGGAGGACTGTTGTTTCCGTACTGCACTGTGGTTGAAATTCAGGCTGGTAGTCTTGACAGTGTTACGTTTGACCTTAGCATTGATCGTCCCCAGAAATGGCAGACTGACAATTGGATGAAAATTTGCAAAGTAATCAGAGTTCATCTTAGATTTCCTCAGAAAGGAGTAGCTAAATTATCTTAGGATAGAACCTTGGCCAAAAGACACATTGACGAGGTGTTAGTAGCGAAGTCAGAGTTTCACCATCGTTTTCATGCAAAACAAAGATAACGTGATGGCATGGTCTGTGTACAATTTGGCCTTTAGAGCTTGAAGGAATCTGGCTGTAAGTCAGCAGAGGTAGGGTTGAAGGTAATCCACTTGGATATGATGGTGATTTGATTTCCATGGTGGTGTATGGTGAAAGTGTATTGTCAAATTACTGTAGGATTTGATCACTCCTTTCATTCAAAAAGTTGATTGCTGTGTGCCCTATATTTTTGGGTCAATATTTGTGTATGTCTATATTTATTACATCGATATTTCATCAGGGAACCCCTAAATCAGTACTCTTTTCTTTGCAATGCGCATATGTTAAATTTTTACTGAAACCCGATTTCTACACGTTACTGTTTTTGTGCTATATAGTTTTCCAGTAAATCTGCATGTCTATGGAAGTTTTATTGGCGATGTCAACAGAAAATGTGCTGTAAATGACAGTATGCTGACACACCTGTGCTTCAACATTCCCCTCCAGCTACATACCACACCCATACCACTCTCCTGCTGAATAGGTGTGTCACATTTGCTACACCTGTTTTTTTGACTGATGCTTGGATTTTTCACATTCACTATGACTTCAGGATATAACATTTATTGCAGCACCACTGCCTTCTCTGTAATATATTTTCTAAATGTATGTGTTGTAATTTACTTATGCTTGTTGTAGAATACTGCTGTAGTGTTATGACATCATGGAATGTTATTCTGTGAAGGACTAGATTCAGTAGGAGTTAGCTGACCAGTGGGAGGAGGTGAAACTGTTGGTGCTGTATTACAGATCTACAATAAATCTTCAATACCTCTCATTTACTATGGAGTATTCATCTTTTAACATTGGCGACGAGGGTCAGAGCTGTGCACCAATTCCCCTGGAAAAAACCTTCTTGGATTACTTTGGATTTTTTTTTCTTGTTTTTTTGGACTACCTTGGTCTACTAACCTTTGAAGATATTACCTTACACGTGGTTTATCAATTTGGTCTACTTACGTTTGAATGGATTACCTTGGATTAGCTTATTTACCGTGAGTACTTGGTGCCATTGCACAAGCCTTTTTATAAAACTAATGTAGTGGCTAATGTGTTATTGACAATTTCTGCACCTCGCGTCAAATGGGTTTCTAGCATGGATGAGATTCCAGTGGGTAATGGTGATGATGCACCCAACGATGTGTATGAGATGTCAATGTTGATGTTGGAAAAGTACTTCGGTGCCCGGATCAATGTAGTTTTGGAGAGGCACACATTTTTTACTAGGGTACAAAGTGTGAATGAACCTGTGAAAAGTTATGTTGGTTCTCTCAAAACTTTAGCGAGAACGTGTGAGTTTGGAGATTTGTCGGATTCATTGGTGAGGGACCAGTTAGTGCGATGCACTAATAGCACTCGCGTGCAAGAAAAATTGTTATCAAAGAATCCAGTGTTGGGTGAAGCTGTTGCGATTGTTGAAGATATGGAGAACACTTCATCATGGGTTTAAGAAATGAAGTGAAATCATGATGATAAGAAGGAAGCCTCTAGTAGCATACATGCTCTCACTGAAAAGGAGAATTTTGTAGAAATTGTGTCAAAGGTTTGTCCTGTGGATAGACAAAAGAGAGTAGATAGAGAGTCAAGTATGCATAACTCCAAATTTCCATTGACAAAGCCTGATCGTGATAACCGTGATGGTTCGACTCCTGGTGAGAGCGGTAAGAATGAGAAAAATGTCAAGGATTTTTCTAAACCTAAATGCTTTAGGTGTGGGAGTTTTTCTCACTTGTCTAACTATCCCCAATGTTATGCCAAGGATGCAGTTTGCATGAAGTGTGGGCTCAAGGGACATTATGCTTGTGTGTGCAAGTCTGTGCAGAGTTCTGGTAAGGGCACTGAAGTGGTGCGTACAGTGCTAAACAATATTTGGGAAGAGGATGATCAGGTTGATGCTGATAAGATATACATGCCTGAGTGTAATATTTCTGTCAATAATTTCAAATTTGTTGTTTTAGCGGATTCTGGATCCTCTTTTACCATGATAGAAAACAAACAATGGGACGAAGTAGTGGGTTTAAGTAGTATGGTTTTGTCTTCACCAGACATTAATCCTGTTAGCTATGGTGGAGCTAAGATTAATGTGTTTGGGTATATTGAAGGGTGTATAAGATTCAAAGACAGAGAAACAGTAGGTAAGATATACGTGGCTGAAAGGGGAGATAATTTTCTGGGGTGGAGACACCAAAGGGATTTAGGTATTATGTTGAATCCCATGGCCAAAGATTCAAAGGATCAAGTAATGTTGATGAACCGCGAGAAGGTTGAAAGTGTGGTGGAGAACCAGCATAGTGAATTTTTCAATAAGTTTCCAGAAGTTTTTACTGAGGAGTTAGGCTGTCTCAGAGGGTTTGAACACCGTATTATTTTGAAGAATAATGCGGTGCCCTCTGTGCACAAAGTGAGGAAGGTACCGAATATGATGATGGGCCCATTCAAGGTTGAGCTAGATAGATTATTAAAGGCGGGAATTATCAAAGAGATAGAGGCATCTGAATGGTTGGCCCCGATTGTTTTGGCCCCGAAGAATGGGGGGACCAACATTAGGATGTGTGTGGATTTGAGGGGTTTGAATGAGTGGATATGGGTGGATCGCCACCCTTTGCCTAACATTTCAGAGTCATTAAGTACTCTCAAGGGTGCCTGAGTATTTAGTGTTCTGGACTTATCGTCCGCGTATCATCAAGTCCCTCTACATAAGGAATCAACACATCTCCCTTCATTTGTGACGCCGCAGGGAGCTTACTGTTTTTTCAGAATGCCGTTCGGATTGGCGTCGGCTGCAGCTTGTTTTCAAAGGGTCATGAAGAAGGTTTTAGAAGGGGTGTGCAACAAAATGTTCTTTCAAGATGACATTTTGATTTATGGGGAGGATGACAAGAAGCACAGAGAGACTTTGATGGAGGTCCTTGGCAGGTTGAAAGGCAGTGGGTTGACTGTGAAGAGAGAGAAATGCCGTATTGGGGTTGAGAGTGTGTCATATCTGGGGCATATTATTTCCGGGAAAGGAATACAACTGAAGTTAGAACTTGCCCAGAGTGTGTTAGAGGCGCCTGTACCAAATGATAGAGATCAAGTGAGATAATTTCTTGGTCTTGCTGAGTTTTACTCAAAGTTTGTGCGTGGTTTTGCAAGTGTAACAGAACCTATTAAAGTTTTGTTAAAAAAGGGTTCACAATTTTTGTGGTCAAAAGATTGTCAGGATGTTTTTGATGTGATCAAGAATGAAATTGGTAATATGCCTACTTTAGGACATTTTGATGTGAAACTTAAGACTGTGTTGACGACTGATGACAGTCTTAAGGGGTTGGGGGCAGTCTTATCCCAGTTTGTAGATGGAGAGGAGAGAACAGTTGAGTTTGCTTCGCGTGCGCTAAGAGAAGCAGAGAAGAATTATTCTTGTCTGGAAAGGGAGGCCTTAGCTGTATTTTGGGGAGTTCAGCACTTCAAATTTTATTAGTGGGGAATTCCTTTCTTAGTGAGATCTGACCATCGTCCTTTGGTACAAATATTTTCGTGTAGGCACAGTGATCATATTACTCCCAGAATTAAACGGTGGGGTGAAGGACTATAAGAGTATAATTTCAAAGTCCAATACTTGTCTGGGTCCAATAATAAATCTGCAGATTGTCTTTCTCGCCTTCCGGCTGGTGAAGAAGTGATTACGGAAGGTCAGGGTGTGTGTTGTGTAGGGGAGTCTTACGCTTTTTGGGTGTCAGAGCCATCCTTGTCGAGAGAGGAATGGGATAAAGGAGTGGGGGAAGACGAGATTTTGAGGTTAATAAAATCATGGATTAGCCAAGGTTGGCCTGAGTACAAAACTCTAGATCAGAATTTGAAAACATATTGGACTGTGAGAGAAGAGTTGTCTTTTACTTGCGGGAATTTAATGAGAGGCGATAGAGTAATCCCTCCTGTTAAATTCAGGAATAGAATTGCAAATACTGCACATGAGGGTCATCTTGGGAGGAGTCTCACCAAAGGTAGGGTGAGGGAAAGGTATTGGTGGCCTGGGATGAACCACATGTTTGAGGAAGTGGTGAAAGATTGCTTCATTTGTGCAGAGAGTGACAAGTCTCATGTTCTTAACCGCGCGCCCTTATCTCCAGCGGATGTACCAGATCAGGTGTGGTCCAAACTGGGCCTGGACATTATGGGACCCTTTGAGCTGATGCCTTCTTGGGAGCGGTATGTTCTCCTTCTGGTAGATTATACCTCGAAATGGGTTGTTACCAAGTGTGTTTCTTCAGTTAATACAAGAATCGTTGTAGAATTTCTCAAAGATGTGTTTGTTTCGGAGGGAGTTCCCAAATGTTTGGTGACTGACAATGGGCTGCAATTTGCTTCTCAAGAAATGGGTGATTTTCTCAAGGACAACAATATTGTTCATTTGAAAACAGCTTTGTACTCACCGCAAGCTAATGGTCTAACTAAGAGAATGAATAGGCTTGTCAAAGACTGTGCACAACGTGCTCTTAGCATGAGGTCTTCCTTCTCTGTTGTTTTGAGAGACATGTGGTGGGCTCACCGTACCACTCCTAATGCCATTACATGTAGGTCTCCTTTTGAGGCTTTGAGAGGAAGAATAGCAGTTTCAAAACTTAACCCTAGTTGGTTACCTGAGTGTTCTAATCGGGAATTTAGTGTTGAGGAGCGACGTTCCCGAATAGAAGATTATCAACATAAGTACAAGGCTAGGTATGATTCTAAGACGAATGTGAAAAACAAGAAATGGAATTTGGGGGACAGGGTTTTTGTGAAAAATCCGAGGCACACATTGAAAGGAATGAGTACCTTTATTGGTCCTTTTACGATTGTGTCTATTAAGAAAAATGTGGTGAAATTCAATACAGGATGTATGTGGAGTATGTCAAGATTGGTAAAATGTATGAAAGAACATAAAAATGACAACGTGATTCTGCATCTGTGGAAACATGTCCAGCTGAGGATTTATTGAGGTTCTCTCCGAGAGTTCCCCTTAGATCCAAGAAAATGCCTTTAAAATTTAGAGATTATGAATTTAGTTAGTTTTGTTTTGTTTTTCCTAGTATCTCTCTTTAGGTTAAGTTATTTTCTTTTTATCAGTAGAAAGGGAGATGTGTTGTAATTTACTTATGCTTGTTGTAGAATACTACTGTAGTGTTATGACATCATGGAATGTTAGTCTGTGAAAGACTAGATTCAGTAGGAGTTAGCTGACCAGTGGAAGGAGTTGAAACTGTTGGTGCTGTACTACAGATCTACAATAAATCTTCAATACCTCTCATTTACTATGGAGTATTCATCTTTTAACAGTAAGCAACACTGATATGTATAGTGTTGAAAAAGTACTTTCTTTTCCTATGAACTAATGGTCCAAACCATAAATATTTTGTTAATTTTCTTGCTTAAATATATACCTTTATAAAAGGGACAAAGAAAAACAGAGCAGCTACAACTTTTGCACCCTGCTGTGTGAGTGTCAAAGAGATCAGTCCTTGCATGAAAATGCATTAATTGAACCAAGCAACCATTTCACTTTACAAAGCAGAGATCTACAGATTTCTAAACAAGGCAGAGGAAATGTCCTTTAAGGTCAGAAATGGAGGACTTCACCTTCATGCGGACCCAATTAGACCCGTTGGCACATCATTTCAGTCCCAGGTGATTATTCACGAGCATTAAGATTACATTTCCTGCCACTGTGAGCCTGAACCAAGTAATGTGTGTCTGGGCTTCTCCAGTGTTAGCAGTTAAGCAGTATCAATTATTCATACATATATCTATTAATTGTCACTCTGTAAGTAATTACCTAGAAATCCAATGGTTCTTGAAAGAATAAAGCGATCCTAGACTGCATCTGGATTTAAAGTACCTTCTCAGGGTCACTAGTTATCTTCTATAAAAGTACACTTTGAATGATGGTAAAAATCAATATTTATTTACAACGGAAAGCACTAAGGAACAAATTTTAGAGAAGCGGTAAGTATTGTTGTCTCGCAGACAAATCAATGTAGTCATGAACATCGATCAAGGAAGTTAAACAGAAACCTGAAGGACATGTGTGTTTATGGACTACTTGATAAAAGTGTATTCTGACTGGAATCCATGTATGTTTCATTTATTGAATTGAATTGAAAACAACTGTTGGAGCATGGCCAATTTAAATTTATTTCTGCCTTCCACTGGTATGGCACTCACACAAATACAATACAAACAGGAACCTTGTAAGAAGCTTTTCTTGTCCCCTAATGAAATGAGACTTGGGAAGGATTTGAAGAATAATTACGTCCCATGGCAGTCAAGGGTTACTGCTGGGCCACAATTGTAACAATTTCAGGTTGTTCCTCACTGGTATTCTGAGGTTACAATACAGGTTCACTCCAGCTCGGTGACCAAGTACTCCCCTCTAACACTTGACTCTCACATGGTAGCGAGGTCGAGCAGCCAAGGTTCCCTCAAGGAAGTGATGTAGGGTTAGACATGCAATAACAGTATAACATATAGCAGCAACTGACAAGGTCTATGCCCACTCAATTACTTACGTTAGAAAGAAAAAAGATATTTAACAACACATAAGAATTTGATATACAAAAAGAATCAGAAGTGGTAAGCACCTTCTTGGCCTGAAATTGAACCCAAGATGTATAGGGCCTAATTTATGAGGCCTTGCGACAGTTTTGCGTTTCCGTTGCGTTACTTTTTGTGACGCATCGGCGGCGTAAAACATGGCCCCTGTTGCGCCCTATTTACAAAGTGATGCATCTAAGCAGATGCGTCACTTTGAAAACCTCTGGGCTAAATTATACCTGCGTCAGGTATAATGTATGCAGGGTGGGCGTTCCCACGTAAGTATGCCTTGTAGAAGTGACGCAGTGAAATCTACGAGATTTCACTGCGTCACTTCTAGAGTGAAAATGCGTCAATATCTTACGCCTGCCTCACAGCAGGCGTAAGACTGACGCAGTCCCTCATGTGAAAGGACACATTGCTAGAGTTGCGTCATTTTTGTGACACACTCCAGCAATGCGTCACCTTTGCGCCTACAGATACGTCAGAAATACTGACGTATCTGTAACTCCTTGCGACATTTCACGCAGTGATGCGTCACTTCTCATAAATGAGGCCTATCGTTTCTGAGCGCAAAGCACTAGAATAAGTTAACAGTGAATACTATGGCCCATTTTCATCAAAGTTGGGGAAGGGGGAGGCGGACTCAGAAATCTTCAGATCTGCTTGGGTCTAAACAAACGTAGCAGTTGGTGGGAGTTTCTGCATCTGTGATTTAATTTCAATGAGAGGTTTAATATGTGTTCTCGTATATGGCTAGAGCACCTGTGACAAAGTCCAAAACACATTTTATGAAGTCCAAAAATGCCCAAAGGATTCCACTACTTATATTACAAAGTGCACACTCTTTCATTTGCAGAAAGAAAATGTTGATAAATCGTCCTGTTGATGTCAGATGGCAGTGACTTGAAGTCCGGTCACTGTTGATCTGTGTTGGACCACAATCATCTGGAGTTCCAAAGTCAGAGTAGCCACTGGACTACTTTGTGAATTGTGGCTATCAAAGTACTAGTTCAACTGTGATACCCATTGCGCTAGTTATCAAGGTGAGGGCATGCATGTCATGATCCACTGGTAGCTGTCAAACATTTCTGGTGGTGTGGCAGTTACAGATGATGGGGTTCCACAATGAAAAAAGCCAGTACACCCTTGGCAACTTGACAATGAACAGTGAAAGAAGCCATTGAACCCCATGACGAATTGACTGAAATCAGCATCCTAATCAGGGGTTCAATTCACATTTTCTCAGGAACTCCTTGGGCTAGAAAGATAAGTGGTCCATATTCAAGGAGAAATCTTCCTTAGTTATCCAGATGGGTTCCCAAACCATGGGATGATGGTGAATTTTTGTTAGGACCTTACTATAATGTGCAGCACATGCACCGCATGGCACATAATGGGTCAGGGAAGCAGGTTAACCATTTTCACAGTCTGCAGGTGACAAGGCCACTGTGCTGTAGGTCTTGCTTTATTGGAAGTGTGCTGGGGCAACCTCATAGCTCTGGGTCAGTTGTTATCTGACATATTGTTCTATACAGGATCTTCCAGTTTACTTTGCTTTCTTCATTCGGGTAGCCATGCGCTTTATAAGTGCCTTTTATATTTCATTTCATTTCACTCCTCCTGGTAGATGCAGCTGAACTTCTCACATAAGCAGGCACTCCTTGCTCTCAACTGAGGTCAGCAGCAGCTGCTTGTTGTCCTACCTGCCTACAAAGGTTTTACTCCTGGATCCTCTGTTGTCATCCCTTCTACAGTGGTATGCTTGTCCTCCTTGCATGTTGAGAGGGAATACTGAATGCTATAATGCTACCTGGGAATAGTATGATTCCTTGCCTAACAGCAATTTCTGACCTGTCAGATAATCTGCATTTATGTGAGGGTGTCTTCCAAACCTGGGGGCAGGCAATACTTTTTGAATAAAAAAGAATAAGTGCTAAGAAACAATTTCTTTCTAAGGACAGCACTGCCAAAGACTACCACAGAGGCCACCCACTTCCACCATGGGCGGTGCCTGCTGGCAGTGTGGGTGGTGCTGCTGGCTGCTGATGGGAACAGTAGTGGTAGCTGGCATGTCTGTTGTGGAATCTGGAACCCTGACGAAAGGCCTGTAAGGCTGGAGATGTGTAAATCAAAGGCACTCATCAGACATGTTACCGATGTTTGCATCTTTTTAAGTCAGTTCAGAACAATAGATATCATGTTGTGCTTTATAAACCCCCAACCAATCTACAGACCTCACCTTGACAGTGGGTTGTCTGACCTCTTTATCCAGACTCGAACTGAGCACGAGTTCCAAGGAGGCAGTTGGTGGCAAGCGGCACCATATTCTCGGAATGCAACACGTTCCTCCATTAGCTCTTGGACAAAATTAACTTCGTACAAGACAGCTTAGTACCAAGGCCAATTCAGAACTCACTTCTTCCCCAAACTAAACAAGCATTGGCATAGCCAATAGATCTCGCCTTTGATACCTTATTTAGTTATGCAGCACAATATCCTTACTGCAAGAACATTAACTGTTGCATGGCTAAAGACTTATAAGGTCCCAAAGGCGAGACCTGTTGGCTATGCCAATGCTTGTTTGTTAGTATGAATGGGACCTGTGGAAGATGCATGTTCAAAAAGATTGGATGTCAGGTAAATTAAATGGAAAGTTGTCACTTGAACCTAAGAGTAGCAAAGGTCATCTGCAGAAATATCATTTGGTTGGGAGGTAGATCTGCTCTAAGACCTCATTCGATTTATGCTGAGCCAGAGGTCACCTCAATGTAAACTTCAGGTTGACTCACAAGAGGTTATCACAGTATGGCCATTGGCGAGCTTATTGCATGTTGAATCCTCCCTAGTAATGTATTGTGTCCATGAAGTGGCCCCCGTGGGTTTTACAAGTGTGCACCACTGCACCAATGGAAGAACAGTGCTGTAAGCAAAATACCTCTTTCTTGGGTTCCCTGTCAGTCAGGTTGGATAGCATCATAGCACTGGGGTGTTGGTACCAGTTGAATGTCATCAGCTAGTAGTCCAACTTGTTTCCCCACGGCTCAGAAAGGATTACTCGTTCTAAAACAGTGCAATGCCCAGTTTACTGGTTTGAAGTGGTAAGGTCACCCAGAGAGGAGCGAGGCTCAGACTTCTGCAATGCTTACAGTTAATGCAGCTAGAGAGGCTTTTTTTCCTCTGCCATATGAAAAGGGTCTATAAATAGGCCATTGAAAGGAGTACAGTAGGAAATCCTCTGAATGTGTGTCAGGCCTTGAATAATGCCGAGGGGGACGGCAACGGCAGGCCACGCGCAGAGATAACATTTCTAAAGGAGTTTGCACATGCACGTTGGGAACACATCCGAGAGCCGCGAGCCCGGACCCGGCCCTGGGATTAAGCATTGGGCATTAATGGCACTGAAAGCTGGGTTATCAAAGTACCAGAGGATTGGGAGCGCCTAGGGGGAGGTGGAAATGGCGAGGGAGGGAGAGTGAGAAAGAAAAACAGGGATGAAGGGCGAGTAGAAGAGGAGAAGGGAGTTTGTAAGTGCTAACAACTATTGGAGAGGGAGTAAAGATTGGTGTGAGAGTCTGTCTGGGTTTTTTGAGGATAAGATCGCGGCTATTCAGTCCAACTTTGCTGCTATTATTCCCTCAAATGCCTTAACACACCTTATCCCTCTGAGGGCTCCAGCAGCCAGGTTGACGGAGTTTGCCCCTCCTTCAACTACTGACACTCTTGCTGTGATCAAATCTCTGAAATCTGGGTCACCATCGGACCCTTGCCCTGCAAGAGTGCTAGCGGCTGTTGCCGACGTAGTTGCTCAGGAGGTATCACACTTAGTCGGCCTTTCATTTAAATCAGCCAGCCTGCCTTCTGAGTGGAAACAAGCCAAACTTCTGCCCCTCCTTAAAAAGGCCGGTGCTGATCCGGCGGTTCTGACTAACTACCGTCCGATATCGCTGCTTCCTGCTCTGGCAAAAATTGGAGAGAAACTGGCCTTTCAGCAGCTTAATATGTTTGTGGAAAGCTCCGGAGCTCTTCATGAGGCACAGTCTGGGTTCCGTGCTGCCTACAGCACAGAATCGGCTCTTGTGGAAATCTCGGAGGCGGTCAGGGAGTGTTTGGATGGTGGCGGCAGAGCGGCTCTAATTTTATTGGACCTCTCTGCCGCGTTCGATACGGTTCCCCACCAACGCCTCCTGACCAGGCTAGCCGACATTGGCATCGGAGATCTTGCATTAGATTGGCTGTGCTCATTTCTGTCGGCTAGATCCCAACAGGTTTGGCTCCCCCCTTACTCTTCATCGGCTAGACCACTCCTGACAGGAGTCCCCCAGGGCTCGACTTTGAGCCCTTTGCTCTTTAATATATATTTGACCCCTTTGATTGAACTAGCAGAACATCTGGGAGCCAAAGTTATAGCCTACGCGGACGACACGCAGTTGTTGTTTACCTGGCCTGGAGAGGCGCTGGACACTGAGCAGATCCAGAACTGTTTGTCCTCGGTCTTCAATTGGTTAGCGTCTGCTCAATTGAAGTGCAACGAGGACAAGACCGAAATCCTGCTCTATGGCCAGTTCCCCCCTGATTTTCGATCCCGACTGTGGCCGGAGGGCTTTCCTACTCCATGTGCCTCAAACACCTTGGCTAAAAACCTTGGGGTCTGGTTTGGGGAAGACCTTCGCTTTGAGGGGCACATTAAGAGGCTCACTGGTGGCTGCTTTGGGACTCTGAAGTCTCTTAGAAAATGTTTCCCGTATCTGCCTGCCTCGGCCTGCGAGTCTGTCGCGAGAGCTTTAATTCTCTCGCGTCTGGACTACGCCAATGCCCTGTTCAGTGGTTCACCGGCCTATTTGATCGGGCGGCTCCAGATTATTCAAAACGCCACCGCCAGACTCTTGGGGAATATCTCCAGGCGGATTAGTGTTAGACGCTATCTGGAGAGCCTGCATTGGCTGCCGGTGCAGCATCGAATCACCTTTAAAATTCTGACTCTGGCCCATAAAGCCATCAATGGGCGTGGTCCTGCCTATCTGATGAAACGTTTCACGCGGTACTTCCCTAACAGAGATTTACGCTCAGCAGCACAACATCTGCTGCTGGTCCCGCGCTTCCGGCGTGTCCGGCTGGGAGGCCACTCTGTGACAGTGAAGGCTGCGCGCGCATGGAACGCCCTCCCTGCGGCTCTACGTAGCATCGACGACTTCACTGCTTTTAAAAAAGCGCTGAAGACTCACCTGTTCAGAATAACTGTCTAGTTCGTTCTCTGGTCTATGGCTCTGCTGCTACTGTTTCCTCTTTCTTTTTCGCGCCAGGATACTCCGGAGTAATGGAGCGCGCTATAAAACAGCTTAAAGTAAAGTAAAAGTAAAGGACGAAAGGAAAGAGCATAGAGATGAAAGAATGGAGATAAAGAAAGGCGGGCTTTTGAAAAATTACTGGTAAATACAGAGTAGGGGGTGCTTGGCGAAACAGGACATTATTCATTCATTATAGCCTAGAATGAAAGAATGCACACTGGTTTGTTTTAAAATCCAATAAACAAATTAACAAATATATAATGGGGCGGAAGGAATGTAGCGACTCGAGCACATTTTAGAACAAGCATTGGCCGCGAGCCCGTGAAAGTGACGCGGAAAGGGGGGCCGTGAAACTGAAAGTGATCTGGCGCACTGGCTGAAAGTGTGCCCACGAGTGATGCACTTAATGAGCCATTACGAGACAGGAAAGCCAGATGGTGCCTGTGCTCATAACTGTGCGCGTAACCACACGCTCTAGGCCACACAAAAAGCTGTGGTCTGCTTTTTGAAGCCCACTTACTAAAAGTCTTGTCAGAGTCGCGCATGCGCTAGCTCAGACGAGACCTAAAAATGTTACTCTTTTTCCACCAAATATACAGGTGAACTTGCAGCATCATAAAGTATCCCAATCCCAACAATTGTTACCAAGCTATTCTCCCTGCTAGCACCATTAAAACAGCTTCCACCTAGTCAGACAAGCGTGGTGCTGCCTAATTATTGGATTACTCTCTCAGCGCATCTTCCTCTACCTGCTAAAAGTTAATATGCTTCAATGTTAAATTTTCTCCCTTGACCACTCTAATATGATCATTTTGGATTCCCTATACACAGGTTTGCAGAAGATTCCAAATGTGTTGTGGAATGTGAACTTCTAATTGTGAATGGACTGATTCAAAGCACCTTTTTTATTGACGACAGGGGTTTCTAGTAAAAGAGAGTTGGACCTGTACATTTGATTGACGTATCCAGATACCTTCAGTTTCTTAGCAAGATAATGGGAGCCTTTGGAGTGTTGACGTTTGTGAACTAAGAAAGCAAGTTTGAAGGTGATCTGGTTGTAATAGTGAACCAGGTAAAGGAAATATAGGGGTGATGTAATGAAAACAGTTAGTTCCTGTGATGAGCAGAACAGCTGCATTTAATTTGGATGTGAGTGGGGAAAGGTGAATTTTGATAATGCCTGAGTATGTAATTCCGGTAGTCTAATCTGAGGAGTGTTAAAGCTTGGACTAGTTCTGTGATTACTTTTTATGGTAGGAACGGTGTTATGCCCTGAGTTTGGGATGATAGTTGGGCATTTTAAGTCTAGTTGTTAATGTGTTTCTGAAAGTCAAGATAGTTATCCAGGATGAACAGAGCAAACAGGAGCTTTTGATAATAAGGGGGTGCAGTCTAGGATGACAATACAGCCAAGCGAATGTTGAACAGATTTAGTGGCACATGGTAGTGAAATGAGAGCTCAATTTTGCTGGTATTAACCCCTTTGATGCTCATGACGAGCTCAGCTCGTCATGCAGCACAGTGCTCATTTGGTTATGACGAGCTGAGCTCGTCATGACCACACCCGTTTTTATTTCTGTCCAGCACAGCAGGGGAAACTCTCAAGCAGCGATGAGGTTAAGTTTGAGATGGTGGGAGTTCATCCAAGCCTTAATGTTTTTCAGGGTTAATGCCAGTCGGTAAATATTCACAGGAGCTGAGAAATGTAAATAAAAATGTATGCCAATAGCATATTGATGGTGCGATAAACCCAAAGATTCAAGTGTGCCCAGGCTAGGAAAGATCATTGGGGAATTCTTTATGTATTTGGGTATTCTCACTTTGATCCATTGCATGCAATTAGTTAAGTAAGACTGGAACCCCTCTAGTACCTTGCCCTTGATACTTACCTTTGATATCTAATGGGGTTCTAGTGTATGAATACAAATCTTGTGATTGGTGGAGTCAAAGGCCATCAATAGTCAACATTAACTGAAATGGGCGGTGCATCACTGATGATTTAAAGACCTGTGGGTTCAGTGCTGCTGCCAGCTCTAAAATTGGTTTGAAGGTCATCAAGAGACAGTTGACTACAAACACAACTTTCAAGCATTTTGCATAAGAAATGGCAGGCCAGTGATTAGTTGAACGTTATTAGGATCCCTCCCATCTGCAGAATGTTTTTCAGAAGGGTGGCACTTGTTCGACGATAAGGCAGTGGAGGAAAACTCCTTGAGAGACTGAGAGGTTGATGAGGTAGGATTCGTGGGGAACCAGATATGATTGTATCTCTTTAGCAAGGCTGTTTGGTAGAGGATCACAGATATGATTGGATTTTCAAGATGGTGGATTTGACCCACGTTTGGATGATATCCTAATCAGAGCTGGAAAAAGTGTAGTAGTAGAATGTGCGGAAAAAGTGGTTTTACTAATTAATCAAATAAGCAGTCAAATTCTTCAATTGTTTTTCAGGTTCTGATGCAATAAACATAGAATGGGGCTAGTGCCATATTTGACAATTTTAAAGACCTTTTTGGGATGTTTTTTGGCCAAGTCAATTTGAAATTGTAGAACATGTGATTTGTCATCAAAAACATGTTTTTAGAAGATCTTCTAACAGTTTGGAGGTTTGGATGGTGTGTTAATGAGGGGTGTCAGCACCAAGAGGAATCAGATATTTTTTCATTAAATTCCTTTGTAAGCGGTGATAGGTATTTGCACTTGAAATATTTTCTGCTTTAGTGGGGCAAAATCATTAATGATTTTTCTCATAGTTAGGTAGGATATATTGGAAGCAACACTAATCCCATGAGCATCAGGGAAGTAGTAAGAAGTACAGGCAAGAGGAGAAGCAAGATGATTGTGGTTTAATCTCTTTGTTTTCATCATTTATACAATAGGCCTTTTCGGCTAACTGCAACTCTTGGATGTGAAGGAAGTCACAGAGAAGGCAATCTGATAATGCTCAGATCAGTTGGGATGCATGTGATTATCTTCAAAACACTGCAAGTTTATCACGGCTATGAAAAAAGTCTATGGGCCTTATTTATGAAGGACTTGCGCCGCCGGTGCGTCACCTTTAACATGGGAAAAAGTGACGCACCGGTGGCGCAAGTCCTTCATAAATAAGGCCCTATATCTTTAGCCTTTGGATCCCCAAATCCAAACAGCACTAGCTCTGTATAGAGGGCTCGTAGACAAAATGTCTCACTTTGATGTGAGAGTGCTTAATGAAACCAATTAACTCAATCACGTAAAATTGACATAAAACATATTAGCATAACATAGCACAAAATGTCCTATTCGCTCTGTATTTGTGCAGCTGAGTACTGAATTAAACTCTTCCCCTTTCCCCACCCCTCATGCATCCCCTGCCCCCCTCCACCTGCTGCTCACTAGATCTCTGCTGTTTTTCCTGCCATTCATACACAGATCCTCTGCTGTTCAACCAATTTAAGGCTGTGAAACTAAATAAATTGTGCTTGGATCATAAGCCATTTGCACGTGAACATCTGATTTACACACTACAAATGGTTGGATTTACAAGTGCAAGTTATTTCTAAAGTGATGCCTTGCAAAATCATTTTACTTACATGCAATATTATTGCACGACTATGTAGTAGTATGCATGAGTAAATCCCACTCAAGAAGTGTTAAGTGGCTGTTCCAGTGTGGTGTCTCCTTGGAAAGTTGAGGAGCCCCCAAAAACGTAAGAAGATGCCCACAGGATATTCTATTCTAAGCTTGAACTGGGCCTTATCCACGAAAATCAGGAAAAGGACAGTAAAAACTGAATTAGAGTCTGATACCAGAGGTAAATTTGGAGCTCTTCTAGGAGTACTGTGTTCAACCGTGGAGACCTCCATAAGTGGTCGAAAGTGCTCTCCTCCCTCAATTGGTATCTTGGTTGGGAACACGCTAATGTTTGTCCATCTTTTACTCTATTTATTATTCCACATAACACCCCAACTGTTTGCCCTGCCACCTCGTTTGCTTTGAGTTGGATCTCTCATGTCTGGATTGCTAGCATGCCACAATCATCTCATTCCTTTGAGGTTTCTTATCATTGCGTTTTTCCTAAGACCTCTTCAAGGTGCAGCCATGCACTCATAGCGCCTCACAGTTTGGTTGTTACTTTCTGAGCCAGGTTGCTGCTGTGCCTGAAGACTCCAGTGGCCCACGTTTTGAGGTTCCTTGGGAGGGAGGAGTAGTTTGGCATCTAGGGAAGGGATCTCCTCTTGTATCTTGTAGGGTTGTCTGTTGATGTTTTCTTGAGTGGAGGCAAGAAGTGTTGTCAGAAATAAAGCCCCATTGAAGCCTTTCAGGCCCAAATGTATTAGACCAATAACGTTTTATTCAATTAGCACAGATATAGCTATAAAAAACAAGCTAACCGATTCTTAGCCCAACTCAACAAAAATCAAGGCCCAAAGTAAATCAATCTTGATATCTCTCTGTTAGCACAAATAGCCGCGGCCGGTAGTGGGAGTAAGTGCCGGGCGGTGACGTGGGGAGGGGGAGGGGCAGGGTGGGGGGTAGTAATGCATGGATTACGGAGTTTAACATGTAAATAAACATACACATAAATAAAACAAATTTCGGTGCGCGCACTGCATCGCATTTGGTGATGCAGTGACGCAACGAAATTCGTTTTATTAATTTATATGTTTACTTACCTGTTAAGCTCCGTAATTCATACGTTACTACCCCCCACCCTGCCCTTCCCCCTCCCCATGTCACCGCCCGGCAGGTGCTCCCACTACCAGCTGCGGCTGAGCACAAACCAGACAATGGGACCAGGACAAGGTCCTCTGCCAGATAGACAAAGTTCCATTGAGGGCAAGCTTATGGTTCTGCGTCTACCCGATACCCGAGACTCAATTTCCTTTATGGCTCTCCTGGGTTTCTCATGGAATCCTCATCCATCCCAGAAAAGCCTATGGCATGGCTACAGCTCCCATAACCACCAGGGGATGAAACAAAAGACAGGATCTCTTTGCAGACCAGTTACAACCTGAGACCTCGATAACATACCACTGCTCAAGGCCCCACTCAGCTGCCCTTTTCGCATCTGAAAGTGTTGGTAAGGTACCACTTCATTAAGACACTAATGTATGTGCATACTCTAATGAAATATAATGCATCCCTTGACCATAATGTATTGTAATGTAATGTAGTAAATGCATTTCTCCATGGCGCAAGCCTCAACTAGGCGCAATAGACAAATGTATTCCCTGCCACACCTCGAACCAGAGAATGTAGCACAGGCCGTCACTTTATTCATAAAATTAATAAAGAAAAATAAAATGCTGATAATAACATATCCCTGTCCCAGGTGTACTGCACATTTTTCTGTGCTCATCCACTGCATTTTGGAGAGCATCCATTATAATGCGAAAAAGAAAGTGTTCTTTCCTGTTGGCGAAGGGAACTATGCAAGGTGAATGAAGTCAACATGACAATGAGTGGCACCTAGGGTAACCTTTGTGCTAATACGGCCCAAGTTAATGGTGTTAAATCATATAAGCTGTGTGTTTATTCAGACTGAGTTTTACATAGCGTTGACACTTCACCCTGGTCAGTATAGAGCACTCCCAACAATCCAGCATTATATTGAGGGGATTATAGCCCAGCCAGATGGAAGGGGGTGTTTTAAAGTGTGTGTGTGGGGGGTGGATTATAAATCAGGCATCCTTCAATCGCCACCCTTAGTTTCGAAGGTTCCAGATGAAAGCCTCAATGCCAAGTTAGCCTGCATCGGTCCCATTATATGTTCAAGTGCACTGCTGAAGCCTGTCTTTTTCATTTGCGTGAGTTTTCAGTCTGAACGAGGTTTCCAGATTTTTCTCAACGCTCATTGCAAACCCTGTGACTGGAATACTTAATCGTGGTTTGCTATAAGGCAGCCAAACTCCCATAGCAACCTCTGTTTGCGGACTGAACCAGGGCAGGGAATGCCTCAGAAGTTCTTGTGCTTCGCGGCGCTCAGGGCACTGTAGATAGTCCAAATAAACTGTTAGTACCAGCGGAGAAAGGGCGGCGATGAAGCCAGCGCCTAACGCACACAAAGACGGCTCCCAGACACAAAGCCTGTCACCCGCTCTGAAGATCTGGCCCGGGCGGTTCTCACAGGGATTGGCCGCTCTTATGTTTCATGCACCAGATGAGGTCAGGTACCAGGCAGCAGAGAACAACCCTGGCAGAGCCAAGATCCACACTTTGGCATGAAACTTCGACACCTGGTACAATGGTCCTTCGATGGATCAAGGTACATCACACACCAGGAACAGAAGCTGCATTCATCAAGTATAACATTAGAAGGAAATCCATAGGGGGAAGTTGACTGCAAGTAGAAAGACGGAGAGAAACTCACGTACCTGGATGTGTTTCCAGGAGTAACTTAAAGGTACAGTATTTAAATGAGACCGTCTCATGATACATGTTAACCCACCCCATGCAACTGCTCCAGGATCTTTATTTTAAGAAATATAGTTCTGTGGAGGAGAAAATTGAAAGTGGCCCTAATCAGATCACCGCAGGCCAACACACACGGTGCCACAGTGTGTCACACAATATTGTCTTCCTTCACATTGTCACTGGCTGAGGAGCCGCTATCACACGGTGGAACGCAAGGTGTATTGGAATCCCTGTGAAAGTGGGTTTCCAGATGTTGTTTTGGGGATCTGCGCCGTCAATGTCCATAATGGACTTTTAACTCTACCCAGAACATTGGTGTCAGGTTGAGTACCTTTTGTTTAGTTTTGTTTTCTTTTTGAATGGTGTAGGTAAAAGTACCTCACAGGCAGTACTCAGCATAAAGCCCTGCCCCCTCCAAGACCACGCCCTCTCACATGGTTAATAAAAAGAAAAAAAATTCAGGTGAGGAAATGCCATGTTGGTTCTGTTGCACCCTCCTTGGTCCCAGGGGCAGCAGGAGAACATCCTTAAACAGGGCTTTAAGTTGGTCTGAGCACTTGCAGTTTTTTAAAATGGGCCTCGAAACGCGTCTCTAACGGGCTCTGTTTTGTTCCCTGGCACAGACGGTGTATTTTTTTCCAGACTACAGTGACAGCAGGCACATCGATGTGCGCATGCTCACTTCTCACTCCTGGAGAAGTTACGGCATGACATCATGCCAGGTGACAGGAAGGGAAATCCTTTAAAGATAGTCACTTTCTCTCTGGATTTCCCTTTTCTTTTTGAAACTCAAGAGCAGCAACATTGTCGTGGTGTCACGAGGGCTTTAAGTGGAAGTTTTTTCAATATTATATACAAGCCATAGTTGCTGCTTATTTATCTTATGCAACTAACAGCCATTGACAAAGCCAATAGTCTTGACTAGGTATGATGTTTCTTGTATCATATATCTGGATGCAATGACAGAAGCAACAAAATACAAGTCGGGCAGCACACTATGCTAAGCACAGATTTTTAGCTTGCGCGTTTTAAGCCACACCCTTAATTACAATGGCCACGCCCCTTCAAGAGATACCTCCCAGTTTTTTTATCCCACTTAAAGCCTTGTCCTTAAACACTATGGGGCAGATTTATGTTAACTGGCGCATCCCCAGGGATGCGGCAGTTAATGTGCGCCACAGTGCGCCACAGCTCCGCCACCCATAGTGCGCCGCATTTATAATGCGGCGCACCATGGGGCAAAAAGGGCACAGATGCGTGACGCATCTGTGCTGTAAAGGTGGCGAATTGCTGGAGTTGCGTCGCAAGCGCGACGCAGCTCCAGTAAGGCTCGGGGGTGCCCCATCTTCACAATGCTACGTCAAGACCTACGCCTGCTTCAAGCAGGCGCAGGGTTTTGACGCAGCATTGGCCTGAAAGTGACTGAGTGAAATCTTATAGATTTCACTCAGCCACTTTCAGGAGGCGTTCCTGCGCAGGAACGCCCCCCCTGCGCAGGAACGCCTCCTTATGGCGCAGGGCTTTACAACGTGACGCATCTCCTAGATGCGTCACGTTGTAAATAGGGCGCATTGTTTGCGCCGCCGTTGCGTCAAATAAAGTGACGCAATTGCGGCGCAAAGAGGCGCAAGGGCCTCATAAATCGGCCCCCTTGACTCTTTTCGACCTCTGGACCCAGTATGAAAGGTCGGACACGACCAGTTGCATATCACCGACTTTTGTACTCCTGCCTTCAGCTCTTTCAAACTGTAAATGTGAGGTGGCAGTGTGCGGAATGGCTCCACGGGAAAAGTTCCCATATAGTCTCAGCAGGAAGAACAGGCTGTAGAGGGACCTGGACAGTGCTTAATTTATAAAAATAAATAAGCGTCAGGGCCCTCGTCCAGAGGCTACCGCAGCTCGCACTACCTATTGCCCCTCCCAGCATTGCCAGTAATAGTGCCAACGCAATTTCTAATCATCACACTGCTACGACAGCAAAGGTTGACAAGTTTAAGAAGGATCTTTCTAAATTCAAGTTTGAAACTGTATATCCATACACCAGTGACTCGTATAAAGCACCTGAATTTAGAAATAACGGCAAGAGATATGGGTCCAACTCTTCTGGGTCCAGCTCTGGGTCTGGTTCTGAGAGTGATCCCGATCCAAACAATTTTCCGCCACCTGTATGGAGGGGGAGAGGGCGTTCCCAAAGATCCCAGAACTATAGGGGCCAGAATCCAGGTCAATTTCAACCATGGTGGCCACCAACACCTTGGGGACATATGGCTCCGCCACAGTATCCTTTTCCTTTGAATCCGGGCCCTTTCCCCGGTTACCAATCAAACTATGGGAATCAGTCTTTTTTAGCGTCTGGCCCACGACGCCCCAGAGGAAAAAGAAGAAATTCACAGGCCCTAGTACATTGGGAAGACTCAACAGGGCCCCATGCAGGTACCCGGAGCCAGACCAGGAGAAACCCAGCTCAGACAGAGAACGAATAACACCAAGTTTAGTGGTTAATCTGAGCCAAAAAATCCTTACAGAACAAGAAGAAACTGTCCTAAATAAAGGACTAGGCTTTGTGATTACCACTGCTGGTGATCCTTTCCAAATTCATGTTGAATTGGCCCATTTTTTCCGGAAATTAAGACTACACTATTTTTTCCGGAATCAAGACACGACAGATACTACTACTAGTGATGAGAATACTGGTCTCAGGAAGAAATCAACCTTCCAACCTCTTATCCACCAGGTACCTTCTCAGGTAGCGACATTTGAGCAGGCTGTGAAAGACGACATTCACAAATTATTGAGTTCCCACAGGAATGATTTCAAGAATCTTTCCAGGACTGAAAATCAAGCACTCCAAGCTTTAACAAGGGATTGCTCTATCACAATCAAGCCCGCGGACAAGGGGGGCTCGATAGTGATTCAAAACACTGTAGACTACAGAACTGAGTGTCTACGACAATTACATGTCGAAACTTCATATGAGAAACTCACCACAGATCCCACAGAGAGATTGTCCTTGGAGATTAACACTCTGATTGAGGAAGCCTTAAGTGAGGGGTGGATTACGAATCACGAAGCCATGTTCTTAGTCACTACACACCCCTCAATGCCTTACTTTTACACTTTGCCTAAAGTGCATAAGGTCCAGAGACCACCTCCTGGAAGGCCAATAATATCTGGCCAAGGCTCCCTTCTGGAGCCATTATCGGCATTTGTGGACCATTTTCTCAGACCTATTGTTGAGAGAATGCCCACGTACTTCAAGGACACCACTGATGTTCTCACAGCCCTACCTGATATCGAGTACAACAAGGAGACCGACTATCTGGTCTCGTTCGACGTAGAGTCGTTGTACACGTCGATTCCGCAAGACGAGACCTTAGATACCATCAGGGACATTTTAAGCCACACTGAATTGAATTCCATCACTCCGGTGTCCTTCATTATGGCCTTGGCTAAGTTAGCCATGAAGGACAATTTCTTTAGATTTGAGGACAACATTTTTCTCCAGACTTCTGGGACCAGTATGGGCAGCATTTTCGCCCCTAGCCTGGCGAATCTGTATGTCCATACTTTTGAACAGCAGCATATCCTCGCCACATCTAATCCCTTCCGCCCCTATATTAGGTGGTGGAAGAGGTATATAGATGACATTCTTGTTATCTGGAGAGGTGATCATGAGTCTGTATGTTTGTTTCACGAATGGCTCAACATGCAGAATCAGTATTTACGCTTTACTGTTGAGTTGAACAAAGAAAGGATCTCTTTCTTGGATTTGTCCATCTATGCCACCAGCACTGGCCTTGAAAGTGAACTCTTTCGGAAGCGGATGGCTAGAAACTCCCTTTTACTGTATGGGAGTCAGCATCCCAAAGCCCTGAGAGACAATTTGCCATATGGGCAATTTCTTAGAGTGAGACGAAATTGTTTGTTAAAAGAAACTTTCTCAAAACATGCAGAACTACTTAGCCAGCAGCTGATCCAGAGACAATATCCGAAACAGTTAGTTAAGCGTTCGTTGAAACGTGCAACTAACAATAATCGTCTTGCACTACTCGATTTTCCAGTAGTTAAACGACCTCTGGATCGCATCACTTTCGTGAGCACTTTCAATACAAGATCAAACCAAATACAACGTATTGTCAAACGTCACTGGAGAGTTCTCAATGCGAGCAATGATAAAATTGAATTTCCTTTGTTCGCGTTTAAGAGGGCTACAAGCCTTAGGGCTAGGTTGATCCACACCCGTCCTAAAGACATACCCAAAAGATCTGTGGGTACCCTCTGGGATCTTCCAGCTGTTACAGGGCATCATCCCTGCGGGTCCTGTTCGGTCTGCCCCCAGACGTCACATACGGTAGAACTAGATATAGGGACAGATCGACCATGGGTGCTTAAACAATTTACAAACTGTAACAGCACCAATTTGATTTATCAAATGACTTGCCCATGTAATAAGAAATATGTGGGCATGACGACTCGAAAGGTTCGTACCAGAATGCAGGAACACAAGAGTCTGTTTCGTTGTAAAAAATCAGTGTCCAAGTTGACTAAACATTTCTTGGAACTCAATCACTCAGAGTCTGACTTTTTTTGGACGGTTTTGGATAAACCTTATATTCCATCCCATGTGAGTGACATATCGCAATTTTTGTTCCTAAAAGAACAAAAATGGGTATTCAAATTGTCTACAGATACGTTGGGTTTGAATGACGAAATACCTTGGGTAGTTTTAAACTGAAATGCATCAGCTCCCCGAGTGGTTTGCTTGGATATTTATGGAGGTGTTCATTTTGGAATTTAAAAGAAAGATTTATTTCTGACAAAGATATTTGGACACACTCCCTTTCAGAAAATACAACAGACCAGGATTGGGACCAGCTCATGGATGAGGCTAACCCCTTTGGGCCAGTTACCTCTTCCCCAGCTTGCTGGTTCCTATCGTATTTTCAGATGATAGGCACACTAATGAATAACTGCTGCACCCGCATTATGATATATGGGGATATTGATAGGTCTCATCTGGACCAGCATTCTTTGTCGGCTGGCTTAATTCCGCTTAATAGAAGGTCATTCCCCTGGCCTAGAAAAATCACAACTATAAAACTACACATAAATGATGATTGACGTCATTTGGGAGTCCTAACTGACATCTCGCGAGACTTCGCCGACATATAACAATGCTCATATCGATCCAAGCAGTTGAAAGTTATCACGCTTGTTTGAAAATTCAGTCCACACTCCTCAGGTGGTGTACTGCGCTTTGGGTTATTTTTGACTGCATTTTGCAGGATGACAACTTCATTTCTCGGCTTTCCAGCCATAGAACTACACGCATATGACGGACGACGTCATTTGGTAGTCCCGTTACGACCTCTCGCGGGACTACGCTAGTACACTGGGTTGCAAGAATTTTGTAATATACCTCGGAAGGATCCACAATGACGAGGGTGCATAGTGGATCTCTGTAGTTTAACATCATTATACGAGCAGTGAGATTACTTTTGATCCCTGAACTGACAGCTCTTCCACGGCGAGGCAGTCAGGCACGGCCCGCCCACTTCCGGTTCCCTGTAGTACTTGTTACATCACAGACGACTGAGCTCTGCCTCCCACTGAGCTCAGACGAGTGAACTGAGGTAGCGACGGACAGGTTAGTTTACAGAAGCTATAGGGTTCTTATTTGAGAAAGTATTGGGCAACAATAGTTTTCTTATCTGTTTACACAGCATACAGATGATAATGGGTGTCTCCCCTTTACTCGAGACCCCCTATATTTAACATTGGCAGTTGTTTTCTTTTCTTTTGAGAGAGACACAGGGGTTACTGGGTTGGTCAAGAGCCTGATCAGTCCCGGTTTTCTCTGAGACTTTTTAACTGTTCTCCAAGAGGTTGGGAATCACTGAGGGTGGGGTATATCCATATAGTTTAGGAGAGTATAAGCTAGTCTTCCTATCTCTCCTTCTCTTAAACCCCCTCCTTGCCTTTTGTAGAGCGGGACCTCCTTCTTACCCTGAGCTAGGTTCCAGGAGAGGTGAGGCACACTCCCTGTACAATATGGGTGAGTACAATTAAAGTTTCACATCACTGTTAGGATGTAAGTTACGGTTCTATTTCCTCCTTTATGATCCAATTCCTTGTTGTTTGTTCCACACAGATGTACGACACGCCGAATTTATACAGAGGAGCATTAATTTCAAATTTGCACATTTATATCCTTTTTTGGCACTTTTGTAAGACAGTAGCGAGTAATTAAGAACTGTGGCCCTGACGAAAGCCCTTGGTAGCATTCCGGTTGGGCTGAAACATGTTGGCCTGTTTGATAAGCAGTTATTTGTTCCAAACTGCTCCACTTGCTTGGTTTTAATAAGGGAGAGTACAATGCCGATTAAAGTTTACTTCAATTGTCTCTCTATCCTTTTTTAATCTTCACCACCTTTTTTAATTTTCACCACTTTTTTCTTTCGCACTGCACTTATTTCCATCTAGATCAGAGCTCTTTGGTCGTCACTGTGATTGAGGGTTTGACCCCTACGAGTTTGTGGCCTGGAACGGTCTTAATGATCAAGAGACACACCGGCCCATTCCGGATGACCATATGATAACAATTTGATCTACATAACATGTTGATGGAAATCCTTGCTCTCTGGAGGGGTCCATTCAAACAATCGCAGTGGATTATAGAACTGTTAGGTTAGATTTCCATTTTCTTAATTGAGGCACTAAGTGAATTCTAGTACCCCATACACTTGCTCACTCAGATAGGAGTATAGTGGACTTAGGGATTACTATATAACTCCCTTCTAGACCCCCAGGTTGTGTTTTGTGGTTAGATAATTGCCAGTAACAGTGCCAACGCAATTTCTAATCATCACACTGCTACGAGTGTGACAGTTCTGTCTATTCCAGGCCCCAAAGCCATAAGAATGGCTTGGGCGGCAGACAATAGTCATTTTTCATGTGTATTGAATTAATAAACAACTGATGTTGTGCTCATCTTTCAATGAGACAGGCTGTTACAAGCCCTGGTGTTGACAAGTAAGTGTCGGTGCCAAGCATCAGAACCCACTGGCTCAAATTAGGCACTGCTGGTACACCATATAATCTTACTGAGAGCATATCTTCATTAAAATCGGTCTCTTGGGTGTGGGAAGGGATGTCAAAGATTCAGGGTAAAGCACACCACAAGACTGTTTCTGTGAATGCCACTCTCACGGCCCCACGGATACACACGGCTTTAAAAGCATCACCATCTTTCTAGTATAACAGTCTTCATTAAGGGTTTATCATTGCAAATAAAAAGTTGACACAGTTTGCCAATAGTCTGCATTGAAATTGGTTCCTCTGTCAGCTAATGCCAGCAAAGGAGGGTCTCACGGAGTGCCTGATTTTTCTTGGTTGATGGTAAGGCCGTAAAGCCTCAAGAAAGGCCTTTTCCTGTTGCCTAATGTTATTTAACACTCGGTATATGCAGTGATGAAAACAGGCCACCGTCCTTAAAGAGTGCAAGTCTGCCTTTAGAGATGAAAGGCATTGCATGACAAGAAAAGCTGTGCCACTGTGCTTCTGTGTGACTTTCCTGACCTTCCTGCTGTTTTGCCATCAGTGGGCTCGAAAATCAGTGAATCTGCTTGAGGTTCCTTACGATTTTGGTGATGTTCATCAGCAAAGTACAAGGTCGCTGGGTGTATACTGGGGACCCTATTTAGAAAGGTAAATATGCATATATATAGTTCCTCCTGTCTATTTATGTGATGCTACCCCTAGGTGGTAGTCTGCACTTTTTTGGTATTAACCAGTTCTGCATGCAGATTTACACCTAAGTGTAGACTTACATGTCTCTATCCCCTTATTGGGCCTCCTACAATTGGATTTAGGGGTGTAAAGTTACTACTAGTAACTTTTCACAAGTAGGCAGAGACCTCTGACATGGCGGTGAAATGGTCCCTATAAGAATATGATAAAAGTTTATTAAACATAAAAATATATTAAAATACTTTAATTTAAAATATAAATGGAAAGTAATTATCATTATTTCTTTGTAATCCAAAACTAATAAAACCAAATGTTACAGCACCTTTACTCATCATACAAAACGTGCATTAAAGCATTCATTCAAATACATTAATTGAATTTTTAAGATTTCATAAAGAATAACTTAAAAAAATCCCTCAAACATCAGAATGTGTCAAATTGTGTTAAAAAGTTTCATGTGGGTATGATGCCAGTTGTTTCCCCGCCTTGTTGGCAGCACATAAGTTTATGGATTTGAACTTATTCAGCCATGTGCCGGCTCTTTCACTTAGAATTTTGTTCAGCTCATATTTCTTCTTTGTTAGTGTGGCCTCTCGTTGTGTCTTCCATGTAGTGATAGTGTGATGTGTGCATGGTCAGAGATGGTTATTGGCGCGATTTCTGTGTGGTCGATTAGGTGTGTGTGGGTATTAGACATCAGTATGTAGTCTATCCTACTGTAGGAATTATGTGGATGCGAGTAAAAGGTGTATTCACGTGCGCTTGGATTTTGTAGCCTCCATGGGTCAGCAAGGTGTAGTTTGGTGCACAGGTCCTTCAGGGTGTTGGTGTTTTGAGATTCGTGGCTTATTCTATGTGGGTGTCTGTCCGTAGCCTGGTCCATTACCCTGTTCATGTCACCTGCTATCAGCAAGAGGTCTTCTTGAGGAATGTTGGAGAGCATCGTTTCCACTTCCTGCCAGAATTTCTTATCCTCGGAGTTTGGCCCGTAAATGTTGGCTATATGTATTTGTTCTTCTCCTCTCAGTAGGCTCGTTATTAGTACTTGCCCTTAATTTTGTTCAGCTCATATTTCTTCTTTGTTAGTGTGGTCAGGGTATTCTTGTCCGTTATGTTGGTGCAATGCCCTCTCTCCAGTTGTGCTATTACCTCCTCCAGTTCGCTGATCTTCTTGTTCCTGCCACGGTTCATTCTTGCTTTGATGTTGATAATTTTCCCTCTTAGCGTAGTTTTGAGGGCGTCCCAGATGGTGCTTTTCCCTACTTCATCGTTGTCATTGTATTCTAGGTATTCGTTTATTGCATCTTCGATTTCCTTCACGTTTTCTTTGTTCTGCAGAATGTCGTCATTTAGCCGCCATCTTCTCGTTGGCACATACAACTATCCCCCCCCTCTCTATCTTCCTTTTTCTTTTTTTTTCTTCTCCTCTCCTTCTCGGAAAACACGAAGGCGAAGCATACCACATTTTGTACTGTATATCAGAAAGCCAGATGTATATTCTACGTTTTTATATTTTAATAAAACGTTTTTTTTTTTTAAATAAAAAAAAAATGCATGTGGGGGGCGTGGCCGGGCAAGATGGCAGAGCAGACTTAACCTGCATCTGCTCCCGGTTTGCGCGCTGACTGGCAGGAGTTATCGGAGGCGTTTCCCGACAGAATAATCCCCATTGCACACCCACGGGTGGCGAATGATGTGAGGCACCGGCGACTGGTGTCTTGGCGGCTCTCCGTGGCCCTAGGGGGTCCCCACACGCTTATCTTGGCTACCGGAGGGGGACCCCGAGGACAAGATGGCGGCTGGCGATCGGCGGTGAGCGGCGGCGAGCAAATACCGTTCCGCAGAAGCTGCGGCAAATTCGGAGGGCTGCTGGGGGCATCGGAGCAACGGGGGCAATGGCGGTGAGCTCCGTTATGAGGGTGGAGGAATAGAGCTTCGGCAGGCACTTCGAGGCGGCAGGCTCTACCCTTGCCTGACTTCAAGATGGCGGCCGCGGAGGTTCCTCGAGGTACTGCGGGACCCTGAAGGCCTTCTCTACGTTCCCCCCTACCTGGAGGTGGTAAATTGATTGCGCTGAAAGTGGGGCTTGAAAGATCTACCCCCTGGGACTCTGCCACTGCTACGATCTAAGGGTGAAGGTGATGCGAGTGGCGAGATCCCTCCCAGTATAGCCTGTACCACGAGTGGCTCCCTGGGGACACACACCAGCGGACGGGTGGTCTTGGGGCCTTCACCGCTGTTCCCGGGGCGCCACCCCTTGCAGCTTCTCTGCATTGGGGGGCCTCTATCGCTCTTGGCCGCATGAGGACTGCGGCTGTAGTCTCCGGGGTTGTGCCTTCTACCCAGTGCAGGGTGCATAGCCCCTAAACGGACGTCCGCCCCGGATGATCTGTTCCCCGGCGGATATTGAGGTGGCCTCCGCTGGATCCTAAAAGATGTGCCTCGCATTGGAGTAAGCTCTCGATCTATCTCCCCCTGTGGCTACGACAAGTCCTGGTGGGGTGACTTTGCGTGGCCCGGGGCTGCTGGGCCGTGTGGGGCCCCCTCCTTATGCCGCCGAAGAAGGGCACGAATAAAGGGACCAGCAAGGTGTCGGATTTCTTCACCACCGCTGACAAACGCCCAGCTCGCAGGGGGGACACCGACAAGGCGACCATTGCCCTCTCGGAAGCCGATATAATGTCCATGCTCAAGGAATTTAAGTCTGAGCTCTGCACTGAACTCTGTCACGACATCAAGTCAACCATAGATTAACTACGAGCGGATCTGTCGGAGCGGTTGACCTCTCTCCAACAGGATGTGGACTCGGTGGGCACCAGAGTCCTGGACTTGGAGGCGCAACACCAGGAACACAAGCAACTCGCGGGGGAGTGCCGGGACTATATCCAAGCCCCTAAGGAACAACTGCAGCAGACGCAACTTAAGGCCGAAGACCTTGAAAATCGTGCACAAAGGGAGAACATTCGGATCAGAGACCTGGAAGAAGGTGCAGAAGGGCCAGACATAGAAGCTTTTGTAGAGGGACTGTTTGCGGAAATCCTGAGCCCCCAGAAACTCAAGATAAAATTGGACAGAGTGCATAGAGTGGGTCCCCCGCAGAATGGAGATCGAAGACGGCCCGCGACATGTTGGCAAAGTTCCACTCCTATAAAGTCAAAGAGGCGGTGCTGCAGGCGGCCAGAGTGAAGGATTCCATCTCCTTTCAGAATTTTTCTTGTGCTATCTATCAGGATGTCGCCCCCTCCACGTTGGCGCGCAGGCAGACGCTGCGACCTATCACTACCAAGCTACAGGCGGATGGCATCAGGTACCGCTGGACGTACCCTTTTGGACTTAGTTTTTAATACCGCACTAAGCGGCGGCACATTACAGATTTGAAGGATGGTCTGAATCTTCTGGGCCTCCCATCGGATGAGGGGGGTCCCACTCCCGAGGCATCTGGAGACTCCTCCCAGGGTGCATCATCCACTTCGACCAGGGTGCCGAGCTCGAGAAGAGGAAGACGCTGACAACGACCCAAAGGGGGTTCCGCAGGTGTGTGTCTACTTGGCCCCACGGAGGGGCTCTGCTTTGCCCTGAGCCATCGCACCCATGGCAAGGGGGTTCCAGGGGTTCCGGGGCTTCGCCGAAGGTGAGACTGTTTACTTCCACTGTCAGTTGCAACGCTCCCTCAGACTGGCTCTTTTTGGTTCCTATATGAGGGGGGCAGGAACCTCTGCTGAGACTCCGGGGCTGCTAGTCGTTATGTGAACTCTCTGTAAGAGCCTTTGCCTCTGTTGGGGGTGATGGGATGGCCTACACTTCAGGATGGACAGATTTCTAGAGGGTATAGGCTCAACGAATGGTGATCTGCATTTCGGCTGAGTCATTCAGGGCGCATTTCGGCTGCCTTATTGGCACGATGATTCTTCCATGAGATCCCTCCTAGATGGGGCGCAGACTGGGTCCCAGCACCCGTTGTCCCCCCTGGTCCACGTGAGGGCGTATTCGCCCAGCAATGAGACCGAGCACTGGTTTTTGTTTATTGTTCTGGTTTGCTCTTGTTTGTGTTTTTGTAGGGGTTTGGGGGTGGGTTTGGGGGGAAGTGGTGGCGGCATTTTTTTGTTTTTTTGAGGGGTGCTTTTGTTTTGGCTGTCTGTCCCTCTGGTGAAGATGCAAGGGGGAGTGGGAGGGGTAGTGAGGGCGGTTTTTCACTATGGGGGAGGGAAGAGACAGATAGGCGAGCTCGGGTCCAGCAGGACACTCAGGGAGGGGTGGTGCCATTGTAGGTAGATCCACACTAGCCTCCAGAGATGGGGGTGGGTCGGGGCTTTTCAGGGCACAGCGACTTGGTCTTCAGCTCTGATGCCGATTACTATTGGGACGTGGAACATTAAAGGGCTTAATTCCCCCCAGAAGCGCCATAAGCTGTGGAAGTATGTTATAGACCAACTGCTGGACATAGTTGCCCTCCAAGAGACCCACTTAGTCAAGTCGGAGGACACACGCCTCAAACACAAACAGTTTCCACTCATTTATCGGCCCTCAGCCTTCACGAAGCAAAAGGGGTAGCCCTTATGTTTCGCTATGCCTTACAATTTCAACCTTTGGGGTCCAGAGTGATAAAGACGGGCGCTGGGTCATGGTTAAGGGCTTACTGCGGGGGAAAATGTGTACCTTCATAGTAGTGTATGCTCCTAATACTGGTCAGACCGGGTTCCTCCATGCTCTCCTGGGGAAGCTTACGGACTTTGCTGAGGGGCCGTTGTTTCTCATGGGTGACTTTAACCTGGTGTGGCAGAAGGACCTTGACAGCACCCACCCACAATGATCTGACATGGGCTCATTTTCCCCGGACACACAACAGAGGATTCGAGACCTGGGCCTTTTAGATACTTGGCGGACTTTGTATCCCCAATCCCGGGACTACACATTCTTCTCCCACGTTCACCCGTCCTATTCACGCTTAGACAAAACATTTTTTAGCCAGTAACTTCAGGGTGATTTATGAGAGGCCAAGATCTTTCCGCTGTCAGTCTCAGATCATAGTCTATTCTCGATCTGTCTTAACTAGGGTGTGAGTGGCAAGGCTGCCCCCAGGTGGTACTTCCCGGCATCATTAGTTTGTGACAAAACCTCTTGTGATAAACTGAGGGGAGCCATTGCTGACTTTTTTTCCCTTAACAACCCGGAGGACACATCAGTATACAACACATGGGACGCCTTTAAGGCGTTTTTTAGAGGACAGTGCGTAGCCCTTAATGCTGCTCTCAATAAACAGCGTGGCCGGGAGAGGGAGCAACTGGAGGAGGAACTGTCCACTCTGGAGAAAGCTCACAAAGCGAACCCCACTAGACAAATACAACGCAACCTGACGGCAGTTAGGGGTAAACTTCGGGCGCTCTACAATAATAGGGCGGAATACACCCTACTGAAATTGAGGCATTTATCCTATTCGCAGGGCAAAAAGGTGGGTAAACATCTCGCCAGGCAGCTGCGGGACAAAATAGAGCGGGAATATATAGGGGGATCCAGGTTCCTTCGGGGGAAGTCACGCACAGGGACGAGGTCAAGGCCGAGCTCTTCGGAGCATTTTACAAGAACCTATATTCAGGGGACTCTTTAGATCTGACGCAGCAATGTGAGTACCTGCGGACACTGCCTCTACCCCAGGTTTCTGCAGAATCAAATGAGACCCTCTCGGCCCCTATCACTAGGGAGGAAGTGGTCTCTGCTATTAAGGCTTTGAAACCTCATAAAGCACCGGGAACGGACGGTTATACAGCTATATTCTACAAGGCATTCTCCTCTGACCTCAGCCCATATTTAGTGTGCTTATTTAATTGAATGGCCGACGATGGTGAGACCTCCAGTACTATGGCGGAGGCCATGATTTCGGTCATATCCAAGCCGGGGAATGACCCTAGTAGATGTGCCTCCTACAGGCCTATTGTCCTACTTAATCTGGACGCGAAGCTGTACTCCTCCATAATCGTGAAAAGGCTTAACGATCTAATGCCAGCTCTCATCCATCCAGACCAGTCTGGATTTATTAAGGGACGCCAGACCCACGACAACACTCGGCGTACATCTGATTGAGAAGGCCAATAAGTTTAAAATTCCGGCGGTACTAGTGGGGCTTGTGGCCGAAAAGGCATTTGACAGGGTGGACTGGGCCTTTTAGGTTTTGCTTGGCAATGCGTACGAAGTACGCATGCGCTAGCAAAATCTTATGTCTTACAGTGGGGAACAGGGACTCGCCCCCTACTCGCCCCCTGCTCCCATTGGCTAGCTCCATAAATGGAGGCTAGCCATTGGGAGCCAGATCTGTCCGTCAAGGCCGGACCAGATTCGGGGGCGTTCCCGAGAATTTTTCCCTTTTGGCCACGTCATGCGGCGGTGGGCGGGGCTTTTTTTTGGGCTCGTCGAGGTTTGTTTATGCCATTTGGCGGCCGGCCGCCGGCCGAGGAAGAGGTTTTGCCCTAAAACCGTGTAAGAATGCCGTTTTAATTACCCCATCTACCGTCTAGCCGCCATCGAAGAGTGCCCAGCAGAGGAAAGCCGGCCCCTGCCGGGGCAGGGAAAGTCGGAACATGTCGGACGGAGGCCGAGGTTGAGAGAGGCAGGCATGACCCCCAGCTCCCCAGCCAACATGTGAAGGAGAAGGCCACCGGCAGCCGGCGCCGAACGCAGCGATAAGGTATGGTCTTCAAGAGCGAGATGGGGCGGCGTGGCATGCCACTTTCTCCTAGAACTGTGTGGGAGAGTGAGGTTATGGTGCGGAAATAGTTACAGCTATTCCTAATAGCTAGAGGCTACTTAAATGTCGCTGCCGCCATTGGTATTCTAAGAGGACCCCTGAAAGGCCTCTGTACACGTAGGTTTGAGGCAATTCGGAATTATTGTGGCCAGGAAGATCTGTGATGAGATTTGATCCTAAGCGTGTCTGTAAGCAGCCGAGTTCACCGGGTCCGCCACGGCACTCCTCCCCCCAGCCTCCAATGATCTGCCTTTATGTTCTTGGCAGGGCTCCAGCGTTTGCAAATATTGATAGCCAGCTTGAAGTTTTAATTTAATTGCTTCCCTGGTGCAGGACAGAATATCCCTGGTGTTTTAAGAATGTCTTATTTTCCAGGATCGTGTCACTCTGACGCTACTGAATGCAACAGATATCGGACTAGGAAAGCATGAAATAGAATAATGCTTGTAAATATGTTCCGTTAATTCGCGACACTGGTGTATAAAACACGGAGATTTAATTTCTCGGAAGCTCGTGCTCTTTCATTTAAGTGTCGCTTATTTCTCTTACGGTGACTCAGATTTCCTGTTCTAGTTGCGAGATATCTCACAGACTTACTTTAGTGAGCGCATAAGGTGGTTATGTGAGGCAAATTTTCAAGAAGTGTTTGAATTGTAAATGAGTGCCTCGGCGTTATCAAATCTGTGTGACAACATCTTCCTCTATGCTGAAAGGAAGGGGTCCCAGTGTAAAAAGGGAACAATTAAATACACTTCATATGAATTATTCAGAAACAATTCTTTAGATCCACAAAGGTTTATTCACAGCGGGATCCAGTATATTGAATATACATTTGCATTAAATAATCAACTGTATTAAGAGTCATACAGTGCCCCAAGGAGGGAAGGGGGGAAGTGATTTTCTGGGTAGAACCCCTCTTATAAACATCTTCCTCTAGGCAGCTGACCTGGCATTCAAGTAAACATCAAAAGAGGGACCAAGCCAGGCAGTTAAACATTTAACAAAGAAAATTCTAAAATTTTTCCCCTTCTCATTGAGGCCATTAAATTCCTGTCGGGAACAAGAAAAGTGAAGTTAATGGTAACTGTGTCACACAGCGGTCTTGTGCGCAGATTCCAACTGCCCCACTCATGTCATTGCATGCAAATAGTAGAAAAATTTGAAAATCCCTATCTAACAAGACAGCAGATAGCTGGTTTTAGTACTTATGGAAGTGGTCTGGTTTGAGAGGGATAATATTCTATACCATTCTATATAGGGGGCAGATTTACCTACTAGGTGGAGCACTATACTACAACTTAATGAACTTACAAACGCACTCAAATATACCAAACAGAAAAAAGTTTTTTGTCGTTAAAAATGATCATAAGGATAAGGAAGACTGTTTTCTTATTAACTTTGACTTTTTATATGAGATTGTATAACCATGTTATGTGGTTTTTTAATTTGTGATAATGTGTTAGATTGTAACCCAATTGGGAGGTAAATAAATCCTTATGATCATTTTTAACGACAAAAAACTTTTTTCTGTTTGGTATATTTGAGTGCGTTTGTAAGTTCATTAAGTTGTAGTATAGTGCTCCACCTAGCAGGTAAATCTGCCCCCTATATAGAATGGTAAAGAATATTATCCCTCTCAAACCAGACCACTTCCATAAGTACTAAAACCAGCTATCTGCTGTCTTGTTAGATAGGGATTTTCAAATTTTTCTACTGTTCTAACCCCTCTCCCTGTTAAACAATATCAAGGGTACCTCCTATTTGTTTTGCTCATTGCATGCAAATATCCTTCATTGTCCCTTTCGTCCCTCGCAAAGGCCAGATGAGGTTGGTTTCTCTCTTGGCCTCTTTCCCGTAGTTGTGCAAGCAGCAAGTGTTGCACTGCACCACAGTTGTTCCCTCTGAATAAACTATTCACAGCCTCGCATGCCTAAGAACCCCACTGCAGTGCAGGTGGCTAAGGCGGAAGAATGTGTGCTTAGGCATTCACTGAAACGGCACCTTGCAAAGCCATAAACGACAACAGAGCATGCAAAGAATCAACTAGCTTGGTTTTGGTCGTCAGGGAGTGCACGTGATGAAAGGTAGAAATAGATTGTTTCTACACGTGATGAAAGGTGACCAAGGGGTAGAAGTTATAGCCTTGCGTGCAGCGCTCCGAGCTTTAGAAACGCAAGGCCAATGCTTGACTCTCGGCTCCAGGGGCAGAGTCGGCGCAACATCCGGTGATTCTGAGTGCATCGCAATCTCTCCCTGCCTACAAAAGATTAAAGTGCCCTGTGGAAAAAAGGTGGTTTTAGTGCGTTGCCTGATATAAATAAGCCTTTCATCTGACCTAAATAGAGCATGCTCAGAGACGGAAATTAACGCATTTCCGTTCGTTGGTTTCTATTGTATTACTTCTATGATGATACTTTGTGAATGTTTGTGCCTTGAATGACAGTTTGGGAGTTCCTATAGCTTAAGCGGGAATAGGAGGGGCACGAGGACAGAAGGCAGAATTTTAAAAACCGCTATAGCGTGAAAGATGTGCGATTCGGAAGCAGATGAGGAGGCAGTTGTTAGTACCCGTTTCCCACTATAGAGCGCAGACAAAGGGAAAAAATGCACAGATGCCACCGACACCCTAAAGAAAAACTATGGTCAAATCACTATCCCCAGTGCCTAACGTAGAAGGCCCCCAGCATGTAACACAACCGGGGCTCATGTAAAGCGCTACGGAATCTTGAGGCCTAGTAAATAACGAAAGTGACATTCCTATCAGTTGAGACCGAACACGCCCTGGCTTCACGCATGCTGCTGCTCAGCTCAGGGCCGGCTCTGGGGGGGACCGACCGCACCGGGTACTGATCTGTCATGGGGGTGCCTGTTCTGCCACTATATATGGGAACAAAAGGCCCTGCTGCCACTTCCATATCCAGAAATTTGTGGGGAACAATGTTCAGGGAACAGTGATTAACATTACGCCTGTCTAGAGCAGAGGCTTGTCTAATAAAGACTTTGACTCTGGAAGTTTCTATTCGTGGTATGCAGCACTGAGGGTTAAGATGCCTGCTGCAAAGAACAGGTAACATGCAGACAGATCCGTCTTCATGTTAGTAGCGATTAACAAGCAACGAACTGCGTGCCCCCTCGCATTACACTTTGGATTCAGAGTTTGGGGCTCCGCCAGAACAAGCACCCTTACTAGGGCAGCTTTAAATGATGGGGGAGCAACTCAATGTATTGACAAGGGCCTGACAATGCCATTTATTTATGTTAAAAAAAACATAAATAAAAATAATGTCAAGAGCAATGCCAATAGCTCTAACTTTAACAAAGGCAAAACCATTGCATTGTAAATGCTTGTTATTTAAGACACTGACAGCGTTCGGCTTTTCTTCTAAATTTGTATCCATGATTCATGCTATCTAATCCCCTGGTCCAGAGTCGCGGTGAATGGGTGCCAATCCTCTTTTTTTAATCACTCGAGGGGCACTAGGCAGAGGTGCCCCCTTTTGCCTCTACTTTTTGCCTTAAGCATCAAACCCATGGCGCTGGCGATTAGAGCTAATTCTGATATTCGAGGTCTGCCCTTTACGGGAGAGTCACACAAAATCACGCTATTCGTGGACGATGTCCTTTTATCCCTCTCTGAGCCGTCCCACTCCCTCCCGTCAATGCAGTCAGGGCTTGAGCGCTTTGAAGCAGTAGCGGGCTTTAAAATCAACTTAGACAAGTCATACATACTCAACCTCACTCTCCCCCAATCCGAAGAACTTAGGCTTCAGGCACTCACACCTCTCCGTGGGCAGGTGCCTCTATTCAATATCTGGGGGTACATCTGACGCCTACACTGGGGAAATTGTACTCAGCCAATTTCCGCCCTTTGCTGACACGGATCCAGGCTGATCTTGCTTGGTGGAAGCCTTTGTTCATATCCTGGATGGGTCAGATCCATGCTATTAAGATGTCCCTTCTCCCTAAGCTGCTGTACCTGATCCAAGCCCTTCCCATTGAATTAGATGGGGACTTTTTTAGACGTGTGAAGACCATGATTCTTCACTTTATCAGGCAAAGAGGGCCAGCGTGCTTTTCCTTTTCTATTCTGCGCCGCCCAAGGAAGGAGGGGGGGGTGGGGCTCCCGGACATCCACCTATATTATAAGGCAGCACAACTTCGGGTGTTGGTGGAGTGGACGCAGTTAGAATCGGAAAAACATTGGCTGCACATGGATCGTAGTGTTACAGGGAGGACCATCTGGAATCTAGTCTGAAGATGTGCGCGATTGTCGCATGTTTCTTGTTAAACCAATAAACATATCTTTGAAAAAAAAAAGTTTCATGTGGAATTAATTTAAATTATTTTTATAATTTTTTTAACAGAAGTTTAAAAGTTGAATTTAATTTTTTATTTAAATAAAGTTTAATATTACGTTTCAGAATAATCATTTGATAATTATTTATATTTTTACCATGAAACAGTTCCCATGGGAACAGATAATTTTTGTCCTTTCTGCCTTTATTTTATTTGGCGGTATGTTGCAGTACCTTTGAGTGGCCATGCATGGCTCTCACCTTAATCCATTGCTGAGCTGGAGTACATTTACTAGCAATTTGGGACCTTTTTGGCTCTAATAACTTTAAAAGTGTAGTTTGTAAATAGCAATTGACTTACTCTTTTGTTGGTGGATGTTTGTATTTGCATGTCCCTCCAAAAACGCTCCTTCTCCATTCCTAAACCCCATCCATTTAGGAGCAGATATTCCCCATTTTCCAGCTATTCCCAGGTCCCTCCCACATTACTAACACGTAGGCTTAAGTGAGCAGAGATCTCTGCACACGTGTCAGAGATCTCCCCACAGAAAAGATAGGGGTGGCAGAGGTCTTGGCACCTGTGTTTGGGAGCTGAAATTTGTAGTATGCGAGTAGTACTGCTATAATACTACTGAACATACTACAAGATGCAGTTTGTAAATCAGGGCCGAAGTGTTCGCTTGTCGCTAGCCAGGAGGAGATACTGCTCCATCATACCAAGCTATGGAGAAAATGGGAAGTTGATGGGAACTGGTTGTATTTCAGAGGCACATCCTTTTCATCTGTAGCCCTTAATAGAAGAAGGCTTACTGGTTTGCCCCTATAAATTCCCTTCAGTCCCTCATAGCTGGGGTCTTTGCTTTCTACAGCCAGGGTGTGTGGTCTGTGCATGCAGGATATTCCTCCTATGTTGTATCACTTTGGCCTGTACACAGTAAATGTGTCCTTGGGAGGATACCCAATTGGTTCCCTTTCAAGTTGTCTTTGTCTTTCTTGAAGGTACAACTTCCTGCATAGGGATGACCCTGGAGCTCTTGTCTTGAGACAAGGTAGGTGTTTGGAGGGCTAGAGGGTTGAACCCCCTTTTTCCTATTAGACCCACCCCTAACAACAGGCCCACATTCCTTGGCAATTTGGTGACAGTATCTTCTATTTTCTCTACCAAAGCGTTTTGGTTTCAGACACTGCCTAGTCCACTTTACAATATCTTTGTACTTTTTCAGGACTTGAAGTTATGCTTTGCTACACCTGCACAGAGAGGCATTAGTTGATAATGGGTCTCTGTTGTTTTTCTCACTGAAGTCTGGACCTAGGATCTCGAACAGAGTGTCTCTGCTGTGATCCTGAAGAAGGAGGAACCTAGACTGCCAAATGAATACAGGAACATGACACCTGACCACAAACACCCCGAAGCAAGGCCCACACACTGAAGCCTTCACAGAGGATGTCTTGAGGAGGAAGTGGGCCACATAGGGACCACGGGGAGCTTGCAGGCCATCTCTTAGATCTGTGAAACAAAAGAGTTTGTAACCTGCAGAAAGCAATCCAGGACTGCAAGCCTCATGCTTAGACATTGCCCTAGGCCTGCGCAAATATTCACTTATGTTCTGTAAGTTGTTATGCAGTGGCGGCTCCTGCGCTAAGGTGTAGGAGTGTCGCCCACTGCTTTCCACATTGTAAAAAAAGGGAAAATAAAATGATAATAACTCGATGTTATTAACATTTAATTTTTTTCTGCTGCAGCAACTTTGCGGGCAGGGTGGGGTGGGGCTGCTCTGCTTTCAGAGCAGTTGGAGTGATGGGCACACTCTGTAAGTGTGCGTGAATGTTTGCCCGCCCGTCTTGGGCTGGCCAAACAGTCATGCAAACTTTGCATGTTCTGCATTAAGGCCTCGGTGGAGAACATGCCCAGGCTCCTATTCCCTGGCTGGGCGCTGAACCACGGCACTCACACCAATCACAGTGCTGCATTGCAGCGTTGTGATTGGGTTAGGGGAGCCTGGCTGCTTCCTGTTTGCAGCTCAACATGAGAGATGGCGGAGGAGAGACGTGGCGATAAGGTTAGCGGATTTTTTTTACACCCCCTTCCATCCCCCTGCCCCTCCTCCCCAGATCCTTGCCAGCCGCCATAGTTGCTATGTGCTTCTTTCCAAACTGAAAGGGACATACAGATTTTACTTTTTAACCTATGGCCCAAGTCAGTGTTAGTTTCACTGCAACTGGTCACCCTGATTCTGAAACCTTTCAGAGCATCGCTCTAGCTTTTATGGCTCCGAAAATTCCAAGGTTTGCAGCCAGAGTTGAACTATATTCGTATATTGCCAGTTCCACAGTAGTAACAGGTAATCAGGAGGGTCCCATTGGAGTGCTAGACCTAGGGAACGCCCCTCCCAAACAAATATCTTAACGATGACAACTCAGTTTCCAGATCTGGGACCTTAAAGTTTGATGAGCCCATGAGTTCCTAATGAAAAACATTGGATTTTAGAGACCAGTTAGAAATCCTAAATAATGTCTGCTGAACTGTGTACTGTGGCCAGGAATGGCTGATCCCCGAAAGCCCTATTTAACTGGCCATTGAGACTTCAGGGCATTAGTACCGTAGGAACTTGCCCCTGACACAACTAATATATCACTGTTGGGTTAGTTGACTGCCTTGTTCATTTTGGATGCTGGGGTTTTGTTTAACCTTACCTTTTGGAGTTGTTTGAGGATTGTTAGTCACCTAGACTTAAACCTACAGAATTGTCTTGCCGGGCCCTCATGGTGTCTGAGAGCAGTATGAAAGAGAACAGATGTTCAACACCCAGGGTAATACACAAAGTATCACTGCCCATCCCTCATAATAAAATGAAAACAACCATACAGTATGGGTGCCATAATTGTTTTAGTCTGAGATCATACCTCTGCACATATTTTGGCACCATTAAAAAGACATACGTGCATTATTAATTGCCCAAACAGTAGCTTATTTCCTGTCAAGCTAGACCGTATATGCTGTACCGTGAGCCATGTGACAGCCCTGCCTTGTGCCACCCTCCATCTGAACCATTGGTGTCTCTGTATCATTGACTTGTATGCATGTAATAGGACTGTTGTGTGCTGACACAGCCATGGATGATCGCAATGCCTCACCCAGGAAATCCCAATTAATTATGTCTAAGGCTCCCTGGTTTCCGTTTTTATGGATTTTTACACGTAAATACAGACAAAAAACAATGTGTTTTCTGTCTGCATTTATTCATAAAAGTGGATAAATACAGAAAGTGTGCTTCTTTTAAGAATGAATTATAGCCCAACAGCTGAGCAGATATCCAGCATGGCAAATTGAAAGACAGGATGAAATTTCTTTAAATAACTGCATGTGTCAACATACATTTATGGTATAATGCTAATATTTGCCACTGGATGTATTGTTATGTAATATTTGGCTTAAATAGCTAAAAAAACGTCAGACATCAAAGAATGAGTGTGCGTCTATCATTTAAATAAATATGGAAATGTACAGTTTTGCAACTACATTTATATGCAAAACACAAAATAAATATGGATAAATACAGATAAAATGGGTAAAAATTGATATGGATAAATACAGACGGAAATGTTAAGAAAATAAATACCATAAAACCGGGAGCCCTAATTATGTCAAATGCATCAAATTACAATCGCCGGGCTCATTTGCTTATTTGCTACAGAACCCTTATTGTGCTGACTCCACTTGCCACATGGCTAGGAATTCTGCCTGGTCTGGCTGAACCAGCTTTGACATCAAATATTCAAGACACAGGGCCAGTACCTTCGTAAATACTTTTCTACATTTAAGAATGAAATAGGACAGGAGGAGCCTTCTAGGTCTTCCCACAGGTTTTTAGGACTAATATCTGTCTTTCTTCACACAGGGCATCACTGTTCCTGTGTCAGTAAATTTGTTAAAATCTTCGTTTGTAAATCAACCACACCTGCCCAGTTTGTTTTATGGAAAGTGGTTGGGAACCCGTCAGGTTGTGGGGCGATCCTCAACTTCATCGTATTAACAGCTTTGACCAACTTTGGAGCAAATGGACTGCTTCTTGTTGTTCATCACTCAACGGTAACAGGTGTGCCCTACCATTGTTTTCGGGGACTAGCTTCGAACCTGCTGGTCCCCCAGAGCATAAGTCTTGGTAGAATGGTGGGAATGTTTCAGTCTATACAGTGCACTTGTCAATCCTATGCCCCATAGTCACCTTAGATATGCAAAAAAAGCCTACTCTTTTCCGATTCAATTCAAACACCAACATCCTCCCACTTTGCTGCCATCTGCCCAGTGTGATGCCAAGATGACGTCATCAGTCCATGCTTTGCCTCAGTATGGGCTGCCCATAATGTTTGGTTCATCAGTATCAAGTCATATGGTGCAAACAACTTGTTTACCACTGAGGCTTGGGAAAAATCGAAAATATTTGGGTGGAATTGCCACCTTGCAATTAAGTCTTCTCTCTGCTAGCCTTTTAGCCGCCTCCTGAGTCAGGGTCACACTAACCCAAAAATATCTGCCCTACCTTGTCTCAAATCCCGACTCTGTTGCATCTTTTTCAAAATAGGAATCACAAGCACTGATCTGATGGAACACAGTGCTAATGAGTGTAAACGTAACTAACTTTAGAATGACATTTGTGGATCTAAGAATCTTACACAGTAACAAAGAAGGAATGCCAAAGGCGAATAATATTTACTAAATGTATTAGTAAATAGACCTAAAGTTGTTAATAGGCGAAGATGGATGATTCTTTTTATGTTGTGATTCCCAAAAAGACACTCATCAGAGTGATCGTAAAATCAGACAAATCCAAAAGAAATCAAGATGGCCTACTGATTTCCAGTTTGAAACACTTATCCTTCTTTCAGATGAGCAACAAAAGTTTCACTACGAATGCTAATTCAGCAAGATGCAGCTGAATACAGTTAAAACAGATGAAGCGTGGAAGACACTATAGTGAACCATAACCAAACCACATGAAGTGTAGAAAACTAATAATTACACAACAAACTGATGTACAATTGGTACATTACTCCCGGAAAATTGAAACTTTCTGTCCCAATACAGGGTAGAAGTCCTGGACTGAAAGTGAGATGGGGAGAATGAAGTTTATATACGGTGGTCTTGCCCAAAGACACCACTTTACTGGAAGGAAGTTTTGAGTCACATCAAGAATTGGTTGGATTACCCAAAGCCTAGTGACAGTGGCATAGCAAGGTCAGGTTGTACCCGGTGCGGAAAATTTCTTGTCACCCCCGGCTTGACAAAATAGCAAAACTATGTGTTTAAAACAAATATTTTTGCCATTTTGTCACCCTGCTCAGGATGACACTTGTCACCCCCAGCTTGAAAAAATGGCAAATATATGTGTTTTATAACACATATTTTTGTCATTTTGTCACCCCCCCTCAGTGATGACACCCGGGCGGCCCTGCCTAAGGCCTTTGTCCGGCTGTCCCATCTGCCATGCCAAAAAAGTGATTGGATACTGGTGAAAAACACGCTATTTTGGCCAGGGTGGAAAAAAACGACCAGATGAAAAAAGTCTCTCCTTGTTGATGTCAGGCTGGTCATTCAGGGTACAGGTAAAACTGGCAAAGAAAATGTTCACTTATGATCTGAGAGGCGAAAGAGGAACATTTTGCATCATTTGGCAGCCAGTAGTAGATGACTGGCAGACCAGCCCCTAAACTAATCTGCCCCAAGACTTAGTTTAAGCGCTTTAACCTTGCACTGGGATTCTAGTTCTGAAGCGAATAACCTGATAATTTCCATAACAGAATCAATGGCTCTGTTGGACAGAAGATATGGACTATCTAGTGCGTGTATCTAGGCTTGAGCTGTGTGTACTTTGAGATGGTATGAACTATACTTTGACATTTTTGTCTCCAGAAGAGAGAGAAAGAGTCGGCAAGGATCATTTACAGTTTCAGAAACCGTGGTTTGGAAATAGGAGTATCGTTGTATGTCAAGTTACCCTATTGATTAAAAATGTATTCAAACACAATAAAGTATTTTTTTTAATTAGAAAGATATCTGGCAATGAGGTGGTGGGCCTAGTGAATTCTGGCACAAGAAATGGCTGAAATCCCTAATATCACTGGCCAATACTGAATAAATACTGTCAGACAACTTACTCTAGCTACAGCTTCCAAACACAATGAACATTCTGAGTAAAAAACAACTCCATCATAAAGTGAACTGCACACATGTCCTTAACTAACTTCAAAGAGGAATTTATGTTTCCTCAATTACAAGTGGAATATTAATATTTATTAATCAGAATACGGCAAATCTTGTTTGGGGAATCATTAAACAACTTACCAAAGAAAAAATGACTAAACTAAGTCCACATCATGTGTGTTTTCCAGGACTGTTGAAATATAATATGTCTCTCTGTACAAAAACTGGACTACTGACCTTCATGTGGTATTGACAGTGGAAAACATTCTGCATGACTCCGCAGACAGACCTGAAATGCATCCTTTTGAATGGAAAATGTTAAAGCCGATCTAATTTGGAATAACATCCCAATCTGTACGCACCCTATCTCTTATGCTTCCTGTTTTCCTTCTCCAGTTAAAACTCGTTTATATAAAAACACTCCATAGCCCTCTGTGCAATTAATGCATTATTTTATTGGTTTTAGAAAATAAATATTTGTTTTTTGTAATCAAGCACTTACTGTTTACATTAATGTGAGTTCACCTTTCAGAGCTGGTCAGTCTGAGAGTGTTACTGTGCAGGTTTTGATATTTTAAGGGTTTGTAGAGCACTTGTAGCTTTTTAACATGGCTCCAAGTAACCAAAAACAACATATGAACGGATCAAGGAGTACGGAGCAGAGTGTTACAGATGTGCAATGCACTAAGGTTACAAGTCAATACACCCATCAGTAGGCAGATGGTGGTTGTAGTGCTACAATGATAAAGGATTAGATTTCGAGTTCTCGACCCTCTGCAGCTGTCTCATGTAGTGTTGTGTGAGTTAGCAATGACGGAACCCTTTTGGCTCCTGATGGGCTCCGTAGAACTGTGAAGTAAGCGTTAGAGTGTAGTGAAGTAAATGCAGGTTTAGAATGTTGAGTTTGCCAATACACGCAGAATAATAAAGATGTGTTATACCAACCTCCGTGTGTGGTGGAGTCATTAGCGGGTACTACAACTAGCAACGAGTTAGGGGATAAGTAACAGACGATTGACAGTGACCTCCAGGAGAGATTGCCATGTTCCAGCAAACTGCTCATTGATTTGGCACTTCGACTAAGGCACACATGGCACACGAAGTGCTGAATCAACGCTTGGCATATGTGGAGTTAAAGCACAACTCCAGCAGTTAAAAGCATTTGACAATTACAAGAGCTTCACTGAAAAGTCTATACATTGTTTGCCAAGAACCTGCTGAGAAGGACATAAAAAGACGTACCATGCTACGAAGTGACCAAAAGTTATACATCATAAGTGGACACAATCAGGTTTTGAAAGAGCAGCAAATACCAACAGCCAATTGCAAGATAACACTGCAAACAGAAGAGCTGCAAGGCAGCGATCAGCGAGGTGTCAGGCAGTATAAAGAGACGCTTGCAAGCAAAGCAATTTAAATACAAGACATGGGCATCAGCTTACCAGACTGAGTAAAGAGAGTCATCACATCACAGAGCTGGGTGGAGAGGCCTAAGAGGAAGTGCCCAGCGTTGTACCTACAGAGCCATCCATACACATTGAGGCACACCACCAAAGCTGCTAGGTGGTGGCTCAGAACAGCTCCAGAGGTCTCCATAAAAGTGAAGGGCTCTCATGGAGACCAAGAAGGAGGTCAAGGTTCCACAGACTGTCCAAGATGACCCAGAGGCCAGTACAGCACAGGACCTTAGAGATGGTATGGATGAAGCAGGTCCTAGCGGACCGCAGACAGTGTTGCAGAGGACTCCACCCCCAGTGTCAGCCAATCTCATAAATGGTTACAATGCCACTGCCTTCCTGTGACCACCACCACCATTCGATACCATCAAAAAGCTGATTATTGGTCCTTAAGAATTTAGATGGTGAAGGTGTAAAAGAAGTCATAAAAAACATGCTGTGAGTTGACAAAATTGCATACAACCAAATCAAAGAAGCCTTGAATATCAAGTTCAATCCAATGTGGTATTTAGGTTGCGAAAGGTACATTTTCAGTCAAGAACGACAGAAAGATATATATTTTTTTAAAACAGATTTTATTGGCATTTGTCATTCAGAAAGATGTCATTACAAATTCATCCAAACAGGAAATATTCACAAATCCCCATGTAGGATCCGTCTCAGTTAGTTCGTACATCTCCCTTCCCAGCCTCTACTTATCCTACGACTGTTTACCACGTTATGCAATGATTGCTATACTGGGTGCTCAGTAACGTTAACAGCCTAACAGTATCCCCTCCTCCCACTTCCTCCCTCCCCCTCCCCTGCTGCTTCCGACCTCCTTGCCACTTCAACTCCTGCTGTGTACATGGTCCGGGTCCCATTCATACTCGCCACATCCTTGCACCTTGTTCAGAGCTCGCTATGTGGGTGGATGTTAGGGTACTATGGCCCAGTTATGTCCCCCCCGCAGCTCGTTCGTGATCCAGCTCCCCAGGGCCAGCGAGGTGAAATCCTGCTCTTGGCGAGCTAGGTGTCGACTCTTGGTCCTCGTTCTGCAGATCATCTACCAACACACCCCAGGCCTGTGCCCGCTCCAATCTCCCTATACCTCTTTTCGCGTTCCTAAGCAAGATGCTATGTTCATAGCATGCCCACTTCACTAGTTCCCTTTTCCAGTTGCCGACCCCTGGACCTGCCTGGGTCTTCCACTTGCTGGTAAGCTCACGTTTCGCCAGAATGTATGCCAGGTCTTGGAACCTGGCTGTGACATTGGTTTTAGCGGAGTGAGGAAATAGGTTGAGAAGTACATGACCAGAGGTGCATGTGATCTCCTTCTCTGTGACTCGCGCTGTCTCTCGAACCACCTCCTGCTAATACCCCTCTATCCTTGGGCAACTCCACATCATGTGAAGATAGCTAGCCCCTATCTCCTGGCATCTGGGGCAACACGCATCCTTCCGACCAAAATATCTGTTAATCCTGTCAGGGTTAATATACTCCCTATGCAGAGTATAAAAACGAACGAATTAATTGGAATCGCGCATTGCGGGAGACCTCCGTGGCTCGGAGCAGTGTATTGTCCCAATCCTTCTCCGCTATGGGGCTCCCAATGTCCGCCTCCCATTTATCTTTCAGGCTCTCCAGGGGCCCTGTGAAATCCCGTCTAATGGCTCTGTAGAGACATGAGACCACCTTAATGACACCGCCTGCTAGACTTATGTATTCGCAAGTAGAATGTGTAGGTGGCTCTAGTGTCCCCCGACTCCAATGTCTCTGCATGGCCCCAGTGACTGCCCCATATAGTAGAAAATGCCCCTGTGGGATATCCCAACTATCTTGGAAGGCCTCAAACGGAAGAAGTTCCCCATCGCAGTATAAATCTCCTACCTTAGTGACCCACTCCTCCAACCCCCTCCACTGACCCCCATACGGGAGCGCCTCCAATAATGCCACAGGCATCTCCGGGAGTAAGGTCGTTTGGTTTTGGTTTTCTGAAGACACCTGATCCAGCAGTTTCTTATTACCCTATGCTCTGGAGTGGTCAGTGTGCACTGTTTAATGGTACCCATGAGTGTACTCAGGACAGCTGCTCTACTAGGGGTGAACGGGGGCGTCCTCCTGCCCGGATCTAGGCTTCCTGCCACCCACTGTGGGAAGCGTTGGAGCTGACCCGCCAAATAATAATTCTCCATATCCGGCACCGCTAGCCCCCCCTCCGCTCGTGCCCTGCGCAACGTAGCCAACGCCACTCTGTGCCTGCTGGGACCCCATATAAAAGCGGTCAGAATAGAGTCGAGGGATCGGAACCACGCCTTAGGGATCCACACTGGGAAAGCGGTAAAAAAATATAGCAATCGCGGCAATGCCACCATTTTCAGCAAGGATATTCGCCCTGCCACTGACAGGAGCAGCTTCCCCCAGAACACCATACTGCCTTTGAGCGATCGAAGAGCCCCCCCTATATTTCCCTTCTGAACATCAGAGAGATCATGATACACTCTAATCCCCAGGTATCTAAAACAGCGTGGCTCCCACTGGAGATCCCCAAGGCCCGCAGGCGGCAGGGCCTCTCTCGCTATCGCGAAGAGTCGTGACTTCTGCCAGTTGACGCAGAGCCCGGAAAGAGCTCCAAACTCGTCCATCATACGCCGGGCTCCCTCCAAAGCCCTACCTGTGTCCTTCAGAAAAAGAAGCAAATCATCCGCATATAATGCGATATGGTGTGTTTGCTCTGCCAGTCGAATGCCCCCGCATGGCGTCCCTGATCGTGCCATACACGCCAGTGGTTCTACCACCAGCGCGAACAGCAGGGCGGAAAGGGGACACCCCTGCTGTGTACCCCTCTCCACCCCGTACTATACGGAGATGGTGCTGCCCATCCGTACCCGCACCACTGGGTCCGTATAGAGTATTTGAACCCATTGGATAAAGTCCTGCCCCAGCCCCATCCTCGCTAGAACTGCATACAAGTATTCCCACTCAAGACTATCGAATGCTTTCTCGATATCTATGGCAAAAATCGCCCCATCCTGCGCCTCCACCACTCCCTGTTGTAGTACTGCAACAGCCTCCTGATATTCAGGGTGGTATTACTGCTAGGGATGAAACCCGCTTGATCGGAATGCACCAAAGAGGTCATGTGTGGCAGTAGCCTGGTGGCCAATATCTAGCTGAGAATTTTAAAATCGAGGTTTAGCATCGATAGAAGTCGGTATGCTGAGCGCTCAGTTGGGTTCTTGTCAGGCTTAAGCAGGGGGACCATTACCGCCTCCCTCATCGTGGGTGGCAACCTCCTGTTCTCCCATACAGCCGCATATAATCCCACTAGCCTGGGAGCCAGCTCTACCAGGTATGTGGCATAGAGCACATGGGGCAGTCCGTCCGTGCCCGGAGTCTTCCCCCGTGCCATCGCTTTGACCGCCCCCCCTGATTTCCCGTGCTGTAATCGCCACCCCTAGCTCCTCTGCTTCCTCCCCAGCTAAGGTATGGAGCGGAAGGGGTGTCAGGTAGTCTGCTATCCTGTCCATGTTGCGGTTGCCAGTGCTTTTATATAAGCGGGCGTAGTACTCCCTAAACCGGCCACTAATCTCCTCCTGTGTGTATAAAGGACATCCTCCCTGGTCGTGTATCGACAGTATAGTACTGCCCCGTCTGGCTGGGTCAGCAAGCCATGCCAACAATCGCCCAGCTTTGTCCCGCTCATCATGTGTCCTATCCATGTACTTCAGGAAATCAAAGCATCGTAGACGCTCTACTTGCACTGCCACCTCCTCCTTAGCTTCCAGGAGTTTCTGCCTCAATTCCGGATGCTCCGGCCTTCTCTTCTCTAATGCCCTGAGTGCCCCATCCGCTCTCTCCTGGTCTGCTGAGAGCGTCCTACGGACCCCAATAGATGCAGCCATGCAGCGTCTCCTGAGCACAGCCTTGAAGGCCTCCCATTCCGTGCTTCTTGAGTCCGTGGTGCCCGCATTGTCAGTAAAATATTGTATGATGTGCTCCCTAGTCTCTTGTTGAAAGACCTGATCCTCAAGCGCTTCTGGTTTGAGGCGCCATGTGGGGATGGGCTGCAAAATCCTACCCCCCCTGTATCGTAGCATCAGTGGGTTATGGTCCAAGACCGTTCGAGTGAGGTATTCTGTCCCCCCCAGCTGGGTATAGAGGCCCGGTGAGCTCAGAAAGGTGTCTAAACGGACATGTAAATCGTGGGTGTTGGATAAATGTGAGTAGTCCCTATCTGTAGGGTGTGCCTTGCGCCACACATCCACAAGCCCCCAACGAGCCTGCCAATCCCTAAAAGCTCTAGCCACCACGTGTACTGGGGAGTCTCGAAGAGGCGGGTGTGATCGGTCCATGTCAGTATCTGCAATACAATTAAAATCCCCCCCCATTAGGACCGCCCCTGTCATGTACGGTGCCAGCACCCCCGACAGCTGCTCCAGAAACCTAACCTGATCCACATTCGGGCCATATACATTGGCTAGGGTAACATCCTGCCCATCCAACTTTCCGGAGACAATCACTTATCTACCCTCTGGATCAATTTTGCGCTCTTTTGGGTGAAAGGGGACTCCCGCCGCCCTAGTGGGCCGCCCAATAACCACACAAGGCAGACCGCTGTCAGGCCCACCGTCTTGTGCGCACCTCTATTCTCAGGCTCTGCTGCCTCCGTACCAGTCCACCCGCAGGCCTCTCCTTGCCACTTTCCGCTTTAGGGCCTCACCATGGCCTCGTAGGCTTTGCTCCTCGTGCCCATCTCGCACTCACCATAGGGCCCTGTGTTCTTCTCTTCGCCGCGCTGCCTCTGCCCTCCGCAGGCCGCACACTGGACCGCTTTCCCCTATGCGCTCTACCATTAGAGGGGGGCAACTGCTTCCTTGGTCACCCGTTTGTGGCTGCCGCCCCAGGGGGGTCGAAACCCCTCCGCAGCCGACTCTTTCCAGGCCCCTCTCCCGTGTGGGGGCACCCTACACTCTCCAGGTCCCGGGGCCCTCTGCAGCTCCTCCCCGCTCCGCCTCCTCACCGGCACTAGGGCAGGATCTTCCTGTCGCCGCCGACGCTTGCCCCGCTCTCAGGGCAGGAACCCCAGCCTTCAACTCCGGGGCCGTTACAGCAACGCGGCCGCCATTTTAAACAGTCCGAGGCCGCCGAGCGCCCAGTCCGCCGAGATTCCTCTGGGTGCCACCTCCTCGCCAGTAGCAGTCCCGGTCTCCACTGCTGCTCTGGGTACTGCTCCAGCCGCTGTGTCTGCAGTGCCGGACCGCACACGAGCCGGCATCCAGCACCACTGCGCTCCGGGCTCCGTTGTTAGCGCGCAGCCGCCATTTTGCGCAGTTCGCGGCCTCGCCGGCGAAGTTGTCCGGCTCCTGCAGGGGAGGGCTATCTACCCCTCACAGCCAGCACCCAGGACTCACCTAATGTTCTGACACCTTCAGGGTCAGTCGTCTTGCCCGGGGCTCCCCTGTATCGGTCAGGATGGGGCCAGAGAAGGGATCCCCGACGGGAGCTCGGATTCAGGCTCCCGTCTTCATCGGCGTCAGGCCACGCCCCCCATCATGACAGAAAGATGTTGAAAGCATTGACAAATCTCGTGGAGAAGTGTGGCTCACTGGTTAGAGGAGGCAGACCTGGAAGCAGAGGTCAGCCCGGGACCAGGGTTCAATTCCTGGCTCGGCGGGGTCTTGAGTCCTAAAATGTCCATGGACTCGACAATTCTCGCTCCGGTGCCTACTCAATTCACGGGCTCACACTCTGCGACTCTGGGCAATAGCTTGCTTAATCTCCATAACGGCCCCTCGCGGCGGGATGCCTGGCTTTCACCTTGCGGATACCCTGCCGGGGTTATCTCACAGGGGAATACCAGGACGGGTTCCCTAAGCAAGCGCTTAGAAACCGCTTGGTGATTTGCGCTATATAAATTCCTGTACATTTACATTTTACATTTACAAATGTATTGAAAGACTGGATAAGCTCATCAAACAATTTAAGGTAAATTAATTGAATGATGACGAAGCTATACGCCTCAGAGTTATTGACGGTTGCCCGTCAGATTGTTTCAGGAGATGAATGTTGAGAGAAACTCTTAATCTGGAGCAAGTTCTCATGACTACCAGAGCTGCAGAGCGTACCACTCAACAGGCTGCTAACATGGAGGCCAGAGGTGCCCAGAGTGAGTCAGCCAGGAACTTAAAAAGTAAGCCAAAGCACAAGGTAGAGGGACACAGAGTGATGTCCCCAAAGAAAAAGTTGTGCTTCAGGTGTGGATTTTTGTTTACACACAAAGGTAAATGTCCCGCCCTTGGACTGGTCTGCAAAGGCAGTGGGAAGGAGAACCATTTTGTTGTGGTTTGCAATGTGAAAGAAAAAGTAAGTGCATCACCGCATGAAGACAAAATGGCCACCAGAACGTTTCAGAAGCAGCTTTCGATGCACGCCCACAAAGGCAACCGACCACACCAATTGAGGCAAATCAACACCAAACAAAGTCAATCAACATCTAAATCATCGTAAAACACTTCTTCAGTGTCAATGTCAAGTGAAGATGAAGATGATGGTTGTGTAATGTTGATGTTTACTTCAGAAAAATGTGTGCATGTTGGACTGGCCTGGCCGATTGTGAAGCAAAATGCAGGTCAAAGAAAAGTCGACATGAAAAAGCACTAAAGGCATTCAAACATTGTCCGAATATTATACTAAAGGTTACCAATTGCTCAATACCTTTAGTTATCGACAGTGGTGCAGCAATATACAAAATGCCTGAGGAGAAATACAATGAACTATCTCCATTGCCGCAACTTAAGCCATAGAAAACTAAAGTGTATACATGGGCTACATCGACACCATTAAAAAGTCCAGGTTTATTTGAAGCAACAATGAAACACAAGAAAATGAAAGTACAAGCATCCATTCATGTACTTCAAGGGACAGCCTGTAGTGTCTCTTGGCTCAGTTTCAGCACAGCTGCTGTTGTAGGACTGATATCAGTGTACTATAACATGAACGCTCATCACAAAATAGTAAGTCAGTTACCTTCATTGATTCATGGGTTAGGAAATCTCAAGACTTGAATCATTGCTCAAACATGATATCATCGAACGTTTCACTGGTCCAACACCCTGGGTTTCTCCCATTGTGGTAGTGCCCATAAAGGGCAGTGCAGGAGCTGCACTCATCTGTGTTGACATGCATCAAGCGAAGCCGGCAATTAAATGAGAACAACATGCAGGTCTGAACATTGTCAAAATGATAACCCAATTGAATGGCGCAAAGGTCTTCTCTTGCCTTGATATGAATAAAGGATATCATGAGTTGGAACTCGGGGAGAGCTGTACATTATACCTTTTCCACACATACTGATCTGTTCCGGTACAAAAGACTACGTTTTGGTGTGTCATCAGCTGGGGAGCTGTTTCAAGCAGAGCTGTTGCAAGATGTCATTCGACATATCATACAGCCTATAATGGATGTGCTTAATTATAGTGATGACATATTGGGTTTTGGAGCTACACAGAAGGAGCATGCTAAAGCTATCACGCAAGTGTGTCATTTACTTGTGGATGCAGGTTTCACTTTGAATGCTAGTAAATGTGAGTTTCATAAGACAAAAACCAAAAATTCTTTGGTCATATATTTGCTGATGGGGGCATGACACCCGATCCAGCTAAAGTGCAAGTGTTATTAACTGCCAGTCCCCCGCAAGATGCTTCCATGTTACATTCTTTCCTTGGCATGGCCTCCTACTGCTCTAGATATATACAAGACTCTGCCACCGGAAGTGCTCCATTGAGAGACTTGATGAAAAAGAATGTTTCATTTCATTGGTCATAGGAATGGGAGCAAAGCTTCAAAAAGATCAAGCAAGCTATTGAGAATTCTACTGAAATGGCAAACTTTGATCTAAGTCTTCATACAGAGGTTGTTGTTGATGTTATCCCAGTCGGGTTAGACGCAATCCATGCACAGCACAGTGGACATCCAAATGCTCAAAGTCATATAGTGGCATATGCAAGCAGAAGTTTGTCCTAAACTGAATGTTCTTATTCACAATCAGAGAAAGAACATTTAGCAGTGTGGGCTTGTGAACATTTCCACGTATTCCTATATGGAAAGCCTTTCACACTTGTGATGGATCATCAAGCGTTGTTGACCATCTTTGGTAATCCAAAGGGCACGATGCCTTCTCACATTGAACATTGGGTTCTACGATTACCAGAATACAACTACACAATTGTGCAGTGGACAAGGAAAGATCAAAATTCTGCTGACTACTTCTCACGAGAGCCTCTACAGTGCCATGGTAACCCTTCTAAGACAGCTAAAACCTACATAAATTTCATTGTGAAATCCAGCATACCAGCTGCCATTTCGTAGGAACAAATTGTCACTGCCAAGAGTCAAGATAGTGACATGTTAAAACTGAAAGACATTATTGAACATTAGTCTTTGAACCAGCACACTCGACCTCTCACCAGTGACAGTGAATACCAGAAGTTTAAAAATGTCAAAGATGAACTGTCTGTTACGGAACAAGGCGTTATCCTGAGAGGTTTGAGAATTAATATTCCGGAGAGTCTGGGACAACAGATAATTGATGTGGTCCATCAAGGTCATCATGGAATCGTTGCCACAAAACAAGCTCTCTGAGACCGAGTCTGTCTTCCTCTTCTTGATGAGAGAGTTGAAAGACAATTGAAGGTCTGTCATCTATGCAACTGCCTTTCATCGAAAACCACTCAACACACCTTAAACATGTCAGAGTTGCCAATGCATGTACGGGAAAAAATTGCCATTGACTTCTTCTGGCCTCTTGATAGTGGACATCACCTGATGGTGGCTGTTGATGAATACTCTTGCTTTCCATTGATAGAAGATCTCTCATCCACCACTCAAGAAAGAGTCATTGAAAGAGTAGAAAGCATCTTCACGACATGGGCTGTTCCTCCGATTCAGAAATCTGACAACGGCACACCTTTTAACAGTCGAGAATTCAGAGACCTTCTCAGTCATCTTAATGTAAAGCATCAGAAGAGCACACCTCTTTGGCGTCAGGCCAATTGCCTTGTCGAACGTTTCATGAATACTATCAAGAAGGCTGTTCAGCGTGCTGTATTGGTAATGCTTGACCTTAAAACTGTCTTAAATTCTACTCTTCGAGCTTACCGTTTGACCCCTCACTTGACCACAGGTTAAAACACTGCAACCTTGATGTTCGGGAGAGCATTGACGACCTAGTTACCTTAATGGAACAACAGAAGATCAAGTACTGAGGAAGAAACTTATATAAGAGACTTGGATCTTAAAAGAGGAATGAAGGCCTATTCAGACAGAAGCTGACATGTAAAAGACATTACATTTACTAGAGGAGATTGAGTGCTTATCTGTCAGCCTAGAAAACAAAAATCTGATACTCCCTTCGATGCTGAACCAGCAAAGGACACATGGTGACTGCCCAGCATTCTAAGAAGTCTATGACATGAGACTTCATACTTCTGACATGTGGCTCATTGCTCGACAGGTGCTGATGTCAGTGTAGAGACTGGGTCTGAAAGGACAATTGGGAGACCACTTGACTGCTGTTGTTCGCACATCACCAACGCAGACCATGGAAACTTTGAATGGCCGTCCCCAGTTTCCGAAGTCACAGTCGGGGTGCAGTGGTGGCTCCTCTGCTATGGTGGAGGAGCGTCGCCCCACTGCTTTTAAGCAGTGCAAATACAGGAAACATTAAATGATAATAGCGTTGAGTTATCATCATGTTATGTTTATGTGCTGCTTGGCGGGCGGGTCTGCTCTTCTTTCGGAGCAGGTCAGGGGAGGATTGGTTTGCCCACTCCTAAGTGCACCTGTCTGTTTTGCTGGCCCTCTACGACCAGTCATACAGTCATGCACACTTTCACTGTTCTCCACGCAGACTGCATTACAGCCTGCATGAGAACATGCCCAGAGCCCATTCCCTGGCTGAGCGTCGAAACACAACATGCATACCAATCACAACCCTGCATTGCAGTGTTGTGGTTGGTCAGGGAAGCCTGGTTGTGCTTCCTGTTCCTGGAGTTAGATAGAGGAGAGCAGGAGTAGAGACACAGGCCCTGGCAAGGTAAGTATTAATAAAAAAAAAACTTTACGTGGAGTGCTTGAAAAATGAAAAACAAAATAGCTCTGCAAACCGGGAGCAGCGTAAGGAGACATGTACTTGGTCCACGGGTTATGGGTGGGCCAAACACAAGAAGAGGACATGACGCCCACCTACCATGACAAATGGCATCAAAGAAATTGAGAGCGATGCTGAAGGTTACCAATGGTAGGAGATGGGTGGTCTGTAAGCCCACAGATAGAATGCAACACCTCTCTTCGAAACAGCGCAAACGCTGTTTAGCAGAGACTTGAAAAAGGAAAGACAATTGAAAGAATAACTTGCGGGGTTAGGATGTTGGTTTACCTTTTTTCTCTTCAATCCCTCGCATTATAAGACGTAAAATACCCACAAGCGTACATAAGAAGCACATTGCACGCCACCTTTTGTAAACTATTTACAAAACCACTTCCGGAAATTTTAAGATACTTATTATTGCCTTACATAGTACACTTCAGGCTCTTTATGCCACTTATAACACATATTTCTACATCATAATAGTAATATTATAGTTATAGTGGGCATTTGCATATTAGTTGATCACACTTTTATATGACTTTAGTGCACATGCAATAAGCGGTCGTCAAAAGAGTAGATCATGTTACTTGATTTGTACCTTGTACTTGTATCTTTGCCAACGTATTCAATCAATTAAGCAATCACATCTGCTTGACGACTCCTGTTCCTTCAGGGTGCGGTGACAGCACAAACTGGGCTGGGGCCAACTGGGGTTTTTTGACACCTAATGAACAGCTTTGAAGAAACTTCCTGCGACTCCAGATATGATTCGAATTAATTATTGGTAACAAGGAGTGGCAAGTATTATTAAGTGTAGAACAAATCCTCAACAATTTTAATTTTAAATTTTCACCAGAAAGAATGAAAAAGTACTTTTTATGAAAACATTTTCTGTTGACATTTCAGGCACTGTGCACTATTCCTGGTTGTTGTGTACCATAAAAGATAATAAAATGAGGTTGTTGCTAGCAATGCACAACAGTCCAAGCACTAGTGTGAATAGTGAAATGTATACAAGTCTCTAGTATGCGAGGCAGGGAGGAAATTCAAGTGGGGAGTGGAGAAAAAGCCGTGGGAATTAATCCCAGCCTGATCTTGCTGTCATAATCCGCACTCAAATATTAAAAACCCTTTCACGTTTGCCAAGTGGCATATTAGCAAATAAGTAATTTGTTTCAATAGGAGGGACTGCTGCCAGGAGGTTTCTATGGTGTACTCGCTGCTTCTAATTCCACTTCAAGTGACGCGCTCTCTAAAACCTGTTCACTTCCTTGTGTGGCCAGAGTGCATGGTTGCCAACTGCGGTACATGAAACGGCTTGGGCCGGCTTCGCTCAGAAAATGGCCTTATGAGAATTAAAGGCCACTTTGTTTAACTAGATGGTCAGGTTAGCCACTGGTCTTGGTCCAAATGGTTCAGGTTTTTGCTAATTTTTGTTGGGTCAAAGAGAACATCTATAGGGGCTGTGCTTGGGTAAGGAGATAGTAGGCATCTCCGTCACCATCGGAGGGACATCACGTCAATCATACACGGAGTAAAAGCAGCCCATTGTACCCTTGCTCCAGGGCTGAGTATGTGAGCGACAGGGTTACAAAACGTCACTTTGCTAGTGTGGAAAAAAAATCCTTGCATTGGGCCTTAACACCAAAGACATATGGACATATATTATGTACGACCTTGGTAGATGCGTTTTGCACACCTACCCCTTTGAACCCTGTTCATGTATGGAGCAAAGCTTTATATTTTACTTTGCTCAGGTTTGGCATAACCAAAGTGGAAACCTATGACTGGCATTCAGAAAAGAATCACTACAATAATGCTGTTGTGATAACTATTTCAAACTCAGTGAAGCCGCTAGAAGCTGCCAGTCAGTGCCAGGGCCGGACTGGGATTACAAACCAGCTCTCGCAAATACATTCGACTGGCCGGGGGCGTTGGGGGTCATTGGGGAGGTCATACTTATATGCCAGGACTGGAACACTGCTGCTGCGCTTTTGTTACCAGAGGCCGATTTTGCAGCACTGCTACAAAACCCTCCAGAGCCAAAAAAACGTCTCCCACCAGTACAAAAGAACCCGACCCCACCCTTCCGGCCCACCGGGGAAATGCCAGGTGCCCGCTACGGCCAGTACGGTCTTGGTCAGTGCTATCAAATAGAAACAAATGACACAAATTCCTCCTGACAGACTCATGCTGAACTCCTCAATTATGGGCTGAAGCCTGAACAAGAAGGGCAGTGTGACTGCCACCGATAGTCATCCCTATTGATTTGCAGTCCAAGCACACTGAAGAGGCTGAGATGTAAATAGGAGTGGGCGGAACTTGAGGAGTTTTACTCCACGAAATTCCAAGGAGTTACATGAAAACTCTGCAAGATTCCTTGGAGCTCAGTGAACGGGCAGAATTAGGCACCTTGCGCTGATTTTTAGCATCGGGTGCTCGTTCCGCACTAAAAAACTGGCGAGAACAACAGCACGTGGCGTGCCACCAGATGCTGCTCTCCAGTTCATTTTGCAGCAACTTGAGTAGATTGTCTACTTGAGTGGCAGTTTTCTCACTGCTAATGATCATGACCACCCGTGTTGGCGAAATCTCCCTGGGTGCCCTCGTAGCGACTGAAAATCACACTAGGGGATATCAAATCCTGCTCATGCTTTCCATGCATGAGAAAAAACTCTACCATGTGGTGGTTGGTGGAATTTGGCATGAACTCTTGTGGCCAAAACTCTGCCAACTCCGCCGGTGAGCAGAAGGTATTACCCATCCCTAGATGTAAACAACCTTTATTGAATACCTGTCAACTCACCCCTATTTGAAAGGTGTCACCCCCTTTTCAATTATTCACCCTGGTAACATGCACTGTGCCTCTGTAGACTTCTAGAGAGTACCACTCTTTGCAAACCTTCATTGCCTCCTTACAGTGGTTCAATTCCATTGGCTTTGATGGGATCACCCTTTTCAATCTATACTTGTCCATATGTTGACAGGTTGTTAAACTGCCTTTGTAAACCTTTCTTACTAGCACGTGTGCTACTAAAATGTAAGATTAAAGCTGCATCGTTTATGTTTGTTAATGTTTGACAGTTTAATCTGTATTAACAGACTATAGTTTTCCCAAAAAATCATACATAGTATGCATACATAGAGGAGCTTTAAAACAGAAGGCTTCATCTGTTGGTCTGTTGAATTATCATCCACTTCTTAGACATAGAGCAACGGGTCAATCCACTTTACCAGTGATTGCACACACATTATTCACATCCACCTAAAGATATTTTCTATTTGCAAATTAGGTTCAAATTGGGTTTCGTTTTATTGATTTTTATATGAACATTAAATACCAGCTATGTATTTCGCTTGCACGTCTGGTGCCCTATTGGATGGTGATTTATTTTCTGTCTCCCTTTGTAAAGTTGTTGTTACAAAGTGTTTACGTTGCATTGCAACACGGTAGCTGCTTGTGATTTGAGCAGTTGGCGGCTGTTGGTCTTCTTTATGCTTGTCCACCTCACAAATAATAGTAATAAAGTGCATGGCACAACCGAAAGGCTTATCATTTAAAAACATATATAAAGCACTAGCAACACTGCTGTATTTGTTTTGTTTTTATATCTTAACATTTTTATTGCAAGCACATAAGGACATTTTAGGTGGCTGCATGTTTTCCTTTTCTATTTATTTTTGTGGTATATACTTGCAATACAAGATATAATAAAAAATAAACCATTGGACCAGCTTGCCAATGCCAAACCCTATTGGACTTGCCAAAGCTTGTTTAAATATTAAAATTCCTCAAACAGGCGCAGGACATGGGCTCTTTGTTGCATTTTATAGGTCTGGTGGTATTTAAAAATCTGAAAAAAGTGCTTCTATTGGGACACAGCAAATGCCTATTATAAGTTTTTTTGATGCTGACATCCATTATGCAAAGGATAGTAGTATCTACCCTGTATTCGATCCCCGGGTCAAGTGCCACACAGCATAACGGGAAGCAGGGCCGGCTTTAGGGCAGTACAACTGGAGTGGCCGCATTGATGAGGGGACGCTGACCTCAGGGGAGGAGGGGGCGCTGTGTTAAGCAGTAACTCAGAATTTGAAATCACCTGCTGCCGAGTTCCTTTTGTGTCCAGTTTTCAGGCAGCAATAAAAATGTCCCGATAACTCTTGCAATTAATGTTCCTGCTAGAGAGAGAGAACAGAGTTTTGACTAGTGGCTCTGTTGGCTCTCCATAAAATAGCGCAGAGGGTTAATATGCCTGCTGGCAAGAAAACGTACCGTGCAGATCACAGATCTTTATTTTACGTGGAGAGCTGAGTGGATTGCTGCTTTAGTTACAGAGATGCTCTAGTTACCACAGTTCATAAGATACACCCCTAATACTGAACAGTGACTGTTTAGAACTGTCATCAAAGGGCTTTATGCAACCTGCATAGAAAAGGTTAGGACACTTTGTTTTTTTGCCCAGTCTTTTATTATCTATTCACAATGTTGCTAAAAAGGGTTGGTTTGGGTAGATATAGATTCTCATTAGTAAAGCCCGCCTTTACCAGTGCTTTGAAATAAATGAAATGTATGTGAGAGGAGGGCCATGGAGAGATGAGGGGCCATTTGCCCTGTGGTAGAGAGGGAATCAGAGGAGGAGGTCATGAGGGGGGGCAAAAATTATTGTCACACCTGGCGCCACCAGTGCTAAAGCCGGCCATGACTGGAAGTAGGGTGGCAGCGTGCAGAGCCCGAACAAAAGTACTCGCAACAAGCTTTTTACACCTCACGGGCCATATTATCAAGAAAGGGCGATACATTAGCAACGCTTTTATCGGCGATAATGGGCTTGATAATATTCACTTATGAATTCCCATAGAAGCCCAGTTTAACACCAGAACCTGGGCTTCTATGGGAATTCACAAGGGCATATTATCAAGCCCATTATCGCTGCTTTAGTGGCAGTTTCCTGAGGATAAAAGTGGCGATAATGTATCACCATTTCTTAATAATATGGCCCCACGTTTGCTAAAATGAAAATAGTAGTTTATCCCTCAGAAAACTCCGGTTCAAAGAACCATACAGAGATTATGGGGTTGTCAGGTCATTATGGGGAACATTTATCTTGTAAAACATATTGGAGTAGTGTTTTCACACTTTTATAACTTGCCAGAATGTGAAAATTGATTAGTTCAAAAGCTCTTTCAGGTACGTCAGTTATATAGACGACAATTAATCACCCATGGCCCGCTGAATAGGTGAATAAAGCACCAACTGAGGTTGACGTATAGAGGAAAACTAAAGAAAAACAGCTATAGCCCAGATTTACAAAGATGACACACAAGGTGCAAATAAATTCAGACATAGTACAAGATCTGCGAAAAATTAACGCAAAGATGACACACAGTGCAGCAAACAAAGCTGCTGCACTGTGTTGCATGAGAGGGAGCGAGCAGGAAAGCACAGTATCTACTGACATATGGCACTCAGTGCCGGACTGGGAACCAACACCGGCCCTGGCAAAGTGCTCGGCCGCCCTCCCCCTCCCCCTGGTGGGGGGGGGGGGGGGTGGTTGGAGATGTTGCCGAGCTCTCTGCCAGGGCCGGTTTTCGGCCGATTTTGTTACAGGGCCAATTTTGCAGCTATGCTGCAAAAACGGCCCTGTAACAAAAACGGCCCCCAGGGGCCCAAAACCGGCCCCCACCCGTGCGGCGCACCGGGGGATTGCCCGGTGCCCACTACGGCCAGTCCGGCCCTGATGGCACTGTTCTGCTTTCTCTGTAGTGCTGGTGCACAATCAGGCCTCGGAGCGCCTCACACACACACCTTTGCACTCTAGTGCAAAGGTGTCTGCATCATTTCTAGCATAGGTTTTGTACTAGAAGGGTACCCTTGCAGTACAAAATAATATGCTTAAATTAATTTCAAAACTCTTCCCTCTTCGGGTGTGTACTGTACAGTGGGAAAAGTTAGGAAAGCATTTCTCTTTTTGAATCCCTGCTTCAATGGCAGTATTTGTTGGTGCAAACTCCTCTCTACTTCAGCATGGCGGACTGCGCTTGAGCTCCGAGGCGAGTTCTCCCGTCGGGCTGTTTTCTTCGTTCCCCGACTGCCCCTGTGAGCGGAACAGACAGCATTCAGCAGCGGAATGTGAAGGGAGCTGATTTACGAGGTTTCCTGCTGCCTTTGTCACCGGCTACATGCTTTCTGCCTGACGCTCGTTTTTCCTCACAGACGGCCGCCATTTCCTGCTCCTGACGCAGATGACATTTCTCCTCAAGGATGCTGTTGGCGCTACAATGTTTCAGGTCGTGGTGTCTGCCGAGGGTGTTTCTTATATAATGCCTGCACTTGGTAACATTTTTTCCTTTTTTTTGCTATTTTCTTGCTGCTTGGCTGGGAATTAAGGTGCCTACGCGCTATTTTTCTCTAAGTTCGGCTATCTCATTCAGGTGTGGGTTTTTCTCCTGCGAACTCCATGGTGTGCCCTCCTGATTTATTTGTGGCTCTATCATTTCTTGGCTCCATGTCTGCCTGCATATAAGTCCGCCGCTATTATCTTATTAGCGCCCATTGAGCTCAGTGTGTTATCTTTCTCATTTTGGACTGAAGTCTGCGCAGTTTTTGCTCTTCTCTTTCCTTCACGTGGCTGCATATTTTTTTCTTTGTGGTTGCTTCCTCATGGCTGCAAGTATGGGTCGTTCCACGAGTAACAAAGACTCTAAAGATGTGGGCACGTCACTGAAGAGACTTAAGGCTGTGTCTCCTACGCCTGACTCTGCTCAGTCAGACACTACCTCCACGCTGGACACCATTTTAACGCGCCTTAATGAGGTGCATGATATTGCGCAGTCAACAAAAACTAATACGGATTTGCTGCAGGTGGAGGTGTCTGCTATCAGGAATGACTTTAAAGCCCTCTCTCTTCGTGTATCTGCCACGGAATCACGAATCAGTTCTGCAGAGGATGGTATGCAGAAACACTCCAGATCCATCAACCACATGGAGCGCTCAATGGCGGCATTGCGAAGAGATCTCACTGAGCAGGAAGATCGCAACCGTAGATCTAACCTACGCATTTTTGGCCTGCCGGAAGATTCAGAGAAATCATCTTCATCTATGATAGAGTTCTTATCTCATTGGATTCCGGACACCTTACAAATCTCATTCCTCAGAGAGTTTGAGATAGAAAGGGCACATCGTGTTCCAACGTTTCGGTCTAAATCGGCTACCCAGCCAAGAGCAGTTATTTTTAAGCCTTTGCGACATCAGCATACTGAACAGATTCTCTCTCATATGCGCAAAACTAAACAAGTCATCTGGAATGGTCAGCGAATCTCAATTTCTCAGGACTTTGCCAGAGATACGGTTATAAGGAGGAAGGGCTTCCTCAATCTTCGGAAGCGTTTGTCAGAAATGGCCATTCCCTTTTCTTTTTCTGGTCCATCGAAGTTCCGCATTACTTATAAAGGACGTTCTAGAATTTTCGATGAACCGGCTGATTTATCTACATTTCTGGACAACCAATTGGAGATAGAGATGGAGATTCAGAAAGCGACTTCGCAGGCTTCGGGTGCCTCGGGCACTTGATTTGTCTTTTTCTGTTGTTTGGATGTACTTTTTTGCAGGCCTGGGTCCCCCCTCTCTCATGTTCAGCTTATATGATGCTCTTCACTTCCAGGGTTGTTTGCTAGACTATTTCTGCTCTTCTGGTGTTTACACTGCTTCCTGTTCTCTCCTTTTGTTCCAGAGTATTACTCTTTAGCTTGCGTTCTGTTTTTCTTGCTCTTTTTTCTGTCGTTGTTGAACCCAAGCTATTTTTCTCTTTTCTAGTCGCTTACTTCTTGCTAGTTACCTTATTTTTTCTCATTTTTGTCTTCTTTCGGTCTTTCTCTTCTTTATCTATTTTAATATCTTTCTTCCTTTCTTTCCTTCATAGGTATATGTTCCGGTTTTTCTTACTTCAACTATATATTCTTATCATATACAGTTATAGCTTGTTCGTTAACTATATTTTGAGGTTCTGCATTTTTGTTTGACAGGCATTCATCTACTGTTCATGAGTTATCTCAGGCTTTTGTTTTTCTAATTAGTTTTCTCTGCTAATATTAATTAGTATTGCTATGTCTCTTGATATTAGAATACTAACTAATTGTAATTCTACATTCTGTTTCAGTACATTATGCCTGTTCATGTTATCGATATTTGTCGGTCTTCCTTCCAAGGTTATTTGATAGACTTTTGTTTTCTTCTGGACCCTTACTGCTTTCTGCTCTCTCCTTCTTTCCAAAGTCATGCTATTCAGTTTTGTATTCTGCTCCTCTTGTTCTTATTTTTTGTTATTATTTATTTATTTCAAGTTTCTTTTCTCTTTTCTCGACGCTTATCTCTTAATAGTTACATATTCTTTCTCATTTTTGTCATCTTCTATCTTCTACTTTTCTATTCATGTTATTCTCTTTCCTCCTTTATTTCCTACTTATTTCTTTCTTCCGATGTTTTCTACTTCAATTATATATTGTTATCATATACAGGTATAGTTTGTTCATTAGATATGTTTTTTCTGTTAGGATGTGCATATTGCGCGTTATACACTCATCTAGTGTTCATAAGTTGCCTATGTTTTTTGTTTTTCTAAATTAGTTTCTCTGCTAGTTTTACCTATTATTGCTATGTCTCTGATATTAGTCTGATGACCTAATGTGTCTATACTCTGTTTTTAAGTTACACTATGCCTATTCACATGGTTCTGCAGCTTTACGTTGCTACTTTTGTCTGTTAACAGTTCATATTTACTGCTATCAGCTTGTTGTATTTTGGGGCTATTATGATCAGTTACTTTTCCTCACAGTACGGGACCCGTACTCGCCTTTTCCACGTTCTCCCTAGTATGATGTTGGTCTTTTTTAGGCCTCCCTTACTGCTTCCTCTCTCCCTCCTTCCTTTTCTCTTTTCTTCTCTTCTTTCTTCCTCTTTCTCTTGGATTCCCCACATGGATTCTCCCTCCGTGTTTTCTGGGACTGAAGATTTGTTCCCAGTTTATGTAAGGTTGCTCCTTTTTCTGTCATCCATGTCATCTTTTTTGTGTTATTCTGTATTTCCATGCCCGGTTTAAATGTTTTATCCCTTAATGTTAAGGGGTTGAATCATCCAGTGAAGAGGTCAAAAGTCTTGGATTATTGTAAATCTCTGTCTTCTGACCTAGTTCTTTTTCAAGAGACCAGGGTCACTAACAGAGAGGCGTTGTTTTTGAAGAAGGAATGGGTCTCGGATTTTTGCTGTTCTGATGCCTCTGGTAAACGAAATGGGGTCATTACATTAGTTTCAAAAAATTCTGGTTTATCTATACTGTCTTCTGATCATGATTCTCAGGGTCGCTGGCTGTTGTCTAAGTTGTCAGATGGTCAACACGACCTGTTTGTGATGAATATCTATGCTCCTAACGTTGATGATCCGGCCTTTTGGAAGTTGGTTACCAAAAAAATAAATGACACCCCGCACTCTGGTAATCTTATTGTAGGCGGAGATTTTAATTTAGCAATGGACCCTCTTTTAGACAGGAACTCTGCATTTCAGTTTCGTCCTCCTAAATCTCACAAACAAATGCTTAACATGTGTTCCTTTACGCATCTTCAGGATTTATGGCGACTTCACAACCCTACTGGTAGTGATTTTTCTTTCTTCTCCTCGCCTCATTCTTCCTTCTCTCGTATTGACTATCTCCTGGTTCATTCTTCGCTTGTTTCGTCTTCCTCTTCCCCGCTTATACATCCTATTTTGATTTCCGATCATGCGGCGGTCACCTTTACATTGTCTTCCTTTGCCCCTAAAGGGCGCGGTCGTTCATGGAGATTGAATACCGAAGTTTTACAAGATGCTTCTCAGGTTGATGAATTTTCTAAAGCTATTGACATTTATTTTCATGAGAATGAAGGCTCTGTCTCTTCCCCAGTAGTTCTATGGGACTCATTTAAGTGCACTTTCCGTGGTCAGGTGATTAAGTGTATGTCCAAACGAAATTCGGATATTAAACAGGAGCTTACAGACTTGTCATCTCAGATTAAAACTCTGGAAGCCACCTTTAGACAATCTAAAGACTCATCTTGTTTACAGCTAATAAAGCAACTGAAATACAAATATAATACCATTGTTACTAAACGAGCTCATATTGGAGTACAGGCACAGAAATCCAAGAAGTTGTTGTTAAAAAATCGTGCTGGGAAGATTTTGGCTGCTACTTTAAAATTTCAGGATTTCTCTTTTAAGTCCTCACAAATCTCTTCTATTACTGACCACACAGGTTCTAAAAAATTTCAAACAAGGGAAATACTTGAAGTCTTTCGTGACTATTATGATAAACTGTACACTCCTTCTACTGTTTCCACCTTTGACCGATGTCAGGCTTTTTTAACTTCGGTTCCGATTCAGTCGGTCTATGATGATGATCGTACTTCTCTAAACAAGCCTATTTCCCCCGAAGAAATTATTTCCGCAATTAAAGCTACTCGTTCTGGCAAGGCTCCAGGTCCTGATGGTTATCCGATCTTATTTTATAAAACTTTTCTTCCTACGCTTGTTCCCAAATTACAATCTCTCTTTGACTCTTTTGTTAAGGATGGATCTGTTTCTGGTACTGCTGCTGAAGCTACTATAGTAGTGATCCCGAAAGAAGGGAAAGATCATTCGGATCCTAAAAACTTTCGTCCTATTTCTCTCCTTAACATGGAAGCTAAAATGTTTGCTAAAATTCTAGCCAAAAGATTAGAAGCCTTTATCCCTCATCTTGTTCATCCCTCTCAAACTGGCTTTGTGAAAGGCCGTCTTGCGCGGGATAATATACGCACTTTTTGTCACGTTCTTGGTGCTGCCAAAAGATCTCAACTCCCTGCTGCGGCCTTGGCCCTTGATGCGGAAAAGGCCTTCGACAAGGTCTCTTGGCCATTTCTTCGAGCTGTTTTGTGCGCTCACAAGCTTGGCGACTCTTTCATTAATATGATAATGTCCTTATATTCTCTACCTAAAGCTAACATTAGAGTTAATGGTGCTACATCGTCGTTTTTTTAATCTTCGTCAGGGCACTAGACAGGGATGTCCTTTATCCCCACTTTTATTTTTACTGTCTATTGACCCTCTCCTTCGACTGATTGAGTTACACCCTGATATTAAAGGTGTTTGTTTCGGGCCTCACTGTATTAAAACAGCTGCGTACGCGGATGATGTTCTCATATTTTCTGAGGATATTGCTTTGGCAATCCCTGCTCTTTCAAATATCATTTCCCTCTTTTCATCGGTTTCGGGGTATACCCTAAATAAAGATAAGACAGAAGTGTTCCCTTTGAATGCCTATTGTTTCCCCTCCCATATTGGCTCAGCAGGCTTTAAGTGGCAATCCACACATCTGAAATACTTAGGGGTTTATTTTTGTTCTACTCTCTATGCTACCACTGCCTATAATGAATCCCAGACTCTCCTTAAAGTCCGTCGTCTTCTAGATACATGGTCTCCGAAACATATTTCATGGTGGGGTCGTCTCCAGACTCTCAAAATGATGATCACACCGATTATTAATTTTGTTTCCTCCATGCTTCCGGTTAAATTATCGGACTCCTTTTTTCGCGAAATCGATGCTCTGACTTCTAAATTTCTGTGGAATGACAAACGTGCTAGACTTGCATACAAATTTTTGCGTCGGCCTTGCGATATGGGGGGTTGCAATTTTCCAGATTGGGAAAAATACCAAACTGCCTTTCTGGCTTCTCAAGGAGCTTTATGATTCTCTCCTCCATCTCTTCATGTTCCCTCTTGGTTGCTCATTGAGCAAGCATTAGCATCCCCTTTACCTACTGCCTCGTTTTGCACGACATCTAGTTTACATATCCTGTTTTCTCGTTCTATCATTATTGATACAATTGCTGCGGTCAGGAAAGTAGACAAGAAAGTGGCAATTCCTTTACACAAAACTAAGTGGTCGTCTATCTGGCGGAATTCCAAAATTAAACTCAACCTTACTCCCAACCTTATGGCCTACTGGGTAGATAAAGGGATCTCGCTTGTTAAACATCTGTATGATGCCTCTGATCAACCATTTCCTTTTCCCACCTTGGCTCAAAAGCATTCTTTAACAAATCTTGATTTTTATACTTTTCTAAAAATTAAAGTGGCCCTTGCTAAAGTCCGTCTTCATCCCACCTCTTCTCTTATCTCACTTTTTCATATTTGGATCAAATCTGGTCATGTGGCCTCAAAGATTTATAAATTTTTGTCATCTGCTTCTCTACCCGCACAGACGGTTGCTCAGCAAAAATGGATACATCACTTTGATCCTGCTATTACAGATCATATTTCCTCGGAGACTTGGCAATTAATTGGTAAACTCTCTCTCCGTCATAAAATTGCACCCTCTTTAATGCAATCTAAGTTTTTCTCTATCAATCTCCTCCATTGGATGCCTGTGCGTCTTCATTCGCTGAATCTTAAAGATGACAACCTATGCTGGAGTTGTGGCTTGTTGCCAGGTGATTTTCACCATATGTTTTTTGGTTGCTCTTTGCTTCAGCCTTTTTGGGACCTCATCCATAAACATCTCTCTCTTATTTTTGGTATTGAGTTCCAACTTTCTTTCCCTTTCATTCTGTTGGGTCCACTGGCTGCCCCTACTCCTCTTCCATTGGATCATCTGGATTTACAGTTGATGGATCTTCTCCTCTCTATTGCTGTGAAAATCATTCTTATGGAATGGAAATCCTTTTCTTTGGTTTCATATCATACATGGTGGGCCTGGGTTTCCTTTTTACGTAGTGCTCATACGTCGGTTGATCAAGCTCACCTTTCTCCATCTATTTCTAGGGGGGTTTGGAAAGCGTTGGATGATTATATGGAGTTGTCCTCAAAAGGGTTGGTTCCTCAGTTTCCTTTTGATATGTCTGTCTAAGTGTTGTCCTTTCATTTTCTAGGTGGTCAGTCCTGTGGGAATCCTTCCTCTTTTTCTTCTTTTTTCTTCTTCTTTCTTTTCTCTTTCCTGTCCTCTACTCCTTCTCATCCTTCTATTGATCTCTCTCTTCTTTCCTCTCTTCTCTTACTCTATTTCCTCCCCTGTCCCCATCTCCATATTTGATAGTGATACGTTTGTTTAGTTCCCAGCTAATAGCTTTTCCTTATTGAATTCTCTACTTTATAACTGGCTACCTTTATTTTATATGCATTTACTTTGATTATTTCTCAAGTTTAGCCCCTGATTGTATAGCTCTCTTGCAGTAGTGTATCACTTGAATTGGATTCTGATCTGTTTACTTTGTATCACTTCCTTTTAAATAAAGTTTTCTTGAAATAAAAAAATAAAAAAACATGGGTGGTAGCTTGTAATGCCAATGTACCAACCATGGAACGCTTCCTTGATGCTGCTTTGCAATATGTTTTGGAAACTTTCTAGCGCAAGTTTTGAACTCAAACTAAATTTAAATTAACATTTTGCTCAGGTCGCGTCAGTTTAACGCAAAATGTTTGTAAATGTCGGCAATGTTGCTTAGCTGGCCAAAAGAAACTACTTAGATGACAGTAATTATGTATACTCAATGATTGATTTGACTTTACTTGAAATGAGAATGTAATAAACTTTTTGGGAACTTTGCTCAATGCTTTTGGCAGAAAGAGTAAACAACACACATGGGGCACATTTTTCATTTTTGGACAGTACTGTTATGCCTAAGGGTAACAAAAGCCAGCCTTGCTGTAAGGCCTGAAAGTACAAGACAAAAATTGTAGCAAATTATTTACTAAGAATGTGAAATTGGCTTTGTGTAGCTAAGTCAGCACTTGAGCTTGCGGGAGTAGCTCTGCTATGTGGGGAAGGACATTTCTTCCATGATATTCTCCTTAGCAGCCACAAGAGAATTTATTAACCATGCAGGAGGGAAAACATATTGGGCCTAATTCACAAAGCATTTCCTATGACTAGTTGAGTCTTACACCAAGCTTGGGTGTGACTTACTGATGCATTACTAGATGTTCAGCATGCTTTCTAAAAGCTAAAGTGTTATCAATAACATGTTTTTTCTTTGAATATCTATGTCTTGGTCAGGGAAATTCTGGAGTAAAGTCATAATTAAGCATTCAACAAGATATGACTAAATACAGGAAATATATTTTTGAATGAGACCTGGATATTCATGTGTAATTCACAGGTTTGTAACTGCTTTTTTGTTAGTACAGCACAGCTGACATTTAAAACCAACTACAATGACGTGGTCAACACTGGCTGTGTACCATGTTTTTTGCATTCCTTTTTATCCATGCTGCACAGCAGCTGCACTGTGGTACAACATGGCAAAAAAAACATTGCCTAAGCGAATAGATGTTGGATAGGCAGAACCTTTTGGAGCTATGACACGGCCAGCCAGCAGGGTGCGGGATAGAAAGTGCAAGTACCAATAGGATGAGGGTGGTTAGGGCAAGCAACAATGTGGGTGAATGGGGAGGTAGTACAGGGAAAGCAACAATGTGGGAGGGGGCCGGGTGACTATTTGCATTAACACCAGAGGGGGTCAGGGAGCGGTGCAAGCAGCAACGATGTGGGGAGGGCAGAGCGGTGGGGGAGCAGGTATAACCAGCAACAATGCAGAAGGGTTGGAAGCAGCACCAACACGTAAGAGTTTGGAAGGGGATGCAAGCAGCATCAAAACTGGAGGACTCAGTGGGTGCGTGCAGGCAACAATGTGGGAGGGGGCGGTGAGGCGATTGGAAGCAGTGACATAGGAGCGGAGCAGGGAAAATTCAAGCGTAATTACTTTTTTGTAGCTTAATGAATTCTGACAATTCTTTAGTGATGAGTTTGTGATTGGTGTCTCTGCTGTACTTATGTGTGTGGTTCAAAAGGGGGTGGTGATGGACGGAGCATCTGAACCAATCAAACACTCACACACAGTCAAAAGATCTGGGTGTAATCCATCACCGTTCTTTAGCCCACTCTGCCACCCCAGTTCAGACATGGCTATATGCAAATCAGTCTGACCCTGTGCCTCATGGGAACAGTCCAGCCCGAACTGCCAAGCCATGCCTTCCCTGGACCGGAAATAAGCTTCCGAGGACCGGTTTCTGGCATTACAGCCATCTTCAGCCCGGCTTGCTTGAATCCAGTGGCAAAGTGAGCAAAGGACTCACATCTGAGCATACCCTGCTACACTTATGGCGGCCAAAAGCGGTACAAAAGGGGGTGGTGATGGACGGAGCATCTAAACCAATCAAACACTCACACCCAGTCAAAAGATCTGGGTTTAATTCATCACCGTTCTTTAGCCCACTCTGCCACCCCAGTTCAGACATGGCTATATGCAAATCAGTCTGACCCTGTGCCTCATGGGAACAGTCCAGCCCGAACTGCCAAGCCATGCCTTCCCTCGACCGGAAACAAGCTTCCGAGGACCGGTTTCTGGCATTGCAGCCACCTTCAGCCCGGCTTGCTTGAATCCAGTGGCAAAGTGAGCAAGGGACTCACGTCTGAGCATACCCTGCCACACTTATGGCGGCCAAAAGTGGTACAAAAGGGGGTGGTGATGGACGGAGCATCTGAACCAATCAAACACTCACACCCAGTCAAAAGATCTGGGTTTAATCCATCACCGTTCTTTAGCCCACTCTGCCACCCCAGTTCAGACATGGCTATATGCAAATCAGTCTGACCCTGTGCCTCATGGGAACAGTCCAGCCCGAACTGCCAAGCCATGCCTTCCCTGGACCGGAAACAAGCTTCCGAGGACCCGTTTCTGGCATTACAGCCGTCTTCAGCCCGGCTTGCTTGAATCCAGTGGCAAAGTGAGTAAGGGACTCACGTCTGAGCATACCCTGCCACACTTATGGCGGCCAAAAGCAGTACAAAGGGGGTGCTGATGGACGGAGCATCTGAACCAATCAAACACTCATACCCAGACAAAAGATCTGGGTTTAATCCATCACCGTTCTTTAGCCCACTCTGCCATCCCAGTTAAGACATGGCTATATGCAAATCAGTCTGGCCCTGTGCCTCATAGGAACAGTCCAGCCCGAACTGCCAAGCCATGCCTTCCCTGGACCGGAAACAAGCTTCCGAGGACCGGTTTCTGGCATTACAGCCGTCTTCAGCCCGGCTTGCTTGAATCCAGTGGCAAAGTGAGCAAGGGACTCACGTCTGAGCATACCCTGCCACACTATGGTGGCCAAAAGCGGTACAAAAGGGGGTGGTGATGGACGGAGCATCTGAACCAATCAAACACTCACACCCAGTCAAAAGATCTGGGTTTAATCCATCACCGTTCTTTAGCCCACTCTGCCACCCCAGTTCAGACATGGCTATATGCAAATCAGTCTGACCCTGTGCCTCATGGGAACAGTCCAGCCGAACTGCCAAGCCATGCCTTCCCTGGACCGGAAACAAGCTTCTGAGGACCGGTTTCTGGCATTACAGCCGTCTTCAGCCCGGCTTGCTTGAATCCAGTGGCGAAGTGAGCAAGGGACTCACGTCTGAGCATACCCTGCCACACTTATGGCGGCCAAAAGCAGTACAAAAGGGGGTGGTGATGGACGGAGCATCTGAACCAATCAAACACTCACACCCAGTCAAAAGATCTGGGTTTAATCCATCACCGTTCTTTAGTCCACTCTGCCACCCCAGTTCAGACATGGCTATATGCAAATCAGTCTGACCCTGTGCCTCATGGGAACAGTCCAGCCCGAACTGCCAAGCCATGCCTTCCCTGGACCGGAAACAAGCTTCCGAGGACCGGTTTCTGGCATTACAGCCGTCTTCAGCCCGGCTTGCTTGAATCCAGTGGCAAAGTGAGCAAAGGACTCACGTCTGAGCATACCCTGCCACACTTATAGCAGCCAAAAGCGGTACAAAAGGGGGTGGTGATGGAGGGAGCATCTGAACCAATCAAACACTCACGCCCAGTCAAAAGATCTGGGTATTCCATCACCGTTCTTTAGCCCACTCTGCCACCCCAGTTCAGACATGGCTATATGCAAATCAGTCTGACCCTGTGCCTCATGGGAACAGTCCAGCCCGAACTGCCAAGCCATGCCTTCCCTGGACCGGAAACAAGCTTCCGAGGACCGGTTTCTGGCATTACAGCCGTCTTCAGCCCGGCTTGCTTGAATCCAGTGGCAAAGTGAGCAAGGGACTCACGTCTGAGCATACCCTGCCACACTTATGGCGGCCAAAAGCAGTACAAAAAGGGGTGGTGGTTAAGCCCAGATCTTTTGACTGGGTGTGAGTGTTTGATTGGTTCAGATGCTCCGTCCATCACCACCCCCTTTTGTACCGTAGTTATGTGTGTGGCAGGGGCGGCTCTAGGCTCATGGTGGCCCTGGGCAGGGAGAGTAGGTAGGGGGCCCCGGAAGAGGGGGTCCAGTCGGGGCGGAGCCCCCCGTAGCTCAGGAAGGTGTTTTAATAAAACGTCCAGAAAAGTCCTTAGATGACCAGTACCTGCGGCTGCTCCTACCCTTCCGAATTCGTCTCAGAACGATAAAATTTAGGAGGAGGAGGGTATTGTGACACACGACGTGGCCAGCAGTGGGTAGGGAAAAAAATAAGCCAACCAGGAAGAATGCAGGCACGGAGGACAGTGAAGAGGGGGGGTCAGGGTGTTTGGAAGTGGAACATAGCCTGAGGCCGCCAAATCCCTGCCATGGGCCGCCACGCAAATATGTATCCATCCTAGGAGGATTAATATATTTAGGATATATATTGGCGTGGCGGCTCCTGAGGTTTGGCGGCCCTGTGCAGGTGCACAACTTGCACATGCCTAAGGCCGCCCCTGTGTGTGGAAGAAGTGTCACTGATTATATGGTAGCCTCTGGGGTGGTTACACTGCTTTTGAGATGTGATTGAGAATGGTAACACTGTTTAACCACAAATTCCAAAGTGGTGACAGTGATTTTCTGATGGGTTTTTGAATGGTGGCACTTCTTTATTAGTGGGGGGGGTGAGAGGACACAAGCACTGACATGGGAGTGGGTAGAGGGAGCTAGGTACTAGCAATGACACAGTAAGGCAATCAACAACGTGGGGCTTGGGGGCTCTGAGTGCAAGCAACAATGTGGGAGGGATGTGGGTAGAGGAGCGAAGATAGTCTTCAAACACATGCACTCTGGTGGAGTGCTAGAACTGGAATAGAAAAAAAGAATCTCCAGAAACATGCCATTCATGAAAGGACACTGGCCACAGAAAGGAAACTGTACTTAGTTAATGCTCTACTGATGGGACAGACTCACAAAGAGAAAATGAGACCAGCACATGATGACCATTGAGAAGTAAGGGAAGGAGAGTGTTGATGACGCCAAGCAATGGTAAGTAATTGGTGTTCTCTAAGCCATTTAATTTTTTTTGACGTATTAACAAAATATTTGCAAATGACAACGCATACTCTGTTTCAGGCAAGACCTACAAAGAGAGCGATCATGATTTGGTTTTCCTCAAATAAATCAATTCAAACAAGCTAGAGGAGTTTTAAGGAGACATTCAATTAAATTACAGTCTGTATCAATAATTCATGGCAGGAGCTACCTTTTTTCTGGAACAAGCACACACATTTTCCGACAAACGGTATGTACAGCACTATTCATTTTATTTTTAATAAAATCTTGTATTAATTAAAATATACTAAATTAGAATAATCTTAATTTTCTGACGTTTCAACTAAAAAATACATTTCCACCTATAGTAAAGCATATTGTGTATTATGTGTTAATAATTATTAAGAGCGATGTATAGAATTTGGTAAATGCAACTTCATTATATTTTATTAAAATGTAATGTTACATTCATTTTTTAATTGAAAAATGTTTATTAAACATGTTATAATTAAATAAGAAATATATTTTATGTATAGGTTTTTAACATGGAACTATCTTTATTTATATTTTCTAACTAGTTTAAATAATTTAATTTAATTTAATATTGCACCCTGTCCAAGTAGGGACCCTTCTTTCCAGTCTATGGTGTGATGGAGTTGCTGGCATCAGGACGGTGCTTCGTACACTCCATGAGTGGTGCCCTCGGTCCATGTGCAGGCAGCGGCCTCGGCGACAAAGTTGGAGTTGAAGTGGAGATGGTGTTGGCCGGTCTCAGGGCTTCAGCCGGTGTAATGCTCACCCAGTGAGTTGTGACAACGGCGTTGGAGCAGGTAGCGGCGTAGGAGACAGCATAGGGAATCATTTTCTTGAGTTTTGCAGCCCAGCAAACACCTCAAATGACCCAGACCTTGAATTGGCATTGTGTGGCAGGTCATAACTCCCCAAGGGGGCTGCAAGTGAAGTCTTTGATGGCCCTGAGACTTCCAACAGGAGGCAAGCACACACAAGCCCTTGGAGAAACTTGGAAAAGCATGATGCAAAGCAAAGACAAGTCCTTTATTTGTCCACAGACAGAAGCAGCAACTGCAGGCCAACTGAACACAGCAACACACTGCAAAGGGGAAGTACTATTCCTGATAGCTCTTCTTCTTGGCAGTGTCCTCAGTTTCAGAAGTGTTCGAAAAGTCTGGAGTTTTAGGTCCAATACTTATACCCCTTTTGGCCTTTGAAGTAGGCATTGTTCAGAGGATTGTATTTTACTTAGTGCACAAATTCTTGTCATGCCGGGCCTTGGCGCCAGACTCACTCCAGTAGGTGGAGACAGCATTGTGAGAGGCCAGGCACCGCCCTTTTCAGATGCAGGTGACAGTTCCTCCCACCATTCTAGCTCAGGAAGGCCCATTAGACTTTTGATGGGTCATCAGAATACACAGGCTCACCTCAATTCCCTTTGTGTGACTGTCAGAGTGAATACACAAAAAGGCCCTTGATTCTACAGGCAGGCAGAGGCCCAGGATGAATAAATAAGAAAACACCTACTTTCTAAAAGTGGCATTTTCAAACACAATTCAAAAACCATCCTTACTAAAAGATGTATTTTAAAATTCTGAGCTCAGGGAGCCCAAACTCCAAATATCTTCCTGTTCCCAATTGAAAGCTACACTTGTATAAGGTTACAAGGCAGCTCCAATAATAGCTTTTGGGAGAGCTAGTCCTTAGAATAGTGTAAAACAAAATTAACAGTATTTGCACAACACTCCAGTACATGTCCTAACTTTCACATACACTGCACCCTGCCCATGGAGGTACATTGGGCCTAACTTAGGCGTGCCTTATATGTAATAAAAGTGAAGGTTAGGGCCTGGCAAATGAGTGCACTTGCCAAGTCGACATGACAGTTTGAAACTGCACTCACAGACACTGCAATGGCAGGCCTGAGACACATTTACAGGGCTACTGATGTGGGTGGTACTACCAGTGCTGCAGGCCCACTTGTAGCATTTGATTTACAGGCCCTGGGCACACACGGTGCACTTTATGAGGGACGTATCAATACATCAAATATGCCAACCATGGAGAACCAATCAAAATTACAATTTACAGAGAGAGCATATGCACTTGAGCACCAATTAGCAGTGGTAAAGTGCCCAGAGCACAAATGCCAACAAAAACAGAGTCAGAAAAATAGGAGGGAAAAGGCAAAATGTTTGGGGATAAACCTGCAAAAAGGGCAAGGTCCAACAAGCATTTACAATGAGGTTTTATTTTAAGTCCATACCTTCACTATTTTCTATAGGAGGGTGTTGCAGTACCAATGATTTACAGTGTGTGGTGCTGGGCTTAATCCAGCTCTGTGCTTGAGAAATGTACTGCTGTTTTGGGTCCATTTTGGGCTGCTGTCATTTTAAAAGTGCAGTTTGTGAATAGCAATAGGCTTACTCTTTTCTGGGTGGGTGCAAGTCCCCCCCAATCCACTCTTTAACCCTCCTAAAGTACTCATTACTCCTCTTTAAACTCCTCCCTTCTTAGTAGCACGTATGCACCTTAGATAGGAGAGTTGAGGGTGGAAATTGCCCTAGTTTAGTCTGCTGGTGACTAAGGCGTGGTCTTTCTGTGCTTGAGGGGGATCCATTAGAAGGTCTTGCGTAGGAGGAAGAGGGTGAGGAAGCAGGAGGATGCGACAGAGTTGATCTGGCGGCCCATTTTGAGCTCAGAGTCCAGGATAATTCCAAAGTTGAGTGTGTGGTCCGTAGGGGTGGGTGGGCTTCTGAGGGCGGGGGCCCACCATCTCCCTGCTCCCGTTCCCGGAGAAGGTCATCGAGAAAATCGTCAACATGCAACTGACCCGCCACCTAGAAGACAACAACATCCTGGACCCATCCCAATCCGGATTCAGACGGAACCACAGCACCGAGACAGCCCTCATCGCCGCCACAGATGACATCAGGCGCCAATTAGACAACGGCGAAACATCAGCCCTCATCCTCCTGGACCTATCTGCAGCCTTCGACACGGTCTGCCATCGCACACTAAAGACTCGCCTCCATGAAGCCGGTATTCAAGAGAAGGCCCTCGACTGGACCACGTCCTTCCTTTCCGGCAGATCCCAGTGCGTCCGCCTCCCGCCTTTCCGATCCGAAGCCACCGACATCATCTGCGGCGTCCCCCAGGGCTCCTCCCTCAGCCCGACTCTGTTCAACATCTACATGGCCCCCCTTGCACAAGTGGCCCGCCACTAAGCATGGGCATAAAATCCGTTCCGCTCGCGGATTTTGCGGATTTTCGATAAATTCGCAATCCGCGAACTCTCGCGAATTTGCCGAAAATCCGCAAATCCGCACGCAGCGGATTTTTTTGCTTGGTGATACAATATTGCGGCGCGCGGCGTGGCGCGCGGCGTTCACTTTCCGTCATTCAGCGTTTGCCGAGTTGTTTTTCTCGATATTTTGCGAGTGCTGTGCCATTTTGGATCTTGCTGCGGAATCCCGCGGGAGTTTGGCGCCCGCGAATACGTAATCGCGGCTTGCCACTACCTTGCACAGCACGCATCGCGAGAGTTCGCAATTGCGAACATGTAGGTGCGGCGGGCAGGAACAATCTCGCACTCGCGAAATAGAGATTTTGCAATTCTGCACAAGAAATCCACCAGCAAACAGCATAAACCTTCAGAAAATGATGATTTTTATCAGAATCACTCCTCAGGTTGACATTTGCCTGCACTTTTTTTTGCAAGGAGTCCATTATTTGGGGGGGGGGGGAGGAAGTGCCCCACAGTCTCCAGCTTCCTGTTCCTGTCCAGCAGGCTCCTCCCAGTGCTTTCTTCATGTGCTGGTCACTTTCATTTGGACCTTGACCTGGAAGGATTACTTTTTGTGGGTGCTGCTGGATATTTGGATTTGAGGCCTTTTAGACTTTCTTTGGATCACATTTGGATTAGAAATCAAGTTTCACAAGTAAGTTTGTTTGGGGCATTACAGTTGCTGCAACTACAATTTTGGAACTTTTTCAGAACATTAAATAAAATATATTGTGGGTAGCCACAGTATCCAGTAGGACCAGGGTTGGTTATGGGTGCATGAGTCAACTGTTTTGTTGAATTTAAACATCATTGAGGCCATGGATGGGCTGGGATTGTGCTTATTTTTGTGTTTTTTGTCGATTTTTGGGGGCTGCTGTTGGGGCCTTTTGCCCAGGGGTAGTGGTGCATGGACTGAGTCTGCCTGTGGGGTCTCACTCTTTTTAATGTAAACATCCTGGATGGCATTGGATTGTGGTGATTTTTGTGTGTTTTTCGGTTTTTTTTTGGGGTGTACTGTTGATGTGGACTGGCCATGTGGGTGGTTGTGGTGGCCATCTTGAGTGCTGGTACAGGCAACATGTGCTTGGGGTTCAAGGGGCCATTTTGAAGAGAGGCAGTGTCTGAGGCCTGCACCCATTTTGCCTAGCTTTCATCCATTATGCCCAGGGGTAGTGAGTGGTGCATGGGCCTAGTCTTTCTGTGGGGTGTCTTCTTGAATGTAAACACCATTGAGGCCATGGATGGGCTGGGATTGTGCAGAATTTTGCGTGTTTTTTGTCGTTTTTTGGGGGCTGCTGGTGGGGCCTTTTGCCCAGGGGTAGTGAGTGGTGCATGGGCCTAGTCTTTCTGTGGGGTGTCTTCTTGAATTTAAACACCATTGAGGCCATGGATGGGCTGGGATTGTGCAGAATTTTGTGTTTTTTGTCGTTTTTTTGGGGCTGCTGGTTGGGCCTTTTGCTCAGGGGTAGTGAGGGGTGCATGGGCCTAGTCTTTCTGTGGGGTGTCTTCTTGAATTTAAACACCATTGACGCCATGGATGGGCTGGGATTGTGCAGAATTTTGTGTTTTTTGTCGGTTTTTTGGGGCTGCTGGTGGGGCCTTTTGCCCAGGGGTAGTGAGTGGTGCATGGGCCTAGTCTTTCTGTGGGGTGTCTTCTTGATTTTAAACACCATTGAGGCCATGGATGGGCTGGGATTGTGCTGAATGTTGTGGTTTTTGTTGATTTTTTTGGGGCTGCTGGTGGGGCCTTTTGCCCAGGGGTAGTGGTGCATGGACTGAGTCTGCCTGTGGGGTCTCACTCTCTTTAATGTAAACATCCTGGATGGCATTGGATTGTGGTGATTTTTGTGTGTTTTTCGTTTTTTTTTTGTGGGTGTACTGTTGATGTGGACTGGCCATGTGGGTGGTGATGGTGGCCATCTTGAGTGCTGGTACAGGCAACATGTGCTTGGGGTTCAAGGGGCCATTTTGAAGAGAGGCAGTGTCTGAGGCCTGCACCCATTTTGCCTAGCTTTCATCCATTATGCCCAGGGGTAGTGAGTGGTGCATGGGCCTAGTCTTTCTGTGGGGTGTCTTCTTGAATTTAAACACCATTGAGGCCATGGATGGGCTGGGATTGTGCAGAATTTTGCGTGTTTTTTGTCATTTTTTTGGGGCTGCTGGTGGGGCCTTTTGCCCAGGGGTAGTGAGTGGTGCATGGGCCTAGTCTTTCTGTGGGGTGTCTTCTTGATTTTAAACACCATTGAGGCCATGGATGGGCTGGGATTGTGCTGAATTTTGTGGTTTTCGTCGATTTTTTTGGGGCTGCTGGTGGGGCCTTTTGCCCAGGGGTAGTGGTGCATGGACTGAGTCTTCCTGTGGGGTCTCACTCTCTTTAATGTAAACATCCTGGATGGCATTGGATTGTGGTGATTTTTGTGTGTTTTTCGTTTTTTTTTGGGGGTGTACTGTTGATGTGGACTGGCCATGTGGGTGGTGGTGGTGGCCATCTTGAGTGCTGGTACAGGCAACATGTGCTTGGGGTTCAAGGGGCCATTTTGAAGAGAGGCAGTGTCTGAGGCCTGCACCCATTTTGCCTAGCTTTCATCCATTATGCCCAGGGGTAGTGAGTGGTGCATGGGCCTAGTCTTTCTGTGGGGTGTCTTCTTGAATTTAAACACCATTGAGGCCATGGATGGGCTGGGATTGTGCAGAATTTTGTGTGTTTTTTGTCGTTTTTTTGGGGCTGCTGGTGGGGCCTTTTGCCCAGGGGTAGTGAGTGGTGCATGGGCCTAGTCTTTCTGTGGGGTGTCTTCTTGAATTTAAACACCATTAAGGCCATGGGTTGGCTGGGATTGTGCAGAATTTTGTGTTGTTTTGACTTTTTGGGGTGTATAACTGATGTTCCTCTGTTTTCCATTGCTTGTAGGTGCACAAGAGAACCACCAGTGCCAGGAAGAAGTCCTGCTGCGGTGTGTGCAGCACAACGTCACGTGTGGCCACAGACAACTCTGCAACTTGTGCAACTGCGGCCTGCTGTTCAGAGTGACATCTGAAGAAGATGGCCCCAAAAAAAGTTCCCCGTAGCTCCTCTAGCAAGAAAGATGCCAGAAAGGAGCAGAAGAAGCAAGTTACCAAGCAGACTGGTGTGCCGCCCGCCACATTTTTTGGGAATAAAAAAAAAAGTACGCCTGCAGCAGCAGCAGGATCTGCTGGGGACCAAGCTGGGAGCAGCACCCCCGCTCCATTGGGCTCAGTGCCACCACAACCACGCCAACTTAGGTCCAAGCCTTGAGTGCTGCAGAGGCCGCCAGTATAGTTGTTCAATCACCATCGACCAGTGATGTTGGCTCATCGCAAGAAAGTAACAGCAATGTCCCTCAATCAACACAGGTTGTTGTAACTCATCTGACGAGTGTTTGAACAACCACAGCCGCAACAACAATCACATGTGCAAGTACAAGCCCAAGTACATGTGGAAGGAGAGGCGGCGCAAGGAGAGGAGCAAGCAGAGGTGCATGGAGGGGCACAACAAGTGGCCACAATAGTTGTTCTTCCAGAAGTAGGGGCACATCTGGAAATCGACAATCAAGCCGAGGTATCATTCGAGGAAGTCACTCCTCCTGATGATCATTCATTGTCTTCCACATCCCGAGCAAGGAAAAGATCAAGGGTGTTGGTGTCTACATCTTCTTCAAGCCCACCTCCTTCTGATGATATGGATCTTACTTGGGAACCAGCATCACTGCCGTCTGAGAGTGAGGTTGAGGAGGCACACCATGATCTGACAAAGGTAGCTAAGCGTAAAAGGAAGGTCGTCGAAACTCTCATAGTTATGGAGTGTGATGACGCTCAACAAGAAGTGGCGTATACTCCTGCTGCTGAAGACTCTCACAACGACGACGCAGTCATCATCACTAACGTCACTGAAGCCCCAGCGGGCATACAGCAAATAGACATTTTAACCCTAGCCCGACAAGCTGCTGAGCGTGATGATGAAGTAGACGAGGAGGCAATGGGAACACCACAATCATTGATGTTAACTAGTACACCACAATCTACCGCCTCCATATTTCTTACTCGCCAGAAGGGACCTCCATCCACCTCGACCTCAATTAGTGGTGGTGAAAGTGCACAACGTAGTAAAGTTCAGCAATACACATCCTCCACTTCATCTGGCATTAGCAGCACGACCACCACCAGTATCGCCTCCTCCGGCCCCCTTAGACATTTGAAGTCCGCAGTTTGGGACTTCTTTAGTGTTTGCCCAAAAAGGGAAAAAATAGCCATTTGTAGCATTTGTAAGCTTGCAGTTAGTCGTGGTAAGCTTGGTACCAACTATGGGACTGGAGGCCAGAGAGGTCATCTTAAGAGACAGCACACTGTCCAATGGTTGGCGCACCTAAAGGAGATCAAGGAAGCCCGAATTGCAAGTCGAGAAAACGTTGATGTTCCATCTGATGATGTCGAGGAGGAAGAAGTGTCACACACTTCACTTACACCCAGTACCCCTGTCAGCACACCCCCTGTGAGCCACACTAAGAGTGTGGGACAGAGAGAGACACCAATGCAAAAAAGTTCACCAGCGAGCGTAACTGGGTCAAATAAGTCATCATCATCATCCCCTAAAATGGTCCAGGGCAACATTAAAACAATGTTGTTTTCAGACGCGCCATATGACCGCAACCACCCAATGGTGCGTCTGTATAACACTAAGCTGGCTAAAATGCTAGCGCTGGATCTTCTCCCTTTTTCTTTTGTAGAAGGGGTTGGTTTTCTAGAATTAGTGGCAGCGCTCTGCCCTAAATGGAAGGTTCCCAGCCGGTACTATTTTGCCCGAGTTGCGGTTCCAGCACTACATGAAGATGTGCTGGAGGTGATTGGGGCAGCTTTGCAGAAGAGTGCTGTTCACACTATACATCTGACAACAGACATGTGGACCAGTGGCGCAGGCACTGATTACATGTGCATCACTGCACACTGGGTCTCTTTTTCAGGGGTTAAAGCAAAGCTAAACGCAGGTGCTGACCTGGACCAAGTTTTTAAAGCTGCTCGGAAACATGCAACACTAGCCATGTTTGGCTTGGAGAAACGTCATACAGCACAAAACATTTTGAATGAGTTCAACACAAAGGTCTTTCACTGGCTGTCTCCAAAAAAACGCGGCATTGGTTATGTTTCCACGGATAATGGCGCCAATGTAGTTAAGGCCATGGAACTGGGTGACTATTTCAGAGTGCCGTGTTTGGCGCACTGTATAAACCTGGTTGTTAAAAAATTCTTGGATAAAGACAGTCCAGCATGCCAGTTAGTGGTCACCTGCCGAAAAATGTGCAACCATTTCAGCCATTCTTTTAAGGCCCGGAAGCATCTGAGGCGCCTGCTACATGAACGTCGAATGCCAGTGAAAGCACTCATCCAGGAGGTGCCAACACGTTGGAACTCAACCTTCTACATGCTTGAGCGTCTGTATGAGCAGTTTACGGTACTCGATCAGTATTTCTTAACACTGGGTACAGCTGTGAAGGAGGACCTGAGGTTAAATGCGGCGGAATGGGAGCTAGTTAAAAGCCTGACAGACATGCTTTGTCCTTTTGAGGTCTTCACGCGTGCAGTCAGCAGGGAGGACTGTAATTTGGGAAAAGCTATCCCATTGTTGCGCATGCTGGAGCACAAACTGAAGGCGGTGTCTTCAAAGTTTCAAAAAGATGAAGAAAAGCAAGAAGCTTTTGTTTTGGCGGAGAAATTATTAGAGCGCCTACTTGGCGATGAACGTCTTCAAAAGATCCACTCAGAACAGCATTACATTTGTGCTACTATTCTGCATCCACGCTACAAAAAGGCGCTGGCAGGCTGTGCATTATTTCCTTTTAGTGATGAAGATGTTACAAAGTACAAACGTTGGCTAGCCTTGTCAGCCATCAGGTTTGAAAGAGAACGGAAGCAAATTGAAGGAAAAGGCAGTACATCAGCATCAGCAGGCCATCCCCAGTCAAAAGACTCCACTTCTGCACCTGTGGCTGTGGCAGAAGTGACCTCTCAGCCGTTAAAGACACCGGCAACTGCATCATCTGCACCAGACACAACAGAAATATCGGGTGATGAAGAGGATTGGCTAGCTGAGATTGGTTATCGTTCTCAAAAGGTCCGAGCAAAAATTCAGCAAAGTGGAGGAACCGTGGAGAACTTTGAGTCGATGGTGCAGGACTATCTGAATGACTCAACAGAGGTCTATGTTAATGCTGACCCATTGGCGTATTGGCATGGGAAAAAAGAATTGTGGCCAGAGATCACCCGCCTGGCTATACATTACTTGTCTTGCCCACTCGCAAGCGTGTCTTCTGAACGTGTTTTCAGTGCTGCTGGTGGCATTGTAACTTGCAAACGGACCCGCCTCTCGCCCAAACATGTGGAGATATTGACAATGATCAAGATGAATGAGCACCTCATACCACCAGATTTCAAAGTACCAGATTGCACGACGGAAGAAGACGAGGAGGACAGCAACTTAGATGAGGGAATTTCTTCTGTGTTAGGTGACACTGACCTACTCCTGTCTGAATTTGCAGAGTATGAGGACGAACTCTTCTTCCCTGACACCGAGCCCTGAAAATGAGCCAATGAATTCAGAAATTTTCTTTTTCGTACTTATTCACTTTTATTCCTGTGTTTCTGTCTTTCTTTGTTTTGCACAAGTTAATATAATTATAACTTTAATCACCTGTACTTTTGCTTTTTGGCTGTTTGGGGGTCTTCTACTTGTTTTCGCCTGGGTTGACGGCTCTGGGGCCATTGCTGGGAAGGTCTAATACCGGATAAAACTGATTTAAACAACATCCATGAGGAAAAAGGTTTTGCATTTTCTGACTTTTCGCTCAATGTAGTGTTTTCGGGGGCCTGTTTGGGGGGCTTCCTGGTGTTTGTGGGTGGGTTTCGGGGTCTGGGAGCACTACTGGGTATGGATAGTTTAGATAGCAAGAGGTTTGAAGGAAATCCATGGAGGCAGAGGGGAGTTAGGGCCTAGCTGCAGAGCGCGCGCTGAGGGATTTTGCAAATTTTCAGAAAAGTGACTAAGTCCACAATTTTGTACTTTTGCTTTTTAGCTGTTTGGGGGTCTTCTACTTGTTTTCGCCTGGGTTGACGGCTCTGGGGCCATTGCTGGGAAGGTCTAATACCGGATAAAACTGGTTTAAACAACATCCATGAGGAAAAAGGTTTTGCATTTTCTGACTTTTCGCTCAATGTAGCGTTTTCGGGGGCCTGTTTGGGGGGCTTCCTGGTGTTTGTGGGTGGGTTTCGGGGTCTGGGAGCACTACTGGGTATGGATAGTTTAGATAGCCAGAGGTTTGAAAGAAATCCATGGAGGCAGAGGGGAGTTAGGGCCTAGCTGCAGAGCGCGCTGAGTGATTTAGCAAATTTTCAGAAAAGTGACTGTCCACATTTTTGTACTTTTGCTTTTTGGCTGTTTGGGGGTCTTCTACTTGTTTTCGCCTGGGTTGACGGCTCTGGGGCCATTGCTGGGAAGGTCTAATACCGGATAAAACTGGTGTAAACAACATCCATGAGGAAAAAGGTTTTGCATTTTCTGACTTTTCGCTCAATGTAGCGTATTCGGGGGCCTGTTTGGGGGGCTTCTTGGTGTTTGTGTGTGGGTTTCGGGGTCTGGGAGCACTACTGGGTATGGATAGTTTAGATAGCAAGAGGTTTGAAGGAAATCCATGGAGGCAGAGGGGAGTTAGGGCCTAGCTGCATAGCGCGCGCTTAGTGATTTTGCAAATTTTCAGAAAAGTGACTAAGTCCACATTTTTGTACTTTTGCTTTTTGGCCATTTGGGGGTCTTCTACTTGTTTTTGCCTGGGTTGACGCCTGACGGCTCTGGGGCCATTGCTGGGAAGGTCTAATACCGGATAAAACTGGTTTAAACAACATACATGAGGAAAAAGGTTTTGGCACTTTTTGTAACTTAAGGTTCGTTAGGGTTAGCTCTAGCAGCAGGATTGCATGTGTTTCGGGGTGTTCTTGATTTTTGCAACTGAGTTCTGGGGTTTTAGAGCACTCGTAGGAATGTGTAATTTTTGTTGCAAGTGATTTGAAGAAAATCCATGGTGGGAAAGGGGGGATCACTTACTCTGTGAGAGGCACTTAGTGTTGAAAACATTTAGCCATTTACACTTAAAGGAAGAAAATGACACAGACTTAAGTTTCAGGAAAACAAACTTACTGTTAAACCACCAAAAAACAGGTATGCTCAGATAAAGTTTCAAAAAGTATATTTGTATAGCCCTAACACAATAATCTCCCTCAAGACCCTCCCTAACCCCAACGATTGTCTTTCAAAAGTCCCAAAAAGAACCCAACTCCCAAATCCCACCCCCCAAAAGTCTCTAAAAAAGGGGCAAGGGACACTACGGCAGGATGCTGTTCACTGTAGCGGCCAGGGCATCATACTCCTTGCGGAGGGTGGCATGGTCGAAGCGGAGACCCTCCACCAAGTTCTTATAGGTTAAGACCTCCTGCTCCAGGTAGGACACTCTGAGGGATAAGCGGCGCTGGCGTGCCTTGCAACTCCTGTGGGGGGCAGCTGATGTCTTTGCTGCTCGGCAGTGGCGGTTGGCTTTGGTAGCCCGGCTCCGTACTGCTGGAGCACTGCGCTGGCTGGCAGCCCGTGTGGGCCCGGAGGAGGATGCAGCTGTCGCAGTAGATGTACTAGTAGACTGCGTGTCCTCCTCCTCCAGGGCCAGCAGCCGCCGATATTCTGCAACAGTGGCATCCAGCCTCCGTTGCCGGGCCATTCGAGCCTGCTCCTTCCTTGATGGTTTGTTGGATTTGGAAGGAGCAACGATATAAAGAAAGAAAGACATAGTCTGTAACCAATGCTCTTAAGATTAACACAAAATGATTGAGCAGAAAGTTGTGTCACAGTACAAGTAGCAACTTGAAAGCACAGTACATAACTATTGAGGCCAGTATCTATCTAACCTCCCACTTCTTCATCCTTGGCTTGCTCTAACATTAGTGTGAGTTTAAGGAACAAATTCTACGAGCACTATGGACTTCCATTACAGTCGACTATGACAGTAGTACACCAGTCTTATTCTTATTCTTCTCTCTTGTTTATGAAAATTGGTACGTTATCTTCTGCAAGCCGGCATAATGCCAGCACAGTGAACTTGCACCCGAGAAAAACAGACGCACACCATGATGAGTGAGACAGACTTGCGTTACTGTACCGGTACAGAACATGCAGGTGGTGAAGCTCATATTTTTCCATTACAGGTGGCACTGAGAATACTCTGTTAAAAGGGCTACTGCTTAATTAATTTAACTTTCACCCTACAGTGCAAATGAGTACTAGAGAAGGAAAAAGAAGAAACTAAATAATCTGATTATCTATCACTTCACATGGGATGTATTTGATTACATATGGGATGACTTTAGGTGCTTTGCTTTTTTGAGTGAACAGTGATACACCCACACATGAATGACGTACTACTAATAAACAAAAATTTTTAAGAGAGGTAGGGAGGGTCCACCGTAATAACCGGATACATGCTGTGCTTGCAGTTGCATACAAACTACTGCTACTATTCATGGTAGTATTTGGACAAAATTACAACTTCTTTTCCTTGCCTTTCCTACACTGGAACGGACGTGCGGGTGCGGTGTTACATGCTCTTCAAAGTAACACTTAGTTCAGGGGTCTCCAAACCGGTCCTGGAGGGCCGGATCCATGCCAGATTTTTTGGATATCCCCATTGAGATACATGTAGTTATTTTAAAAATCTGGCATGTATCCGGCCCTCCAGGACCGGTTTGGAGACCCCTGACTTAGTTCATCCAGTGACCGTCTACTCTCTCTAGATACACATATGCTATCTAAGAGTCAGATAGTACCATGATCCAGGCATCCATCCATTCAAAGTATATGCACACATACAGTTTCTGTTTCACCCACCAAGGCTGTTCTCCTTCCACCCATTCTTGCTTCATCATTCACCCAGCCATGCACCATACTATATTCTCAGCCACCTTGGGGACCAAGCAAACACATATCATTCTTCTTTGCCAGTCATCATTAAATTTCTCGTCCTTCCACACTTACTTACACCCTTCTTTCGCTTTTCGTTTTTTTATGTGCACACTAACAAAAGAATCTCTGTGACAAAAGCAGTAACCACAGACATATGCACATAAAATACTGCTTTTCGTTCATCCCATCCATCAAGTTCATCTCAGATCTGATTGGGATTCTTCTCGCCAAAAACTTCACAGCTAAGTCGAAGTACATTTAGAGGAGGCTACTACCTGGTTGATACACCCGTGCAGAAAGCACACTCTGCAGTCTTCAATCTCAATAAGTAAGGAATATATAGCTTACCTCTGCCCGCCACCACCGTGTGAACCCTCACAGGCACATTGGTTTCGTCCGGCACTTGCACCGCCTCCTCCCCAGAAATGTCCTCCGAGTCCTCATCCACCACCACCACCTCCGCGCTGGCCCCGCCACCAGATGTTCCACCTACAAAGTACATTTAAGAATGTTAGAATACACCACTCACTCCTATATAATATTTGGTCTAGGAATAAAGAAATGTGAAAAAAAACAGAAAACAATGTAATAATTTGTGACTGTCTAATCTAAAGTAAAAAATTTCCTTTTTCCAGGGAAGGCTCAGTGCATAGAGCTATTGCTGACTAGAATGGGAGTCCAATGGAATTGCCAAATGTGCAATCTTAGTTAGCTACACAGACAGACTAATGAGAATAATCTAGTAATACCACAGGGAGTCATAGTCGAGGCAGGATAAGAATTTAGATACAGTCTAGAAGAAGATCAAAGACGATTTATAAAAAATCGAACGAGGAACGCTAGGAAAAAATAGGTACTCTAATTAAAATGAAAACTTACTGGGGCCACTGCCCTCGCCTGGCCAATCATGGCCTTCTACAGCAGCAGCAGCAGCCTCCTCCAATGCCCTCTTGCCCCTGGAGGGAGCTGATGTACAACATGAAAGAAAGAAAGACCAGAAAACATGGATGATATTTGTCAACCAAATCAAACATTTCAAAAGAACAATAACAAAATATTTTGGCAAAATAGCAAATAGACAACTATTCCACGGGATATATTGACCGATCTCATGTGGTCTACTACGTTATTAGTATTGCTTGATTCGCGGACCGTCGACTTGGAAAGTTCTTATGTAACTCACTAAACAAACTACTAAAAAGGTTCGCCTAGGCCTGGCAGGCAACAGTCCGCAGCACGCGAAGTGACAGACAAAGTCCATCGTGATTGCAGATCAGTGAATACTCAAACTCTCAATCCACCACCACTATTTCTTCTTATCGCCATGTGTACAAAGGAAGGACTGGACTTGAGTCTGTAGGGGCTGATTTAGAAGCCCCTTGCGGCTCTTTTGCTCCATTGTTGCGTGACTTTTGTGACGCAGCAGCAGAACAAAAGAGGCGCCATGGTGCGGCGTATATTAACAACGTGACGCAGATGGGAGATGCATCACGTTGTAAAGCCCTGCGCCATCAGGGGGCGTTCCGGCGCAAGTTTATTGCTCTTGGTAAAAAACAAAAATTTGCAATATAATAACACACAGAGCGGGAGAAAACAGAGTAGTGAAGAAATAGCTAGAAATAGCTACTACTACTCACCAAGCCCGGGGATCTCTACGCCGAGCACGTCCAGCAAGTCGCGTTCCCAGTCCATGAGATCCGTCCAGCGATGGGTGGCCTGGTTATAGGTGCGCCGGACCCCAGAGTGTTCAAACATGGCCCGGCACACCTTTTCCCACTGCTTCCGGCGCTCCCGGATCCCGTAGCCGGTAGCGATCTTGCCGCCTCCCATGATGGTCTTGGGGAGGCGGCGCTGGACGTGAAAGACTAGTGCAGCCACCTCCTCCGCACTAAAAATCTCCCGAGCTATAACTGTCTCCCCCTCAAACGCCCGCACGGGAGCCGGGCACGGGGTGCGGGACCCTTCCCCTTCGCGAGCTTCTTCCCGGCTCCCTTTGCCATGGTCGGGGCAGAAAGGAAGCAAAATAATAAAGAAGAAATAGAACAGGGAAGAAGAAAAGAAAAGCGTTTAAAAAAGTAGTTTAAAATTAACAAAAAGTAGCAGAAAACACAAAAATATAGAGCTAGAAAAATAGAGGGATAGATAATAAGTAAAATAGATAAAAAAAACTTCAAACAAGCAAAGGATGGCAGAGATTCAGAGAGAATACAGAGAGCATGCCCAGAACCATAGCAATGAATGAGAAAAAAGATGGCCGCGCCCGTTCACGACCGCGTGGGTAAGTTCGCGCGAGATTTTCCTCGCGATCACACGCGAAATTGTACTAGCGAGCCGCACACTTTGCGAGATTACACATAGCGCCCGGAAACGGAATTACGTCACGCAAACAAGATGGCCGCGCCCATGTACGACCGCTAGGGTAACTTCGCAAACGTTGCGCTACAAGCGGCTTGCGAACACGCAAAAAATCACGTGAACAAACACGCCGCAAAAAAAACAAACCGTGTATTCGCACGAATTCGCTGCTTCCGAAATCGATCTCGCACGGATTTGCGCCCCGCAAATCGCGCGAAATTGCAGAAAAACGATTTTTGCAAAACTGAAAGCACTCAGCAGGTGCAAAAGTTCAATCTTAACATTAGTAACCATTCACTCTAGTGCTTCCTGAGGGGCCCCTCCAGAGTTCAGTTACCGGCTATTTGCAACTATTCTATGACCCTGCTCTGACCCTCACAGCAGTCTCATAGAATAGCTAGAAGTAGGCCATAAAGGTCCTGTGAAAAAAAATTGCACTGCAACAGAAAGCAAATTACAGATAAGGAAGGAAGCAGGTGCCAGCCAGACTGGAAGTTTAAAAATCAGTGACACATTAATCAACCCCAAATTAATTCATGGCAGTTGAAGCAGGGCAGGTGTGCTTGCTTTTTTTCACCCCCATAATCTACAGTGATAAACCAACCAGAGGGTGGCAGTGATGTACCAGAGGGTGGCATGGGTGTACCAGAGGGTGGCAGTGGTGAAACAGAGGGTGCTGTGAACCTGTGATGATGAACCAGACGTAGAAACAACATAGTCGCGGCCGTTGCGAGCCGACAAGTAAGTTCGCAATTGCGAACTGGTACACAAACCTCGCGAACTGGCAGAAACCCTTGCGAACACAAAAATCCGCAAATTCGCGAGAGTTCGCGGATTTTGCGGATTGCGAATCTGTAAATACGCAAGTTCGCGTACGCCAGATTTGCAAAATCCGCCCATACTTACCCGCCACCACAACCTCAACATCATCTCCTACGCCGAAGATCCTCAGCTCATCATCTCCCTCACCGAGGACCCACGCACCGCCAAAACCAACATCCACGACGGAATGAAGGCCATCGCTGACTGGATGAGGAGCAGCCGTTTGAAACTGAACTCAGACAAGACGGAGGTCCTCATCCTCGGGCCCAACCCCTCAGCCTGGGACGACTCCTGGTGGCCTACCACTCTGGGGACAGCACCGACACCCACCGACCACGCACCCAACCTGGGATTCATCCTCGACTCCACCCTCTCCATGTCCAAACAGGTCAATGCTGTCTCCTCCTCCTGCTACAACACCCTCCGCCCCTTCGCAGGATCTACAAATGGATCCCGGCTGAAACAAGAAGAACGGCGACACAGGCCCTCGTCAGCAGCAGGCTGGACTACGGCAATGCACTCTATGCCAGAATCCCAGCCAAACACCTACGACGACTCCAGCACATCCAAAATACCTCCGCCCGACTGATCGTCAACGCACCCCGCCGCTGCCACATCACCCCCATCTGATGAACCTACACTGGCTCCCCGTCGACAAGAGGGTCACCGTCAAACTCCTCACCCATGCACACAAAGCACTCCACAACGCCGAACCAGCCTACTTGAAGAGCCAACTCAACTTCCACTCCCCCACCCACCAGCTCCGCTCCGCTCCGCCAGCCTCGCCCTCGCCACCGTCCCCTGCATCCAACGAACTACCTCCGGCAGCAGATCCTTCTCCTACCTTGCCGCCAAGACCTGGAACACCCTTCCAACCCACCTACGTCAGACCGAAGACCTACTCGCCTTCAGAAAACTCCTCAAGACCTGGCTCTTCGAACAGTAGCATCGCCCCCCCCCCCCAACCGCCCCTCAGCACCTTGAGACCCTCACGGGTAAGTAGCGCGCTTTACAAATCCCCTGATTGATTGATTGATTGATTGTCATTCCAGGCATCAGGGTGTGGGCCCATGATGAGTACTTCTGTTTTGTCGGTGTTGAGTTGCAGACAGCTGCTTTTCATCCATTTGGCGACAGCTTCCATGCCTTCTTGAAAGTTGTGTTCATCTGCGTTGGGTTAGTTGGATAGGGAGAGGATGATTTGGGTGTCGTCTGCGTATGTAACAATGTCGAATCCGTGGGTTCTGACAATGGGGGCAAGCGGGGCCATGTAGACGTTGAAGAGCTTGGGGCTGAGGGAGGACCCCTCGGGGACTCTGCATGTGGTTGGTATAGGGTCTGAGAGGAAGGGAGGGAGTCTGACCAGCTGCGTTCTGCCAGAGAGGACAGAGTAGATCCAGTCGAGGGCCTTGTCCCGGATCCCTGCGTTGTGGAGTCTGCATGTTAGGGTGCAGTGGGAGACTGGGTCGAAGGCCCCTGAGAAGTCGAGGAGGATGAGGGCTACTGTTTCTCCTTTGTCCAGTAGGGAGCGGAAGTCATCTGTTGCGGCGAGGAGGGCGGTTTCTGTGCTGTTTTTTTTTCTGAAGCCGGATTGGGAGGAGTCGAGGATGTTGTGCTCTTCGATGAAGGTGGCGAATTGGCTGTTGATGGTTTTCTCAATGACTTTCACTGAGAACGGGAGCAAGGAGATGGGTCTGTAGATTTTGAAGTGGGTGGGGTCCGTCAAGGGCTTCTTCAGGAGGGGGTTGACCTCGGCATGTTTCCAGTCATCGGGGAAGGACTCGGTTGCCAGGGAGCGGTTGATGGTGTGGGGAAGCATGGGTGCGATGGTGTCGGTGGCTCTGTTGACGATGTGGTGGGAACAGGGGTCCGTGGGGGCCCTGGAGTGGATAGACTTCATCTAATTCAGCATGAGAGCAGCGCTAGGTTTTACTTGGGAGCCTGCCTTCTATTAGAGAAGACGATGAAGGACTTCACCTTGTTGCATAAAGGTATGTTTATTTAATGCATTATTATTCTTTTTTTCCACCCGCCCCTCACCCTCTTGACATGTCAGCTGCGACTGCACTCACTCTTCTTTCTGCTCTGCACCTTAGCATCCAGCTCCATGTTTCCCCTCAACTTCCTCTCGTTTTACTGCAGCTTTCCATCCATGAATATTTGCAAAACATGACCTTTGCCACCTGTATTCTTCTGACTTCACCACCTACACTAGGCACATACCTTACACTGTGTATCTCCTTCAGAAGCCCCAGCTCAGACATCACAACACATCTAGTTCTCTCTTTAACAAGTACTGTATTTGCTTCACGTAAGATGTTTGACTGGCAACTTATGAGTTGACAAGGATCTTGACTGGTGTGTCCTTCAACATATCGACCCCACCTGGAAGGTGTGAAGTGATGGGACTTCATACTATTTGAAGTCAGTTTTAATGGGGTTCATTGGTTGTTCTTAACTGGAAGTAATAAAGATATGTTATTCTGGTGAGGGTATGGTTAGAGTGGTGTGAGATTTCTGTCAGTCTTCAAACACGCCCTTTTCCAACCCTGAAGAAGGTAGAGTTGCCCTTTCAATATACTGTTTGGACGTACACAAATAAAAACTAAAAACTACATTTATTTCAAATGAAAAGAGGAAATGTCAGGTACAAACAATACATTGAGCACGGTTTCTCAGCCACAGTGGGAAGGAATGATGAGAAGCAACGAGATACAAAGCTGGTGCCTACTGCAGCTGTAAATGTACCGTCATCATGGCTCCCTGACACAACCAATATTGTCACTAGTTGTAAAAAGCTTGTAGAAGTGCAATTATATCGTGCTCCACGGCGAGTCTCCATTCATGTCTGTGACAAATGTCAGCGCTTGCAATTAGTGATGGAATTACTCGATCAACTGGCAAAGAACACCACTCAAACCCCACACAAACCACAGCTCCACAGGTGGAACGTACTCTGTGCAGCGGTATACGGACAAGCTGCTGGTAAACATGCCTGTCCACATTCACAAAGGGCTTGGGAAAAAAGTTGACATTCTCTCCCAATCGATTACTTCTACGTTGGAGAAAATTTCCAACATTTATAGGTCTCACCAGGTATACTCCTGGAAATCTGAGACGGTCATAGGTTTCCAGGAATATGCATATGTGCAAAAAGTATGCATGTACAATATTCACCTAGTGGAAGAGTACACATGAATAAATCATGTGCAAAATTCAGTTTAGTTTTTTTTTTCCTAAGGGAAAATATTTTCCCCTTGGAGAACGCAATTCCCTAAATAACTATTAAATAAGTAGGTGTTCCCTCCACAGCACCACTCAGTAATAAACTTTGGGGCATTATCACAAGCCCCTATTGCCACTGGAACGTCACTTTTTACGACGTTCCTGTGGCGACAGGGGCTTTGCCTTATTTACAAGGCAGCGTTAAGCGGCTTAACGTGACTTAATGCTGCCTTGTAAAAAAGGCCCCCTTTCATGCTATGCTTAGTGTGAAAGGGGTGGGCAATGGGTGTTGCTGTGGGCGGTCCATTGCAACACCCATTGATTCTGATGCTGCCCCGTATTTACAAGGGAGGGGTAAATAGGAGGCAGCGCCAAGATTAAGACCAGGGTAAATCTAGTTTTTCCCTGGCGCAATGGGGAGAAATTTTTAATTTCTTCCTGTTTTTGCTGATTTCATGTGTGCAGCACACATAAAAACAGCAAAGGGCCAATGATTGGTTATGTACAGGAAGGCCCCCCTTCCTGCACATAAACAATATTTTTTTTTTAAATGCTATTTACCAACTTCTATGTGTGCTGCATTAAGCTGCGCACATAGAACTTACACAACAGCATTTCAAGATTGTTTATGTGCAGGAAGGGAGACCTTCCTGCACATAAACAATCTTCCTCTGCACGCAGACACCCTTGCACTATGGTTCAAGGGTGCCTGCGTTGGCGCTAGGCTACTAAGTGTAGCGCCAGTGCAGAGGGAAACGAAGGGCTGCACCATATTCTTGTAAATATGGTGCAGCCTTGCATTTCTGAAGTGGCGGAGTGAGGCGTTAAGCCAGGAAGGCTAACGCCACTTCCCTTGTAAATATGCCCCTTTGCTAGGGTACAATTCCACGTGCCTTGCATCTATGAAATAGAATGTGATAGTTGATTTTGCAAACTGATGTTTTTTTGTACCCAAAAGCAACTTAGATCGCCAAAAACATTTGTGACTCTGGCTGCATTTATCAAACCGCACCTGCTTTGAGAAACAGCAGTTTGAATTCGCCACAGAAGGTTACCTCCCCTAGTGCGCAAAAATGTTCTGCATGTGAATGTTTGTGCTCCGTGACTAAGCACAGTGGCGACTCTCTGTTCGGCGCACGCTGCTTTGCATCTGTTTGCTGAAATAATGCGAGCTCGGCTGAGTCCCCATTAATATGTGTCAGCAGCCTCCGCGGCCCGCATGGGAAAGGGAAACATCTTCAGCGTTTCACTGGCACAGCAGCCAAAACCTCGTATTAACTCGTCCTCAAGTTGAAGCAACAATGTGGCCTTTGTGCTGCCAAGCACTTTAAATTCAATACCCTGCTTGGAGAGCTTCAATCCGACCCAGACGGCCCTCTTCAGAGCTGTTTGGAACTGTAGGACCAAAAAAATCCAAGAAGAGAAAAGGCGTTTTTAAAAAGCTCCCCCCTCTTCAAAAGGCAGAATTGGTTCAGCCTTTGAATGCAGACTGGCCGCCTTGCCGGGTACTTCACATCTCAACTGACAACATGCAATGGTTCTGTCTTCAGCTGTCCCATTGGTGGGCTCGCTTCAGGAAAGAAGCCCAGTGTTTTTCAGGTGTCTCGAGATGGTCTTTATACTGGCCCGAGTGCTAGAGTGGCACGACAGAGCTAATTCACATGTGCAAAGTACACAGCTGGAAAGGGAATCTGATGTGGAAAAATTTTCAAGTGACTTGATGGTTTTAGTATCCAACATGTCCGTCTTTCTTTCAGCTCTTTTGCAGTTTTTACGCGCTAGGCCAAATACACATATACACTGAATATCTGATTTAGTTCTTGCATTGATGATGAGCTTGATAGTCATCGTTGTACAATAATTCTCAGGTCACAAATGATCACTTTTTGGTAGGGACAGCCCAAAACATTGATCAATGGAAATTGGAATTGGTCAATGGAAAGTTTCAAATGAATGAGCACTTTCAAGTCCAACAACACTCATTTTGTAGGGTTTCAATTGAGATTTATCAACAAGCAGGCAAAAACACAGCTCTAACTAATCTTCTCTACTGCTCAAAACCTTCAATTACTCAAAACATGCTTTGATTTCAGAGTTGCATGGCCAACATCTATCTACAACTCAGCCTGGCCAAGACACAATATCTCCTCCTGTTCATCAAAGGTAGCAAAAAAAACGCAAATTCAAACCTTACTCTCTGAAATGACCAGCTGATACCCAATGTAAAACATTGGGTATCACTCAAAATAAAGACCCAAGAAAAATGAAAAGAAAAAAGAAAAAAGAAAGAAGGTGGAATAACGTGAACATGTGTGCATGCAAGTGTACATGTCATGGCACTGCTGATGGTGGTGTCATTCCAAATCTGTGCAAAGGCATGAGGACATATATCACCATGCATGCATGCACACACAGAATGGCAAAATCGCAATTTTTTTATTTACTGTTCCCAATAGGTGGACGCCACCTGTAGTTTTAAAATAATAAATATATTTTTACTTGAGTGATCGAGCTTTTTAAATTGGGAGTGACTCAGCAGCAAATGACAGCTGCTGGCTTCCCAAAAAACTGAAGAGAAAAAAAATTGCATCAGGACAGAGCAGTGGAGAAGCAATGGAAGAAAGCGTAAGGGAACATCTGGGGGAGAAGACAATGTAAGAGGAGCAACAAGAAGCTGCATGGGAGTAACAGAGGAGCTTAGAGGGGGGTGCGGATGAGAAAATAAATGTAAAAATTTTGAAAAAAAGCCCAGATGTGAAATCAATTAACGAGCTGGGGGTGTGAGGGGGAGGGAGAAACATGCAACATAGGAGGCCCAGGTATTTTAGGGGGAAAGCATCACTTGACTTGAGGGAGTGAGCAAGAAGCCACATGCATTATCATGAAGTGTTGAAAGAAAAAGAAAAAAATGCTTCCCTGAACAACTTGAAGGATACAAGTCGTCAAACCAAAAGGTTGGTAAAGAGGCTATGCTGCCGGTGGGGGATAAACACATGAATCAGAAAGAAACACGTTGACTAAGAAGCAAGTAAATGAGAGTGACAAGAGAGCCAACCAATGGTAAGCAACAGGCAGTCTCTCAGCCTTCAGCAAGATTTTGGTATGGTACACAAGAGGTCTCTGAATAACGGACAACAAAGCTGTCTTTAAGTGAGACCTAATGACTCAGACTCAACCTTGATACAACCTCTCCTTCGAAGAACACGCCTCTTGAAAACCAAGTCGGCACAATAACAGCTCTACCTCCTGAAGAAACGTGAAACCCTGCCCCTCTGAAATTCAATTCAGAACAACAATCCAAGCGTGAGGCCTCTCCAAACTGGGTAGAGGCGATGCCCTCTTTATGGTCTGACACCTCACTGGCCCTTCAGAAAGATATCCTACATGCTACAGCATGTCTAATCAATGGCCTAAGGAAGTGAAACCATATAAACCCCTTCCTTACTTAGCTACACTTGCTCCATACCTTTCACACGTAATCTTGAAAATACTTTGCATCACTTATGAGGTCATCAGAAGCAGCATCCATCCATACCTAGCCTAATAACTAACCATTGCAGGAGGACACACCCCACTAGAAGCCAGGACTAGAAATAAACAAGCATTTACAATGCAACACTCTTGCCTTTGCAAAAGTTAGAGCTATTGGCATTGTAAATGACACATTTTTAGGGCTCGCCTGCTGATGCGCTTCAGCGCATAGCTGGCGAAGCTCTATAGGGGCTTATCCAGTGTTTATCCACCACTGGCGATTCCACTGGCGATTCCTTCAAGTGCATGTGCTTTTTAGGTCATTGCGCTTGCGCAAGCCCTAAAAAGCGCGTGCACAATGCCACCAGCCGCCTGCCTGCCTGCCTCGCATTACCACATCAAAGGCAGCCCTCCGAGCGCATTTCTCACCCCCTAATTATTCACGGCCGGCCGGCAGGCACATCAAAGGCTGCTGCTGCCGTGACTCGCATTTCTCCTCCCTCCTCCCCTATCACTGCCCAGGCCGGCCGTACTTTCTCTTTACAAGGGCGCCCATTCCTGAATCACTTGAAATCTCTCCACATTATTTGCATTTTGTTAATTAAAAAAATTAACTACAACACAGCGTTGCACATTTTTCTCGACTTCGGAAGGATGAGTCCCAATCTCATTTGTACAAAGTGCTGTAATGGGATTATTGGAGAGTTAGAGAAACGTGCTCACAAGTTACATTTTTATGCAAATCATCTGAGTAAATAAACAATAGCATGGTGCCGTTTGCGTCCTTGACTTGATCTGGTTTTTATTTTTATTTTGCTATTATTCTCACAAAGGCTAAGAAGGTCTGCCTACTTTAGTATTAAGTGCTATACGTCGCATAAGCAACAGCTAACCATTCACTCACCCACGCAACGCCACTCACCCACGCAACGCCACTCACCCACGCAACGCCACTCACCCACGCAACGCCACTCACCCACGCAACGCCACTCACACATGCAACGCCACTCACACACGCAACGCCACTCACACACGCAACGCCACACACACACGCAACGCCACACACACACGCAACGCCACACACACACGCAACGCCACACACACACGCAACGCCACACACACATGCAACGCCACACACACATGCAACGCCACTCACACATGCAACGCCACTCACACATGCAACGCCACTCACACATGCAACGCCACTCAACCACGCAACGCCACTCACACACGCAACGCCACTCAACCACGCAACGCCACTCACCCACGCAACGCCACTCACCCACGCAACGCCACTCAGCCACGCAACGCCACTCAGCCACGCAACGCCACTCACACACGCAACGCCACTCACACACGCAATGCCACTCACACACGCAACGCCACTCACACACGCAACGCCACTCACACACGCAACGCCACACACACACGCAACGCCACACACACACGCAACGCCACACACGCAACGCCACACACACACGCAACGCCACACATGCAACGCCACACACACGCAACGCCACACACACATGCAACGCCACTCACACATGCAACGCCACTCACACACGCAACGCCACTCACACACGCAACGCCACTCACACACGCAACGCCACTCACACATGCAACGCCACTCACACACGCAACGCCACTCAACCACGCAACGCCACTCACCCACGCAACGCCACTCACCCACGCAACGCCACTCACCCACGCAACGCCACTCACCCACGCAACGCCACTCACCCACGCAACGCCACTCACCCACGCAACGCCACTCAGCCACGCAACGCCACTCAGCCACGCAACGCCACTCAGCCACGCAACGCCACTCAGCCACGCAACGCCACTCACACACGCAACGCCACTCACACACGCAACGCCACTCACACACGCAACGCCACTCACACACGCAACGCCACTCACACACGCAACGCCACTCACACACGCAACGCCACTCACACACGCAACGCCACTCACACACGCAACGCCACACACACACGCAACGCCACACACACACGCAACGCCACACACACACGCAACGCCACACACACACGCAACGCCACACACACACGCAACGCCACACACACACGCAACGCCACTCACACACGCAACGCCACTCACACACGCAACGCCACTCACACACGCAACGCCACTCACACACGCAACGCCACTCAACCACGCAACGCCACTCACCCACGCAACGCCACTCACCCACGCAACGCCACTCAGCCACGCAACGCCACTCACCCACGCAACGCCACTCACCCACGCAACGCCACTCACCCACGCAACGCCACTCACCCACGCAACGCCACTCACCCACGCAACGCCACTCACCCACGCAACGCCACACACACACGCAACGCCACTCACACACGCAACGCCACTCACACACGCAACGCCACACACACACGCAACGCCACACACGCAACGCCACACACACGCAACGCCACACACACATGCAACGCCACTCACACATGCAACGCCACTCACACACGCAACGCCACTCACACATGCAACGCCACTCACACATGCAACGCCACTCACACACGCAACGCCACTCAACCACGCAACGCCACTCACCCACGCAACGCCACTCACCCACGCAACGCCACTCACCCACGCAACGCCACTCACCCACGCAACGCCACTCACCCACGCAACGCCACTCAGCCACGCAACGCCACTCAGCCACGCAACGCCACTCAGCCACGCAACGCCACTCAGCCACGCAACGCCACTCACACACGCAACGCCACTCACACACGCAACGCCACTCACACACGCAACGCCACTCACACACGCAACGCCACTCACACACGCAACGCCACACACACACGCAACGCCACACACACACGCAACGCCACACACACGCAACACCACACACACACGCAACGCCACACACACACGCAACGCCACACACACACGCAACGCCACACACACACGCAACGCCACTCACACACGCAACGCCACTCACACACGCAACGCCACTCACACACGCAACGCCACTCACACACGCAACGCCACTCACACACGCAACGCCACTCACACACGCAACGCCACTCACACACGCAACGCCACTCACCCACGCAACGCCACTCACCCACGCAACGCCACTCACCCACGCAACGCCACTCACCCACGCAACGCCACTCACCCACGCAACGCCACTCACCCACGCAACGCCACTCACCCACGCAACGCCACTCACCCACGCAACGCCACTCACCCACGCAACGCCACACACACATGCAACGCCACTCACACACGCAACGCCACTCACACATGCAACGCCACTCACCCACGCAACGCCACACACACACGCAACGCCACACACACACGCAACGCCACTCACACATGCAACGCCACTCACACATGCAACGCCACACACGCAACGCCACTCACCCACGCAACGCCACTCACCCACGCAACGCCACTCACCCACGCAACGCCACTCACCCACGCAACGCCACTCATCCACGCAACGCCACTCATCCACGCAACGCCACTCATCCATTTGCAAAACGAAAAATGTGAAACTCTTCTATTGCGAGACCTATTGCATTTTCAATGCTTGTTTATTTATGTGTTGGTTTTGAAAACAGATAAATAAATAGCATTGTCATTTACAATGCCAATAGCTTAATCTCTCGCAAATGCGAGACCTATTGCATTTTCAATGCAATAGGTTGCATATTTACGTGAGTTTGAGCTATTGACAGTGCAAATGACAACATGTTTTATTTATGTTTCAAAAACACACACACACACATACAGAGCCACACACACAGAGCCATACACCTCAGAGCCACACACACACAGCCACACACACAGAGCCACACACACACAGAGCCACACACACATAGAGCCACACACACACACACACACACACACAGCCACACACACACACACACACACAGAGCCACACAGAGCCACACATACAGAGTCACACGCACAGAGCCACACACACAGAGCCACACATACACAGAGCCACACACACACAGAGCCACACACACACAGAGCCACACACAGACCCCAACAAAAGAAGCCCAAGAGTAAAGGAAGTTAGCAACTCCAATTATTTTTCTTTGATTACACAAAACCCTGTTTTGAAGTTTGAGATTTTACTGGCGATGCTCATGTTTTCGGTCAAAACCCATAGCGAAAACCCCAGGTTGAATGCGTTATGGGTAATGACTGATGAATGGTTGGTAAGACACATACACAGCTTGCCTTTTTTGATGCCCACCAAGCTGGTATTCGCAACTTAATCCCCAAAGTGCATGCACATTAAGACGTAGCGGTGCCATTTTTGTTTTTTAAGTGCGCTAAACAGAATTACAAATGCAAGAATTCCCAGTTTTTTTTCGCTAGAATTGCGCACAAACGGTCAGCATTAAACATTTCTGCAGCAGAAGTTCTGACCTAGTAAACTATTTTACCTTAACTAATATAATAGAGCAGACCACACTGAGCCAGCTGCCGGGGCCTGGGAGCGGGAGAGCAGCTTGGGCACGTGTCTGTGCTGACACTTTGGTTTCAGTTGCAACATCGCAGGTTTCCGTACAAAAATCTATTTTACCCGAACCATGCTCCAGCCAGGAAAACCCTGATTATCTGTAACATAATTTATTTCACCTCCATGCAAGACCCTTAGGAAGAAGTGTCAGGGGATGGGTGGGTGTCAGAGGGACAAGGGAGAGGGGTGCAGGGTGGGTCAGGGGTTCACCAGGTGCCGATGCAACATATATAGGGTAATGCTCCAGGCAGAAGGGCTACTTTGCATTAATGTCTGTGTTATTCAGTAATTCGACGAGTTAAAAGAGCAGCTGGTTATGGACGAGAGGTTGAGCACCTTGCGAGAGGAGGTCGATGTAGAGCTCAGGAGAGACGCACTCGGGCTTATTCAACCCGGGCCACTGAAAAGGTCGGCGGTATTTATGGTGAGAATCGGGAACTAAACTCAGCCGCAGCCTGCTGCTACCCAGCTCCGCCACTCTGGGAGGAAGGCAACCCGCTAGACTACCTGGGCCGGCCGCTGCTGGGCTTGGGACCTCCGCGGAGGCGGCAAGGCGCACCTCAGCGCCCGTGGGAGTTTACCCAGGAGGAGCAAAAGGAGACCGCCTACCAGAGCTGTCGGCAGCGCAACAACAAGGCAGCGAGGCGCTCCAGGCAGCGGCGGAGGCTGCAGGAGCTGCAGCTTGAGGCCCGGGCTCTGGAGCTGCCGCGGGAGAACGAGCAGCTGAGGGCCATGCTCGGCGCCCTGTACTGCCCGCTCTGGCCCCACGCAGCGCCCGTGGAACACCCGACCCCCGCTGCTTCCCTCCACAGACCGCTGCCACCAGGGGACCCGCGCCCCCCTTCTGGACCTCCTGGAGCCAGCGCCACGCACGCTGCCCCGTACCGGCCTTGAGTAGACCCGGCCCCGCAGCCCTGCGAGCCCAGAAGCAGCTGCCCGGGAGCACGGCCGTGCGCAGGACCCCAGACGGCCTCTCTGCTCCCACACAAGCTGAGGCACAAGGGCGGAGAAGCAGTGGGTACACTGGCCCAAGGACCTGCAGAGCTCGGGGTGAGAGGGGCGCTTGGCAGCCCAGTGTAACTGTGCAGAGAGACTATAGTATAAGTGGTAAAACACATCAACAAGCGCAGGCCATTTGTCACTAAGGCCCATCCTTTGCAGACTGGGGGGCATGTTTTTCTTTCTCCCCTCTTCTCCATTGGCTGGAATGTAAAACAACGGGCGTGTTTTTGGCTTGTTGTTCACATTCCAGCCAATGGAAAGAGGAGAGAAAGAAACGAAAAAACACACCCCTCAATCCGAAAAAGACGGGGCTTAGGTGGAAAAAATGACGTCACTAAAACCTCTTCTCCAATGGCTGGCCGCCATTTAGGAAGCCAGCCAATGGAGAAGTAGGGCGGGGTTTACCCTCGCTACTAAGAAACATAAAATCTCACCAGCGAGCCTGCGCATGTGCGCAGCCTACGCTAGCCGAGACCTAAAAAGCGGGATGACTGTTTGGAATCACTGGACTGCATTTCACTGTGCTTTAGGCAACGGGAACCTGATTTTTAAAGAGCGACAGATGTCCCCCCCCCCAGCTGGAGGGTGTAGTGCAGGGTTTTCCAAAGTCAGTCATAGGGGGCTGGATCAAGGCCACTTTTTTAAGATAACTACATTTATCTAAATGGGGATGCTAAATATCTGGAATAGACAGATTTAGGAGAACCTTGGTGTAGTGAATGCCTGAACACACCTAAAGAGGTATGCTTATGGAATCTCTAGGATTGCTTTTCCCTCTATTCAGGAGGCACCCCGTGGTCTCACTTGGGCCACCTCTTTGTGGTGCTTCATGCCACCAACAGCTCCTTTGCTTTGGCCTTAGAGTCTGTAATATGGCGCAGACTCAGGGGAAAAGTGCAGTTGCATGGATCCATGTCTCCTAGCAAATGAGGGTACATTAACTTCTGCTCACGTCATCACAAAATATGCCTTGGACATGATTTACGTTATAAAAGGCCCTTCCTATAATACCAAAGTTCCCCAAGGGCACAAGAAGCGGACACCAACACCTGTTGTGCCCCTGTGGCACTAACGTTGACATGGAACCATAAGTCTTTAACTATAATCATGTTTTGATCCCTGGTCTAAAACAAGATAGGTTAAAGCTGGAGTGTGTATATACCCTCACTTAAAATGACAAAAGGTATATTTTTCTGTTTTGATGTGCACCTTATTTGAAATGTGCGTCCTTTGTGTCGTATATTTCAAAAGATATTTTATTTGCTGAGTAAATAAACAAGGTCCTGGAAATCACCCAGGAGCTATCACCTGGCTAATTAAATCCGATCAAGACCAATTTTTAATGACTCAAACTGATGGATGAATCATGACACACTAGCACAACTAACATTTTGTTGTTGGGTTTTTTAATGGTTTGTTTCTATATCAGTGTGCTAAGTGACTAGTATTTACAAGACTGGTCTAAAAGCATTTAAATCAATTTATTGTTTATGGCGTTTGGCTGCTGTGCCTGCAGTGACAACTGACATAATATACAATCAATTAACAACCTCAGATTTTAAAAGGTACAAAAAGCTGTGTGATGCCACAGCCAAAAAGGGAAAAAATGCAATCCCATGTTACATATGAAGGTAAGATATAAGTCACACATTGCTCAATCTGTTTTCTATATGTGATGCCTCTAACATATTTTTTTGAATTGTTATTCCTAGATGGTAGAAATACCAGGTGTAATACTGTTTCCAACCATTAGCCTTCAAGGAGAATTGCAGTTTTATAAAATGCAGTTCTTTCAAATGCTCTCATGACTGCTTATTAGACCCCATAGAAGATATAACCAGTATAGTTGAGCAAAAGTGACCACAGCAAGGTACCTAAGGTTGGAGGGCTTAGATGGATTTTCAAGATCTGAAAAATGCCCTAAATCTTTACAGTTATGTGTTGGGATGTGTTGAGCATTGTTGAATGTTGGATGGGGGAGCGTGCTGTGTTCCCTGTGTGGAACAGTGGGGGAGTGTGCTGGTGTTCCCTCCGTGGAACGGTGAGATGGTTCGGGGAATGTGTTTGATCGGCAGTTGCTGCTGGGACTTTGACACTGGAGGGCAATGAATAAACCATCTCTTACTTAAGTCTGGCTCCTGTCTTCCTTTCACTGGAAATAATCCAGTTTTGAAGTCCCTTCCTGGCGCAGGTGTCTTCGCAGTAGCAGGTTTCTGTAGCAGCCCCATGGTAGTGTAGGGGACCGCATTAATTTTACCGGTAATTGGCTGTGTGGCCCTAAAGTTGAGCGCAGTGGGCCACCTCCGCATGTCATGTAGGATACAATGCGGCCATCTACCACCTCAATGTAAGGCATTCAGTTCCTTGTCTAGTAGAGTGTCTTTCTCCCATGCCAACATAGGCCCCTGTGCCTTCATGCACTAATTCCTCTAGAAACACCCTCTCCGCGTGCAACTTCGGTGGCCATTGTGGATTGGGATAATCTATTACCATAGCTGAAACTGCATCTGTTTGGTCAATAATGAGTCTAGGAGACCTTGAGGCATACTTGGAAGCAATTGATGAGGACACTTTCACCTAAAAGAAGAAAAAAGTTAAACTTAGCTTCTGAAGGAAGAAGTATACTAAAAATCTTGCCTTTGGAGGTGGTTAATGTTCCCATATATACTGGTGAAGATGGCTATTCAGCTATGGTGTTTGATGATAGTCAAGACTATAGATAAAAGGTTCAGACCTAAGAAAAACATTGTGTTAAAACATCAGAAGTTTCTTCAACGTTCGCAGTTTTAGGGAGGATGTATTGGCGATTTTGTTGCTGCCCTTAGAACCCTTGCAGCGTCTTGCAACAATAGGGTATTCAAAGACCAAATCATTTTTGATCAGTTGATTGAACGAACCAACAACAAAAGAGTTCAAGAGAAACTTTTGTTCTCTGACGGCCCTGATTTGGAGACCGCTCTGACATTGGCTAGAAACATTGAGCACTAGCAGGTGTGCATGAAAGAGATTGATGAAGGTAGTAAGAGTAATGAGTAACATTACTCAATTTGAAGCACGCTAAGCAACCTACAAAGGGAGCTAGTGCTCCTACCTTGCACTGTTCTGTAAATCTACGAGCTTCTACCAAACTGTCTAAGGGTGACAAACAGGAGTTGTTCTGTTACCGTTGTGACAGAAAGTCTCACTTCGGTAACGCTAATTTCTGCTTCGCTGTGGACCAAACCTGTTTCAAGTGTGTTAAAAAGCTGGACTTAGTCAGAGAACCGCTCCTTTTGAAATGGTCAAAACCATTGAAGAACATTTTAATGACTCTGATGAGGACAGTAATGTACTTATGTCATCTTCTCCAAATCAGAAAGAGTGTGGTTGAAGTGTCATCAGTGATGGGTTTGTGGAAAAGGAAGGCTTCATCTTGTGTAGTTTCTGTGAATAAGATGAATATTGGTTTTATAGTTGACTCTGGTTCCCCATTCACTTTGATGAACAAGAGCGATTTTGAAAAATTCTGGGATGTGAAACTGCAACAATCTCAAATTAAGATCTTTGCATATGGGGGCAAAAGAGTAGAAGTTCTGGGAACGTTTGAAGCGGATTTGGAAATTGATGAGAAATTTGTTGCCAGACCTGTGTATATAATCAAAGACGGGGCAAATTTGTTAGGTTGAGATGAACAAGGGGATCGTGGCATTTTCTTAGACCTCAATTATCCAGACATTGTTGTATCTTAACGTTTGCAGTGGGAGAGCGTACAACATTTGGAGGATCGCTGTGATTCCAGTCAGGTTGCCCATTTGAGACGTGACGTTTGGGTCAATAAATATCCTAAAACCTTTAGTGACAAATTGGTAAAATAGAATGGTTTCCAGCATCGTATAGTGCTCAAAGACAATACAATGGCAGTAGCTCACAGGGTGCACCAGGTTCCATTAGGTCTGCATGATGAGTTAAAGTGTGAATTGAACAAATTATGTTCCATGGGAGTAATTCAGCCTATTGAGGGGTCTGAATAGTTGGCTCTTTTAGTTCTGGCAAGCTCGACTGATAAGTCTTTGAGACTCTGCGTTGATTTGAGGGATCTTAACTCTAATATTTGGGGGATGATCAACCCCTACTTAACATCAACGAGATGTTGGCAACTTTGGGTGATGCTTGTGTGTTTACGTCACTGGATATATCTTTAGCCTACCACCAGGTTGAACTGAGCAGGGATTCTAGGCATCTCGCATTATTTGTTGCTCCTGAAGGTGCTTATTGTTACATTCAGATGTCCTTTGACTTGGCATCACAATCTGCTGTGTTCCAGCATGTAATAAACAAGTTATTTGTTAACACCAGTGAGGTCATGTTTTTCCAAGATGACACTTAGATTTATGGTAAAACAGAGGCTGAGCACAATGAAAGAGTGAGTATTTTGTGTTGGACATCATCAAGGTTAGTGGGTTGACTCTGAAGAGAGAGAAATTTAAATGTTCCCAAGATGGGGTGGATTATTTGGGCCATTATGTCTCAGTTAGAGGAGTTGAGTACATAATGAAGACTTTAGAAGCTATTCAAGGTGCACCCACACCCAAAGACAAGGAGCAGCTTCCAAGTGTGTTAACAATTTCACAGACAAAACTGTATGTCTACGAAAACTTCTCAAAAAAGTGCAAGGTATATGTGGGATGATGAATGCGCAATGAATTTTGAATTAATAAAGAAGGAAATAGTAAGTGCATGTCCCCTCAGACCTTTTGATATCAGCAACATGTGTATAATTTCCACTGATGCCAGCAATGTGGGGCTCAGTGCTGTGCTGATAGAGAGAAAAGCCAATGGCAATAAAACCATTGCTTTTGTCTCCAGACCGCTGGGAGGAGCACATTTGCGTATTCTACTATTGAAAAGGAAGCATTAGCGTTATGGTGGGGTGTTCGGCACTTCCAACATTTTTTGTGGGGCAATGAATTTGTTCTTAGGACTGACCACAAACCATTAGTGAATTTGTTTACCACTAGAGGCAGGGTAAGGGCTATCCAACGCATTGCTAAATGGCAATACAGATTGCAAGTATTTCAGTATAGGTTGGAATATGTAGCCAGTGCTAAGAATTTTGTGGTTGATTGTCTGTCTTGGTTGCCACTGATAGGTGAGGGTGATGAAGCGTCAGATGATGTGGAGATGGTGTGTGTGTTGAGTTCAGTTGATGTTACCAGGAAAGGTGCATTATCTGAGCAGGAATGGTTGGAAGCGGTGGCAATTGACATAGGGTTTCAAAATGGGGCTCATTTTGTTGCTAATGGTTGCCCATTAACAGTATGGCCCCAGAGGCATTGTTTCTATACAGGAGAGTAGGGAAGGAATTGGCCATTCTTGAGGGCGTGTTGCGCAGAGGCGGGCAGTTGGTCATTCCTGGTGTTCTCTGTGGGAAGATCCTGGATTTTGGCTCATGAAGGTCACTTTGGGATTCATGCCATGAAGCGTAGAGTGAGGGAGGATTTTTAGTGGCCTGGGGTGGACAAGTCTTTTGAACATTTTGTCCATGAGTGTTGCAAGTGTGCACTTAGTGATGATAAGTCGCAGATTACATGCCCTTCCCCGGTTAATCCAGTTGTGGTTAATAACACCCCGTGGTCCAAACTTACGTTTGATGTGTCATGTGTCTGGACCTTTTGGTATTGTAGGTTGGACACCCAAGAATGCTTTGGTTTTAATCGACAATATGTCTAAATGGACCGGAGTGAAATATGTGGACAAAATGTGTGCTGGAACAGTTATTAAGTTCTTCAAGGAAGTATTTTTGAGGGAGGGATTCCCGGACGAGTTAATGACTGACAATGGCACTCAATTGGTGTCCAGAGAAATGAAGAATTTCTTGGGTGAATCGGGCATGAGACATATCTTAACTTCTTTGTATCATCCCCGCAGTAATGGTCTTGTTGAAAAGATGAACCGTGTCATCAAGGACCAGTTGGAGTTGGCACATATAAATGGGTTGCACTGGAAGGAAACGATTGATGACATACTGTGGGCCATGTCGACAACCCCTTATACTAGTATGGGATGCTCTCCTTTCACTTTGCTGAGAGTCAGGGTTGCCAGAACGAAATTGAACAAAGAGTGGATGATAAGGAAGGCTGTGGATGCTGTAAGAATGTCAGGGGTGACGGATGTGAGAAATTCAGTACAAAGTAAGTATGGTACAGTGTACGAACTGCACAGAAATTTGACGGTTCAGGTGGGAGACTGGGTGGGAATAAGGAATCCTGTTTTATTCTGCAAAGGGTTGCCGCTTTTTTCTTCACCTATGCAAGTGAAGGAAGTGAAGGAACATGCTGTGGTATTGGAGGATGGCAAGACAAGGAATATGAGTTTTGTTTAATTTGTGCCAGAATCCAAGGCTGAGTATGTGGCCAGCAGAATGGGAATTCAGTCGGACACAGTAGAGCATTAATTCAAATTCAAAAAGCTTTATTAGATATTCAATAATGAATTCATAAAAGCATACAAGTTAAAAAGAAACAACAATCACAGGATGTCACAGAAATACAAAATGCGGAAAACATGGTAGGTTAAAAAAGCAGGCAGATCCGGTTAGTTAAAAACAAGTGCTTTAAGAGCTATAAGAATATACAAAAATGGAAAGCTTTACATTGAATTTCTGAACCTAATCAATCATTTAAAAAAAAGCTAGAGCCACAGAAGTGTTTTCCAGCTGTTGCAATCTAACATAGGCTATTCTGCAGGAGCGGTGGCCCCATGCTTTAAGGATTGGTTTCAAAATAATCCTCTGTGGAACAACATAAAATTTACAAAATAAAATACAGTGTAGGTTTGATTGAGGGGATAAATCATCACAGGGACAGGTGGGCAAATCCCTCGACCAAGTGTTACAAGATGGAAAGTGATAATACGAAAGAAACTTCCAAACCTGAACCGTGTTAATAACATTCTTGAGTAACAGGTTAGATCACTTAAAAGATACAATTGTGGCCCTGGATTAATAGTTATTTCCTGAAAGGCCAAGACTGTGTTTTTAAGTTTTTCTATGGACCATCTTTTGTTGGTTAAATGATTCATGGCAAGTTGTTTCAATGATTTTCTGGTAATCATTTCCATGCTAAGTGGTCTAGAAAAAAACTCAGGATGGCCCAGCTCGGTCATCAGGGCTTGCACATGGGATAGCCATTTTATATTTCCAACACCATCCAAGGTAAGACAGTCAGAAATTAAATTGCGATTAAAAGCTGTCTCCGGGGTGACCCACACCTTATGCCATAAAAGGATGGGTGCAATTTTTATAATGTCAAAAATAAAAGGTAAACCTAATTCAATATGGGTGAGGTAATTTGCTGAAGATTTAGGGGCCCCCAGCAGATATCTAAGGTATTGATTTTCAATTAATTGAATAGATGTTATATTTTCAATACCCCAGATACCCGAGCAATAGGTGGCCGTAGATATACCTTTAGCCTGATATATTGTAATTAGTTCCTTAATGGGTCTCCCCCGAGTTTCGCCGCAAAGTTATGGAGTGCACCGACCGCCCTCAGAAAGGCTAATTTTCTCGCTTTGACTGCTGTGTGCCAAGTGCATTTCCTGTCAAAGGATATTCCGAGGTAGGGAAAGTAATCGATGGTCTCTATCTTCCTGCCTTCAAGGTATATGGGACAGGCTGCTTTTTTGGTACCATGCCCACAAGCCATAGTATATGTTTTGGAAGTGTTGACTTTTAGCCCCTTATCTTTCATAAAAGTATTACATTTTGTGACCGCCCTCAGGAGACCCAACCTAGTTGGCGACATGATAGCCGCATCGTCTGCGTACAGGAGTATGGGGACAGGGTGGCCCTGGGATGAAGGGTAGTCATGGGGGAAACCCTTCAGGTGGTCGCCAATAGAGTTTATATATAACGTGAATAACAGGGGTGCTAAAATGCACCCCTGTCTCACTCCCCTTTTCATGGGAAATTTGGACGAACACTCACCTTGCTTACCAAAGCGCACCCTGGCCCCAGCACCCTATACAATTCCTTGATGAAATTTAAAATTATCACGTCAATTCCCAGGTCGGATAATGTGGACCAAAGTTGATTGTGGTCCACACAATCGAAAGCAGAGCTTAGGTCGATAAAAGTAATAAAAAGGTTCCCTTTTCTGGCCTGGGTGTACTTAGAGATTAAAAAATACAAATTTAAGCTCTGCTCAACTGTTCCCATGCCGGTACGAAAACCATACTGGAAATTAGAAAAGATGTTTTCATCATCGGCCCACAGTTGGATTCGCTTTATAATAATGCGAGCGGCCACCTTCATTAGGGTGTCTAGAAGGGAAAAAGGCCGATAACAGGTTGGATCTTGTCTATCGCCCTTTTTAAAAATGGGGACCACTATGGCCTCAGTCCATGTTGGTATTAATCCAACCATGTTTGCGCTATTCATGACATCAGTTAAAAGCGGGGCCCAGAGGTCAATTTCATGTTTAAAAACATCAGTTGGAATGCCATCCGGCCCGGGCGCTTTACCAGAAGGACTCTCCCTTATAGCCATTTTAACCTCATCACAGGTAAAGGAAATTCCCAAAGGGTAAACTCCCTTGCAAGCGCATCCCATATTTCCAGACGTAATAGTAAGGACAGGAGATACTGGTTTACAAGAATTTTCGTTATCATAGAGGTGTTCAAAGTGAGTTACCCATGTTTCACCATTTATAGCAATATCTATCACCGCTATATCGTTTTTATCACGGAAGATAGAGGCATTAACCGCCTTCCAGAATAAGGTTGAATCCCTATTTTTGGAGGCAGTGATTAGGGCCTGCCATGCTTCCTGTTTCAATGATTTCTCCCTGTTTTTCATTGCTAGACGGTAAGAACGTCTGACTTCTCGGATCTCAGACAGGGATCTAGGAGTATTATGGAGGGCCTTTTTAAAAAAAAATTATGCATTGGTGCAATTATGATCAAACCAGACAATTTGATGGTGCGAATCTGGGCGGTGATATCTAGTCAGTAGTTGTTTTAAGGTTAATTGTATTTTGGAAAAAGAATCCAAAATTATGAGGGGGTCATCACTAGGAGAGAGACAGATGTAAATTTCCTTCCTCATTTTAGATACTAGGGGCCAGATGTAGGTCGGTCGGTAACGGCCGAAAATCGGTATTTTCGGCCGTTACCGACCGGTATTGCAGGAATGGTATGTAGGGCCCTTAATTTTACAGAATCGGTAAATTTACCGATCGGTAAATTTACAGTTTCTGTAAAATACCGAATCGGTATTTTTACCGATTCGGTAAATTTGAGATGTAGGTGGGACTCTTCTGAGTCCCACAAGCCTTACAAAATCGGTATTTTACCATCAAATCCAATTTGATGGTAAAATACCGATTCCGGTGTGCATGCACATGTGTGCATGCGCACCTCTGCCATATGACAGGCACACCTGCCCTTGGGGCATGTATGCCTGCCACATGGCACCAGAGCCTGTTTGGGGGGGGCCAGAGGGTGTCAAAGTGACACCCCCTGCAACCTTGAGAAATTCGGTATTTACCGATTCTGTAATTACAGAATCGGTATTGCCCATTGATTCCTATGGGCTTCACAGCCCATAGGATTCAATAGGAAATACCGATTCGGTATTTCCAGATTCGGTAAATACCGAATCTTAAAGATTCGGTATTTACACATCTGGAAATACCTACATCTCCCCCTTCATATTTACCACTTCTTAAATACCGAATCGGTAAAATTCGGTATTTAAGAAGTGGTAAATGAGAATTACCTACATCGGGCCCTAGATTTATTAATAGACCCACAGGGTCAACCTTATCCCATTTAAGAGTGTAACCATTTTTACGTGCAAGAGTGATCGGTTGTTGGTATAAGGCACTATTTTTCCTCCGCGGCCGCTCTAAATCTACCTTTTTTATGGTGAAAGAAATTGGGTAATGATCTCCATAAATAACGTCTAACGTCTCCCATGAAGTTATTAAGTAAGCATACGTTCTGGAAAGGAGGGTAAAGCCAATTATAGAACTACACCCTGTACCGTGGTAGGTGGGGGGAACTCTATTATTGGCGAGCATAACTCGTTTATGAAGGTAAGATTTAAATAGAACAACAGGTTATTCAGGATATCACCCTGCCCTGAATGGGGGAGATGACTCGGGTTGTCGTCAGGAGGGTTTCCGAGGCCGCACAAGCCCTTCGGGCCATCCCGACAAATGTTGCAGTTAAAATCACCTACCCAAACCAGGAAAAACTCCCCCCCTATTCTTTCCTTTATAGAGGAAACATCACAAAACAGATTATTAGTAACTCTATCCAAGCAATCTGTAGACAGATTATTATAAAAATTGATTAGGATCATGTTAACGGAAATGCCCCATTTGAGAGTTAAAATCTGATAATTTTCAGTCAAAGTGTGTTTTAAAACAAAAAGTCTGCTCACGTTGCTGAGATATATACATAAACCCCCACTATTTCTACCGTGAGGGGATGGTAAGGCTGGAGAGTGGAAGGTCCGATACCCCAGTAGATGTGCGGGGTCTAAGGCCCAAGTTTCCTGTAAGCACAGGATGGTATATTTATCGACCAAGTCCCGCCAGGACTGTTGAGCAAGTTTATTTGCCGGGCCTGCCACGTTCCAGGTCAGAACTGAGTAGGAGACAGAAATAGGATTTGGTGCCTTATGTATTGCAGTGTCTCTAATTTTCTCTTCTCTGAGGGTAAAAGATGGGGATCTAGTGTATAGATGGTCCGAATGTACCCTGGGCTCCGGTGATTGTGTGATGCCTTACGGTTCCCCGTAAGGCATGGGAAGAGGTCTTGCTATTTCAGTAATTTCATTGGAGTCACCAGAAACAGTAGTATTACTAAATCCATCCAATGAGGGTTTACTCGCACGCCCATTTTGATTTTTTAGGTTCCCAGGGTAAATGACTAGTTGCCGGGGGCCCTGTTTAGCCGTCGGCTGTCAATCCAAGTCCTCTAGGCTTGACAGTGGTTCAAATGGATTATGTAAAGGAATATTCCATCGCCCATTGGGATTTATATATTGGTGTCTACTAGAGTGAGGGGAAAAGGGCCTTTTGGACTGTTGAACTGGGAAAAATGAGGGAGGATTAGTGAAGCCGGGTATCGATGTTAAGTTTTCGTTATTATAAAGGATGGGGGTTTGTGAAGAGGAGCATTCATCTAGTGACAAACATATAAGGTGCAAAATGGATTATCAAAACTCTGCTCAATGCGACAAATGGTTTGATCAAAGAATTAATGGGCGTGTAAGATTGGGTCCTGTGAAGTTTAAAGATGATGTCATGGTTTGACTTTCAAGTATGTTGTTTCCATTTAATTCTTATAATTTTAGTTACTTAGTTTTCTTTTGTGTGTGTTGTTTGTTGTGAAGGAAGGGGGTGTGTGTTGGGATGTGTTGAGCGTTGTTGAATGTCATGTGGGGGAGAGTGATGTGTTCCCTGCGAGGAACAGTGGGGGAGCGTGCTGGTGTTCCCTGTGTGGAACGGTGGGATGGTTCGGGGAATGCATTCAGTCGGCAGTTGTTGAAGGGACCTTGACACTGGAGGGGAATGAATAAACCGACTCTTACTTAAGTCTGGCTCCCGTTTTCCTTTCATTATGTTTGTGCTCATTAAACACATTTTGTGTAACTTTTCTAATACCTTTCTTCCCAACCCTCACTGTTCCCTGAGTGTTTTCCACCCAGTCGCTTCACTAACCAAGAATGGACAAAGAAAGCAATTAGCTACTTGAAAATCGCGAGAGGGCGGGCTTGATAAGCTAGTCCACTTTTCAATCAGGTCAGCTATGTCTGGTTAGTCATGTCATTTTTTCAGTTTGATGGCTAGCATTTCCATGCTAAGGCAGTTAAAACGGGAATAAAGGGATACATGAACAACATCACTTTCAAATGTAAACTTAAAACATACAATACTATAGGCGATCACTTAAAAGTATTTCAGAGGTGTTTACAGTAACCCTAAATAATTACAAATACAAGCGAAAGCAGAATTGACAGCTAAAACCTGGGGGCATATTACCAAGGGTGGCGGTAGCGGCGATATTTCTATCGCTCTATTAGCAAGCTGTCGCTAACAGATGTTAGTGACAGCTTTTAGGCGATAGCGAGCAGTTTGGGGCCGGCTTTGCATGTCAGTGATATTTATCACTAATGACATGCAAAGTGCGCGTACCCAACCTGTTAGCGACTGAAAGCAGTCGCTAACGTCGCTATCGCCTATTAGCAAGGCAGGCGTAGCGATGGAAATATTCCCGCTATCGCCAAAAACTAACGCCTGCTCAGACCAGTTCTTAGCCATGTTATCCAATGGGAGGTGGTTACATGGCTAAGAGCATTTAGTCGCTAATGCGTGAATATCGCTGTATTCTCAGCGATATTTACGCATTTCGCCGCTATCGCTAGATATTTTAGCACAATGGAGAAAAACTTTGCTAATAGCATGTTTTCTCCGCTTACATATCCAGTGATAGGCAGCGATAAAAAAATCGTCGCTAAGCCTATTTAGCGATAAATATCGCTACTTGTTGGTAATATGCCCCTTAGTATTTAGGGAATTTTACATACAATGATATCATAAAAGTTTCAGCCACTGCTTTCCCCAAAGAAGATGTCAACACTACCTCTAAGAGGGAAATACGCGCCAGTCCTTTTAATTACAATTACAAACCAGCAGCAGCAAAGAAAGAGCGCAGGTGCCATTGTTTTAGCCAGTATTGGATTTAAACTATATATTTCGATAAAAGAAGTGTGTAATTTGAATGAGCCTTGATGAAAAAAATCAAATGTGAAAGTAAGTGTGGTAAAAAACATTTGGCATTTCTACATTTTCATTGCCTCCCTTTTGTTAAATTATACAGCGTTACTACTCGACTGAATCAATACAGCTGACCATAAATAACTGTTTGGCACCTGCGGTATCATATAATATTACATTGTTGCAGAGAAAATGCTCAATGAATGCATTACTCCTACATTATCTTCTTTAAAATTGTGATTCTCTTTTTAGGAAGTGAATAACAGAATCTAGCCGCACCCCTACTTTCAGCGCTACTGGTGATATTGATTTGTCTGAGTCAATTCTGGTGGTCTGAAAATGTTAGAACTTCCTGTTACTATAAACATCCATTACTTCCTGTTATGAACTGACAGCCCTTGGAAAACACACAATGATTTTCATCAGTTACAGGCACACCCAACATCTATCCCATGTGGCTATAACTTGAACAGCTGATCAACTTGGTTTCCAAAAAACCCTCGTTTAGAAGGAAGCACTAGAAGGTCCAGTGCTTGAAACCAGGATGAAATTAAGCAGTCATTCACATAAAGAAGCATTCGGGAAATTGGATTGAGAAGGACACGACTATAGGTAGGCAGAGGCTAGCCTAGATATTAATAGAACATTAAGTGCTAGTGTTACAAGGAAGAATAAACAAGGTTAGTGGACAAGACTGCACACTATAAACAAGAAGAAGGGCTTGGATCTCTGCATGGGTGTTTCTCTGGGTGCTCCCCTTACTGTAAAAAATGCAAATGGCTATTAGAACCTGCAACGAAGGGAATAAAAAAAACTCGAACAAGCAGAACGGTTCTGTGTTGTGTGGTTCTCCTAATGGGGCTTTGCGGGGGGTGGCCGACCGGCGGGAGGCTCGCCCCCCCCGGGGATTTTGGGGCCCCGGGAGGAAGGGTGGGGGGAAGGAATTAGACGGGGGACAGGAAGGGCGCTAGGCTGGTTGGGCTGGGCAGTGGGATTTGGTCTCTTTTGGGCTGTTGCCAATAGGAGCGGCCATTTGGGTCACTGTACACCATTTCATGGGACAGTGACCCAGCAGCCGGGGGGCAGGTTAATTGTTGTAGTTAATTGCGGCCTGGTTGGTTTGTCGTGGTCGTTTTTGGGTTGGTTAGCGGTTGGATATCATAGATTGAGGCGTGAGTAGTGGGCGGAGTGAGTTTTTTCGGCGTGTGCGGAGATCGTGTGGTGGAGCGGAGGAGTTAGAGGCGGCGGTGCGGGCGGCGAGAGAGAAAGTACCTGGTCACATGGCGGCGGCGATGGCTGATCCACGCGTCCGTGAGGCGATCCGCCTCTTGGGAGAAGCCGGCAGGACAGATCTGCTGAGGGGCGATGTGAGGGTAAGGCCACCGCGGCACGTTGCTGATGGCGCCGTGGCGGCGGTGGCGGCTTGTGAGCCGCCGCGTTCGCGAGCAAGGCGGGAGGAGGGGGCGGGGACGAGGGGAGGAGCGGCGCGTGGTGGCGGCCAGCGGGCGGTGGGGGCGCCGAAGCGGGGAGGGGGAGCAGGAAAGAAGCGCGGCGGCCGGGGGAAGGCGCCGCTTCAGTTCGTGGAAGGAGAGGCGGGTCGGGGGGGTCGGGCGGGGCAGGGGAGACGAGCGGGAGGCCGGCGGGAGGGTCATCGAGGGGGAAGGGGCTTGAGCATGCTAAGAGGGTTGGGGGGGCCCCCGAAGTCGTGAAGGAGTGCCAGGTTGGGGGGGGGGGCAAGGACAAGGTGCGCTAGAGGGGGGGTACACGGGGGTGGAGAGGATGCTGCGAGTGTGCCCAAAGGTCAGGAGGGGGCGAGGGGAGGAGGGGGAGGAAGGGGGGGTGGGGGCGGCATGGGGCACAGATGGGGAGGGGGGAGATGAGGGGCAAGGGGGAGGAGTGGGGGGCTCGCCGCTGTTGATTGAGGAATCGGAGGAGGGGGAGGGGGCAGGGGAAGTGGATGAGAGTGGGCTGTACTGGGGGTCATCGTCTGAGGAGGACTGGGTGGGCCTAGTAGGCCGGTGTCGCCGCGGGGAGGGAGGAGGGGTGCGGGGCGGGGAGGGGGTCTGGCAGGTGTAGGTGGGGGGCGGGGCAGGGGAGATGAGGTGACCAGGGGTTTCGGGGTGGAGGGGGGTTGGGGGAGGGGAGGGGGGAGGGGACGTTTCGGTGAGTGGGGTCACGGGAGGGTGGGTAGAAGGGGGTTACGGGGGTGGGGCGCGGGGGTGCGGGGCTTGTGGTGGTGCGGGGGGTGGAGTGTGGGGCGGCCTGGGTGGTGCGGGGGGCTGGGAGTGGGGGGCGGCCTGGGTGGTGCGGGGGGCTGGGAGTGGGGGGAGGGAGGGTGGGGGGGGCGACCGTCGCGGCAGGGAGGGCATTCGGCAGCGTGGGGGAGAGGTGCACCAGGAGCTTGGGGGGTGAAGGGGGTGCATTTGCCCCGGCATGCTGGACTTCCCCGCTTTTTTCTTGGCAGGAGCAGTTGTCGAGGGGCTCGGGTGAGCAGCTTGCGGCTCCAACCCGCCGAGTGGATGGGCCGGCTCTGCCTAGTACGGGCGGTCGCGCTCCAACGAGGGACCATGTGCGTGCTGACGGCGGATGGCAGGGCCATAGGTCTCCAACGCCCCCCTCCCGATGGGTCGATCCGGCCGCTGGGGGACGGGGAAGGAGCAGCAATTTGGCAGTTTACTCTGATTACCAAGCGGAGGACAGGAGAAGGGGAAATGTGGATTTAGGGACACTGATGACGGAGTGCAGGGACAAGGCAGGGCTGAGTAGGGTGCACGCAGGAGGGGTATTGGTGGAAGGGGATGGAGAGATTGAGTCAGAGGAGGAGGGGGAGCTTCGGGAGGGGGAGGGGGAGGGGGAGGCGAGTAATGTTGCTGGCAGTGTTTTACAGGTACGCCCCCGGCAGACAGTGCCGCGAGTGACGGCCCCCCCAGTGGACCTGGTTAGGCGGCGGGATCCGGTGAGGACGCCAGCCTTGACGCCAGGTAAGACCGATGCACGATCGGGGAGTGGCTTGGGCGGGCCTCATGGAGGCCAGGCGGAAGGTGGGGATGGCGGATGCCAGGTGTCAGTGGGGTCGGATGCTGGGGGAGGGGATGAGGTGAGGTTGGTGAAGGGTAGGTACGTGATGGATGCCGGGGTGTGTACGGAGGCGGCGGGTGAAGCGGCGTCGGGGTGCGCAGGCGTGGGAGAGGCGGCGAAGTCCGGGGGGTCGGCAGGTGCAGCGGTGTCGGCAAGCGCGGGGACGGGAGAGGCGGCGAAGTCCGGCGGGTTGGCGGCGTACAGCGTCGGAGCGAAGTAGAGCTGTGAGGTGCCAGTCAGGAAGCTGCCGTACATGGGGGTGGCGAAGCCCCTGGGGGCGCATTTGTCAATGACGACCAGGGAGAAGATCTGGAAGGGGGAGTATGTGGAGATTTTGAAGTTGCTCCACAGGGAGTTGATGGCCAAAGATGGTCGAAGGAGGAGGAGCAGGAGTTAGCCAGGCGGCCTAAGGTGCCGGTTACCATTGAGAATTGGTCGGCGGCTTTCCTGATATATGCCAGCGTTTACTGCGAAAAGTACCCCGACAGGGCGGTCGCACTGTTCAAGTACATGGACGTTGTGCGGCGGGCGCAGGTGACGTACGGGGGTAATACGTTACGGCGAGGAGTTTCGGGCGCGCATGGCGTCGGATCCGGAGGCAAAGTGGGGAGAGTTGGACGCGGACTTGTACCAACAGACGATGAGCGGGGCAAAATTTGGACGCACCATCTACACGGCCAGTGGGCTGCCGCTGGCGCCCCCCTTTTCGGCCCGCCCCACCCGTGGGGGGGTGGGGTCGGGGGGAGCCGGTAGCACTACCAGCGTGGGGGCCTGCTGGGACTTCAACAGAATTGGAATTATTCCCAAAAGCAAAAAAGCCAACACAAGTTATGGCATGTATTGTAAACACAATTGACATGGGGACATTCTACGGTCACATATATGATTCACTATAATCCAGGAAATGTGCCGGAAACCCCGAAGGAGAGAAGTCGTCGACGTTTCGACCCCTACACGTAGGCTAAATTAAGTCCTTTAGCGGGGTCTTCATCAGGACAGGTGCAGTGGGAGAGGGGACGAAGTGGGGCCGTCCTATCTGTAAAGTTAAAATTAAAAACCCGTGTCAAATAAATGAATTCATTCGACACAAAAGTCATCATCATCTTACCCATAATTGGCAGTCAAAATAAACCATGGAGTCCGGGCCATAACGGACCTCAGGACTAGGACAACGAGAACAGAGTACGCAATTAATCATGCTCTGTCTCAATGGTGTGAGTCATATTTACAGAGGGCAATTTAACCAACAAGGAATGAAAAAGACATAGTGAAAAAACACTCTACAAAGGGGAACTCACTTCAGATAAGAACAATCAGACCGCTGAAGTCTGAAATCCGATTTGTTAACTGTTCCAGGAGAAACTAGCTGCTTCCAAGAAAACCACCAACTCTAGGTTGAATAATAATAACATTGGTGTTAGTCTATAACTAAAGATAAATAAAACGCATTTGCCGTGTTGTACAGTGCGATTACTAACTCACATTGGCTATCCAGGCACGGGGACACTGGTAATCAAATATGGTGCCAGGTATCGATCATCCTCGCTGGTTGATACTGTTGGAAAATGTATAACCCTTATTAAAGATTGGCTCGTGTGGTCAACTAAATAAAGTGCCGCAGCAGTGTAACCATACCATCATACCTTTAAAAATTTTCAATTTGGCCCTTGTATGTATCTAGGTCAGGCCACGGAGGATTCAGTTGTAGTATTGTTACGTGTTCATACGCTGTAACAAAAATGAAAACAAAACCAATTGGTAACGTGATCCATCGGCGGGACGACCAAACCCCATTCAAAGGGCCGAGACATACCTCATGTGAAGGTCTTTACTTAAAATCGTCCACGCTGTACTAAGCGGAACAGCCTGTTCAGTTACATGCGGGATTCGCCATGTTTCAAACGTACCGAGTGCGTGTTGTGAATGAATCCTACAAAAGACATAAATCGCGGGTCAGCGAAACTCAACGGGGATATATTCCCGTTTGTCACAAAGTCATCATGTTGGAGAGGCAACGCCGGGGATAATTACTTACAAACAGTCTAGAAGGGGCGAAGTCACGATAGTCTGACTCGTCTCTGCAAACTCCGCCGGCAGCTACGCGGAGTTAGGGGCGGGGCCACTCATAGACCTCGATCATAGACATAGAAGAATTACTTAGGTGACGCTATTATAGAATTGGCTCCAGACATATAGCGCTATTCAGTATCAATATTAGTTCTCCTCGATCTTTCAAAGAAAAGCAGGTCGGTAGTGGGGCCAGCAACAGATTTAATACTGTAAGTTGGTCACCAATGGCATGTATAATAATGATAATTTAGTGTGCGAGAAATATGTTTTACTCAGTTAAGGCTCGTGCACTTTACAAACATGAGAGTGTAGACGAGCACACACATTGTGGATAGGGAAGGTAACATCTCAGAGCATACATTTCAGTTAAATTCGCATCATGTGACTCGTGCACCTCTCAAGCATGAGGGTGTAGACGAGTACAGATTAGGGAGGCATCATGAACAGAGTTGGAAAAACATCATCTTAAAGCTGCCAACTGTGCTAGACTGCTGTCTTGTTCATTTAACCCATTTTTAATCGAGTCTAAAAGAGACATCCATTTACATTCACGTAAATTCAGGACAGTAGCTAGGTTACCACCTCTCCTTCCTAGGGACACCTTTTCAATAACCAACCATTTTAGATCAGACACCACATGTCCGGCAGTTTGCCAGTGATCTACCAAAGGGGCACCCAGCACCTTGCATCGTAGTCTGCTACAGTGGGAAGAGATGCGGGACTTGATTTTTTGTTGCGTTTGTCCAACATAAACTTGATTACATGGACATACTATAATCTAAATTACACTGCTTGTGTTGCAGTTAGTATGGTGTTTTAAGGTGTAAACCCTATCGCCATGTGAGAAAGTCTTCGTCTGGATGGTGGTCTCACAGGCTGTGCATGTGCCACATCTGAAGTGTCCGATTATCGGTGGTAAGTTCCATAAGCTCGTGAGTGTGGGGGGACACTCAGGTTCCAAATACGAGTGTACTACCATGTCTCGAATATTCTTCGCCCTTTTGAAGGAATGAAGAGGAAGATGAGGTCGATCAATCTCTCCCGCTATCAGAGGCCAGTTCCTATTAATGATTTGTTTCACTTCATTGCTTCTTGTTGTAAAAGTGGTGACACAAATCATTCGATTCAGCTCAGTTGGATCACGAGTTTCTGGATTCAGCAGGCTCTCCCGTGGGTTATACCACGCTTGTTTCCTAGCACGTCTTACCATGCGGGCGGGATAGCCACGTGATATAAGACGCTCATTTAGGATCTCAGATTCCTTGATGTAGTTTGAACGTGTCGAACAGTTTCTCCTAATTCTGAGAAATTGACCTATGGGCAAATTGTCTTTAAGACCTCTAGGATGATGGCTCCCATACTGTAGCAGAGAGTTCCGCTCAGTCGGTTTCCTGAAGAGTGTGGTCTCTAGGTGATCGTTCTCCACATAAATGGAAATATCCAAGAAAGGTATGGCTATATTGCTTGATTCCAAAGTGAATTGGATATGAGGGTTCCGTTGGTTGAGCCATCCATGAAACTCTTTGAGTTGGTCATTATTGCCTTGCCAAATACATAGAACATCGTCAATATACCTGACCCATAGGGTCAGCATTATTGAAAACGGATTGTTGGGTGAGAAGACATGTTCTTGTTCAAAGTGATCCATATAAATGATGGCTAGATTGGGAGCAAATGTAGCTCCCATGGCCACGCCCTTGGTCTGCACATAGAACTTTTCTTGGAAGATGAAAAATTTTTGTTTCATTGCAATACTTAATAGATCAATTATAAAGTCCGTTGGAACTTGGACAGGCGCCGGTCTTCTGTTTAATGCATCTCTCATTACATCCAAGGCATCCTGTTGAGGGATGCTGGTGTAAAGTGATATAATATCACATGTCACCAGGAGTGTTGTACTAGGATCAAAAGGTCTTTCGTCTATCAGTTGGATGACTTGGGAAGTGTCACGAAGATAGGCTCTGGTGTTAAGAGCAATGGGCTTTAGAAAAAAGTCAATGTATTTACACAATGGTTCCAGCATAGATCCACAACCGGACACAATCGGACGTCCTGGGGGAGTTTCCAGATCTTTATGGACCTTGGGCAAGGTGTAGATTGTGGCCAATCTTGGGAATTTTTGGTTTAAGAATTTGAACTCTTGTTCACTTAAGAAGCCATCTTCCAAACCCTTCTGTGTGGTTGACAAAATTGTAAGGGCTAGCTCTCTTGATGGGTCATTGGACAGTTCTTGATAGCTGACCCCATCTCCCAGTTGTCTATTGATTTCCTCCTTGTATTTAGACAGGTCCTGTACGACAATCGCCCCGCCCTTATCGGCGGGTTTGATGACCACTTCTTTGTTAGAACACAAATCCGTCAATGCTCGTTTTTCATTCTTACTAAGGTTTAGTCTGACAAACTTTCTTTTGTCCAATGCTTGATCCACTGATTTGGTCACGATGTCCTCAAATGCCAGAATTCTAGGGCTCATTGCATACGTGGGTGGGAAGAAGGTGGATGGCTCTCTCAGGCCTGTAATAGATCCTTGTTGCCTAGTGGTTTGGTTGCGAAAGAAATACCTCAATCGGATCTTTCTGAAGAATCTGTATAGTTCCGTTTTCAGCAGGAATTTATTAGCTGAGGCAGTGGGCACATAGGAAAGGCCTTTACTTAAAACCTTGATCTCATCAGCATGTAATTGATAAGTAGAAATATTAATCACAGGATTAACCATGGGACTGTTGTTGGAGAGTGCATTAGAGTCCATGGTGACTATTTCATTCACCATCTGTAGGTGTTTCTCCGGGTCGAGATCTCTCCGTGAGGTTCGGGGCGGAAGGTCACTTGTTTCTGTTGTTTGCCCCTGTTGCCGTCCCATCCGGAATTTTGTTGCTGACCTCTCCTCTGGCCTCTGGTCCAATTGGCTCTGCGTCCACGTGGGGGACGCCATTGTCCCCGGCCCTGGTCTAAAAAATGAGGTTGAAATTTTGGGGGGTACTGTTGATAGTTGGTATCACCTGGTGGATAATTGTAAGAAGTACTGGGGCCTGCCTCAGTGTCACTGCCTGAACTATATGACGAGTCAGAAAAAGTTGAGAAGTTCTGTCTTCCTCTGTAACCACCGCGGCCGCGGTTGGAGAAGCGTCCTTGAGTATCCTGCTTATAATAGTCTGGTTGCAGATAGGGGTAAACAGATTTTTTATCAAATGTTCTAAGGTCTCTAGCAAGTTTCTCCAATTTTTTGGTCTGCGCTGTTATATCGAAATCTTTAATCGATGCCTCCAGGCTTTCTAGAGCTTCCTTACTTTTGGTCAAGGTGCTGTCCCCCAAAATTTCGGATTTGAGGTCCGCGATTTCTTTGCTGAGCGACACCACTTGTTCCGCAGCCGTCTCCACTCCCAGCACCATCCAGTGCCGGGAGCAGTTGTTCGATACGTAGCTGAACCCTTCCTTAAACTTTGGGACGTCCACAAATATAGCTGGTTCGATTTTAATCTGTAATCCCACCGGGATTATGTTTTCTTGGAGGTATCTAGTGAACAGATGTCCGTGTAATCTGGTTCTAATGAGCTTCTTCTCCAGTCTCTCTAGACGAGATATTTTATCATTCAAAGTGATGTCAATTATAGGTGCAGTTGTAGACAAAAATGTGGCAGATAAATCCTTGGTCAGTTGGTTGATGTATTCCTCTGTATAAGATAATAACTCAGATTCCACCATGGTTAATTAGAAGGGAATCTAAAGAACCGGAAACCTCGCAGGTCGGCACCTGCTCAGAGGACATTACAATAGAGGGGGGTTGGACCCATGCAGTCGCGGGGACCTGGGCGTTATGTGGTAATTGTAAACAGGGGGTCCCCGCAAGGAGAAAGTGTTGGGTGAAACACACACACTAATATAATTATAAAGCAAACAATCGAAAATAAACAAAAAGGGTTACTCATAAACAAATGCTGTCATTTATTCAACAACACTACGTATAAATCAGTGAAGCATTACATTCAAATTCAAACAATAAAAATCCCCTAGGCAGGAAAGGGAAAAGGTAAAAAAAGGGATGGTGGTGCTCAAAAGCGGTGAGAAAGTCAAGCAAAGTACACAGACTCAAAAGAAGTAAGTATTTACAATCTTCAAATCGTAATTGGAATTATTCCCAAAAGCAAAAAAGCCAACACAAGTTATGGCATGTATTGCAGAGACGAGTCAGACTATCGTGACTTCGCCCCTTCTAGACTGTTTGTAAGTAATTATCCCCGGCGTTGCCTCTCCAACATGATGACTTTGTGACAAACGGGAATATATCCCCGTTGAGTTTCGCTGACCCGCGATTTATGTCTTTTGTAGGATTCATTCACAACACGCACTCGGTACGTTTGAAACATGGCGAATCCCGCATGTAACTGAACAGGCTGTTCTGCTTAGTACAGCGTGGACGATTTTAAGTAAAGCTCTTCACATGAGGTATGTCTCGGCCCTTTGAATGGGGTTTGGTCGTCCCGCCGATGGGATCACGTTACCAATTGGTTTTGTTTTCATTTTTGTTACAGCGTATGAACACGTAACAATACTACAACTGAATCCTCCGTGGCCTGACCTAGATACATACAAGGGCCAAATTGAACATTTTTAAAGGTATGATGGTATGGTTACACTGCTGCGGCACTTTATTTAGTTGACCACACGAGCCAATCTTTAATAAGGGTTATACGTTTTCCAACAGTATCAACCAGCGAGGATGATCGATACCTGGCACCATATTTGATTACCAGTGTCCCCGTGCCTGGATAGCCAATGTGAGTTAGTAATCGCACTGTACAACACGGCAAATGCGTTTTATTTATCTTTAGTTATAGACTAACACCAATGTTATTATTATTCAACCTAGAGTTGGTGGTTTTCTTGGAAGCAGCTAGTTTCTCCTGGAACAGTTAACAAATCGGATTTCAGACTTCAGCGGTCTGATTGTTCTTATCTGAAGTGAGTTCACCTTTGTAGAGTGTTTTTTCACTATGTCTTTTTCATTCCTTGTTGGTTAAATTGCCCTCTGTACATATGACTCACACCATTGAGACAGAGCATGATTAATTGCGTACTCTGTTCTCGTTGTCCTAGTCCTGAGGTCCGTTATGGCCCGGACTCCATGGTTTATTTTGACTGCCAATTATGGGTAAGATGATGATGACTGTTGTGTCGAATGAATTCATTTATTTGACACGGGTTTTTAATTTTAACTTTACAGATAGGACGGCCCCACTTCGTCCCCTCTCCCACTGCACCTGTCCTGATGAAGACCCCGCTAAAGGACTTAATTTAGCCTACGTGTAGGGGTCGAAACGTCGACGACTTCTCTCCTTCGGGGTTTCCGGCACATTTCCTGGATTATAGTGAATCATATATGTGACCGTAGAATGTCCCCATGTCAATTGTGTTTACAATACATGCCATAACTTGTGTTGGCTTTTTTGCTTTTGGGAATAATTCCAATTACGATTTGAAGATTGTAAATACTTACTTCTTTTGAGTCTGTGTACTTTGCTTGACTTTCTCACCGCTTTTGAGCACCACCCCTTTTTTTCCCTTTTCCCTTTCCTGCCTAGGGGCTTTTTATTGTTTGAATTTGAATGTAATGCTTCACTGATTTATACGTAGTGTTGTTGAATAAATGACAACATTTGTTTATGAGTAACCCTTTTTGTTTATTTTCGATTGTTTGCTTTATAATTATATTAGTGTGTGTGTTTCACCCAACACTTTCTCCTTGCGGGGACCCCCTGTTTACAATTACCACATAACGCCCAGGTCCCCGCGACTGCATGGGTCCAACCCCCCTCTATTGTAATGGGACTTCAACAGAGGCTCCTGTCTCAGGCAGGTGTGCCGTTTTCGGAGGCAGGCGTTTGGGTATTTGGTACTAATGTTTATGTTGTTGGCGGGGAACTGTTTAGGGGTGGGGGTGAGGGGTTTTGGCAGGTATACGTATAGTTAGTTAGGCCTAGTTTTGTACCGCAAAGGCCAAGGATGTGGTATATTGTCAGGATGCACCTGTTTCTCAATAAAGCGGCCTTTATCACACCTTACATCTGTCTCCGGTCGGTTCTTCCCCTCCCCGTCTCCCGATGGGCCCCAATGCAAAGAATAACGTTAAAGAGGTTGGATAGAAGATCAGGGTTCTCAGGGTAGGTCAGTAAACAACACATTATTAACGACATTTTTTAATCTGATTACAGATGGCGTTAGTTGTTTGTAAAACTACATCCCATAAATTATTTTTATTAAACAAGCACAATACAAGAAGTACAGAGAGAGAGGGATCTGGTTCCGCCCCTTTGAGGTAAAAACATTATAATCAGTTTAATGTACGTCCTTAAAAAAACAACTTCTGTTGCTCAGATATTCTGAAATTCTCAAAGTGCAGAGATTTCAGCTTTGTGTAAGGAATTATAGCTCTGCGAAAATTGACACAATTGTCTCCTTTCTGCTAATGACTCTTCAGGGAAATAGATCAAAAGACATAAAAAGCTAAATCTTGTTTTCATTGTTTTCATTGTTCTGTGGCCTGCATTTTACACTGTCTGCACTGCTGCAGTTATTGTGTTTTACAAACTGCGCATTTTAAGGTTATTACAGTTGAGTATCTTCTGCATTTGTTATTACAGATAACTAGTGATGTCACCCTATTCTGTAATAAGAAAAGCAGACTCATTTTCCCTATAGAGATTTCATGCTTCAATGTATTATGTGTCTCTAGGGCTTCTTTTCACACTGGCCTGCCTTTGATCTTTCTTCCAACAGTCTCCGGTGTTTTGTGACATCAGAAAATACTTGGTATGCGGCCTTATTGTCTAAAATATCACAGAATTCCCCTCTGGCTTACTACAACCTGATATCATATGTTTATAGGTAGTATATTCGACATTTGTGAATTATTAACATCGTGCGCATCACAAACTGGATGATCTCTTCCTAGTTGATTATTGTGCACTGCTGCCCTTCGTTTTATTTCTTACAAATGTTATCACGTTACACTGAGTTTGTGACTTTATAGAGTTTGTGACTTTATATTATTTAAACCTATAATAGAGCGCAGTTTGACATTGTAATTTTCCAGTCTTCCTAAAGGGGATTTCACTATCAATGGGACAGTAAAAATAAGGGATCGATGAATGCATTACAGGGCTATACTCCTTACCTTATCTTAGGCTGTGTGGCAGGGCTTGATTTCTAAAATTCTAAATGAAATTTTTCTCTAACCCAAGGTTTTATTTACAGAATGTGGGGTATAATAAAATAGTTCTATCTTATCATAGCTAGTGCTTAATTTGAGCCGGTGTTTGCCGGTGCTTATCACTGGCATTTGTTTCTAAACACCAGCACTTATTTATGACAGTACATCCCTCAAATGTTCTTGTCTCTTAAGAAGAAGGAGAGTATGGAAGGGACATTGTCACTCAACCTAGAAAAACATTTTTGACATCCTATCTGGAGTGAAAGATTGACGGCTGGCGCGCCGAAGGCGCAACAAAGGCAAGCCCGTCTGCACCCGTCCGCGCCTGGACCGCGCCCTGCGCCAGAAACCCTGGCCCCCACAAGACCCAGAGGACTCGATTGAGATACGACTCCGCGGCCCTCCACGCACTCAACACCGAACGACCATCCGCCTGCTACCGAGCCACCCCGAAGCGCACCCACGGACCCTTCACCTGTCAAACCTGCAAATTCACCTGCCTCCGAACCCGCCCCACACCCTCCAAACCGCGCAACAACAACAACAACTACCTCAAGTGCATCTTCCTCAACACCCGCTCCGTCCACAAGCACGCCATCGAACTATGGGATCTCCTCGACACAACAGCGCCAGACGTCGCCTTCCTCACAGAAACCTGGATGAACGCCTCCTCGGCCCCCGACATCGCCATAGCCATCCCGGAAGGCTATAAGATCACTCGGAAGGACCGCGTCAACCAAACCGGAGGAGGAATCGCCATCATCCACAGGAACACCATCGACATCACAACCGCCACGAAGACACCCTCCCCGTCGCCGAACACCTACACTTCCAGATTCACACCAACCCCAAGACCACCCTCAGAGGAACGCTCATCTACAGACCCCCGGGACCACGCACACAATTCAGCGAAACCATCACCGACTTCATCAGCCCGCACGCCCTAGCCTCACCAGAATACATTCTCCTAGGGGACCTGAACTTCCACCTGGAAAAAAACAGCGACAACAACACCACCACCCTGCTCGACAACCTCGACAACCTCGGACTCAAGCAACTAGTGAACACCCCCACCCACCTCGCCAGTCACATGCTCGACCCCATCTTCTCCGCCAGCAACCACGTCTCCTTCAGCCACTCCACCGGACTACACTGGACCGACCACAGATGTATCCATTTCACCTTTAAAAAGAACACATCCCACCACCGCACACAACAGATCCCCCGCAGATGCTGGAACAAAATCACCACAGACCAACTGCTCTCTTCACTAAGCCAGAACCCGCCAGCCAACACCACTGACACCAACGACGCAGCCCGCAACCTCGCACAGTGGATCACCAACTGCGCCGACGACCTCGTACCACTGAATAACCCCCCAGGCCTGACCGGCAACAGGAAAACCCCATGGTTCACAGACGCACTCAAAGAATCCAAGAAATCCTGTCGAACCCTTGAAAAAACCTGGCGCCATGAACGAACTACAGAGAACATCACAGCCCTCAAGAACACCACCCGCGAGCACCACCAGCTTATCCGAACCACCAAAAGAGCGAACTAGACAACAACACCCGCAACAGCAAGGAACTCTTCAACATCGTCAAAGAGCTCTCCAACCCCAGCGCCAGCAACAACGACGTCACACCGTCACAAGAACTCTGCAACTCCCTCGCCACATTCTTCCACCGCAAGATCGCAGATTTACACGACAGCTTTGGACCCCAGACTCCGCCTGCAGCCACCAAACCAGCGACCCCCACCTCCACCATCAGCGCCTGGACCCCTCTCAACACCGAAGACACCACCAACATCATGAACTCCATTCACTCCGGCTCCCACTCTGATCCGTGCCCCCATCATATCTTCAACAAAGCCAACACCATCATCGCACCCCATCTCCGGAACGTCATAAACAGCTCGTTCACGTCAGCTACCTTCCCCGAGAGCTGGAAACAAGCAGAAATCAACGCCCTTCTGAAGAAACCCACGGCGGACCCCAAAGACCTCAAGAAATTCCGCCCATCTCTCTTCTTCCCTTCCTGGCCAAAGTCATCGAGAAAACAGTAAACAAACAGCTGGCTGCTTTCCTCGAGGTAAACAACTTGCTCGACCCGTCCCAGTCCGGATTTCGAGCCAACCACAGCACCGAGACTGCCTTCATCGCAGCCACCGACGACATCAGGACCATGATGGACAACGGAGCAACTACCGCCCTCATCCTCCTGGACCTCTCGGCAGCCTTCGATACCGTTTGCCACCGCACCCTAATAACCCGCCTCTCCAACACCGGGATCCAAGGAAAGGCCCTGGACTGGATCACCTCGTTCTTCTCCGACAGAACCCAGAGAGTCCGCCTCCCTCCCTTCCGTTCAGAGGCCACCGATATCATCTACGGCGTTCCCCAGGGTTCCTCGCTCAGCCCAACCCTCTTCTACATATACATGAGCACCCTCACCGCCATCGCACGCAAACACATCAACATCACCTCCTACGCCGACGACACCCAGATGATACTCTCCCTCACCAAAGACCCAACAACCGCCAAAACCAACTTCCAGGAAGGTATGAAAGAAGTCGCACAATGGATGAAACTCAGTCGCCTGAAGTTGAACTCAGACAAAACGGAGGTCCTCATCCTCGGACAATCCCTCTCCGCCTGGGACGACTCCTGGTGGCCCACTGCACTGGGCTCCGCCCCAACACCCACGGACCACGCATGCAACCTGGGATTCATCCTGGACACATCCCTCACAATGACCAAGCAAGTCAACGCTGTCTCGTCCTCCTGCTTCAACACCCTGCGCATGCTCCGAAAGATCTTCCGGTGGATCCCCCCAGAAACCAGAAAGACCGTCACCCATGCCCTCGTCACCAGTCGACTGGACTACGGAAACGCCCTATACGCAGGAACCACCGCCAAACTTCAGAATCGACTACAACGCATACAAAATGCCTCCGCACGACTCATCCTTGACATCCCTCGCCACAGCCACATATCCGCCCACCTGAGAAACCTGCACTGGCTCCCCGTCAACAAGAGGATCATATTCAGGCTCCTCACCCACGCACACAAAGCACTCCACGACATAGGCTCCGAATACCTTAACAACCGCCTCTCGTTCTATACTCCCGCACGCCAACTCCGCTTCTCCAGCCTCGCCCTCGCCACCATCCCACGGATTCGCAGAACCATCACCGGAGGAAGATCATTCTCCTACCAAGCAGCCAAAACATGGAAGTCCCTCCCCACACACCTACGAACGACCCAGGACCATCTCACCTTCAGGAAACACCTCAAGACCTGGCTCTTCGAGCAGTAGCGGCAGCAAACCCGGCTCTCGTACAGTAGCAGCTCCCCCCCACCCTTCAGCACCTTGAGACCCTCACGGGTGAGTAGCGCGTTCTATATGCTATGATTGATTGACTGATTGATTGACTTTACATCAAATGAAGACTATTGACGTTTATGTTGAACCTGGAGATTACTTTCAGACTTTTGAACTTCTCTTGGTCAAACTTTCTGTGCTGAGTTTCACAAAGTGCATTTAAATATAATCCTAGTGCTATATAAAGAGATCGCGAAACAGCACTTAGAAATTGCTATTGGTGGCGACAGGTGCTCAGACGAAGATCTAACATTTCCAGTACTTATAGTAAAATCAAATGCATCTATGTCGACTTTCAGCATTACAATGAAGCTGTCTTGCACTCAATTTATCCCCCCGCCACCTTAAAAAATTCCAACTGTAAATCCATAAGTGAGTTTACAAATCTGTGTATCGAGTGAGTAGTGTCCGTGAGCTGGCGGTTCAGGAGCATGAACTTTGTGATTCCTCATATCTGGGAAGAGGCTCTCAAATCTGTTCAGTACTGGAAGAGGTGAAGGCGGTGAGCGGAAGATCTTCTGAATGAAAGGATAACAATAGGTCCCACTGATATTCAAAGTTTTGATAGTTATCCATAAAAATATTTGCCATGTGTTCCATTGTCAGGGCCTGCCATGATCTTGCATGCCACTGAGAAAGTGATGGTGCCATGGTTTTTTTCCATGCTCCTACTACAGCCATCTAAGCTGCTCCGAGACAGAGCCACAAAATAGAGCGTTCACTAGTAGTCTGGCGTTTTAAAGTTGCTCCCAGCTCCACCAAAGCCTGGTGTAGCTGGGAGCGGGTAGCCCAAAATGGTTATAATTTGTGCCAAACTTTCTGCCCAGAAGGGTTTAATAATTGGGCAGTCAAACCAAATGTGCCTGAAATCGCCCAAGAGACCACATCCCCTCCAGCATGAGTCATCTGTGTTAGGGTAGTATTTATTAAGCTTAGTAGGGTGTAAATACTAATCAAGTAGCAATTTATAGTGAGCTTCCTCCAGGCCTAGGGAGTGATTGAATCTGGGGATGTCTTTCCACAGCTTCTGCCATTGTTTTTTCCAGTAGGTGGTCACTCAGTATCTTTGACCAAAACATGTATTGCAGGCTTTGATCTTGGGGAAGATGTCAGGCAAATGTGTATAAAGGAAGGAGATAGAACCTTTCATTCACCCTGTGTGCCGCACACATTTTTCTATACGGGAATTCCTCGAGTAGCCGCAAGGCGCATATCTTTGTGGAGGACGCAATTATTTAGTTGAGTATAGTGATATCTTTCAAAGGCTAATAAGCCAAAGTCGTGCTGGCAGTGTTCAAAAGCGAGGATGTCCCACCCATGGAACAGGTCTGAAATAGCCAAACATCCCCTTCCCTTCATAAATCAAAAGGGCCTAGTGTAGGAGCCAGCAGGAAGGCGGGGTTAAAGTGTATGCAGGTATATGTGAAAGGGAAGGTGGTCTAGTCCGCCTATTGCATCACCGAGTTCAACACTCGAAGGGTAGTTTGAGTAGGTGTGCTGAGGTACGCATTGGAGGGCCTATCTGATTTGTCCCAAATAAAACAGCCCACCAAGACCCAATCCATGTGGAGCCAATGTTTGTCCTATTCCCTCATCGTCCATTTAGATATCACTCTTAATTGAGCTGCTTTATTGTATAGAGAAAAGTCGGCAGGCATAGGCGTTATGCCTCCTTTGGCAGTTGCAATTGTTTAAAAGGAAGACATGCTCATCGATCTTGCCATGTAAAGCATATTGTCGTTCTAAGCTCTGATCAAAAGTGTCTTGGGAGTTCGATTGGGAGTCCTTGGACGAGGTACACAATTCGGGGCAAGTCAGTCTTTTTAACTGGATTGATATGCCCTAACCATGAAATATACATTGGGGCCCCTCGTTTAAGGTCGGCCTTAAGTCGACGGAGGAAAGGTAGGAAGCTAGCAGGATACAGGTTTTAATCCCTAGATAGGTAATGTCCTTTCTGGCCCATTGAAAGGGGGCTGATTTTACCAATGTCTCCATTTCCCTCACGGGGTAGTGTTTAAATTTAGAAGAAAGGATTTATGAAGGTTTATATGGGTAGCCTGCCATTGCTTCATAGTGATTTAGTTCCCGTTGCAGGGCTGGTAGAAATGAGGAGGGGGAGTTAATGAGAGTAATACATCGTCCTCAAAGAGTGAAATCTTATGGTTGATCGAGCGTAAGGAAATGCCACTGATATTTGGGCTGGCTCATATTGTGGCAGCCATGGGTTCTATACTGAATGCAAATCAAAGTGGAGACAAAGGGCCCCCTTGAAGAGTTACTCGTTATAAACAAAAAAAGTCTGAGCCCACTCTGTTAACTATCACCATTGAGAGCGGATTTGCAGAGTTCGCATGGACCATATCTATAAATTTCTCACTGAACCCACATTTGCATAGGGTATGGAAGAGGAAGGACCAGTCCATCCGGTCAAAGGCCTTTTCAGTGCAAGTGCCACAAGAATGGCTGAGATCTGCTTGGTGACCTTCTCGGCGAGGTGGAGCTCCCTTCTTAGGCTGTCGTGTTTTTGTCTTCCCTGTATAAAATCAGACTGATCTGGGTGAATTAGGTCTGAAGGTATGATTTCCAGCCAAGTAGCCTGAATTTTAGTATACTTTTTACACTGGGATTGAGCAGGGCAATTGGTGCATAAGAGGCACAATAGTGTAGGTCCTTCCCTGGTCTGGGATGACCGAGAGTAATGCCTCACTCATTGTTGGGGTAACCATATGGGTGGATGCTATGTGATTAAAAATGTGTGTGAGATGAGGGATTAGGTCAGAGTTAAATGTTTCATAACACTAAACCCATCAGGCCTAGGAGATTTGTGCAGTTTAAGAGCGTTAATTGGTGTCCTTACTTCGTCCTCGTCAATCAGACTACTCAGCTTCTCATTTTGAGCTGCAATTACCTGAGGGTAGCTCCACCTCTTGTAAATATGCATACTGTGCCACCTCATCTGGCTAGTTGGCTTTGTATAGGATTTTGTAAAATTCACTGAACGCTTTCGCTTTATTTTCCTCAGCCTGGGCGACCTCTCCAGTCTTTGTATTAATGTGAGGGATATAGTCTTTCCCATGTTGTATCCTGAGTTGATGTGCCAGGTGGGTTCCTACCTCATTCCCTTTATCACATGCCTTGTGTTTAAGACGTAGCAGTGTATATTCTGTTCTGTTGGTGTATATTGCGTTCAGTTGTCCCCTGAGAGCTGTAACCTACCTATGCAGCTTTAAGGTGGGAGTACCTTTGTGAGCTTTCTCTGCCCTCTGAAGCTCATTCTTAAGAGTGATTCTATCTTGGGTTTTCTGTTTAAATAAAGTGGATTGTATGGGGATACATTTCTCTCTCATTGTCGCCTTGAAGGTGTCCCAGGTGGTGTAAAATTGGTGTCTTCTGGGTCATTAAATTGGAAAAATTAACGGATGGCTTTACATATATCATCTTGGAGGAGACGGTTTCTAGTAACAGAGTTTTGAAACACCCAGAGGCGGAGCCTGGGCGAAGGCACGGTATAACTTTTGAACTTTAATTTGGACAGTATAACTTTTGAACTTTCATTACTTATTTTATGAACAGCTTTCTATGTTAATATGTACATAGACAGGCCCCTTTAATTAATGATGTGTTTGTTTGAAGTTGCTTCGACCCTCAAATCTAGTTAATTCTACCTACATTGACTCATTCTTTTTTAAAATACCCCTAACCACTAGCACCTGTGAAATTACACCACTGACTTCCTTCTTCAAAGAAAGAAACAGCACTCTTAGATGGAAAAGTGTTGCCACAGTTTTAATCCATTAAAACACACTGGACAGGATGCATTTCGGTTGTTCAACAACCTTTTGGGACAAAGGTTGTTAAACAACCAAAATGTGTTCTGTCTAGAGTGTTTTAATGGAATAAAACTGTGGCAACACTCTTCCATTTAAGAGTGCCGTTTCTTTCTTCGAAGGGGAAAGTCAGTGGTGTAATATATATGTCCCATCCTTGACACAAGTCATCTTGATAACTGAAAGCAATCTTACCACAGAGTGCTGCCAAGAGAGACTGATTGGTGAGGAGGAGGTAGTACAGCAAGAGGGATGATAAGAGGGCACACAGGGCTTCACTCTCTTTCATAGTTGCTAGGTGGCTCAATGTCATGTTGGTCACATTGTGTCAATCTTTTGTTTAAGTAATAGAGCATTGTAGGGGTGTAATGCAGGACCCATCAGTTCCTTTGGAAATGTGGAGGATGAGACCACCCTTCAGAGGGACCCTATTCAGCCCAAGGTCTGTGAATTTCTGTGAGATATGTGAGGCTTAAGGGCCTCTCACAATGTTCTGGTGGGGTGGAGGGGCCGGGGGGGGGGGACTATCATTTTCTGTTACTCTACTGGAGCATTGTATTGTGGGACATGTGGTTCAATGTAGTTTCACTTTTGGGGGCATGCAGGTGCTTAGCAATGATAATCATTACTTTCTTCACATATTGATTGGCAGTACTCTCTTCAGTGGTAACAAATTTAAATCTTGAAAGGATGAGTTGGCCCTGCAGAGTCCAAACTCTGACCTTTCATTTGCACAGAAACGTCTGCAAAACAGACACTTAAATTATTTAGGGTTTTTGCATGTTTGGTAAATATTATAATTCCTCTGCCCTGGGTAACATGTTTTATTCATATGTGAGAGTCTCGCTTCCTAGCATATTTGACTGTATGTGGTAGGTTTGTGTGCAGTTTGCTTCAGACGCCCAAATGGGAAGTAGACAGGCTCGCTCTTGGCCACTCTCAGAGACTCCATTGACTTGAAAATTAGACTTCTTTGGGAAGCTTCCAACTGCAGGCAACCAACTACAAAGGGTTGATGACAGAAGCTAGCAGACCTCACAGCCCGTTCAGAGAGGACAAACAGCCTGAGCTCCTGAAGCACTGCTGCACTTGGGAATAAGCAGAAGTTATTCTCATGGAGTGGAGTGATATTTTAGTCAACACCTGCGAAGTAAGAAAAAGTAAACATGGAGATCATGTTGGGTCTTTGAGTAAACAGTGTCAGCATGGAGTTTGTGCACATGTAAGTGATCAGGATGTCCAGCGACCTGCAGTGTGCACAGGAACTCGAGGGACAGGAGAGAGGAGGAACTTTAATGAACTGCAGTTGAGCAGTAGCCTTAGGGACTGAAGTCAAGGAGAAGCTTCAGGAACCTTGGAGTGAGGGGTGGTACAGAACGTGAGGTTACGTAGGGTGAGCGGGAGCCTTTGGAACAAAGAGTGAGGCCAGAGCCTTTGAGGTCTTAGTGTAAGCTAGAGGTTTGAGTACCTACATTGAGCACAGCATATGCTGGGAACTTAAGCGTGAGCCTATTGGGCTTAGGAGTCAGAAGGAGCTTTGGAAATCTAGTGCTTAGTGGGAACCTCAGAGTCTTTTCTTGTGTAGAGCACTGGGAGGGCATGGAGTAAGCAGAAGTATGAGGGAATCTCAAGGTGAACATGGTCTTCACTGACCTGATGATAAGCAGGAAATTCCAGGTAAGAGTGAGCAAGAGGTACAGGGCCTAATAGGGAACAGGGATCTAAGCGGAACTAATGTTGAGCAGGATACCAAGACATCAGCGAATGAACAGAATTGCAAGGACACCAAAAGAGGAGCAGAAGTCTCAGAGGTCCAGAAAGTGGAAGGGAGTTTAAGGGTCCTAAGGATCAGTGGATAGTTTTAGGACCAACTGATGATGAGCAAAAGCCTCATTGTCTTAGGTCCATCAGAGTGAACAGAAGTCAGACCTAAGGGTGAACATGACCCTCTGAGGACCTGTAGGTCAGAGGACAGTGGGGATACCCATGAATGAGCAGGAGTTTCAGGACCTAAGAACAGGGAGAAGATGCAGGGATAGGAGGGTGAGCAAAGGCAAAGTGAGATTCATGAACCCGCAGATGAGTGTCATTAGGCTGGCAGGTGAGATGCAGCGGAAAATGGAGTGCACAGTCCTATCCAGTGTCACTTGCCTACAGGTTATAAAAGGCGTTATTTACCACAAATCTCTCCAATAATTAATAACTTTATACTAACCAAGGAACGCTTCATGGCAGTTCGGGCTGGACTGTTCCCATGAGGCACAGGGTCAGACTGATTTGCATATGTCCATGTCTGAACTGGGGTGGCGGAGTGAGCTAAAAAATGATGATGAATTAAACCCAGATCAGTTGACTGGGGGTGAGTGCTTGCAATGTTCAACACCCCGCCCATTATCCCCTTTGGTTTTGCTTTGTTCGCCCTCATTTGGCAGGGTGTGCCCAGACGTGGGTCCCTTGCTCACTTTGCCACTGGATTCAAGCTAGCCTGTCTGATGACGGCTGATTAGCCAGAAACCGGTCCCAGGATGCTTGTTTCCGGTCCAGGGAAGACATGGCTTGGCAGTTCGGGCTGGACTGTTCCCATGAGGCACAGGGTCAGGCTGATTTGCATATGGCCATGTCTGAACTGGGGTGGTGGAGTGAGCTAAAGAATGATGATGGATTAAACCCAGATCAGTTGACTGGGGGTGAGTGCTTGCAATGTTCAACACTCCGCCCATCATCCCCTTTGGTTTTGCAAGGTTACAATCCGCAAATGTGTGGCACATTTTTTTGAAGTGCTTATAAGTGGATTGCAGGTGGTTGCCAAAATGGAGGAGAGAATGGGGGTGAGGAAGGGTAAGCATTAAACACAGCAGTGAGGAACAATGGGAGCCAGGGGAGAAACAAAGAAGGAGTGAAAGGTACAGCATGGGTACAGGAGAGAGACGAACATGAAGCACGGTGAGGAGAAGCAGACAAGAAGGCAACCACTGGTTCAAATTAGGCACTGGCCTCCATGCATCCTCAGAGAAGGCTCTGTCAATGCATTGGGAGTCCAAATTATACACCCTGAGAGACCTTAACAAAAGTGTCAGAATGAAAGGAGACAGGTGCCAGGCTCCAGGTAGCAAAGGTTCTTCTTGGAGGAGGACCCGCTTCATGTCTACACCTCATCTCCTGACCGCCTAAAGAATGTGTCATTTGCATACTTCTAACTCACCCGCTGTTTACACACCTTTAGCGTTTATAATGATTATAGTTATCTTAATGCACTCCTTTTCATAGAGTCCTCATTTCAAGTGCATTGGTAACAACAGCAGTAGCAGACGTACCATCTACAAATGAGAATGCAACAACCAGGTCATAAGTCCCAAACACAGACAACTAAAGTACAAAACCTATTTTGGCAGGTGCTTCTGTCAACTGGCTGTTTTATAATCATGCAACCCTCTCACAGACGACATGTGTAGTTGTTTATCATTATCATCCGTCATAGAGTCTTTATTTTTTTGTTGTTGCAGATTTATATAGCGCGAATACGATCCGAAGGTATTGGAGCGGATTGTAGTATGCATTGTTACATTCACATTCAACAGCAACCATTTTTATACCACAGGAAATGTTCTGAGATTAACGCGATGGATCCAATGCATATTCATATTTAAATAAAGTTTAAATGAAAAAAGTAAGTATTACCATTGGCAACAGGATATGACAGAAAACCATAAATCCTTCTTACAAAATGCTGACATTTCTATTACCGTAACTCAGCTCACCATTTCGGTTTTAGTTGTGCTATGAGAGAGCTCTTATGGCAATGGAAGTCAAAAAGAAATCCCTCCATTGACATCCATATACCCGAGCGCCACTTAAAAAAAAAGTATGTTTATTTTTTTTAAGCGATCTGCAGTATTTTGCCTCACAGGCACACTTATGCACAGCCTAAAGTCCATAGAGACATGGCTGTAGGGCACCCTGACCCTAACCAATGTCTCTCGCATTAATGTGAAACACTCCCAACATACACTCTAAACCTAACACAGCAACCCAGGCTTGCAGCTACCTGGTAAAGGCGCGAATGAACAGCACTTGTAAGCCACACGTGCTGAAGCCTTTCTTTATATACATTCTAAATACAGTACAGGATTGTGAAATCTGATAGTCCTTCTTTCCTTTCAGAGTTATGTTATGTACTGCGGTCGGTCTTTATATAGCCCACGTCTGACAGTTACTTGACCTCCTAGCAGTTTTCCTTGCAGAAGTGTGTGTCTGTGGGTTTGCCCACTGTGCCACATGGCCGGGTCTGTCCGTGGACACAGGAACGTAGACTAGCCACCATGGGTGCAGCAGGTGCAGTGGCACTGGGGCCCACATCCCTGAGGAGCCCATTGAACCCTGATATTTCCTATACATTATTATCCCAAAGCAGTTACATCAGCTATTTCCTTTCACCCTTGCCACGCTACTGCGTGGACAGGCCATGTTTGGTGTAGTTGGGGTGGTGGTATGTTGTATTGTTGGATATTTGATTTTTTTCTAAGGGATCACTGCATCCTGTTGTCCAACCTTGAGATGGCCATGTTTAGGGTTCTTTGTCTCTGTGGGGTATTTCAGAGAGGGGGTGTGGGTCATCTGACCCCCCTCCCCCCTCACACACCTGTGTTAGGTAGTCAATCTGCTTTGGGTCTTGATAGACCTCTTGCTGTATGTGGTACAAATGAACTTTCATGGGTTTGAGTGGAGAGTTTGTTTGACTTGGTTTATGAGGAATATGGTATGGTGCCGATTGCATTACTGAGAGTGTTTAAGTTAGTGCCAATGTCAGGTTGCTGGGTTAATGATCCATATAATCCTTTTGTCCCATTGTCTTACAGTCACAGTTTGAATTTGTTCAGTCAAAGTAGGTAAATCTCTCTGTAGCTGTGATTTGCTCCTGGTAGCACTACCGGGTCATGTGTGTCCCTCGTGTCTCCTGCTTCTTCACATTCCTATACGTGTATCTCTAACTGGGTATCTTGCATCTTCCCTGTGAAAAGCAAATGGGTTGCCCACAAAGCTAACAAATTTCTATATCACAATGACCACCAATTTCTTGGCCTCTTGATCTGCTGTGTAAATGTGTGTGGTGTGGTTGTAACATGAGTTTTCTTCCATGCAGTGATGGGTGGTGTCAGATCCTGCCACGTGCCAACCTAATCAGAGTGAGTTAATCATCCCTGTGGATTGTTTTGAGGGGTTGGGGTCGAGTCTTATGGCCCTCTGCCTAACCTTTGAGAGATATGTAAATTATGTCATTCAGAGGTGCACTCTTATGTGCAAAAATCATTAAGGAAATGAATAACCTAGTGGACATACAGAGAGACCAAATATAAGAAAGGATATTTTAGAAAAAATATATATTTTATTATTTTGTTTTATAAAAGATATATTTATTTAAACATAAAGAGAAGAGAAAGATGTACACAATATGGCATCATCTAGTTGCTTATGGATTGCCTATATACCATGCGGCTAATGATAATGCAGCTGATTTCAAGCTCATGTTTTGACTTACTAAAAAGAACATAGGCCATGCGTGCATGATTAGCCCTTGAAATCAGCTGAATTATCATTAGCCACATGATATATAGGCAATCCATAAGCAACTAGATGATGCCATATTGTGTACATATTTATGGCATCATCTAGTTGCTTATGGATTGCCTATACATCATGCGGCTAATGATAATTCAGCTGATTTCAAGGGCTAATCATGCACACACAAAATATATATTTTTCTAAAATATCCTTTCTTATATTTGGTCTCTCTGTATGTCTATCTATGCCCAATCGGTTATTCATTTCCTAAATGATTTTTGCACATAATATTATACTCCCTAATTTAGTAAATTAATTTAGGTGAACCCCTTTTTCGTAACATAATCATTCAGAGGTTCACTTACAGGACTATGGGATGGACTGATAGATTAATGCAGATAGATAAGTAGAGAGACAGAACTGACAAACTGACTCATAATCCTTCAGACTGGTACTCACCTCTCCTAGGATAGAGCAGAAATGCAAGGCATACCTTTTGTGCCTTTAACTAAGATCTGCTGTCGAGAATGGGTGAGGGTTAGGCTGGTCGTTTGGCAAACAAGAGCTAGACATGCTGGCGGGACTGCGGAGATAATCAGTCATCTGAGCAAGGGATTGCTCTGCCATCGATGAGGGATAGCTGTGCTGTGTGTGACCAGGGAAGGATATGTTTGCTGATTGTGGCAAGTGAAGGGTAGTTCCATTGCCTGTGACAGAAGAGCGATAGCTCTGCCATCACAACTCAGAGGGAAACTGATTATGGGATAGCTCTGCTGTCACTGGAAAGGGAACATCTGACTTTTGCTCCTTTAGTTTATTACCTCCCTGGCTCTAGTGTGTATGCAGAATTCTGCTCAAGAATAACTGCAGGGACAAGCAGGCCATGTTCCTCCTGCCACTAATCGACACATTTGCCTGTAGGCTCAGCTAAGCCTTCCTGCTTCTTTTCAAAGTCGATATATATATCAGAAGAGCCCAGAATTGCAGAGACAGTTGATGTACTAGGGAGAGCAAGTGAAATTCCTGTCACTCATTTTCTTTCAGAGATTGAGATCTGGTAGGAGTGGGGCACCAGGTTCGAGACATAGGCCAGTATCAGGTTGTTAAAGAAATGTCCTGACAGTCTTCGGTCACAGGTTAACGGGGCTTACCCTGCTAACACTCTCATCCTGTGCAGGGCCAGAAGAACTCGCTCTAGGACGTATGAGGGTGGGGGGGAAGACAAGTGCCAGTAGCAACAGTCTCAAGGGCCACGGTCACATACATACTTGCATGCAGGCGTTTCCGTGGTATAATAATTACAATTTCCTGGTGTAAACACTGTTTTTTTCTTGTGCTTCTGAAGTTCTCCCTGTTGTTTTAGCTTTTGTCAATATTTGAGGAACTCTTACTCACCAGGGATCCTCCAAAATGCAGTTTGATGTGTCACATTACCCCTTGGATAAGGCCTAAAAAGGGAAACTCAAATGTGTCTCAATTCCATTTGCCCTAAGGGGATAGCGCTCCTTAATCCCTCCTGAGTGACCCTTGGTTGAAGGCATTTGTTTTATAGTCAAAGTCAAAAGTTTATTGTTTAGTTAGTTAAAACCATAACAATTTAAAACAAGCATTTTAAAAAAAAAAACAAGGAGAAAATCATTATTCTACACAATTAATTAGGCATACAATCATTTTGTCTCTTCTAAAACATCTAAAATTCATTATAAAAAATACAGTACAATAGGTTCCTGCGTTTTCCTCTTTTGCCACGTTACCAATCCTTTTAACAAAGCTTAGTAAATGCTTTAAGGAATTTAATCAGTCTGCCGTTCAGAGGGGGATCTTCTGGATTTAGGCACGCCGTTATTGCCGCTCTGCATGACCTAATACCTCTTTCATTAAGACTTGTTTTTAGAAACGTAACTCGTTCAATATACAGTTTTTTGCATATGCAAATTATATGGATAAAGTCTTCTTTGTAGAAGTTACACAGCCGACATGATTTAGAACCTGTGTGCACCCAGGCGGGCTGGTCTGCCAAAGATGGTAGTTTACCAAAGCGTAATGTCATTAGTTGTTTTTTTACGTTCATTGAGAATGGTATGCTCAAATATGGTGTCGGAACAAGGGACTTATAGTTATTTATCACCATCCATGCGTGTTACCTTGTTCTAAAGATATTTTTATCCAGTTGGGATGAATGAATTTTTGAAACTTTGTTTATTGCTTGTTTAAATGATTGGTATGGAAGGTTTTTGTTCTATAATTCTGTTGTACATGTGGTTGAAAGTGATTTGAATAGGTATTGATGATAAGGAGAGGTTTTGTCCTCATTTACTTCCGACCATTTGTTTTATAGTTTTTTCATTGCCCAGGTTCATCATGAGGACTTACTTACTGGTTTCTCCTACGCGTGTTTTTTTAATAAATGAAATATATGTGAACATTTGTTCTCATCACTGGTGCGACTCTTGAAATACATTAGTATAAGTCAAGTAAACTAGAGGACTTCACAAAGATTATTCGTGCACCTATTTTTAAGGTTAACAGTAAATTAACAATCACTTTTATGCAAGAAGATGTAGGATGTGTATTGTCCACAGAAGACAATCCCACCACCATTTGTAATTCCTGCTTTTCATTACTATACAGTACCTATTGTCTTCTTAAACTGCTAGCTGTTCCACATGAGCTCACCATTCACATTGTGGGAGTACTGGTCCATTGCACTATCTTTGCATCACATTGGTGGATTATGTTTTGTAGTGTGTTTTCTGCTTTTCATTGTTATGCTTCCTGGTTAGACTGTGTATATATATATATATCAAAATATATGCACCATTATTACTAATATTGCGAACACGTAAACTTGATTAGACTGTGCTGTTGTGTACCTAGACTCACTCCCATATTCATCTCCATACACAATGTCTTGAAGCAAGCCTTGAACTGCTTACCCACATCTAATCAGACTTTGTGTTGTGGACGGAGTATTTTGAGACTTAATTTGTTAGGGACCTTGAGCTTTCTTTCCTTAACACAGTCCAGTGGCCACTTTAATTACCCACTTTAGGGAACCATGTGCAACTCACTTTCTATGGGTTGATCACCCTTATTGATATGAATACCAAACCATTTAAAATGATTTTTCAAGGGGTTCATGACAGAATTTACAATACTATTACTTAACCAAATTTAAAGTGACTCTATCAAGGTCTTGGTAGTAAGGAAGCGCCGTATAATGAGGAAGGCAAACCCCTACATAGCTTACCTAGATTCCTCCCAGGTAGTCAATTGGACTGGTAGTTCCTGTGGGAGAAATTACAATCGGTGAACATAGCTTACCATCTTGATAGACAACATTAAGCTGCTGTCCCGCAAGGCAGACGCACAAATGTGTTTCAGTTTAAATAATAAACTATAAGGGCGAGCCACAGGAATAAAGTGGTGAAGCAGGATTGTTGGCAACAAGAGCTGAGTTACTACAGTTTATTTACTAATGATACATATAAAGAAAGCTTTCCATGACTCTTCTAAAATAGATATTTTTGAATTTTTCTATCTTCTTCACTGATTGAATATTGATTTGTGATTATCAATTCACCAAAATGCCAAGAGTAGCAAAAGTGTCATATGCATCAATGAACTTTGGTCACATTACAGGATCAATCCTGGTCCCAGCCTAATCAACTTGCTTGGAAGTAATACAAGGAGTGCCACTTGAAAAAGTAAGCAGGGCTCTTTTCACTTAACTGAAAAAACACACAACAAACTGGCAACCAAGAAAGCAATCTTACAAGAAACGGAATCAAATATTTTAGCTCAACTTGTTATGCTGACTCAAATAAGAAAAACCGGTATGAAATACTTGCACTAGCTGGAGAGATCCTGACTTTTTCTAATGTGACGATTCACCTCAAAGTATTTACCGCAAAGTAAAATATTTACCCCAAAGTAAAAAAGCATGGCTTCCTATTCAAATTCATCCCAGAAAATGAATGCAAGCACTGCAGGCGCTGCTCAGTGGCCATTGCCTAGTATATATATGTATATGGTGTAGTCCGAACGACAACCTTAAGGCGGGCACGTGCATTATGTAGGCACATACTGCCTGGTCGAGAATAGACTACTGGCTGCTGTTACATGATGTGTGTCTGTGGACGGCAGGTGTTGTCGTGTATTTCTATAGGTTCTGATTCGATCCCCCTATTCCTGACCCTATTCTGGTTAAACTTACTAGCTAGTTAACTAACAGTCAGCCCATGAGGCAAGAAATCCCCCATGATGCAGATACCGTTATCTGACGCAGTCACACTACGGCACAGGAACGTGTTATCTGATTAGGTCATAACGCTTGAGATCTAATTAGACAAGCGATATTCCTCCAGCCCCTGATAAGGCATACGACGTTCTCATAACAAATCAAACCTATGACAACCTGGATAATCCGTGCGGCCATTGTTTTGATTTCACAGAGAACTTTAGTAAAGAATGTGCTAACGAGCAAGTCGTATGACATCTTTATTGACGTACCTATGTCCATCCTTACGTCAATCGTGGAGAAGTGTGGCTCAGGGGTTAGAGGCAGCAGACCCGGAAGCTGAGATCGGTCCTGGACCAGGGTTCAATTCCCCGCCTCGGCGGGTCTTGGGCTAAAAAAAATTCCACGGACTCGATAATTCTCGCTCCGGTGCCTCCTCGACTCACGGGTTCATACTCTGCGACTCTGGGCAATAGCTTGCTTAATCTCCACAACGGCCCCTCGCGGCGGGATGCCTGACTTTCACCTTGTGGATACCCTGCTATCTCACAGGGGAATACCAGGAAGGGTTCCCTAAGCAAGCGCCGGGACACCCACTGCGGGTAGCTGTGCGCTATATAAGCTCAACTACATTTACATTTACATTTACAATCTCGGCACCTTTAAGGTATAAATATTGCCGACCTTGCCCTATGCAAACACACGCGTGGTGACAAGACGGAGCAGCCATACTTGCCGAAGCCGAGAGCAGAAGCAGACCCCGCAGGCAGCAGCCCCGCCTTCCTGACGCGCTGAGAGACGCGCTGCTATCTCAAGCCGAGAGACCCAGCACCGGCGCTTCTGGGCAGCCCTCGCAGGCAGCCTGGAATATCGAGAGCAGAGAAAGAGATACCATTCCTCATTCATCCTAAATTCCAGGTACAGAACTGAATAACCCCTCACAGAGAATTCTTTAGTTATTCACTTGGCAAAAACAAACTTAAACTAAACTGTAACTTTCTATTCCCGCCCACGCATTAGACTTAGGTCAGGTACACGGGGTAGGCGTATTTAGAAACACCAGTTGAGTACGTTTAGTCAAATGTATATGTGTATGTAAATATATTTTAATCATTTTAAACATCATATGGCTCAGAAACCATATCAATGTTTTTACAGTATTATTTTATACTATTGCTTCTAATGTATGCACTTTACTTAACTATAAGTATTGCAATAATATCGATCCATTTCTCTTGTACGAGAAAAGAGACTGATCAATAAATAACATCTTTTATTGAACACGCCCGTCTCTTCCTTTTCTCTACATTCTGATGAGACTAAGAATGCACGTACTGACTGAGTAAAATAATTGCCTTGTGCTCACACGACTCTCGAGATTGACTCTTGATTAGGGGAGAGCAAAGTTGTCATGTTCTATGGTTGTCAGAAACTAAATCCCTTCTTGTCTAATCAGGGGAGTTCATCCTTCCTTGAACATTCGAGAAAGTTTCTAGCGAACTCTGAGCTTAGCTGGCAAACCCAAAAATTAAGTCTAGTTTCGACAGTAGTAGACCTAGTTAACGTCTGGCCTAGGCCTTTACTGCTGTAGGTACTATTCCAATGCGCAGAGCCTATTGGGAAAATAGGAGCTACACTACATGGCGCCCAACGTGTTTGGAAAGGGCGATAAAACTAACGTAAGACATTTAGAGTAACTCAGTCGTGCTTTCTCACTCAGACCCCTTCTCCCAAATACTCCAAAGACGTCTGGAGTGGGTGAAAGGTTATTATATCCTCCAAAACCTCGCAGGAGGGAACTCCTATGTATGGTTCTTGGTCTAGTCAACGTTGAAGGATAAAACAGTTCCAAAATATTGTGCACCTAATCTCTGTTTCCATAAAGAAACCTGATCTGCAAATAAAAACAATACCATCCTGTCAGTAAAATGGGAGACAGTGATGGAGAAAGAGAGGCAATTAGATTAGCTACTGAAATAGCAGATGCTGATGCTACCATGCAAACAGCAGACCCGGATATAATACTCATCCAGGTCGCCAAAAGGAGATCTATAACCTTAAAACTTATAGAAAATGGACTGACACCTAGAGGTGGCACAGTCATATTCGTAATTGAGGCACACGAATATCGGCAGACAGAGGTATACTATACATGGATACATTTTCCAGCAGCAAATGCTGTAACAAAGTACTTCCACTATTACAAAGTAGAGGAACCTCCTGAAACGTACACTCCTTTCGAGGAGGTGGAAGTACCACTCAAATTCCAAGAGCATTTGCTCTTATTTGATGGCGCCCTAAAACATAATAATCACATTACAAGGCTCGGTCCTTTAGGAAGACCAGGAGCAACGTGGCCGGTCTTAGCCGGATACACACCACATCCAGACATCGACGAGATGACTGCACCAGAGCTATTAATACAGCTAAAACAACTACTAAAAATTCACAGACAATTAGTTCAGTATGTAATGCGGACTTCAACAATTCAGCCAGCGATTAAAATTCCACAGCTGACCCCTCACCAGGGGAACACAAATAAAATCACACCACAGAACATCC